>NC_044309.1:124039645-124659020 GCF_007474595.2 Lynx canadensis | reverse complement strand
GAGCCGTCACCCTGATGGCAATGCCCAAAACAGCCTGTTCATGGAATCTCCAAAGCTTCCACGGTTATTGTTTTCCTAAGGCCTGCTGTTAACTAAAACAGTTAAAGCAATTCACGAGGACCCAAGTTTGAAGTAAAGATGATTTTGATAGAAGGGAATACTTTTGGCTTACAAAATTTTTTATTTAATTTTAATTACTTTGTCATTATTTATCTATTCATAGGACAAACTCCTCCCTTGATTCTGTAGAACCATGCCATTTCCTTTCAACATATCCTATTTTTCTTAGGTTAACCTGACTTGGTAACTGTAACCACAGGAATGTAACTGACATAGTGACTAATAAATACATTAATTAATAAGTGCTCCTTCAGAAATCAACTTAGAAGTACAAACTAAAAATGCAGTTCTTCCAAAGGTAGCAAAGTTAGATCAAAGTTAGAATATGCATTCAAATGCAGCTTGATTTCTGAAGGTGGTAATTTCCCAAATGGGATAGTCCCATGGCTGATAAAACCCAAATTGGAATCTCTGAGAATGTTCTTTGAAAGCATTCCGGGGGCGCCTGGTCATGATCTCTAG
This sequence comes from Lynx canadensis, assembly GCF_007474595.2. Classification (NCBI taxonomy): domain Eukaryota; kingdom Metazoa; phylum Chordata; class Mammalia; order Carnivora; family Felidae; genus Lynx; species Lynx canadensis. The sequence goes on along the minus strand of NC_044309.1, from coordinate 124,658,438 downwards.
TTCAGGTCATGATATCACGGTTTGTGAGTTCGAGCCCCACACCGGGTTTTGCACTAGCAGCACAGAGCCTGCTTCAGATTCTGTCTCTCCCTCTCTCTGCCCCTCCTCTGCTCTCTCTCACTCTCTCTCTCAAAATAAATAAATAAACTAAAAAAAAAAAAAGTGTTCGGCTTCTATTCCAGTTGTTCCTATATATGCATGACAAAAAAAATGCTTAAAAGATCTTACGAGTTTTGTTTGATTATGTTTCTCATTGGGAAAACATGTAGTTAAAATAAAGCTTAGTCTGCATGCTTGGGGCGCCCATCATTTCTGATACTTGTCACAAGCTGGGAGATGTTCAGGTTGGAGGGACAGGTCCCTTCTTCCAAGCTAAGGAATTGAATGGACCATAATCTCAAGTCCCCTCCCCCACACCATTTGTAATCTTTCCTAAGGGATAAAATAGACTCTAGTTTATATTACTTTAATTAGTGTTGTTGGCAAGTCTTAATCTGACAGGCCAAGATTCACCCTACAGAAAAACAGTTCACTGCTGGAGGTGACAAGCTGCTAATGTTGAAAAGCCCTAACGAAGCTCCTTGGCAGGTTTGCTGACTTGTAATTGTTTCTAGAAGACTGTCTGAAACCTCCACCATGGCTTTGGATAGCATTTTTCCAAAACTGAAGTCTTATCTTTGGGCAAGAAAAAAATGGTCAAGACAGTTCACCAGGACTCAATTTCAAGGTAAAGATGATTTTGACAGAAGTTAAAGACTTCTGGCTTAAAAGGGAAGGGGCTGTTTAATTTGAACAGCTTTGCCTTGATTCATCTATTTATCTATGAACATCAGGTGTTTGTTCCAAGACTCTATGCATAGACCTGTAAGTACCGTGTTTAGCTCACTTCTTTCTGACACTCTCCCGTTACAAATGTTTCCTTATTCTTATGATAAATGCCACCTATTATCTTCCATACTTGCCACTAGTTGCCAAGGAAACTTCCTTGCCTTGTGTGTATAGAATTTTATCACCTTTATAAAAAAAAAAAAAAAATCTTTGTAGGCAATTGTTTATTTCTTATTCTTATCAGGCAGTGGGAAGGAAAACACAGTTTCTAATCCCAATGAAGAAAAGTTTCAGCCAAACATGGGAATGGTATTTCTTAAAACATGTTTTGCCACATGAGCTAAGACAGTGGTTTCTGAATGCTAGCTCATGGACTAGCTTACCTCCAGAATAGTAGAAGAGCTTCTTTTAAAAACACAGACCCAGGGAGTGAATGAATCAATTGTTTCAACAGAACACATGTCCATTTGAAAGACTGAAGTGTAACCAAACGGACTAGGTACAAAGGTGTCCAAGAGGCAAGGGCTTGGAAAAGCATGGTACAGAACAGTAGCTGCGGAAATGATCAAATTTGTGAAAAAAAGATATAAACATGCCCATGATTATACTATGTACAAAAGTATTTGGAAGACAATACAGAAAAATACGTTGACGGTGGGGTTATTCTAGGAAGCGCAAAATGGAGGAGAAGGGGTTTACCGTCCACTTTTACCCTTTGGCACTTTTCTGAATTATTTTAACTGATAGCATGGAACAGCCTTTACGACTGAAATTAATTAATCAACAGTGACAGTACATTAAAAGCTTTCCAGGGCATTCTGATCATCAACAATTTCAGGGACCATCGCACCAAGCAAATGAGATAAAAGTCTATTAGTTTAATTTCTCAATTAAAGGAACCGGGTTTCCTTCAAGATGCAGGTTCTTCCAATTATCCTGTGAGTGCCAGGCCTCCAAGCAACGCTGACACCTGCTAGCATTTAGCTGCAGAGAAAGTAAAAAAAAGAGAATAAATAATGCGGGGGAATAAATAGCTCACATTGAAATTGAAGTGGGAACATTATAGCTCAGGAAGAAATGAGTCTTAAAACTACTTTTACAGAGATGGCCAACTGAGAAGCTAAATTCCTACCCACTATCTTATATGTCTGATGCACAGAATACTTTGTCTCATTTAGTGAAAAGATCCATGAGGCAAGCTAAAATTTTTATTGTTTTGGTTCCTTCCTGAAAAGTTGGGTGGTCAGTGGCCAACATATGGAGTGCTATTGTTAAGAATTGTAATCATTTTGGGGTGTCTGGGTGGCTCAGTCAGTTAAGCGTCCGACTTCGGCTCAGGTCATGATCTCACAGTTTGTGAGTTCGAGCCCCGCGTCAGGCCCTGTGCTGGCAGCTCAGAGCCTGGAGCCTGTTTCGGATTCTGTGTCTCCCTCTCTCGCTCTGCCCCTCCCCCACTCATGCTCTGTCTCTCTCCATCTCTCAAAAATGAACAAATGTTTAAAAAAAATTTTTTTTAAAGAATTGTAACCATTTTGATATAGGTAGGCTGAGTCAGCCCCAGATGTAATGTTCTTTAGCATCCTTCAATAGTAATATTCCACTGCCATGAGCCAAAGAGCAAGAATCTTCTACTCTTTAGGTGACAGCTTTGGGATACTAGCTTTTACACACTTTTGCTCTTTTTCATCTTCCTCCATCCACACCAGTGGCCCAATGCCCGCCCTGCCATTAGCCCTTTAGAGATCAAAGCAACTTAAAAGGCACGTAAAACAAATCTCAAGACAGAAATTCCTGCAGGTAGGAATTTAGGAAGACACAGATGGCTCTCAGCCAGGTCAACATTCAGATCCCTAGCACCCATCTGAAATGTGGATTCAATAAGTTGGGTACTGGACCCAGGAATTTGAATTTTAGCCAGTCCCCCACATGATTTTGCTGTTCCTTATATGAAAAACAATGGAGAGAACACAGTTTTGAACTGAGAATTAAAAGTACTTAGATTTTATAGGCTGAAGTCTGGTGCTACCTTGGTTATTTGGGGCAAGTCACATTGTCTTAATCTGCCTTCAGTTTCTCCCTATTGAATGAAGGATTACATTACAATCATCTCTGAGGTCTTTTCTACCTCAAAAATTTTGTGGTACTATAAATTAACACGGGGATCAGGCCTTTATGGAAACTCTCCATGTTGCTTCCTAGTTATCCAGCTGTTTCTGTCATTATTTAATGAAAGAACATTATTTTTTTAAGTTTTAAAGGCTCACATGTTTATTTATAATTACTTTTTACAATACTTCAACAGAGCAGCCCTTTGCTGGTTCTAATTCTTAGCCATTAAGTCCTACAAAAAATAAACCCAAGCTTTTACAGCAACTGAATCAATACAGAACTAAAACCTTTATAGCTATTTAAAGGGAGTTAGTTACCAAGGTGCTTATGTTCAACACAATATCCTGTCCATCAAAGGGGCACATGCTTATACTAAAGGTCTGACTCATTTACTCATGCAACAAATGTATATTCCCCGCCCTCCCTCCACCCACCTATAAAACAAAAACACAGAGCTATTTACAATTGAGAAGAAATATTCTCTGTCAACCAACCCCATGCAAGAACATTCTTTATGGGCTTTCCTGGAAACGGAAGCATCAAGGTCCTTTGCTTTGGGTGTCTCTAAGTGTTATTTTCTGGGCCAGACCAGGCAAGACCACAGCATTGCCCCGAAGGGCTGATCAGTAATTCTCAGTGGGCCTCTCAGCCATGGAAGTCTCCCTGAACTGGTACCTCTCTTCCAGCCTCGGCTGGTCACTTGGATACATTCCAGTTATCAGCTTCTCCAACCAGGTTGCTCTAATCATCTAATCATGCTTTGGCAGATGGAAGTTGCTTCCTCGACTTCCACCCTCACCCTTGTCCTTACTAGGAGAAGCTCAGTTTTGTTCAAGGCAACCGAAAACATGCGAGTTCGCAGTTTACTTTGGAGCCAGGGTGGTCATATGACACAGTTCTGTCCAATGAGGTACAGGCAAAAGTCCCCAGGGAACACATCCCTTCCTCAATAAAAAGGCAAATGCCCCTGCCCCTTTGTTCTTCACTGCCCACCACCTACCCATTCCTTTTCTGGCTTAGAATTTGGAGGTGAGGCCTGGTGATGCAGCAATCATGTTACAACCCAAGATGAGATGTAGGAGGATAAAGGCTTATATGGAAGGAGAATGGAATGATGGAAAACACTGGGACCCTGATGGTGTTACTGAGCCACCACACCAGTCCTGCACTGGCCCCCCCACACACGAGACAAATAAACATCTGTGTTTAAGCTACCCAATGGAGTTTTCTATTATTTTTTTAATGTTTATTTATTTTTGAGAGAGAGAGAGAGAAAAACAGAGGTGGGGGGCATGACCTGGGGAAGGGCAGAGAGAGAGGGAGACACAGAATCCGAAGCAGGCTCCAGGCTCTGAGCTGTCAGCACAGAGCCCGATGCAGGGCTCGAACTCACGAACCGTGAGATCATGACCTGAACCAAAGTCAGATGCTTAACCGACTGAGCCCCCTAGAGACTGGCTCTTCCTCCACCAGGTCATACTTCTATCATAAAATGATTTGGCTTGTCCCTGAAAAATTAAATCAATAAAAATGTCAATGTCAGAGGTGTCATTGACAGCTTCTTGTCTTGCACATGTGCCGAAAATAAACACCCTTGAGAGCAGAAAGGAAGGGATGTTGTATAGATTTGTTTAAGGTAGCCCTTGGACATTCCAGAGCATTCTAACATCAAAGATTCTGTACCGTGTCTCTGTATATATCCTTGGATGCAAACCAAGCATCTCTGTAATGAGTATCTATTGGCTCAGTCGGTTAAGCCCCTGGAGTTTTCTATTATCTGTAGAGCTAAAAGGCACAGGTTAGCAGGCCAATGTGGCCCCCTGTGCTCATTTAAGTGTCATGCCATCTGGTCACCCATTTCTCTAAAATCTCTCTTTTCTTTTTTTCCACCCTTGTTCCCAAAGACTCCTCACATTTTCACATTTTGAACTTGGGAGGCCAACTCTCCCCTAATCCAAGAAGTTTGTCTTGCCTCTTTCTGTCATTAGTATTTTCAAAATGTAGGGGTGCCTGGGTGGCTCAGTCAGTTAAGCACCCGACTCTTGGTTTCGGCTCAGGTCATGATCTCACAGCTTGTGAGTTCCAGTCCCATTACAAGCTCTGTGCTGACAGCATGGAGCCTGCTTGGGATTCTATGTCTCCTTCTCTCTCTGCCCCACCCCTGCTCTCTCTCTCTCTCTCTCTCAAAAATAAAAATAAACACTTGAAAAATATATTTTCAAGATATAAATATGCCTAAATATGAGATGCCTCCTTACAGATTTCTTTATTATAAAGCAAATTATAATTTAATTCACAGTGCATTAAAAGTATTGGTAGATAAACTCACTACTGTCACTCTTTTAGCAGTCATTAATTCATCCATTTACTCATTCATGTGGCAAATGCTTGTTGCATATGTATTATCTGCCGGGTGATATACTAAGTGCTGAAGAATATTCAAAGAGAAGAAAATCCACCTTCTCCCCTAGAGGTGGGGAATAAAAGATATACAAGCCTGAAACAGCTATGTAACAATGCAAAGACAGCAGGTGACCAAGCAGGAGAAAAGAGGTTTGCCAAAAATTTATCATCATTTAGAGAGGATAGAAATTGGCTTGAACAATATTCTAGACAATGTTTTTTCTGAATAGAATGTTTTCTTCTGCAAATCAAGGTTTCCTGACATTTTTTCCCCAAGGAAAACTTGTCTATTTTGGAAGAAGGGGGGTTATTTATAAAAAAAAAAAAAAGAGAGAGAGAGAGTGAGAAAGTATTTGTAGAAGAAAGAAAATGTTTCCAAGTCCAACCCTCAGTTCTAAATATCTCCTTTTAAATTTTCCCAAGAGACCCATTAAGTCCTCAAATAAATATGAAACCGATTCCAAATCATTCCTGTGAACTAGAATTCCACAACGGTGATGCAGATGATTTCCTTAAGTACCCTGTTTGTGTACTGACAAGGAACCCGCTCCAAGGAGACTATAATCAGCCCGCGTGAAGAGACTGGTGCTCCCTTCACCAGGTCCCCGGTAATGGGGTGCAATGCCTCCTCAAACCTGATGTGGGAGAAAACCTTTTGAATCAAGTTACGAAGAGATCATGTATGTGAAGCCATGTTAAAGGCAGAGAAATTCATGTAGAGATACATTGTGCAATCATTGTCCAATAAGTATAGACATAGAACTCAATGACATTTTTCACACTGTGAGTCACTCCACACTCACATATTGCCTTCAGTGTGTCTTTGCAAACCAAACCTAGAAACCACAGGTTTAGAGGACTGGAGCTGGGAAGTAATCAGGTATCAAAGAGCCATACTTGACAAAAGGTCACTGTCCTTGAGTAGTGGAAAGCGTATTGTGTACTGTCAAATAAACGAACAACCATGGATTTTTAAAAACCTGTTAGCTTTCTCAGACGTATTATATCATTAATCAGCCATACTTCTATCATAAAATGATTTGGCTTGTCCCTGAAAAATTAAATCAACAAAAATGTCAATGTCAGAGGTGTCATTGACAGCTTCTTGTCTTGCACATGTGCCAAAAATAAACACGCTTGAGAGCAGAAAGGAAGGGATGTTGTATAGATTTGTTTAAGGTAGCCCTTGGACATTCCAGAGCATTCTAACATCAAAGATTCTGTACCGTGTCTCTGTATATATGCTTGGAGGCAAACCAAGCATCTCTGTAATGAGTATCTATTGTGTTTTCTACTGCCCTCTCCAGCCTTGCAAGAACTCCTCCCTCTTCTACGTCAACCAGGTGGCTTTGCCGGTGGCTCCCAATTAGAATATCAGGGATAGACACATGACCCTTAAAAACATCTAAGATTATTATGTCCTCTTGATTAATTGGCCCCTTTATCATGACAAAATGACCTTTATCCTTCTTGATGCCTGGTAATATAATCTTTGCTCAGAAATCTAGTTAGTAGGCTGTTCATAACAATAAACTTATATGGAGGGTTGCACATCAGAGCTTCTCTGACTTAACGATTTCCGGATTTTGGTGGAGAGTAATGTTAAGGAACAAATTCTAGATTTTTTTGCCTTCTCTAGCCTAAAACTATGATCAATATCCAACAGCGTTTTTATGAAAAATGACCAGGGATATTTTCACTGGCTCCCTTTTGCCCTCATTGAGAAATATAAGGCTTGAAATTTTCAGATGATCATGATTTTTCAGGGACTGCCCATACATGCTTATTAAACACTTAGAAAACTTTTTATCTGGATCTTGGCTACGTTCCAGCAGTAAATTAAGTTCTGCCTCCTGAAATGCCAAAAAAATCTCTTTCCCTTTCCCTTTTTTTTTAAAGTGCAATAAAATACACATAACATACAATTTACCATCTCCACCATTATTAAGTGTACAATTCAATAGTGTTAAATATATTCACAGTGCTGTCCAACCCATGTTCAAAACATCATCTTGCAAAACTCTATACGCATTAAATGATTCCCCACTTCCCCCTCCTGGCCCCTAGCAACTACCATTCTACTTTCTGTCTTTATGAAGTTATGTGCCTTTTACTTTTTAAACCACATTTTACCTCATCAGTATCAGAGTACTAAATTTTTTGCAAAAAAAAAAAAAAAAAAAAAAGACAATTTGGAAATGTACACAAGTCGAAAATTAGATTCTTCCCCTTCCCAATCCTATAGGCCAGAGGTAACAACTATTTTTTAAATTTTTTTAATGTTTACATATTTTTGAGAGAGACAGACAGAGTGCGAGTGGGGGAGGGGCAAAGAGAGAGGGAGACACAGAATCCGAAACAGGCTACAGGCTCCGAGCTGTCCGCACAGAGCCCAACGCAGGGCTTGAACTCATGGACCGTGAGATCATGACCTGAGCCGAAGTCGGACGCTCAACCGACTGAGCCACCCAGGCGCCCCATCATTGTTAGTGTGGAGTCCGATATGGGGCTTAAACTCACAAACCGAAGGTCATGACCTGAAATGAAATAAGAAGTCAGATACTTAACCAACTGAGTCACCCAGGCACCCCATATTCATCCTTTAAAAAAAAAACTGTAGGATACCACTGCATGGAATATCAATTTAACCAGATTCCTATTAGTAGGCTTTCAGGTTGGGTGTTCTCAGTCTTTTGCAATTATCAACAATTTTATAATGAATAATTCTCTGCATAAGTGATTTTGAACATATATGAGTACATCTGTAGAAAGAATCCTTAGAAGTAGGATGACTAAATCAAAGGCTATGTGGATTTGTAATTTTGAAATTGCCAGATTAGCCTCCAGAATTATTATCAGCTATTTTAAATGTTTTATGCGCCCCTTTATTAAGGTTTCTACTTTCTCTGATTTAATACTGAGAAGGGAAGTAAATGGTAAAGTCCCAATTGGAAACTCCATGTTTATATGCACTTGCTGATCCCTATGAGGAAGTGGACTGTGGACACGGCAATCACCTGTGGTTGGGAGAGGTGGGGGAGCGTAGGGGTGGGGGTGGTTGGAGTCCCTGAATTAGGATCTGTGAACGGCACAAAGTGAGCATGGAACCACAGCGAGTAAAGATCAGCTGGAGGACCATGAAATTTAGAGGTGTGGTGATCAGGGGATCCCTCAGGAGGGGCTCCCACATCCCTTCCTAAAAACCACAGCTTCATCTGCACAGAACTATTAATAGTTGTCACCTCAGGGCACCTCGGTGGCTCAGTTGGTTAAGCTTCCAACTTGGGCTCAGGTCATGATATCACGGCTGGTAGGTTCGAGCCTGCATCGGGCTCTGTGCTGACAGCTCAGAGACTGGAGTCTGCTTTGGATTCTGTGTCTCCATCTCTCTCTGTCCTCCCCCACTCCCACTCTGTCTCCCTCTGTCTCAAAAATAAATAAACATTAAAAAAAAAAAAAATGAGGAGCCTGCTTGGGATTCTCTCTCTGCCCCTACCCTGCTCTCTCTCTCAAAATAAACATGTAAACTTAAAAAAAATTAAAAATGAAGAGCTTTATGTATTGATATGAGATGATTTCCAAGTTTTCTTGCTAAATGTAGAAAAGTGAGATGCTGAACAGAATCAATAACACACTACTATCCTAATACAATATGCTATATTATTATAGCATAACACATTGTTATATGAAAATAGAATGGATGAAAACAAATGGATGGAATAACGTCTGCATTTGAGTCAGCAGCATTATACCAATGATGCTAATGTCACATTCCTCGGTGTTAACTGCGTGCTGTGCTTTTATAAGGTGTTATCATCAGGGAAGCCGAGTGAAGTGTGCCCAGGAATTCTCTGTACCATTTTTGCAACTTCTTGTGATTCATAAACGAGTTTGAAATATAATGTTGTTGAAAACAAGCTTTGGGGCGCCTAGGTGGCTCAGTCGGTTAAGCGTCCGACTTCAGCTCAGGTCACGATCTCGCGGTCCGTGAGTTCGAGCCCCACATCAGGCTCTGGGCTGACCGCTCGGCGCCTGGAGCCTGCTTCCGATTCTATGTCTCCCTCTCTCTCTGCCCCTCCCCCGTTCATGCTCTGTCTCTCTCTGTCTCAAAAATAAATAAACGTTAAAAAAAATTTAAAAAAAAAGAACAAAATATAATGTTGTTTTTCAAAAGGCATGGACGTACGTAAGCATGCATATGTGTTTGCGTGAGAATGCATAAAATATCTGGAAGGAGGGGTCAACTAAAAACATTGGTTGACGCTAGGAAGGGTAATTACGTGGCTAGGGAGCTAGGGGAAGATATTTCTTTGTTTACCCTTTTGTTCTTTATGAGTTAAAAAATCTTGTTTAAAAGAATAAAAGTTGTATTCTTTTGATTTTGAGCAGTGAAGGGACATGATGAAAATGAAGGAAGAAAGACAGAAATCACAAATGAACGTTAGGTTACCCTGGATTTCTCAGAATGTGATCACCAGCAGTGAGAATAATGTTCCCCTTTAGACTTCAGAAAAGAAACACCTACTTTCTCTAGTGTTTGCTTTGCTTTCTTTAAAATCGATTTGCTGAAATGAGCATTTTTACTACAATTTAGCATAAAGAAGGAGTACCTAGAATCAGAATAAATGTGAGAGAAATTTGCAGTCAATCATCAGGAGCATCTAAAAATAAATTTTCTTCCTTTCCAAGAATACTGATTTTTTTTACATTTTTCTTTAAATTTTGTCACATTAGTGCATTGAGGATTGTTTTGAAATTGTTTTCTAGCTTTTTAAACAAAGTAAATTCACATTCATTTCCTTTATTATACAGACTAACATGTTTCAAAAGCAAGGAATCTGTATTACTCAGCAGCAGGAGACACTCTTGAAATGAGCAGAGTAATCTCAAGAATTTAGTGGGAATTTAGTGGCTCAGTCAGTTAAACATCTGACTTTGACTCAGGTCATGATCTCACAGTTCATGAGTTCAAGTCCTGTGTCGGGCTCTGTGCTGACCGCTCAGAGCCTGGAGCCCGCTTCTGATTCTGTGTCTCCCTCTCTCTCTGCCCCTCTCCTGCTCACACTGTGCCTCTCTCTGTCTCTCAAAAATAAATAAACATTAAAAATAATAATAAAAATAAAAAAAGAATTTAGGGGGGAGGTATTCTTCATATGTAAGCATTTTGGAAATTAAAAACTGTCACAGAGGCTGATTTTTTCCTTTTTCTGGCTGAACCTTAAAAAATCAACCTTTCTTTCATGCCTTAACTATCTTTAATAACTTATTTAAAGTAAATAATCCTGGAAGAATTCCCACAACTGAGTCTATAAGGTAAGGCCAATTTGTCTGAACAATTGAAAGCAGCATATACTGATGGCTATTTTCTAAAGAAAATGAATATTTTCTACCTGCTGGTAGTAGAGAATATTTCTTAATAAGTAAGAAATGGGGGTTCAAGAAGCGAGATGTGGTACAGCACAGCAGATTTGAAAGCTGATGTTTGCCTTTTCAGATTTGAAAGATCACGCCCCATTGACAACCTGTGTGTAAATTATTGGGCACTCACATGAGTTTCTTGTGAAATTAATGCTTGCTCATTAATCACCAAGCACTTCAGCCCACCCCCAAGGAAAGATTTCTTCAGTTTACACTAAGTCCAAGCAGTACCATTAAGAAACAAGTTATCACTCAGGTTGAGTTTGACCTGTGTGTTAAGCACTTTGCCTAGTGCTTCATAGGAGTTACCCCTGTTTGTTTGTTTGTTTGTTTATTTATTTATTTATTTATATTTTTTATGAGAGAGAGGGAAAGAGCACACGAGTGGGGAAGAGGGGCAGAGGGAAAGAGAGAGAATCTTAAGCAGGCTCCATGCTCAGCGCAAAGCCTGACCCAGGGCCCCCTCCCATGACCCTGGGATCGTGACCTGAGCCGAAATCAAGAGTTGGATGTTCAACCAACTGAGCCACCCAGGTGCCCCTGTAGTAACTTTTGAAATGAGGAAGTGTGACAACTCCAACTTTGTTCTTCTTTTTAAAGATTGCCTCGGTGGGGCCCCTGGGTGGCTCAGTCGGTTAAGCATCCAACTTCCACTCAGGTCATGATCTCGTGGTTCAAGAGTTCAAGCCCTGCGTCGGGCTCTGTGCTGACAGCTCAGAGCCTGGAGCCTGCTTTGGATTCTGCAACTCCCTCCCTCTCTCTCTCTGCCCACCCCCCACTCATATTCTGTCGGTCTCTCTCTCTCTCTGTCAAAAATAAATCAACATTAAAAAATTTTTTTTAAAGATTGCTTTGGCTATTTGGGATCCCTTGAGAGTCCATATGAATCTTAGGATGGATTTTTCTGCTTCTGCAAAAAAAGTCACGGGTTCGGATTGCACTGAATCTGTAGAGTACTTGAGGTCATATTGACATCTTTACAATATTAAGTCTTCCGATCCATGAGCACACGATATCTTTCCATTTATTTAGGACTTCTTTTTTCTTTCAGGAACGTTTTATAGTTGTCTCCAAGTCTTTCACCTCCTTGGTTAAGTGTACGTCTAAGGATTTTATTCTTTTTGGTGCTATTGTAAATGGAATCATTTTCTTAAGTTCTTTTTCAAGTTGTTCATTGTTAGTGCAAAGAAACACAACTCATTTCTGTGTGTTGACTTTACATCCTGCAACTTTGTCGAATTTGTTTATTAATTCTAACAGGGTTTCTTGGTGGACTCTTTAGGGTTTTCTACATCTAAGACCGTGTTATGTGAAAACAGATAATTTTCTTTCATTTCAGTTGGTACTATTTTTATTCTTGCTTTATAGAAGCTGAGTATATCAGATAGGAATGCATTCAGCTGAAAGTAACAAAATTTAGTGGGGCTTGACAAATGAATTGTTTCTTTTTCTCACTGGATAAGAAGTCCGAGTTCACAGCCGAAGCAGAAGCTCCACAACACAATTAACTACGAAGCTCTTTCCATTTCCACTGCTTCCTTCTTACCGTGTTGTCCTTCCTTCTCAAGCCATAAGATAGTTGCTACATCTCCCATATTATGTCAGCATACAGGCAGGAAGAATGAGGAAGAGTTTCTCCTTTCAAGGATTTGTCCCGTCTTTGGGATGGATTCTCCCCCCACCACACCCATCAGCCGATTAGCCTACACATCTCTCTCACCATGACAAGCCTGCCTTTGGACTAATTCCTGGCCAAAAGGGCAGAGATTTCGATGACTATTTTTGACCAGTCATAATTCATGCCCTGCGGCTGGAATAAGAGATAGGGCCACCTGAGGTCAGGTGAGGTAGTGACAGTACCTGAACAGATGCATGTTCTGTTAGCAGGGAGGAAGGAAGAGATGGCTGTTGACAGCCAATGGAATTAGTGGAACTGAGGCACAGCAGGGCCAGCAGCCAAAAAGCCAGACTGAGTTAGTGTTTGTGTAGGCATTGTTCTTTTAGGATACAGATGGAAGTAAGAATGTAAAGAGCAGAGGTAGGGGCACCAGAATTTCCTGAAGGGCTTTTTCTGAGCTACAGCTCTGCCCATACATCCTGCTGTGACCTCCAAGGACTCGTGACCCACGGCCAAGGCCAACCTGCATTGGAATCCGTGTGTTTGTGAGACGCTGTTCCCAATGGCTTCGTTGAATTAGGGGGAAAGGTTAAGAACCACCGTGATAAGGAATATCCAAACTGTACATACATTCAGTTTTATGCCTTTTAATGGATTTTGAGGGACTTGCTTTTGTTTTTTCACTTCATGTTCCAATGATATTGCCTTTACAGAATTCTGAGTCCTTGTTGAATTAAGTGAGAAGGGGATTTGTTCCTACTGAGGCCGAGGTACTGAGAAAGATACTTTAAAAAAGCAAATGTCTGGGGGCGCCTGGGTGGCGCAGTCGGTTAAGCGTCCGACTTCAGCCAGGTCACGATCTCGCGGTCCGTGAGTTCGAGCCCCGCGTCGGGCTCTGGGCTGATGGCTCGGAGCCTGGAGCCTGTTTCCGGTTCTGTGTCTCCCTCTCTCTCTGCCCCCTCCCCCATTCATGCTCTGTCTCTCTCTGTCCCAAAAATAAATAAACATTGAAAAAAAATTAAAAAAAAAAAAAAGCAAATGTCTGAATATTAACCACTTTAAGTTACTTTGTGGGAAAAGACAAACAATAAGACAATAAATCTGATTTTGTACTTCAGATGAAGTTGTGATTTAGCCCATGTAATTCAATTCTATAAATATTTACTATGGGCTGCATCTGAGACACTATACTGTGTACAGAAATGAGTAGTTCCACAAAAAAAAATTTCATGGAAGTCTGAAAACCCCCAAAATTTTTGCAAAACTTCAAGATACTTTCTTAAGTGAGTCATATATTTATAAACAGATCTTTTAAACCTTCAGTAGATTCTCAAGCGTATCCATGTGTGTTCGTGACACGAAACAATGACTCACTGATCAGAGTGGCCCATGCCCACGGGTAGGGGGTGGCCACAGTGGTTTTTAGGCAATGCATCTCAAGGTGGTGGCATTATTTTGCTTCCAGGAGGAACTTCATCAGGGGTGAAGGGAGATTCCAGCCAATGGACAGGAAAGAGAAGATGGTTCAGCCCTCACCCCCTCCCCCTGGGGAAAGATTGGCAAGAGTTATGGTCACCCAAGTCACGAGTTAGCTCTGCCAGTCAAAACAGACACACAGGGTGGGTGAAAAAGGAAAGCTAGCTAGAGCTGGTGGCTCCTGAGGTAGCAGAGCCAATAAATACCCATCCTGGGAAGAACTAAAATTCCAATTCCTACTTGCCACGCAAGTGGGGGCATTATATGTGTTGGTGAGCACTGGCTTAAAATCTGAGCCTATAGGTTGTAAATCTGGCCGAGTGTACCCTTGGCATTCATGTCTTTGGGGGTCGGTTAGCTTGCAGCATGGGGAGATAGGCACACAGAAAATCAAATTACTATATTACAAAGAATGGCTCTTTCTCCCTGATGAAAGGAGAGAAGAGATCATAAGCATGCAGAGAAATTTGAGGCAGAAGGCACAGGTCTTGGTGAACTTAGCTTTGTGAGTGAAGTGAGGACTTCTTGTAGGCACTGAACGAAGCCGATTTAGGAAACTATTCAATAACCAGAGGCAGCTCTGAAGGACAGAGAGGAGCAGCAGGAGAGTACTGCTCTCACCGGCAGGTACTCTGGAGCAAGACCGCCTAGGTTCCAGTCCTGACTCTGCCACCTACTGGCAGTTTGACCTTAGGCAAGTTATTCAAGGGCTCTGAACGTCTCCGTTCCTCGCTTGTAAAATGAGGGTATAATAGGATTTAGCTCACAGAATTGTTGTGATAGTTAAATGGGTTAATCATTGAAAAGAGCTGAGAAACGTGTCCAAAAGTTGAAAACCATCACTGAGTCAGGGATGAGAGCCACCGGAAGGTCAAGGAGGTGAGCAGGTTTGGAGATCTGGGGAATTAATTGATGGGTCATACGGCTCAAGGGAGACGGGGGAGGAAATAGAGTAAAGCCATGAGGGGGGAGACAGGCTTGAAGGATAGGGAGGGGCAAAGAGGGGAAGATAAAAGGAGTATAAGGAAGAGGTGGGCTGATATGTTGCTGGGGTAAGAAAGAAATTTCAGAATTTTAATTTCTAGAGATGAAACAGCAGGTCCCAAGGTGTGATGGGGGCTGTGGGGACAAGTAGAGGTGGCCAAAAGGGTTGGAGAGAAATGTTATTGGAGCAGAATTTCTGGGGGTCCAGACTCTGGGAGGACGGGGACGGTAGGTGGCTGATGTAAGGGATGGTGAAGGTCCCAGAGACAGTAAAGGCAGGAAACAAAAAGTCAGAGGCCAAGGTTCTGTGGTCCAGCTTGCGTTCCCCCACCACCCCTCCCCCCCACACACGCCCTCTGTCCTTCCCTCAGTTCTCAGACCCCTGAGCATCATGTGTTGTGTGTTCCCAGGGTGGGACTTTGGAGTCAGGCTCCGTCACTCCTGACTCTGCCTGCCATTTCCTTGCTGCTAACGTTAAATTCTTCACATCCCTATTTTCTCACTTGAGAAATGGGACGCAGAATATATGCCTCACAGAATAATGAAAGGAATTAAATGAAATGCTGTGTGGGAAGCACTTAGCGCCTACTTCGTACTGAGAAAGCAGCCTGTAGCATCCGGGCACTGGTCTCTCGGCCAGACCACATGGTTCTCCTATGGAACACAATCTCACAGCACGCTGACCTAGACAAGGTCACTCGAAGACCATGATAAAGACAAAACAAGGTTTCTGTGCAGCCCACAAAGTGCCCAACATCCCCCTCTCTCTGCTAAAGCGAGTGACCACAACTCCTTTACCAGTTACAGCTTTTCCCCAACTCTAGTCTGCCCTCCCTAGAGGTAAGATTTCTTGAGATGCCCAATCTTGGAATTGCTCTGGCTTTCTGATGGTACCCAGTCTAGAGTGAGTCTTTGCTTCATCAGACCCTCCCCCAAATTACCCAACCAACGCACCAATCCTATAAGTTTTTTCTAACACTTCTTACTGAGATGCTGCACGCTTCCCTGTGGTATGTGATCTCCGTGGCTGCAGTGAGTAATAAACCCAGGCTGCTCAACCACAGGGTGTGTTCCTGGGGTCTGAACAAGTTCCTTTGGCTGGAGGACACTGACAGTGCTCAGTTAATGATGGTTATTACTTGGGAAGTTAGAGTCTTTTTCTCTGTTGATGTTGGAACACGTTCACAAAATATAAACATTGTATTTTTCATTGGTGTTAAGTTGGAAAATCTAAGATAATCCTAGCTCTGTGGTTCTGAAAGCCTGTGATTTTATTTATGTATTTTAAGTTTATTTATGTTGAGAGGGAGCGAGAACACGGGCAGAGAAGGGACAGAGAGACAGAGGGAAAAAGAGAATCCCAAGAGGCTCTGTGCCAACAGCGAGGAGCCAACCCGGGGCTCAGTCTCTCAAACCGTGAGATCATGACCTGAGCCAAAATCAAGAGTCGGACTCCTAACAAACTGAGCCACCCAGGTACCCCTGTAAGTCTATGATTTTAAGTTTGGCACTCCCCAAACGAATGGGACTGATTAACTTATCCTATATTATTTCATTTACAAGTATAAAAAGAACAAACAACTCATTGATATGCTCATGCACAGCACCGTTTTTATATTTTTCTGTAATAAAAATAAGTTTCAGAAGAATGGCCAAAGCCATGTGTTCTCCATTAAACTCATGACATTGTGGATTCGTTTCGCGAAAAGAAGTTTTGGTGGTATTTTTAATCTCTTCTGGGATCAGTGAGTGCTAGCTAACAAGGAATCTCGAAGTATTACAGAATATTTTTCTCTTTATCTAGAATTCCTGCACAGCAAGGGCCAGGTTATTATTTGGCCCATAATCACTCAGCCTTTGTTAGTTCAGGGTGTCCCAGATTTGAAACGATACAAAGTTTTACCCTTGTTTATTGTAAAGGCCCATTCTCGATCCAAGTACAGTGAGGCCCCATAGGAGTGTAGGGACACATTGTCCCTTGGAGCAATGAGGGAACCAGTGACCTTGGCATTATGAAGGGACATCAGAAATGACTGTTGGCTATCACTCCCACTTTATTTCTCCTCTCATCATATCCACCAGGAGATGGTTATGGTTCCTTTTAATTATAAAATTCCAGCAGCCTAATATTATAGTTTAAGAGCCTTCCTCTAACTGGCTGCCATTTTATTTTTCTTCACCCCACAGTAGGAAATAAATTCAGCCTACATTTTCATGAGCACCTACTATTTGCAAGGCACAGTTTTAGGCACTGTGGGGACTATAAAGATGAAAAAGACAGGTCTTCAGTCCAAAAGAGTCAAAGAGTGGGCGGCAGGGTTGGGTGATCTGAGGTACAAATGAACACATTCCCGCAGAACATGAAAAATGCTTCTGTGAACTTCTTTAAGGGGGTCCCTGGTTAGAAGTTACTTGAGGGAGAGAAGCCGCCCTTTAAGAGTTGCCAGATCCTTTTAAAAATGGAAAGAGCATATCATCTTGGTGCAGAGTTTCTCTGTTCTGGGAAGAAATGCGTAGGCGGCTTCTCTTGGTGGTATAAACGGGAGGAGGGTTGGTTGGTACCTATTGTCCTGGGGGAGGTTGTAACAGGACTCTGCTGTTGGAGGATCAAAAATATTAAAAGCTGTTAAAGAATGCTTTTTTAAATTTTTTTTTCAACGTTTATTTATTTTTGGGACAGAGAGAGAGCATGAACGGGGGAGGGGCAGAGAGAGAGGGAGACACAGAATCCGAAGCAGGCTCCAGGCTCTGAGCGGTCAGCACACAGCCCGACGCCGGGCTTGAACTCACAGACCGCGAGATCATGACCTGAGCCGCAGTCGGATGCTCAACCGACTGAGCCACCCAGGTGCCCCGAAATTATCATCTTTACAATGACCTATGGGGAACGTACTCATCAGCTCCATTTTATTTATTTTTTTTTAAATTTTTTTTTTCAACATTTATTTATTTTTGGGACAGAGAGAGACAGAGCATGAACGGGGGAGGGGCAGAGAGAGAGAGAGAGAGAGAGACACAGAATCGGAAACAGGCTCCAGGCTCCGAGCCATCAGCCCAGAGCCCCACGCGGGGCTCGAACTCACGGACCGTGAGATCGTGACCTGGCTGAAGTCGGACGCTTAACCGACTGCGCCACCCAGGCGCCCCAAAGAATGCTTTTTTAAAGAAGGTAAAATCGCGACTCTCATCTAAATGTAAAATGGACGCTGGTTAAAAACTTCTATTTAGCTCATTAATTAATTAGGGAGCCAGAAGAGGCTGCAGTCTGCTCGAAACCATTCAAAGTGCCACACTTGCCAAGATCGGATGTAAGTACTAAAACGAATTTACAAAGAAATGCGAAACTGGCTTCTCCTGGTGAAGAGAGGGGGACGCTTGTCTTTACAACAGACGATTTACACACATTGCTAGCAGTTGTTGACCCATTACAGTTATAAAATCCCTCGAAGACAATGAAAGGCACAGAGCTCGCACAGAATCAGATAATCCAGAAAAAAAAAAAAAAAACCCAGCTAGATAGCACTTTGTTTCTTCATTAAAGACACTCAGGAATCTTTTGCTTCATTTTGAAGTCTTTGACCATTTTTCCTACAAACCTCTCCGGACACAGATTGTTCTAAGCACGTTCAGCTGAGAGAGAAAGGCAGCAGAAGGGCTTGGAGGAATCCTTCAGAAGGACGGGTAGGTCCAGGCTCAACACCAGGGTCCCGGGGCGGGGCTCATGCCAGCATGCGGCTAAGGCAGTCCCATGGCTCCGGAGACCCTGCCAAGGCGCACCTGTTGCAGGCGCCGTGACAGAGTATTGGAGGGTAAATCCAGGACTAGGAATGTTGGCGGTCATGATAGAGACCTATGCCTGTATTTGGGCCAACAAGGGCGTGCTGCAGAAGAGGACAAAGATCCAGGGACCGTACCAGGTGAGTCGTCGGTGGATGCATTGGTAGCACTGAAAAGTGGACCCCTACCTAATAGACTTCTTCTAGTTCTTTCATTTGGAAGTAATCCCCTGTGGTCTGAATATTTCAGCGGGGGCAGAATTCTGAGACGCCTCGATGTTTAAAGAGCAAATAGAGAACTGAGGTTGGCCATTTCTTAGATACAAGTTTCAGGAGAGTGACGGTTATAGATGCCGGATTGTAAACAGCTGAGAGGTAGATGGGAGACTAAAACGTGATGGTAATGAGTATAGGTACTGTAGGTATAGGAAGTATAGGAAGGTTTTAATAATCCGCAGATGCCATTTTCTATTAGCGAAATTGAGATTGGTTATTGTGCACTTAATTTTAAAAAACTAGCTAGAGCATGGATTCATAAAAAAATCATAAATACCTCAGGCATTATTTGAATTTAAAATTTAAAACATATACCGGGGCACCTGGGTGGCTCAGTCAGTTAAGCATCCAACTCTTGATCTCAGCTCAGGTCTTGATCTCAGGGTTGTGAGTTCAAGCCCCTCCTTGGGCTCCATGCTGGGTGGAGCCTACTTAAAAATAAAATAAAATTTGAAACATATAATTTTATATGCAATCACCAATCAATTGATACACTACAGCCAAAATTTTACTTGAGTGTAGGTCTGTGATTAGAGTTCCGTATCATGTTTCTTGAATAAATCACACTCGTAAACCATTTTGCAGGTAGGATCCTTCTGGAGCTGTACGATTTCCCCCAATGTTTTACAACACAGCCATGCTCGTATCTTGCTTTGTAGCTATTCTTTTTAGCAATTCCCTTTTAACCAAGTCTTTCCAAAACATCCACAAAGCATCCAACAGAGGTTTCAGGGAAACAATTCTCTGTTCACATTTACATGACCTTGGTTTCATATAATTAATATGTAATCATAACAGGCACAACTGGAATAAACAGGTCTTGGACCAATTGGAACTCAGAAGGTGAGAACAGAAGTGCCCAGATATTTAGCATACCATGGACGCGTTGTGGGTGTCTGTCTGTATGTTTTAAGAGAGAATGAAGCATGGCCTCCAGGGGCACGTGAGTGGCTCAGTCGGTTGAGTGTCTGACTCTCGATCTCAGCTCAGGTCATGACCCAACAGTTTCGCAGGTTCGATCCCCACATCGGGCTCTGCGCTGACAGTGCAGAGCCTGCTTGGGATTCTCCCTCTCCCTCTCTCTCTGCCTCTCCCCCACTTGCATGTGTACCCATGCACACCCTCTCTCTCTCTTTCAAGAATAAATAAATAAACTTAGAAAAGAACAGACATTTATCAGATGGATGGGTTAAGTAGACAATAGTTAACAAAGTTTCTGTGAGATATAACATTGATTATATTCTGACTAGATCCAAGCATCCAAGTGTTACTTTAGCCTCGTCTCATTTACTCTTCTCGGCAACCGATGAAATGAATGCCACTATTATCTTTATTTTAGAAAAGAGAACATTGAAACACAATGAGGTTAAGTCATTTGTCCCAGGACTCACCAAGTGGCAGTAACAGAATTTAAACACAGAATGTCTTATTTCAAAGCTAGTGTTTTTGACGGCTTCTTTACAATATTCACTTTTAAGAATTTTTGGAGTGGGGGTGCCTGGGTGGCTCAGTCGGTTAAGTGTCCGACTTCGGCTCAGGTCATGATCTCGTGGTCTGTGAGTTCAAGCCCTGTGTCGGGCTCTGTGCTGACGGCTCAGAGCCTGGAACCTGTTTCAGATTCTGTGTCTCCCTCTCTCTCTGACCCTCCCCCGTTCATGCTCTGTCTCTCTCTGTCTCAAAAATAAATGTTAAAAAAAATTTTTTTTTAAATAAAAAAAAAGAATTTTTGGAGTGAACCAGAGGAGAAAGGAGAGGGTAACCTTGGGGCTGTAATAGATATCAATTGTTTTCCTCTTTGAGAATAGCACCCTGATTTTCCTTTGGGGTAACACCTCTTTTTTGCACTCACATTCACGAATGTCAGGTGGGATTTGCTTTCTCACTCTAGCTCCACGAATGAACATGTGACCCAGAAATGTCTAATGAGAGTGCTTTGTCCTGTTAACCACAGTGATTGGTTGAGGGATGGGCACAGGACTCAAGTCAGGTTAACGAGAGTCAAGCCTAGAACTGTTCTGTGTAATATTGGAAGAGTATTTTTCTTTTCTTTTTTTTTTTTTAATGTTTATTTATTTTCGAGAGGAGGAGGGGCAAAGAGAGAGGGAGACACAGAATCCAAAGCAGGCTCCAGATTCCGAGCTGTTAGCACAGAACCCCACGCGGGGCTCAAACTCCTGAGTCGTGAGATCATGACTTGAGCCAAAGCT
The DNA here is from genome assembly GCF_007474595.2 of Lynx canadensis. Classification (NCBI taxonomy): domain Eukaryota; kingdom Metazoa; phylum Chordata; class Mammalia; order Carnivora; family Felidae; genus Lynx; species Lynx canadensis. Next base: position 124,637,343 of record NC_044309.1, on the reverse strand, counting down.
GGACACTTAACCGACTGAGCCACCCAGGTGCCCCTGGAAGAGTATTTTTCCAGCCCTTAATCCTCTACCCCCGGGATCACTGAAGAAGGACTGTGGAAGCAGCAGGCACCACTGATGTTGGCAAAATCCTATCTGAACATGAAGTCAAAGGAAGCAGGACCTAGAGGTGGAAGAAAGGGAGGAGCAACTAATCAGTCTTTGAGTTTCTGGATTCAGCCACACCTGCATGCTACCAGATAAGTTCCTAAGGATGTTCAAAACCCAGTTTCCCATCCTCAAGGAGCTAGCTGGTGGTTGACTCAGATTTCATGGATGTGTTAAACCTCCATCAACAAAACATGTTTAAAACTGTACCTCCTTGCTCAAGTGCATATTGTCTGTCTTTATCTCCCTCACTTTTTCCCTTATGCTTCTCATCATTCCTCCCTTACATTTCTGACCCACTACAACCGGCTAATTAGAATTGTTTTTCCCTGTTTGTAAAATATATATCTTGTGTAAGCCCATGGGAAGACATGCATATATAAAAGTGTAAACATTTTAGCTGTGGAACCTCTTTTCAAGTGAAATCTTATCTGTAATTGCAGGATATAAAATTATAGCTATTTTTAAAAATGTTTTATTTTAGTTTTGAGAGAGAGAGAGAAAGCACAAGCAGGGGAGGGGCAGAGAGAGAGGGGGACAGAGGATCTGAAACGGGCTCTGCGCTGACAGCAGTGAGCCTGATGTGGGGCTCAAACTCGCGAACTGCAAGATCACGACCTGAGCTGAAATCAGATGCTCAACCGAGTCACCCAGGCGTCCCTAAAATTGTAGCTATTAAGGTTGAAGGTGGCACGGGGGCCCGAGGAGCACTGACTGCCACCCCCTGCTGTGATAACACTTTTATCTGACGAGTCCTATGTTTGTAGTGGAAGATGGCAGGTCTGGACAAAGTACAGGGTAGGCTTTTGACAAACCTAACAGTTTTTGAAAACTTGATCAAATCTTGTCATATGCTAGGAGGACCCATCAAAATGACAATCTGCACACTCTGTCGGCATCATCATTTCTTAAAAAAACAAAAAACCCACAGAAAACTCATTACATTAAATGAAAAAAGAAAATGTAGAAAGATACTGTCTAATATCCTCTCTTTCCCTTGCTCTCTGCTTTAACAATTATGTGCATTATAAAATAGAAGGTAGATATGGAAACAACACTGTAATTTAACTGGGCAACAGTTTCAAAAAGAAAATAGAGAAGGGAATACCTTTGGAGAGCTCAGGTCTATACTTTAAGCCCCTGTGGCTATAGTAGCAGCAGTAACTCAAAGCCAAAAATGAGTAGCTGTGATATTTAAGGGCAGACAGCTAAGCAGTAAATTAGCAAAATCACCACCATCATCACCATCATCATCATCACCACCATCTCCATCATCACCATTACTATCACCATGATCATCACCATCACACTATCATTACCATCATCATCACCACCACCATCACCACCATCACCATCATAATCATTACCACCATCATTGTCATCACCATTACTGTCACCACTATTATTACCACTATCACCACTGTCACCATTATCACCATCACCACTATCATCATCACCCCCATCACCACCATCTCCATCATCACCATTATCATCACCACCATCACCATCACCATCACCATCACCATCACCATCACACTATCATTACCATCATCATCACCACCACCATCATCACCATCATCACCATTACCATTACCATCACCACCATCACCATCATAATCATTACCACCATCATTGTCATCACCGTTACTGTCACCACTATTATTACCACTATCACCACCATCACCATTATCATCACCATTGTCATCACCACCATCACCATCATCACCATCACCACCATCATCATCACCACCATCACCATCATCACCAGTATCATCACCAACATCATAACCACCATCACTACCATCACCACCATCGTTACTATCATCACCACCATCATCATCACCACCATCACCATCATCACCATCATCGTCACCACCATCACCATCATCACCAGTATCATCACCAACATCATCATCACCACCATCACCATCATCACCAGTATCATCACCAACATCATCACCACCATCACTACCATCACCACCATCATTACTATCATCATCAGCATCACCATCATCACCATCATCACTGTCACCACCATCATCATCACCACCATCATCATCTCTAATGTTTTGAGTGCTGAACCTGTGTCAAACACTGTCTTAAGTGTGCCGTGTACAACATCTCATTTCATCCTCACCGTGTCCCTCTGAGGGAAATACTGCTATTACCCATGAGCAATGAACTGACTTGCTCAAGGTCACATAGCTGGTAAGTGGCAGAGCTGGGACCAACTCTTGAATCAATCCATCTCCAAAGTTCTTCAATGCTACTGAAGCTTGTGAGTAAGTGTGGAATGTGAGAAACCCAATCATCCCAGCACAGATCCACGTGGCTGCAGTGCCCTCTCTCACTTGTGCTCTTACCTGCTTACTCGCCAAAGAAGAATGAGTGTATATGTAAAGTTGCCCACATCTGAGGTTCGTGACATCTTACGTGTGGCATTGTTTAGTTCAAAGACCTTGAGCAAAGACTCTTTCCTTATTTTCTCAGTAGTCTTGTGGGTTAAAGTGAGGCAGGTTTTTGAACTCATAGAAATAGCAGAATCGGGGCGCCTGGGTGGCTCAGTCGGTTAAGTGGCCGACTTCGGCTCAGGTCATGATCTCGCGGTCCGTGAGTTCGAGCCCCGCGTCGGGCTCTGTGCTGACAGCTCAGAGCCTGGAGCCTGTTTCGGATTCTGTGTCTCCCTCTCTCTGACCCTCCCCCATTCATGCTCTCTCTCTGTCTCAAAAATAAATAAGCGTTAAAAAAAAAATGAAAAAAAAAAAGAAATAGCAGAATGGTGGATGTCAGGGGATGGGGGTAGGGGAACTGGGGACAGGTTGGTGAAAGACTGCAAACTTCCTTTTCTTTAAGTTTGTTTTTTGTTTGTTTTAAGTAATCTTTACACCCAATGTGAGGCTCGAACTCACTACCCCCCAGATCAAGAGTCACATGCTCTTCTGACTGAGCCAGCAGGGTGCCCCTACAAACTTTCAATTATAAGATGAATAAGTTCTGAGAATCTAATGTGCAGCATGGTGGCTATGGTTAACAACGCTGTATTTTATCCTTGAAAGTTGTTGAGAGAGTAGACCTTAAGTGTTATTACCACTAAAAGAGTGGTAATTATGTGAGGTGATGGACGGGTCAGCTAACTTTATTGTAGTAATCATTTCTCAGTATGTACATGTGTCAAATCATGACAATGTATACATCAAACTTATACAATCTTACATGTATCCATGTATAGCACTATGAAGGTGGAGGAAAAAAGAAGAGAGAGGCAGGTATTATTATGACACCTCTCCTAAAGAAGAAAAAAGAGACACAAAAGACTGAAATTTTCCAGGGTCATACAAGGAATCCTTACTAGTGCAAATCTCTCTGTAATAAATCACTGGGTATCTCTTAGAAAGGACTTTTGGTCTGAGCCCTGATCTTTCTAGTTCCAACTTGTGTAGTTCAGGGTCTAAAGGTGACCTTAGGAACATGATCCTGATAGTATTTGTTGAGCTTTTACTATGTGCTTCATATACATTGTATCATTCATACCCCATAGCAGCCCTCTGCAGTAGCTAACTCGTATTTCCCCCAAGATATAAAAGAGGAAATAGAGGTTCAGAATTCAGAAACTTGCTTAAAATGGCACAGCTAACTGGAAGCAGAGCCAGGATGTGAATTCAGTTTATCTTACTTTCAATCCATTCCATTAACCTGGTACAAATCAGCCATGTCCAAAGTACAAAAGCATTTTGTGTTCCAATTGGTTTTTTTGTTTGTTTGGTTGATTGGTTGGTTGCTTTGGTTTGGTTTTGTTTTTTTAGAACTGGAACATCTTTTCTCATAAAAGCAATTTCTAAGGGGTAGGGTTCCTGGATCAGCCCTCAAAAGCCTATTTATGCCTTGATTTTGCTCAAATTCTACCTACTTGTGGGGAAAATGGTAGGAACGAGATGTTTCAATGGCAGTAATGAAAGTAAATATAAAAGCAAATACAATGAGTAAGGAATGCTTTTTTTTTTTCATCTTAAATACCTGTGCTGGGGAACAACTCCAAAATGACTAGAAAAGGTAAATGAAAGAAATAAAAATTTTTGTTAAGATAATGAAAATACTTCCCGATTTCAAGCGCTTCAGAGGTGATTACTGCTGGCTGTTTGTTATGAATTTCCTATCTCTTGGTCCTGATATATCAGCAATACTGATCATATAATCATACACTTATCAAAAAAGATAAAGATTTTGGGGGTACCTGGGTGACTCAGTAGGTTCAGTGTCTGAGTCTTGGTTTCCGCCCAGGTCATGATGTCACGGCTTCGTGGGTTCGAGTCCCACATCAGGCCCTGCGCTGGCAGCATGGAGCCTACTTAGGATTCTCTCTCTCTCTGTGTGTCTCTCTCTCTGACCCCCTCACCTCGTGCTGTCTCTGTCTCTCTCAAAATAAATAAATAAACTTAAAAAAAATTAAAAACCCATTTTAAAAAAAGATAAAGGTTTTCTTTTTTTTTTTTTTTTTAGTTTTGCACTCAACCAGAGAGGTGTGTGATATTAAAGAAAATGCATGAACTCTGGAACCAAACAGACAGGAAGTAAAAATCAAAGCTCTGCCAAATGGAGAAGCAAATAGGAAATCTCGGTCCCAAATGAGGGCTTATGTGAGTTTGTAAGTAAAAAGAACTTTATTTTGGGTTTTCTGGTCATTTCTTTGAACAGAATAGGGTGTGAAACCTTGGGTATTACACGCACTAGATAGTTAGAGTAACTGGGTAAGTAAAAAGGCTGAAATCAAGAAGAGTTAAAATGTATCATGAGACACAGCCTATGAAACCTAAGTTAGGAGAAATCAGCAGGTAAAAAAACAAAAGTAACAACTCGTTGACAAGGCTTGAATGAAATCTGTCTATGAACAAAAGGGTAATACTAAAGAATGTCAGAAGGAGACCCATCAAACTAGTGACTTTCCATGATGTTCTTTAGGAAGAGTATGTGAAAAGTGAACCAGTGACATTTGCTGGTTGCGGCTCAGGCTGCTCTTACCTCAAACCAGAAAGCAAATCTTGACCTGTTGCTTTAAAATACCCAGAAGATGCTGCAAAGCACTTCTCAGCAGCAATAGCTAGAAAGTGACACTCTTTTCCAAACTCAGTAATTTTCTATGTTTATTGAACAGTTTGTATCTTTTAGCTTGTACTCTTGCAGAGTAGTCACCAACAATGTTGCTTGGGACATTGATAGCCTTTAAAATCCAAATCAGATTCTCACTCTGATATTCTTTCTTTTTTAATTAAAAAAAATTTTTTTTAAATATTTGTTTTTGAGAGACACAGAGAGACAGACCATGAGTGGGGGAGGGGCAGAGAGAAAGGGAGACAGAATCTGAAGCAGGTTCCAGGCTCCAAGCGGTCAGCCCAGAGCCGGAAGCGGGGCTCAAACTCACAAACTGTGAGATCATGACCTGAGCCAAAATGGGACGTTCAACTGACTGAGCCACCCAGGCACCCCTAATTTTTTTTTAATGTTTATTTATTTTTGAGAGAGAGACAGAATGTGAGCAGGGAAGGGGCAGAGAGAGAGGGAGACACAGGATCCGAAGCAGGCTCCAGGCTTTGAACTCTCAACACAGAATCCAATGCGGGGCTCAAACTCCCAAACCATAAGCTCATGACCTGAGCCAAAGTCGGATGCTTAACCACCTGAGCCACCCAGGCGCCCCTCACTCTGATATCCTTGAACCATCCAAATGTAGCTATTTCCAGTCCCTTTTTTAATACAAAAAGAATTTTGAAGGTAACAGGACTTTCCTCGGCCTCTCAATAGTATAGCAAAAAAAAAAAAAAAAAAAAAAAAAAAAAACCACAAAAAACAAGATAAACCTGTAACGTCAATATGTTTTGTATGACAAGCAGTTTTTTAAAAGATATTTCTTCTTCCACTTGAAAAATAGGCACACAGGTAAATCAACAATTTATATCTGGTTCCTTTAGAGGTTTTGTAAACAAAGGTTTTCTCTTTGATAGCATTCTTCTTTCAGTGAAAGAACTATTGTCCAGGCAGATTTCATGGTTTAGGAATGGAATGACCCACGGCCACAAACTAAAAAGCACATGGAGGTCTTTCAGGTGTCCTGAGGGAAACGGTTCCCTTGGAAAACTGCAAGCACCCTCCCCACCCCCACACCCAGTTTCCCCACGTCTGCTGCCCAGGGAGGAGGGTCACACATCCGGTACCTGGAAGGCTTGAACTGGGACTTGGGTAGGGGACTAAACCACAGACTGAGGACAGAGAGGGCCAGGAAGCCATCTGCCAGGCCACGTGATTTCTCTTGCGTTACTTTTTCAAAAGTTGCAGAAAGCTCTGGAATCACAATCTAGATCCTGTTTGTGTTGTATATACTCAATAGGGTGATGGTCTGACATACAAATGGGCCTTTCCGCTCCCGATGTGGTTGGTAGTAGGCAGCACCCCTCGACCAAAATAAGCCTTATTAAAGCTACCTTTCAACAAGAAGGCAGTTTGCCTGGTCTCGCTACCCCCAGAACTTAAATATATATATACATGGTGTAGAGAAAGAGAGAGAAAGAAAGAGAATATATATATATATTGTGTGTGTATATATAGCATATATATATATTATATGTTATATATTATATATATGTGTGTGTGTGTGTGTGTATATATATATATATACATATATATATAATGTATTGAGCACTTGCTATGTGCCAGGGTTTACTTGACGTACATTTCCCTTTTTTTTAATAGATTTTTTTTTAGGTTTACTTATCTTGAGAGAGAAAGAGCTGAGAGAGAGAGAGAGAGAGAGAGAGAGAGCAAAAACGCGTGAACAGGGGAAGGACAAAGAGAGAACCTCAAGCAGGCTCCGCACTGTCAGCACAGAGTCCGATGCAGGGCTTGAACCCATGAACTGTGAGACAGTGACCTGAGCTGAAATCAAGAGTCAGACCCTCAGCAGAGCGAGCCATCCAGACGCCACCTTGACATGCATATTCTTTTCTTTTCTTTTCTTTTTTTTCTTTTTTTTTTTTTTTTTTTTTTCTTTTTTTTTTTTTTCTTTTTTTTTTTTTTTTTTTTTTCTTTTTTTTCTTTTTTTTTTTTTCTTTTCTTTTCTTTTTTTTCTTTTTAATGTTTATTTATTTTTGAGAGAGAGAGAGAGAGAGAGAGAGAGAGAGAGAGAGAAAGACAAATCCCAAGCAGGGAAGAAGCAGAGAGAGAGGGAGACACAGAATCTGAAGCAGGCTCCAGGCTCTGAGCTGTCAGCACAGAGCCCGACGTGGGGCTTGAACCCACGGACCACCGCGAGATCATGACCTGAGCCGAAGTCGGACGCTTAACCGACCAAGCCACCCAGGTGCCCCTCTTTTCTTCTTTTTAATGTTTATTTATTTTTGAGAGAGAGAGAGAGCCAATTCAATTATGGTTGCGTGGACAAATCCCAAGCAGGGAAGGCAGAGAGGAGGAAACAGAATCTGAAGCAGGCTCCTCTCTAGCTGTCGACACAAGGTCTCAGGGGTAGTCGGTTCTCTCATTCACCACAGAGTCAGATCCTGAGTGTAAATTCTTTGTCTGGCCACTTCAGGAGACCTTTAATGATTTACACTTTTGTTTTCAAGTTTGAAAAGATTCGAGGTGTCCTTCTAATAACTACCCTTGTCTTCCAAAGTGTTTTCTTCGTAAGAGAAAAAGGAATGGAATGAAAGTTAAACCCAAGGCACTTAGAAATTTCTTTAGCCCATGGGAGTGTCATAGGGAGAGTTCGGGAATTGGGGTAGCCTCCAGTCTTCCTAGGCAATGCTTGGCATTTGGGAAAGCTGACCAGAGGTGGGGGCAGAAGGTGGGCACGCAAGAAGAGGCTTGAAGTTTACCAAACATCTGCTCAATAATAATAATTTAGTATGGGCTAGTCACTATCCTAAGAGCTTTGTTTGTGTTCATTGAACACTCAAAACAACAACAGGTAATTTTGTCATCATGCCCATTTTGCAGAGAGTTTAAAGAACTTACCAGAGGTCATATAGCAGCAGAGCTGGGAACTGAACTCGGCAAGTCTGACTCCTGATTCTGTAGGTTCACTACACCCCATCACTTTGATGCTGAGACCATTCATGGACTTTCTCTGTATAAATCCTTCATTCCCCAAACCACTTCTTCTGTTAATAGGATGAAATTAGAATGGAAAGGAAGCAAGTTTCTCTACTACTGCCCTCATTCATCTATTTATTTGTTCATTTATTTGATAACTTTTATATTGAGCACCAACTGTGTGCTAGGTACTGTCCTAAAATTTGAGAATACAGCAGGGAATGAGACAGACAAGATCCCTCCCACTCTCTTGGGATCCCATCCTTTGGGTTCAGAATTAACAATAAACATATAAAGAAAGAAGAAAAGTGTGACAATGACAAGTGCCAGGAATAAAATAACTGTAAACAACAGAGAGTGAATGGGGCTCCTTTAGATTCAGAGGGCAAGAGCCCTGGACTGAGACCTGAATGGCAGGAAGAGGTTCCATGAGAAGGTCTGGAATAAGGGAACTCCAAGCAGAAGAGACAGGCATCAGCTTCATGAGGTTGAGGCCAGACAATAGGGCTGCGTTGTTGGAGTGAAGGGAGTCGGGGGCAGGGGTGGAGCGAGGCAGGGGCCAGATAAGGTAGAACCTTCAGGCTATGGGAAAGACTGGATTTTACAGTGCGCGTAATGGGGGAACCGTAGTTTGAACCGGTAAGAGGATCTATTTCACATTTTGAAAAGATTTTCATTCCCTGATTTCTCTGCCTATAGCAGGAATCCCCAAGTGGTCGATAGAGACCTTTCCACCGGTGTTGGTGTTTTATCCAGCTGACCTTCAAACAGGTAGAGGCCACCCGGTTCTTATCACAAATGATTCCTGGAATTCCCAGTTAGAGGGAATCTTAGTGGTACAACTCCCCAATCTGTGACTTGTTTTTAAGGGCCCAGAGAGCCCACGAATGGGCCACAAAATTGTCAGTCAGTCCCTAAGGTTATGCCTTTGTGTGCATCAGTGTGTGGAGAGACCTCCCCCAACATCCATCAGTTTCCCAGAGAGATCCCTAAGCCATGGGAACATAAAATTCACTGTTCCTCTGCATGAGGAAATGTGATGTGAGCCACCTAACAAACAACTCCACTTGACAAAGTAGTACCTGGGATGAACCTGGGCAATACAGAAGATTTAAAGCCACCACATAGATTTTGGAGATGAATATTAAGTGCTCAAGAAATATTTGTTAAATGAGTAATGAAAAATTATATAACTATAACTTGAAATGTTACATGAATGCAGCATAGGAAATAACCCTATGTCCACATTCAAAAGAGGCTTAGTAACTGGGGGAACCAAACACTGCCAAGAATGAGGGGGTGCCTGGTTGAGCATCTGACTTTTGATTTTGGCTTAGGTCATGATCCCTTAGGTCCCTCCATCCTGAGTATGGAGGTTGCTTAAAAAATTTTTTTTCTCTTTCTCTCTGCCCCTCTCCCCTGCTTGTGCTCTCTCTCTCAAAAAACAAAAACAAACAAACAAAAAAAAAAACAACAACATTGCCAAGAATGAGAAAGTTGGAGTTTTTTCCACAATAATGCCCCATGATTTGGGAAAGCTATTTAACATTACCACTCCATTTCTCCATTCGTAATAATAAAGTAGGTGAGATTGCTTTTATTAACATCATTACACACGCATGCACATTTTGGGCATCAATTTTTTCCCAGACCTCTGACACTCTTTCAATGAGATTATTTTCTATTATTTTAGAAGAAACTTTATATCATGCATACATCTGCTATTTCTACAGCACGATACTCTTGATCTGTCTCTTAGAAGGGGCTCTCTTCCCCATTCACATTATACTGTATTTGTTCTTCAGCATGAAAAGTATCCAATATTTCAGGGGAAAGAATTTGGACTAAGGCAGTAAGTGATCTAGCCAAGTTTCATCATTGAAAAAAAAAAAAAATCATTGTATTCCATTCTTTCCTGCTGGCCCCTTAGGGCGCACAGAATGGGGAGGGAGAGGGTTTTTCCATTTCTCCCTAACTCTTTGCTTGAATTCACTTAGTTGAGCCAAGAATCTCTTGCCTACATCTGAGAAAGCTCCCAGCCACTGATTTTTGGCTTGTATCTGCTCATTTCTAGAAGGGTTCTCTTTATCTGCCAACATCCCAAACAAAAGCCGTTTTCTTTGAAGCATCCTCAGACCCTCCCCTATGACCTCCAGAAGCTTTAATAATTTCTTCCTCCTTGTCTAGTAACACTCTGTTACCCCCACTGGTACAGCACGTGAAACATTGTACTAATTTCATCTGGGGAGAAACTTTTTCTTCTTTATCCTTGTACCGCAGTGCCTAGATTTATTGCCTGTGTATTGATGCAAGTATAATGCCCTATTTATTGAATGTATCACAAAGAATACAGTGAAATTTGGGGGAGTTCGCTCAAAGTCGCTAAGTATATGAATATTACGAGGAGACACGGATGGGGTTTTGTGGCAAAGATTGTTTTCGGTATTTATCTTCCCTTTTCCTCCATTGCAACAGAAGTCCTGACTTTGGGAGGGGCACACGGCAATGCGGAATAAAGACTGGATTTCTCAGCCTCCTTTGCAGTTGGTGAGGCCATGTGACTCAATTCTGGCTGTAAGGATGTAAGCTGAAGTGTCCCATGGCAGCTTTCAGGAATCTTCCTTAAAAGAGAACTGGCATGGGGGCACCTGGCTGGCTCAGCTGTGGGGAGTGTGTGACTCTTAATCTCAGGGCTGTGAGTTGGAGCCCGACATTGGATATACAGATTACTTAAATAAATAATTTTTTTAAAAAATTTTAATGTTTATTTTTGAGAGAGAGACCGAGAGAGAGCATGAGTGGAGGAAGGGCAGAGACAGAGGGAGACACAGAATCTGAAGCAGGCTCCAGGCTCTGAGCTGTCAGCACGGAGCCCGATGCAGGGCTTGAACCCATGAACCATAAGATCATGACCTGAGCTAAAGTCAGATGCTTAACCAACTGAGCCGCCCAGGTGCCCCATAAATAAAAAGAGAGAGAACTGGCATGTAACACTTACTTTTTCTTCTTTGCCCCTTTTTTACTTCCTACCACCTGGAACTTAGATTTGATGGCTCAAGCCGAGTAGGCTTCTTATATATTTCACATAAAAAAGAATGAAATCCTGCCATTTATAACCACATAGATGAACCTGGAGGAGAGTATGCTAAATTAAGTAAGACAAAGACAGATATGACAGACAAAGACAAATATGGTATACTCCACTCGTATGTGGTATCTTTTTTTAATGTTTATTTACTTATTTTTGAGAGAGAGAGAGAGAGAGAGAGAGATCGCAAGTGGGGGAGGGGCAAAGAGAGAGGGAGAGAGAGAATCCCAAGCAGGCTCCAAGCTGTCAGCACGGAGCCTGACTCGGGGCTTGAACCCACAAACCATGAGATTACAACCTGAGCCAAAATCAAGAGTCGGACACTTAATTGACAGAGCCACCCAGGCACCTCTCCTATGTGGAATCTTTAAAAAAAACAAAACAAAACAAAACAAAAGGTCGAACTCATAGGAAAAAGAGAATAGAATGCTGATTGCCTGGGAGGTGGAGGAAATGGAGAAATGTTGGTCCAAGAATACAAACTTACAGTTACAAGATGAATTAGTTCTGAGGATCTAGTGGAAATATGGTGAGTATAGTTAATAATATATGCTTTAAATTTGCTAAGAGAGTAGATCTCAAGGATTCTACCCCCCACCCCAAAAAAGTAACTATAAGATGATGGATCCATTAATTAATTTGATTGTGGTTGTCATTTCACAATGTATCAATCATCAAGTTGTATACTTTAAATACATATAATTTTTTTTTGTCGATTATACCCTCAATCGATCCCTATCAAAATAACACCAGCATTCTTCACAGAGCTAGAACAAACAATCCTAGAATTTGTATCAAACCAGAAAAGACTTCCGAATAGCCAAAGCAATCTTGAAAAAGAAAACCAAAGCAGGAGGCATCACAATCGCAGACTTCAAGCTATACTACAAAGCTGTAATCATCAAGACAGTATGATACTGGCACAAAAACAGACACTCAGCTCAATGGAACAGAATAGAGAACCCAGAAATGGACCCACAAACATATGGCCAACTAATCTTTGACAAAGCAGGAAAGAACATCCAATGGAATAAAGACAGTCTCTTCAGCAAGTAGAGCTGGGAAAACTGGACAGCGACATGCAGAAGAATGAACCTGGACCACTTTCTTACACCAGACACAAAAATAAACTCAAAATGGATGAAAGACCTAAATGTAAGACAGGGAGCCATCAAAATCCTCGAGGGGAAAGCAGGCAAAAACCTCTTTGATCTTGGCCACAGCAACTTCTTACTCGACATGTCTCTAGAGGCAAGGGAAACAAAAGCAAAAACGAACTATTGGGACCTCATCAAAATAAAAAGCTTCTGCACAGCAAGGGAAACAATCAGCAAAAGTAAAAGGCAACCAACAGAATGGGAGAAGATATTTGCAAATGACATATCATATGAAGCGTTAGTATGCAAAATCTATAAAGAACTTGTCAAACTCAATACCCCCAAAAAAATAATCCAGTAAAGAAATAGGCAAAAGACATGAATAGACACTTCTCCAAAGAAGACACCCAGATGGCCAATTGACACATGAAAAAATGTTCAACATCACTCATCATCAGGGAAATACAAATCAAAACCACAATGAGATACCACCTTACACCTATCAGAGTGACTAACATTAACAACTCAGGAAATGACAGAGGTTGGCGAGGATGTGGAGAAAGAGGATCTCTTTGGCACTGCTGGTGGGAATGCAAACTGGTGCAGCCACTCTGGAAAACAGTATGGAGGTTCCTCAAAAAACTAAAAATAGAACTACCCTACGACCCAGCAATTGCACTACTAGGTATTTATCTAAGGGATACAGGTGTACTGTTTCGAAGGGGCACATGCACCCCAATGTTTATAGCCGCAACTATCAACAATGGCCAAAGTATGGAAAGAACCCAAATGTCCATCGACGGATGAATGGATAAAGAAGATGTGGTGTGTATATATATACACAATAGAGTATCAAAAAGAATGAAATCTTGCCATTTGCAACAACGTGGATGGAACTAGAGGGTATTATGCTAAGCGAAATCAGTCAGAGAAAGACAAATATCATGACTTCACTCATATGAGGACTTTAAGATACAAAACAGATGAACATAAGGGAAGGGAAGCAAAAATAATATAAAAACAGGCAGGGGGACAAAACATAAGAGACTCTTAAATATAGAGAACAAACTGAGGGTTACTGGAGGGGTTTTGGGAGGGGGGGATGGGCTAAATGGGTAAGGGGGATTAAGGAATCTACTCCTGAAATCATTATTGCACTATATGCTGACTAACTTGGATATAAATTTAAAAAGTAAATAAATTATTTTTTTAAAAAAAACTGGGGAGAAAAAAAGCTTACAGAGAGCCTGGATCTCTAAGAACGTCATAGAATAAAGCCACCATACCAGCTCGAGACTGCCAATTTTAGGCTTTTATGTGAAACACAAGCTTCTGTGTTGTTTAAACCATGGTTAATTGAAGTTGCTGTTACAGCTGAACTTAATCCTGATCTTGAATTGCGTTTTCTTGCTTCTTAGTTGGCGTGTTTTGTAATGTCTCATATTAAGAAAACCTTGCCCGAGAGGTTTAGATGAGTCATATCCGGAATCTCTAGACTGGAAAATTAAATTTCTTAAAATCATCAATTACACACACATGCATGCGCATTTTGGGTATCTATTAGTAGCTTGTTATTGAGCGCTTACTGTATGCCAATAAGTAACTTACTGTATGCCAGGAAGCAAGGAGTAACTATACATGTGTTATTTTACTGAATCCTCATAAATATCTTGTGATGTAGAGACTTCTATTATCTTCACCTTATCATTGAGATAGCCGCAGATTAGAGAAGCTACGCAACCAGGCAGGCCCCAGGGCAGGGTGGTTTTTCCCTCCAAGCCCACTCCTGGACACTTGCTGCAGGAGGGGTTCGGGAGAAACCTTCCTCTGCCCACCGGTGTGCTTGCTTCACCTTGCAAATCCACTCAGTCCCAAGTCATTCAGGAGTGGAGCTCCACTCTCAGCAAGGACACACCTCAGGAAGAAATCCAGAGAGCACTGAAAAGTCAGAACCTCCTGCACTGACTTCTCTATAGCGAGCCAGAGGCCAGGGAACCTCACTTCTTCATGTGTAGATTGGGGGTGGGGTGTGTGAATATGGGAATAGGGATTGGGCGGGGTCTCACAGCACAGGCAGAGCTGCAGAATGGAAGCTGAAGGCACACCTAATGACACAGGTGCATGGAAGCCATCAAATCTGACTCACGTGTAGAGAGACCAGAGGGGTCAAACTTCGGTAATTCCAATTTAACGAGAAAAGCATTCGGAACAAAAATAACGTACCAGTAAAGCCTTGGATTGCGAGTAACTCGTTCTGCAAGTGTTCCACAAGAGGAGCAAACATTTCTAATAAATTTCAACTTGATGAAGGAGTGATGTTTTGCAATAGGTGTAGTACGTGACACCAAATATCACGTGATCACAACCGAGCCGATGGCTCTTGAAATTCGCTTTGATATACAAGTGCTTTGGATTGCAAAGAATGAATTACGCTCACAAACCAAGGTTTTATTGTATCCATGTTCCTACTCTGATCTCAATGATATCAGCTCACACATAATTAGTTTCCTTTCATCATCCAAGACATGAATGCTCATTCAGTTGAGAAACACATATTGATAGGGGCGCCGGGGTGGCTCAGTCAGTTAAGCGTCCAATTTCGCCTCAAATCATGATCTCACGGTTTGTGAGTTTGAGCCCCGTGTCAGGCTCTGTGCTGACAGCTCAGAGCCTGGAGCCTGTTTCAGATTCTATGTCTCTGTCTCTCTCTGCACCTCCCCTGCTCTCTCTCTCTCTCTCTCTCTCTCTCAAAAATAAACATTAAAAAAATAAAACTACTAAAAAAAAGAAAGGCACACGTATTGAGGAACTGCTAAAGGCAAGGCCTGTGTTAACCAGGGACTGTGACACACAATGGAACAAATGGATGGTGCAGCCAGGTGGGAAAACCCACCTGTAAACAGATCTTTACAGCACAGGGTGCCACGTGCCTTAATAGAGTTATGTACAGGGCTGTGTGGACCTTAAATGAGAAGGATCCCACCTTAGGGAAGGTTTCCAAGATGATGCAGCATGGTTTTAAGGGATGACTAGGATATAACCAAGAGAATAGTAGGGAGGAGGAGAGAGTGTGTTTCTAAGAAAGGAGTGGAAAGACTCAGGAGAACCTGTCACCTTCCAGGAAGTGTGTAAGGCTAGAGCCCCCAGGTAAGGAAAGACCCAGCAAGAAGAGAGCGGTTCTTAAAGTGATCAGTTCAATGATAAGCTGTATCAAATGCATATGGTCAGCCAGCATTCAAAAGTCCTTCTCTCTACCTTCGTGGCCATTGAAAAAGGTATATGGTATTGGTTTTAAACTCCACTCCTGCAAAGGGCAATGCAGTAAACCATTGGCCACTACTGGCACCCCCTTCCTTCCCAACAGAACATGCCCTGGGTCTTCAAACATGTCCAGTCCTACCCCACCTGACTCTGGAGACACTGATTCATCTCTAGGCTCAGGGGTGGATCCTTGTTAGTATGGACCAGAGGTCAGCCCGTGGCCCTATTACTTGTTTTTGAAAATGATGTTTGTTTGAAAACAACCACACCCATTATTTCCATCTGGCTGCTTTTGTGATACAAGGGCAGAGTTGAGTAGTGTGGCAGAGATTGTGGGGCTCCCAAAACCTAAGTAAACATTTCCTGCCTGGTCCTCTTTAGAAAACATTTGCTGACTTTTAGCCTAGGCCAATCAGAGCACTGAATTCCCCCAGCAGATGTCATTGGTCCAGAGGTGGGCTTGTTACTTAAACTGGCCAATCAGATTAAAGAGAAGAACTTACATTTCATGTTTGTAGCAATGATTCTTTCACTTCTGTCAGATGAGGCCTCCATTGCTGCTAACAGCCATCTTATAACCACGAGCCCTTCTAGAGATGGAAACTAGGAGATAGAAAGATCTGGGTCTCTGATAACACCGTGGAGTCATTAAATCAAGCAACCCTGAAGCCTGCCCTATCTGGACTGAATGTCATATGAGATAACACATTTCCTTATTGTTTAAGCCAGTTTGGGTAAGGCTGTCTCTTCCTTGGAAGTAAAAGCATCTATCATTGCCATATAAGTAATGACATCTTGTCCAAAGACCAGACTTGCAGCAGGCTGAAATACCTAAAACATGGGCACAAATCTAGAAAAAAAAAACAAAGAAGATAGTGGCAAGAATGAGCACCTTCATAAGCCTGCATACTTTGCCTCCAGCAAGAATATGGAGGCAACGGTACACCCTTCCTCCCTGTGATTAAAGTTCTTTGAAAAACAAAGCTCCCGATTCAATAAACTCAAGATGGTTTTTGAAGAATAGCAGATTAGATATAGTAAATTGGGAACTGGGGAAGTGGAGAAATACTACCAGAAGAAATCCCTTTGACATCAGGAAAAGTGACGGCTGACTGCGTAAAAGGAGGCATAAAGACAGAAGCAACAGAAACAAAGCAAAACAAGGTGACCCGTGCCGGCTAACAGAGGCAAAATCTCCCTATAAGCAGCCCACAATAGCTGCAGGGATGACGCTATTTATGTTAGACAATCACAACTCACGCTTATAAAAAATAGCCTTGACACACCAAGAATAGAATTCATTACATCCAGTCTACTCTCTTTAATAAGGAGAAAAAAAGGGGGGGGTGGGCACCTGGGTGGCTCATTCGGTTAAGCATCCAACTTCAGCTCAGGTCATCAGATCGAGGTTTGTGAGTTCGTGCCCGTATCAGGCTCTGTGCTGAGAGCTCAGAGCCTGGCGCCTGCTTCGGATTCTGTGTCTCCCTCTCTCTCTGCCCCTCCCCTGCTCAGGCTCTGTCTCTCTCTGTCTTAAAAATAAATTAAAAAACATTTTAAAAAGTGAAGAAAACATCTGTTCTCTTTCCCCAAGATTTTCTAACTCTCCTCAAAAACACTTTCTCTTAATGACAAACTGGCAATTTGATGATGTGGGGCACACACCTTGTTCCTGAGATGCTGAATCACAGGAATCCTTGCAAGAGGAGTCCTACTTCAGGACACATTTTCATTGTTCTCTGGACCAGCAGAATTGTGTGTTGCTAACTCCAATTGTTAATTGTATAGTATCCCAGAAAGCAGGATCCGGGTATAGAAACATATTTTGGATGCAGGGGGGCAGTGCAGTGTGTGAGCAAAGCATGTGCGTTGGAATCAGATAGATCTGAATCCAAATCTCAAACCCACCTCCAAGCTCGCTAGGTAGGCCTCTGTTTCCTAACACACAAGACAGAAATAATGGCATGTATCTTGGATGGCTGTTGAGATAGATAGATGATAGATAGATAGATAGATAGATAGATGATAGATAGATATCTAGCACAACATCTGGCATGTATTAGACCTCCATTTGTGTAAGGTATCACTGCCTATTATTATTATTGCTATTATTATCATCATTCTATGCCAAGCAAAGTGTTGTATTTGATAGGTAAATGTGCTAGAGAGCGATTTCGAGCTAGAGACGAATCATCCCTTCGCCTTGTTTAAATCTTCAGTGACCTTGGTCCTCAAACTGGCCCCATACATGGAGGGCAGAGAGAGATGGAAGAAAGAGGCAAGCCACTCCAGATTGGTAGGTGGCAGGTTTAATAAGCAAGGGAAGTTACTCATGAGGCTTATTTGGGCGGCCATGAGAGAGTCAATCCCTGCCCACCAGCATCTTCATATTTATATATAGGCCTTAACTTGGTTTGGTCACGTACACCATCCAGGTGGTCTCAACAGCATCGTACTGTCCCAAGGCTACGTCCCTGGAACAGCTCCCACTGTGGGAACAGTGAGCAGAATATACATTCCACGGACAGGGGAGAGGGTGAGGAGCCTCTGATTGCCTGAGTCCAGCTTGCTGGTCGACTGCTGGTCATGTCCTCCCAATTACCTCCTCCAACACTTTCTGGGGGAGCAGAGTGAGCCAAAATGCTGTGACTAAGAGCTGAGTTCTCCATAACAATGCTTTCTTTAGGAACAAGAATTCTATGAAAACCTATCCATGTATTGGGAATGATTTCAAGCAGTCACTGGATCCAGCAATCCATTGTCACTTTCAATGCGTCAGAGCTCAGCTGGAGTCAGTCATTTAAAAAAAAAAAAAATTTTTTTAATGTTTATTTATTTTTGAAAGGGACAGAGTGTGAGCGGGGGAGGGGCAGAGAGAGAGGGAGACACAGAAACCGAAGCAGGCTCCAGGCTCTGAGCTGTCAGCACAAGAGCCTGACATGGGTCTTGAACCCACAAACTGTGAGATCATGACTTGAGCCCAAGCTGGACGCTCAACTGACTGAGCCACCCTAGTCATCATTTAAATCAATAAGGTGCAGTGAGTGGCTACAATGGTTGATGTGGTCAGTCTAGCCTCTGACATGCCCTGGAGGGACTCAAACTATTCAGCAGTCACCAGCACTTAACCGAAGTGTGTACAAATTAATTACGACCTCTGGAGGCTGAGAAGTCCAAGATCAAAGTGCTGGCCATTTCAGTTCCTGGTCCGAACCTTCTTCCTGGCTTATAGATGGCCACCTTCTCACTGTCTCCTCACATGGGGGAAGGGAGAATCTCTCTCTCTCTTCCTCTCCTCGTAAAGGCACTAATTTCATCATGAGAGGCCCACCCTCAAGACCCACCTAACCCTAATTGCCTCCCAAAGGACCCATCTCCAAATATCATCACATTGGGGTCAGGGCTTCAATATATGATTTGGGGCAGGGGAGACACAATTCTGTCCATAGTATAACCTTTCCACAACTTCTTCACCTAAAAGATTTCTACAGTTGAATTCTGTAAGTCATAAATAGTCTCTGAAGTAAGTTTGCTCAGACTTTCCAAAATATTTCCCCTCTTAGCCATGATTAAGGATGAAACATTTCATCTCAGCTGAGAGAACACTGGGTAACATAAGCTCCGTATGAGTAAGGGTACTTGTATAAAGAAGACTTTCATAACATTCTTCTCCGCTGAAAACACTTCTACAGGGAGGGTCAGGGAGAAGAGAAGGGAGAAGGGAAAATGGCCTATGTCAGCGAGAACTCCAGCACCCAGGCAACAGTTCTGTCCTCTCTCCGGTTAGCCTGAGCTGAGCTCTGGAGCCAGCCGCACTCCCAGTGAGACACACACAGTTTTCATGACCAGATATGGTATGTGTTACAAGAACACAAACCTCAAATGTGTGAGAGAAGTGATTAGGTGAGAGGAAGGGAATGAAAACAGTGGTCAGCAGTTAGTGACTTTGTTGAGCCTCAGGGGAATAACCTCCAGAATAATCTAGTGAGATGACCCAGGCTGGCGCAGGGGTTACGGAGCTGGCTTCATGTCCATTCCACGTTAACCTCTGTAGTGGTTGAAAACAAAAAAGAAAACCTAACAGCTCTGGCATGATCAAGCATTCATCTTTTGGTAGCCGAGAATGTTGCAGAGAAAGGGAATCCAGAGCAGAAGGTGGAAGCAGAGAAAGTCTTAAAATATGTATGACTGATTTGGTTACCTCTTGGGAGGGGCAGGGAAAGGGGGAGGAGGTGAAATGACATTTACCGAGAGCCAACTAGAGTGTAAGGTCTTAGAAGGAAGAGGCCTCTGCCTGCCTTGCTCACCCTGTGTTCCCAGCTCCTAACGTTAAGTCCTGACACGCTGTAGACACTATTTGTTGAAGGAAGGACAGATATGGCGCAGACCCCATTATTTCATAGGCTTTCAGTAGATATTTTTGAAAGAATGGCTTCGTGAATGAATGCCTACTGCCAGGCATTGTTTCATTCTTTCTTTCCATTTATAACTATTCCATTGTGTGACCTCCCCTCATTTGCCAGACACCCTGCTGGACACTGAGAACTCAAATCAGAAAAGAGACCATTCCTGTCCCCCAAAGAGCTTACAGTCTTAGCAATGGTGATGCAATGCATGATGACCACAGGCTGTCTCAGAGTGCAGGGAAATGCAGAAGAACTCAGCCTTCTTGGGGGCGTGAAGACAGTCTTTACAGAGAAGGGGGCCTTTGCATTGAGACTTAAGATGAGCAGAGGGTCTGAGACATCTCAGGCAATGAGAATGGTGTGAGAGAAAATACTAAGATGTTCATCCTTGCAGGAGAAAAAATTCTGTGGGACAGAGAAAGTAGGTGACAGGATAAAGGAAAAAGATGAGGCTCAGGTTTTATCGTGAAGGGTCCGGTATTTCCTCTGAAGCGGTTTGAACCCACCCTATGGAAAATAGGAAGCAGAACTAGCTTCTCGGGCTGATGTGACTCTGTACATTCCCCCGGGATTCCATGATAAGATGGGCCCCTTGCTTGGTTTACTGTTCTGCTGTCGGCCATCTTGAAATTCTTAATAATTTTTTCTTTCTACTTGTGCCCTGTAAGTGAAGTCCAGTGGGACATTGGAGCAGGCATGTGAGCAGTGGAAATATGTGCAGTATTTGTGGCTGCATTGTCTTGCTGTTTCATTCACATGTAGTATTCCTCATGCTCTGGGAGCACAGAATTCCAGCGGACCTACTATGCCTGGGGGTTTAGCAGCTCAAAACAAGGCCAAGGGAAGCATATTATGGAAGTCACCATCTCGCACTGTGTGTCCATATTAAGAAGTGAGACAGAGGTACTTGGGTGGCTCAGTCGGTTAAGCATCCAACTCTTGATTTCAACTCAGGTCATGATCTCACAGTTCGTGAGATAGAGCCCTGCAGCCGACTCTGCGCTGACAGTGAGGAGCCTGCTTGAGATCCTCTCTTGCCCCCTCTCTATGCCCCTCCCCCCCCCAAAATAAATGAAGCTTAAAAAGTGAGATAAAAACAGTTGGATTACTTTGTGCAATGGGTCACAAAATATCAATTGTATCCTTTCAGAGATTCCACATATGAGTTAAATGCTCTTATATTTGCATTTAAAGCTGGCATTGCACAATATAAACATGAACAGTAAAAGTCATGCTAAGAACTTATAATTCAAGTATTTCTTTACTTAGAACATTAAATGGCCAATAAAAACACCATGACAAATTGAGACACAGACAAGGAAGAAAGAAAGAAAGAAAGAAAGAAAGAAAGAAAGAAAGAAAGAAAGAAAGCAAAAAGGAAAAATCTTCATATTTTAGGACATTCAATGGCACTTTTCCCTTGCTTTCTGAATATTTTGCCAAGCCCCAGAAATTATGTAGCTGGCCTTAATGGGGAGCCATTAAAAAAATATTGAGCAGCGAAGAGACACAGAAAATGTCTCTTAATCACTTGTATCATTTGGGAAAAAATAACTGTTACCAGAGTGTGGAAGTTAGAATAGAGGGAGGTACAACAAGGGGAAAGAACACCCATTATCATTGCATCACAGGCAAAGATTGAAATTCTACACTAGAGCAGGTGCAGGGAGGGGAGTGGGGGATGGAGAAAGGAATAGATGTGTGAGGAGTTCATGGGCACCGTATGAGGGCTGGGTGATTCATTCCAACAGGAATTAAGCAAGCAAGAGGGCGGAATACAGCTTGACTTCTGCATTTCCGGTTCCAGCCACTGGCTGATGCCATCCCCTGAGATGTGGAGGAGGAGGAAGAGAGAGTGTGGATGGGTGAGGGAGGCAGGATGGGGTGAAGGTGAAGCTTGGTCTGGGACATGGGGTAGATTTCTCATGCCTGGATCTGTGCAGTACTTCCCCCTCCACCTTCTTCTGGTCACAGACCCCACCTCTTCTGGACACCATCCTTGGACTTAGTAGCATGCCCACCTGTGCACACACGGCCACAGCTAGTGGTCCAAGGAGTAGGCAGGTAGGTGTCTGTCCTCAGCCAGGATAGTGAGTCCTTAACTAGGATCTTCAAACTAAAGCCGGGAATCAACCTGTTCCTTTCTAGTGCCAGAAGGGAGTCTGCAACTGTCAGTAGACATGGGTCTAGCACCTTGGAGACTCAGATCTGAGAAAGTGAAGCCAACAGAGAGATGAGCAGGGAGAGAAAGCCCTGAGAGCTTTGAGCTCCCAGCTGGGGAGGTTTCCGCTCACCTTTGCCCTTCCTAGTTACACAGTCTAAGAAATCCAGTCTTCCCTTGCTCTGCGGTAATCTCTCCAGCCTTTCATGTTTTCCTTAAGCTAGTTGGACTTAGGTTTCTGTCCTTTGCGACTGAAAGAGTCCTGACGAATACAGGACACGTGGCTAGGTGCCCATGGAAACAGCTTGTGATAGACGTCACTGCCATATCACAGAGAAGCGAACTGAGGCTCAGGAAGGTTAGATAGAATCTCATGGCTGGCCAACCACGATGCCAGCACTCAGATGCAGGCCTAGCTCTAAAGTCGGGATCTTTCTGTGATATCATCCTTTCTTTCAAATCTGTTCATTAGTCTTAGCATTCTTTTCTATAAATTTCTATAAATTTGAAGCTCTGTTTCAAATTTTGGGACATTCATGCTACCGAACTTCCACGTTTCTTGATTAATGACCAAAGGCCTCATAGGCCAATGATTTCTCGGCAGTGATTCCCAGGCTCTAACTATTCCCACTTTAAAAGTCACTGGTTGCAGAGGGCCTTAGTTGCTAATTTTGTGGAAGTCTAAAGTCAGTGACCTTATGAGTGAAACATTTTTCTAAACTTTGTCTTCTTTTATGAGTTCAAATGGAGAGTCAAGTCTTAATTCCCAGTGAGAGTCACAAGGATGTGACAACACACTGAGCCCAAGGCTTTGGAACTTGAGAACATTTCTCTGTGACCATTTCTTGAGCCTGATTCTCTGTTTGCCACACTCTCTTCTTTACCGAACCTTCTTTTCCTCCTATTCCATTAATCAAAATGTAGTCTAAAGAGAATCTTCTCTGATTCACTGATTCTAGGGAATTATGGCAGAGACCATTGTCCCAAGTTGTTATTCTCCCTCTCTTCTTTCAATAGTAGAATCCCAGTTTTAAAAAAAATATATTTTAAATTCAGATATAATTCACATATCATAAAATTCATCATTTTGAAGTATACCATTCAATGTTTTTTTTTAAATTTTTTTTTTCAACGTTTATTTATTTTTGGGACAGCGAGAGACAGAGCATGAACGGGGGAGGGGCAGAGAGAGAGGGAGACACAGAATCGGAAACAGGCTCCAGGCTCTGAGCCATCAGCCCAGAGCCTGACGCGGGGCTCGAACTCACGGACCGCGAGATCGTGACCTGGCTGAAGTCGGACGCTTAACCGACTGCGCCACCCAGGCGCCCCCAATGTTTTTTTTTTAATGCATTCACAAGGTTGTATGATCGTCACTACTAACTCCAGATTATTTCATCACCCCAGAATAAACCCCACACCTAGCAGTTCCTCCCCATTCCCTCCTCCCCGCTGCCTCCCTGGCTACCGTTCACCTACTTCCAGTCTCTGCTGATTTCTCTATTATGGACATTCCATGTAGTTGGAGTCGTATGACACGTGGCTTTTTGTGTCTGGTTTCTCTTATTTAGCATATTGTTTTCAAGATTTAACCACATTGCACTTCACTCTTTTTTTTATTGCCAGATAATAATAATAGTGTTCCATTGCATGGCTATACCATAATACCATATTTTATTTACCCATCTGTAGTTGACGGACATTTGGGTTGTTTCCCACTGTTTGGCTGTTACGAATAATGCTGCTACAAACCTCCATGTACAAGTTTTTCCGCAGACAGATGTTTTTAGTCTCTTGGGTGGACACTAGGAGGGCCTTGCTGGGTCATGTGATGACTTTATGTTTCACAATTTGAAGAGCTGCTCAACTATTTTCCGCACTGATTGCTCCATTGTACGTTCCCATCAGCAGAATATGAGGAGAAACCTTGGTTTTTAACTGGGCATACGGAGCCTAGAAAAAGGTCGACTTTCCAGCTTCCCTTGCAGTTAGGTACGGCCATACCACAATTAAGTCCTGGCTTGTGGGATGCTATGTGAGCAGAAGTGGTATGTGGGTGGAAACATGTCCTCTGTTGCTCTGTCCAACCTGCTAATTGGAAAGCTGACTTAGTGACAGGAGAGCCAGCAGCCATCCTAGATCATGGGATGGGACCGTGGGATGACTTTGGGAAGGGAAGCTGGAACAAGATTAGGAGGAATCTGGAGGCCGTACTAGGCCTGGACTGACCACCTGTGGACTTCTTAAATACGGAAGAGAGAACTTCCATTGTGTTTAACACACTATTATTTTTTTTTTCTGATTAGTTACAGGCAAATCGAACCTTAACTGATGCCATTACTGAATTCCTTCAGTCACTGAGCAAATTATCACTGAAAGCCAATTGAATGTCAGGTTCTGAGCTTGGAGTTAAAGAAATAAAGATGCATGAAGTGAACTTGTAATTTAGGGTCTCACAGTTAAGTGGAGAGAGAGGCAGGTAAATAAATAAGATGATGGGACAAGTGCTACTAAAAGTGTGTACCAAGTCTCATGGGCAGACGGAGGAAAGACAGGCAGAATCGGCATAAGGCAACTCAGAGAAGGTCTTTGCTTAGCCTACAGGCCCACATTGGCGTTTCCAAATTCCAGAAATCAGAATTCCTGGGAAATCTCAGAAATTCCTAATATCATAAGCTATTCCTAACATATTCCCGGTATTATAGGCTCTTTCCTCACTATTATGGCTACCCACAATTGTTCAACACATAAGAAAAATTAAGTCGGGTGGTATTTATGAAGAACCATTGCCTCTAGTCATCATACAAACACTGGGAGCCAGCAGGGAACGTTCCTGGGTGATACTTGAGTAACGTATCACTGACCTCCTCTAACAAGGCTAACAGCACTCCACTGCAGCTTGTGTCAACATTGTCAATTCTAGGATGCACTTCCTCTTCCAGGATTTGTTATTTCTTGGAACGCTGCTCAAAAGATTCATATACAGTATACTATATGTATAAACTTACTAATATTTATTTTCCTTCCAAGGATGACGCAGCAGCAGCAGCAGTGGACAGAGAGGCAGACAGACATGGCACCAGCTCCGAGCAAGATGGACTGAAGAGTGGCAGTCACTCTTCTGGCCCGTGCTCCTCTCCCGATTCCCAGAAATGTCAACGGTAGCCTTCTACCACGTGCTCCCTTGTGGCCCGTGTCTCTCCTAACAGCATGCTCGTCTCTCTCTCTCTCTTTTTATTTTAATGTTTATTTTTGAGAGAGAGAGAGAAAGAGAGCAAGCAGGGGAGGGGCAAAGAGAGAGAGACACACACAGAATCCGAAGCAGGCTCCAGGCTCCGAGCTGTCAGCACAGAGTCCAACATAGGGCTCAAACTGACCGACCACAAGATCATGAGCTGAGCCAAAGTCAAACACCTATCCGACCGAGCCACCCAGGCGCCCCAACCCTCGCAATAGTTTAATAGGGACAGAAACTTTTACATGAGACATTTAAAATTGTTCTCACGTTTGCATAAAAATTCCTCTTACATAGTTTTTCAAGGATTATCTGTTGAAAAGGAGGATACTTGGCTTCAGAATTTAAATGAGAGGCATAATAACGACAGTAAAATAAGTGGGAGACACAGTGTTTAATATTGAGCCGTCTATATTTAATGAATGATTAGTTGAACTAATGAAAATGAATTAACACTTTGCAAATGTGTTGTATTCCCAGAGTTTGTTTTGTAACTCAGTCGTTTTGAATTTGGGATGCATTCTCCCATAGAAACAATATTATAAATGATACTTAAGGGCCAAGAAATCCCACTAGGGCTGTTTACCCATAATGTAGCAATAAAATGTAAGAAAGTAATGGCATTGTGTAAGAATGCTTAAACATTTTTGAATACAGGTGTTTGAGGAAAAGTGACTTTAATTAGGAGAGAGAGGAGATGGCACATGAAAAATAGCGTAGTGATTCCCAAAGGGATTTCTGAGCCCTTTCAAGGATCATGGAGGGCATTGTGACTTTTTTAACATCTATTTTCATACTAAAATATATGCATTTCTGGGGCGCCTGGGTGGCTCAGTCAGTTAAGCTTCCAACTTCGGCTCAGGTCATGATCTCACAGCTTGTGGGTTCAAACCCCTCATTAGGCTCTGTGCTGACAGCTTAGAGCCTGTAGCCGCCTTCAGATTCTGCGCCTCCCTCTCTCTCTGCCCCTCCCCCACTCACGCTATGTCTCTGTCTCTCAAAAATAAACAAACATTAAAAAATTAAAATGTATGCATTTCTTTCTCCTGGTACAATCTTATACTATTCTTATCATCAGCAGGATCATAATCGTTTGCCTGGTAGGCAATTGATAACTGTTTTGTTTTCAATTGGCTGGAAGGGTAGAAACAATACAAGATGGAAGGCTGGGGGAAATTTCTCTTAAGTAACTGGAGGGGGGCCTGGGTGGCTCAGTCGGTTAAGCGGCCAACTTCGGCTCAGGTCATGATCTCGAGGTCCGTGAGTTCGAGCCCCGCGTCAGCCTCTGTGCTGACAGCTCAAAGCCTGGAGCCTGTTTCAGATTCTGAGTCTCCCTCTCTCTGACCCTCCCCCGTTTATGCTCTGTCTCTGTCTCAAAAATAAATAAACGTTAAAAAAAAAAAAGTAATTGGAAAAGAGTTGTAAGAGATGAACATGTCATAAACAGCAAACAAGTATTTATCACATGTATCAGTATTCAGATAAAAAAAAAGATGATGTGCTATGCTCTTGAGAGGTTTTCTATTTACACAGGGAGATCTACACGGAGAAAGAAAAAGCACCACCTGGTAAGACGCCTTCGGTGTCAATGAAGGAGAGGGCTGTTCAGAGTAGGGAGTGATCTTTGGGGCCAGGGAGGAGGAAAGAAGAGCTTGAATCTGGCCTTTGGAAGAGGATTTCAGTCAGGAGAGGGCTGGGAGAGCGCACGAGGTGAAATTAACTGAATGGTACTTGACAGAAAATATAGGGAAAGAAAGAGACATGGTTTGAACATGATACCTAAGGAGAAAGAATACGGTGGGGAAACGGATGCTGGATGATTTCCCCCATGGAAGCTGTACAACGGCTCAGGAAAAGTTGGTGCTGGCTAGAGCCAACTAGGAATAATGGCCTTAAAGTCTCCAAGGGACCAGGCACGCCATCAGAATTTCACAGGTGTTTGCAACTCAGGTTGTGCCTTAATATACCTAGGTGTTCCTATAGCATTTGTATAATTTTATCATGCCCTGCCTGTTGTTTCTGGTAATGTGTTCTATTAGACAAACCCCACTGATAAAGAACTTCTGAAACCCTTGCCTTTGGGATAAGAAGACACCAAGTTCCGTTTGCCAGTACTCCCCATTGCTCCCCACTGCTTCTGTCTCTTCTTCCAATACCTTTCATTGTTGGACCCTGACCAAATCACTCATTCCCTGGGGCCCGCTTTCTTACCTCCAAATGAGAATCGAACTATATTACCTATTCCTTCCAAGTCTAAAAACTAGATTATGAAATTTTCCAAAATGACAAATGGCTACTTCTGAAAAATACAGATGATTCCGTTATCCATTTTCTTCTCTAGAATTAGGTGAGTCTGCGCTCAGAGCTGCTACGGGGCCAATGGGATTTATCTAGAAAAAAGTGGCGTGGCAAGCGTAGGTTTTTTCCCTCCAGTAAAAAAGCGGCGAGAGTCGCCGCGGCAAAAATCTGTTCGCTCCTATCTCCTTCGATTCAAAAGTCTTCTGGGCAACCACAAGTAGATAAAACCCTATCGTTCCGCTCTCGAGGTGTCGTTTGGGGCTCTAACGACACGGACCAGCGTTTAGCATCCGGCTCCCTAACCGCAGACCTTAACAACCGCGGCCAGCACTGTGCAGCCGGACCCGCGCGAGGCTCTGCGGCTTCCCGTGAGGCGCGGTGCGGCGGAAGCGGGGCAGCCACACTTCCGGTGGCTCACCCATGCGCTCGCCACACTTCCTGTTGATTCAGCCCCGCCGAGGGTTGGGTTGGGCTGGGAGGAGGGCCGGCGGGTGGGCGGGAGGCTGCGGGGGTGGCGGCCTGTGGCCTGGCGTGGGCGCGCGCGGGGCCGCGGCGGGCACCGAGCGTCAGCCTCGTCGATTCAGTCCCGAGCACCCTCGGCGGCCGCGCCTCCCGCCCTGCGTCCTCCGGTCCGGCTCCGCGCCACCATGCCCGCGGTGGACAAGCTCCTGCTGGAGGAGGCGTTGCAGGACAGCCCCCAGGTACCTCCCGCCGCTCCGGTCACCTCGCCCGGGGGCCGGAGGCCGGGGAGGCCCCTCAAGCCCCGGGATGAAGGCCTGGAGCACGCGGGGTGGGCCGGCCGGCCGGGAGGGGGCACCCCTCAGGCGGGGCTGGAGAACCGGGGAGAGCATCCCACGGCCGGAGTCTTTGTGGCGCGCGCGACCCCTTCCCAAAGTCAGCTGAAACTGACGCTGCCCGGCCTAAACTCCGGCTCCCCCGCTTCGCTGAGCGCCTCGGGCAGATAATTTAACCTTTTTGTGCTGCAGTTTTGTCATCTGTAACCCAGGGGTAATAATTGTATCCGCCTGGTAGAGTTGTCAGAATTAAGTAAGGGAAAGCCTGCCAGGTTGTTAGCGGGCAACGTCTGGTAGAAAAGAAGTAGTCAATCTTAGTTATTATTATCCCCGCTACTACCACTGATGGGATAGGTCCTGGTGGATTTAGGGCCAAGATGGGGAGGCAGAGAGCCCAGATCTCTTTCTCAGCGGTACCCTTCGGCACAGTTTCCCCATTTGTCAAGAGAAAATGACAGCACCTGCCCTATTTGTGGCACGGGGGAACTTCATTAGCACGCTCGAGATGGAAGTTAAGTCCTCTGAGCTCTGCAGATGAAAGGGGCTGCGTAAATATGGCAGATGAGTGCAGAATGACATTAGTTTATAATCCAATGGGCTTCTCTTCAGGGAACTTTTGTTCTCCATTAGCATTTCCCTAGCTTCATATCCGCTCTCCTGGTTCTCAGTTGTTTAAAGAAGTCTCTTTATGCCCAGGTGTCTCAACTCTTGAAAAATTCTTATGATATTAACCTGTTTTCCTTCTCTTTTCGGTTCCTTTCCTTTTTCTTCTTAGCGGATTGAACTCCTGGTTCAATGACCTTTTGATGGACTTAGCTACACCCACTCTGCGTCTTGCCAGTTCAGAATAAGTAGTAAAAGGGCTACGTGCTTAGTTTTCTTCTGCCCCCCCCTTTTTTTTTTTTTTTTGATCTTTAGGTAGGCAAGTGAGAAACTTGATCAAGCTGTGACTTTTTTTTTTTTTAATTGGCATCCGCTGGTCTGATTGACTTTTCAAAGGGCTCTTTGAAGGCTTCAGACTGGTGGCATTTTAATGGGACCAAAGCTCTTTGGAGAAGTCATTTTGTGCATCCTCACACATAATGTGAGATGTGAAGATAATAAGGTAGAATTTAGGATTTCCATTTGCTTTGTAGTTGGAGAAACTGAGTGCAAAGATCTCTTGCTTTCCTAACTGATCATGGTGATGGGCTGAGCCAGGTCAGAGAGGTTGTACTAACTGACTCTCCATGTTGCTGGTAAGTCACATGCTGCATTTTTGCCTCTCGCATAAGTGAACAGGCACAATTTCTGAGTCGTTTACAGGGTTTGCTCAGCAGTGAGGCAAGCAAGTCAGGAAACCTGGGTCCTGATTCTTGCTCTCCCACTGACTCGTCGTGTGACTGGGGCATGTCAGCCATCTCCACCCTGTGACTGAGTCCGTTTTCTCATCTGCAGAATGAGGGACCTGGAGCAGATGACCTCTAAGGGGCTTTCGAAGCTTAAAATTCTATCATAGTGCATGGTTTATAACTTTGAGCTTGTTATGTGAAAGAGGAGGTTGTGTGGCATTGCCCTTCCTACGTGATGTTCCTCTTCACGTGGGGAAGTTGCTACTGCCTTTGGGAGTTGGGTGTAACCCTGCTGGGGTCCTTCACGAGGTTGTTCAGTGGAAGCTAACTTTCAAGAAGGTCTTTGATACTCATCAGAATATATTTATTTAGCAGTCTTATAGGGGGCATGTGCCTAAAGCGGCCTTTCTTCCAAGGAGGCTCATAGATTTGGAACTGGAGAGAAGCTAATCAGAGTCCTTCATTTTATGTGTGCAGAGGAAAAACAGTAACAAATCCCTATATGACGCATGCATTTTGTGTGCTAGGCACCATTCTAAATCCTTCACCTGTATTAATTCACTTCATGTTCCCGACAGTCTTTTGAAGTAGTAGGCTTCCTATTAAAAGTACCAAGGAGCAGAGAAGTTAAATAACTTGCCCCAGATTATACACGCTGCAGCGGCCGAGCCAGGATTGGAACCAGGGAGTCTGAGTATATTGTTCAAGTTGACCCAGCTACCTGGCACCTGGATTTTCTGTCATCGGTGACCTAAAATGTTTTTCCGCTGAAAGGAGAAGGTCCTGAGAAACCATCTATCGTTTGTTTGTTCTAGTTTTCTGAAGAGTAGTTATGAGGGTTGCCACAGCAGCCTGTGCAGGATTGATTAGTGAACACAAAAGCTTTTGTATTTGAACTCAGTGACCCAAGAAGAGCTGAATAGCAGTTGACCTCCCTTAGACACATCTATTCATTTCCTCCTTTTTAGTTCTGCGGGGTGTATTGTAAGACCCTGTCTGTGCACACACACGTTATTTCTGGTTACATCTGATATGTGAGATGCACAGTGTTTTAGGGACTAACATACTTGTCTCCACGGCCGATTACGAGCCTCTGCTCCTTGCCAGGCTCTGCTAGATGCCGGGAATATAGTGACATGGTGAGAATGCCTGCCCACCACTGGTGCACAGTCTGTTCCGGGAGACAGATAAGGACTGAGGCGGGCAGCTGCAGCCCCCAGGGGCTTACTGTCTTTTGCGTGATAGCGCGCTTTTGAGATAAGGTGCAGACAAAGGCGCTATTGCTCGCTGTTTTCTTGATTTTTGTTTGTTTGTTTCCTTTGCCCTTGGCATAACTGAAGCCCAGAGAAATTAAAGACTCAGTTCTGAGCTTATGCAGTGAGTGGCCCAACTGGGAACGGCCGTCCTTGACCAAGCCAGGCTTTTCTTTCCTCAAGCAAGATGCCTCAAAACAGCCTGTGGTTATGTCTTCATTGTGAAGAGCAATGCATGTATTTTACAATCAGAGTTATTAAGGCTGTGCGGTTATATAATCAGATACTATTCTGGAGAGTCAAACATGTCTGGGACTCTTTTATTAGGGAACAGCCAGTTTCTTTAAGATGGAGGGGTGATGTGGAGCTGAGGCTGTATCCTTGGGGTGTCTGGTTTGGTTTTTCTGGCTGGACATACTCTTAAGAGTGCAGAGTAGTAGAGAAAGGATGGGATGGAAATCCTGATTCTGCCACTGTTACGTTATGCAGGTTACTCAACCTCTCTGAGCTTGTGTTTTGACATGTGTAAAATTAGAATAAAAGTAATTACTTAATGGGATTCTTATGAAGAATAAATAACGTGCTAAAGTTATTTATGCCTGCTTGTCATAGTCACGCCATAAATGATTGCTGTTATCTTTATAAGTGACATGCACCATCGTCTTTCAGACTTTTAAGTAGAGTCTTTGATGTCTGATGTACCTGTGCCTGGTGCTTGGTCTCATTCCTTATGACTAAGAACAGTCCTGTTGTTCCAAATATAAATTTAAGCAGATATGGAGCTGATAATGTGGATATCAAAACAGTGCCTAAGATAGCTGGGTGTATTTTTCAGCTGTGACCATGACCTAGTTAAATTAGAAAGACTGGATTTTTCTTGCCAGTGCTAATGGGGGTCATGGTAAACATGTCCAGAGTGTAAGGAAACAAAAACAAAACTCTTCTGATACAAGTCTTTAGCAGTTATTATAGGTGAGAGCGTGGCAGTAGGATGACCAAAGGGAAGCCAGCTCCAGGCAGGAAGGACTTGGGCTGTGGACCACAGAGCATGCCCACTGGTAAAGCTCAGCCTGCTGGGTGACAGGTACATCCTCCTGCGGTGGAGGAAGCATGGCCATCGGTGCCAGACAAACCTGGATTTACATCCCAGCCCTGCTGCTTCCCCACCACGGGAGGTTGAGCAAGTTTCTTAACCTTGATGAGCCTTAGTTTTATCGTCTGTGAAAGGGGTTACGTATCCATGGTATCTGTCTCCTAAAGTTGTTGGAAGGATTCAGTGAAATAACAAATATTTAATGCCCACCACAGTGTCTCACACCTAGGAGGTACAGAGTAAAGGAGTTTTCGTTTTTTTTCCTGTGCTCTTTGTGGAGGACATTTACACAAGCCTTCTCTTTTCATCTTACCTATCATTTTCCACTCACTTTTATTCCTAAGAGTTTTGAAAACAAGGAGTAGGACTTGACTAAATGGATATTTGTAGTATTTTAAAAAATTAAATATCCTCAATCCAGTTGTATCATTCTTCTCAATATCCTAGACATGGCAGGTACAGCGAAGAAAGATACCAGGATCATAATAGACATGGGTGAGTTCCTACAGCATTGACTCCATGACTACAAAAAGATGAAAAGGTCCTTCACTCTTAGATAACATTTATAGATAACCATTGCTGTGGTGTTAAAGTGAAATCACACACAGACCTGTGCTCCTTTCCTTTCCGAGTCTCCCAGAGGCTTCGTCTGTAGCTGCTCTCGGTATCTTCAGCAAACTCTGCTCTCAGTTAACAAAATGAAATCCTATGTGTAAAGCCTTTATTGTCTTTAGTAAGTAATCAGCGCTCATTATCGTCATAATCAGTGTCATCTGCTATCACTATAGGTCACACAGTAGTAGGCACTTTATGTATATTCATGATCTCAGTAACCCTGCAAATTAGTGTCAGAGCTTGAATTTGGACTCAGCACTGACATGGTCCCCCAGGGTGCTCCCAGGTCCTTTGAGAGGTGCAGTGGGCTATAAGCTCCTGGAGAACATAGAGTCGATTCTAATCACCTTTGAATCCCAGTTCCCAGCACAATGTTTTGTCAGATATTAGATGAAGGCAGAGACGCATGCATCAATGAATGAATGCAGTCTTTTTTTATTTTCCAAAATAAAAATTATATTTATTTAATTTTAAGTTTTATTTATTTATTTTGAGAGAGAGAGCATGAGCAGGGGAGGGGGAGAGAGAGAGAGAGAGAGAGAGAGAAAGAGAGAATCTCAAGCAGGCTCTGTGCTGTCAGCGTGGAGCCTGATGTGGGGCTTGAACTCACCAACCTTGAGATCATGACCTGAGCTGAAACCAAGAGTTGGATGCTTAACTGACTGAGCCACCCAGGCGCCCCTGAAAAAAAGTATATTTTAAGAAGACAGAATGAAGAGTTCTAACCCAGTGTTTTTCACCTACTGGTTGACATCCATGAGTCAATTATGAGATCCAGTGAGTCACAATCATGATTTTTGTTTACAAATGGAATAGAATAGAAGAAATCAGCGCATATGCGTACTAATGACGAACATTGGTAAAATGTGTTGCGCACCATCGTTTTTCATTTTAAAAAGTTTGATGGACTCTGCTTTAGCACGCGAATTACACACTGTAGGAACTCTGATATTTTGCTGTCATTGAGAGCTTTTTAAAAACCTATCCGACATCTTCCTTATTGCCTCTGGTCCCTCTGTTAAAAAGGACTGATAGTAAAGAGAGTATACTGGTCTCAGAGCAGGTATTTTTAGCCTTAAAGGCCTCAGGCAAAGCCAGGACAAGTGTGTGTTACTGTGAAGTGTACCAGAGTTTGTGGAACAAGATCAAGGGTAGACTGAACCACCCAAACGCCCAGATAATTGAGGGTGCTTGGAGGCCGGTTATTGCTCTCTTACCTGAGCTGAGAAAAAGAAGGAATTGAAATTCATTTTGCAGGGAAATAATGAGCCTTAAGAGGGTATTCTTTGTAACGTGCTTTGATACCATCTTATTAAAAGCATTTCTGTAACTCACTGTTCGTTCTGTGCCTCATGGGTTATTCTCAGAGATTCCATTATCCCTGGCATAATATTTTAAATTCCCACTGCGCTGGACACAGTAAGTAAAGTCCCCTGAGTAGATATAGTCACTTATGTGACACCTTGATACTTCTTTAGATGCCATCAATATGTAAATATTTCTTCAGAGTTCGCCATGTGTCGGGCTCTGTGCATAAGAACGATAGGAAATACCTTTCATCTGGTGACATTGTTCGGCTGCTCCAGGGCACTGAGTGGTTTAGTCTTCGTAAAGGGAACTGAGTTCACGTTCTTGTTAAGTTGCTGTCTCGGTGTTGTGCCCAGATCTGCTGGTGGACCCAGGGTAGATCTGGAAATTTCCTGGCTATGAGTTTTAAATTGGTTGAATAAAAGACGACAAAAGACATGAAAATTGACCATAGTGTCTGAAGAGGAAAGAATGACACACTCCTGAAAGATGTCCAAGACTGCAGAAAACCAGACAGATGGCTAGCTGTTGGGGTGGTATACTGCTGGGCGTCCACACCCCAGGTAAACACGCAGGCCTGACGTTGTGTTCAGTTTATGGGCTGGAAAGGAGAGGCTGCCTTTTTACCTCTTTTTTTTTTTTTAATTTTTTTTTTTTATTTAATTGCATAGACTCTCCTGATGCTTGGGTAGGGGCTAAGTTGAAACAGTAATAGTGCTGGAGTCCTAACTCTTTAAAAATTGGCTTTCCTTCTCTGGCCTCGACACTCAAATTCTATTGTTTGTCCCTGCGTTGTAGTCTGAAGGATTAGAAAAGCAGTTCTAATGCCTTTTTTTTTTAAACATTTATTTATTTTTGAGAGAGCATGAGAGGGGGAAGAGCAGAGAGAGGGGACACAGAACCTGAAGCAGGCTCCAGGCTCTGAGCTGTCAGCACAGGGGCTTGAGCCTTCGAACCTCGTGATCATGACCTGAGCTGAAGTCAGAGGCTTAACCAACTGAGCCACCCAAGCACCCCTAGAAAAGCAGTTCTAAATTAAAGCTCCAGAAATCAGCTCTTCCTACTATTATCAGTAAAAGAATGAAGCCAGAGAATAGGCCCCTTCTCTCTCCACATTTCAGAGGTGTGTGTTTTCTACCTCCTTTGTAACTTTTCTACTTAGAAATAAAGTCGACTTCGTTTCTTCTTTTCTTGTAGACTCGCTCTTTACTGAGTGTTTTTGAAGAAGATGCTGGCACCCTCACGGATTATACCAACCAGCTGCTCCAGGCGATGCAGCGCGTCTACGGAGCCCAGGTATCCACAGCTGCGCCCTCACCTGGGCCAGGGGAGTAGGAGCCCTCTACCTCATCTTGAACTTCTCTCAGGAGGTTGAGGAATTTGAGTCAGAACAACACCGTTTAAAATTTGGAAATAAAATCAGAATTGCTTCCGTTCACTTTCAAAAACCGAGGACAATCTGTTTTCATTGCTTAAGAAAGAGGGTAATTTTCCTGTGACTAGTAAAACCAGTAGAGAAGGACCATGTCACTGGTTTTAGTTTTGTTTTTTGTTTGTTTGTTTTTTTTTAATTCAGCCCCACAGGGAAACATTTGAATCTCCTCTTCCTACTTGTGAATGCGGGAGGTCAGTATTCTGAGACATGCTCTTTGTCTTTCTCCTAAATGGGAGTCTTAGATGTCAGTGCAGGCGGCTAGAGAGGCTCTTTTCAAGTGCTTCCTCTGAAAAGACTTGAGTCACACTTGTGAAACTGTTGGGCGGCTTCTTTGTTTTGAGGAACAGATCTCTCTGACTTGCAAAACAACGCAAAATAAATTGCTGAGTAGCAAAAGTGAATCTTTTCAAGATCAAGAAGTGTCCATGTATGTTACTTTCTCAGGGAAGGCTTGCGAATTGCTTAAAATGTTCAGTGTCACACATCAAAATATGGCAGCTGATGCTTTTGATTATTGATTCCTTGCCGACTTAAATCTGTGTGTGTTAATGTTTCTTTTTCTCACTAATGACCTCTAAAGAAATGCCACATTCAGTATATAATATGTATACATTAATAATAGCGTATAGTCAGTTATTATTATTATATAGCTCTTAACATTCATATATGATGATTTGTTATTGTCATTGTTTTATTAGTGCTTGCCATCAAGTTGCTTACATTTGGGGTGGAGGACAGAGAAAACAATTAAGAGTGTTTGCACCACTAGGAAAGGAGGTCACCTAACCCTGAGGAATTGTGCTCAGCACCCAAAGAGAGGATGATGGTGGTCATTGACATTGACTGAACATTTCAGGACTTTTACATGGATATTTCATTTAAATTCCCCAGCAACTCTGTGAGATGGGCATTGTTGTCATTGTCCTCATTTTATAGTTTAGGAGACTGAAGGATTCCAACGACCAGGACCATGACCAAGTGCACCCTGTTCATACGTGGCAGAGCAAGTCCGCCTGAAGCCAGAGCCCAAACTCTCAGCCACTGAGCATGGGGTGGCCTGAACTAGAAAGTGGCAGTAGAAGTGGAAAGAAGTGGATGAAATTCAGAGGTGTTTAGGAGGCGGGTTGGTGATTGATTGGATGTGAAGGGGTCAGATGTGTAAAGGATGAGTCAGGAATGATGTCCAGGTCTTTGACTTGAACAACAGGGTGGATGGTTGGGAGCACAGAGGAAGAGATGGAAGGGGTGTGTGTGTGTGTGTGTGTCAGGAATGACAGGGATGCCGGTCATAATTCTTTCTTGAAAGGCTGATTTGGGATGTCCAAAGTGGAGAAAGAGCTTGTTGAAAGTTCAGATCTAGAGTTCAGGCTGGAGATACAGAGTTGCAAACTAGACTGTATTATACACGTGCAACTTAATTGGAACTAATTATGAAACCCAAACAAATCATGTGCTTTTGTGTGATTTTACTTATTTGGCTAAGACATTCAGAAACTGGGGACATATTATTTTGATTTTTTTAAACCCTACTTATTTATATTGTATGTTTTTATATTTTTCTCTACATAGTCAAAATTTAAGAAAATAGGATTTTTTTTTAAGTTTATTTCTGAGAGAGAGAGAGCGAGCATGAGCGAGGGAGGAGCAGAGAGAGGGAGACACAGAATCCAAAGCAGGCTCCAGGCTCTAGGCTCTGAGCTGTCAGCACAGAGCCCGATGTGGGGCTCGAACTAGTGAACTGCGAGATCATGACCTGAGCTAAAGTCGGACGCTTAACTGACTGAGCCACCCAGGCACCCCCAAAAATAGGATTTTTTTTTTTAACTGGATTTAACACCTGAACTTGCTGTTCAGTAATTTGAATATCGTCATTAAATGATTTACCTCTTGTAAAGGTTCAGGATCCCAAAGACTTAGGGACTATGTCTCTGTCACTTCAAGAGTCTCTGTTCTGCCTTTCCACGTCTGTCAGAGTCATTTACTTGGAGATGTCCAAATGCTTTCTTTACGTGTTTTTTCTTTTGAGCCAGAAAACTACATTTTGCCAAAATTAAGTGGGTCGTACATTCCAAGAGTCTGTACACTGGCTTTTAATTCACACCACATGATCAGCACACGGGTCCTCTACTGGCCAGAAACCCTTCCTCCTGCCTCGGCATTTCCTGCAGCAGAGGCTCGCGGGAACGGCCGGTCAGTGGTGCCAAACTCAGCGACAGAGCCTAGCAGCGGCCGTCAACATCCAGATCGTTTGGGTCAGCGTCAGTTGGTTTCCAGGTCTATTTGAACTCTTAGGTGTTTTGTTTTGTTTCTTTTTAATTAAAAAAAAGAACTTTTCTGACCCTTTGATCGGTTTGTGTGTGTGTGTGTGTATACACATGTGGATGATGTGTGTGTGTATAGTAATAACCTGTTTTCATTTAACTTTTTCCCCGAGTTGTGTTTTGTTTATTTAACATTATTCCTTACATATTTTATACCTAGACCTGGCGGATTAAATTAATAGGGTTTTATAATCTTTTTAACAACACAGGCACTTAGCAAGATGTTTTTTTATTATATTTTAAAAAACCAGATTTATGCAGCTGATAAAAGATAATTGTTTATGAGAGATACTTTGAATCAGACCAGTTGGTAAATTTCTGTATTCTGCTAGGAGGAATGCCCTTGGACCTCAGTTTCAGAAAGAGGAAGAGTGAGAAAAACTAGAGGAAAGTTATGTGAACAGTTTTGCTGATTGTAGCTGCTTTGGGGGAAATGTTGAATTTTGACTTAAGCGGTAGAATGAAGCCATGGTCTCTGAGCTGTTCTCAGCAGTTTACACGAGTCCCTGAAGTCACGTCTGGTCTCTTAACTGTCAGACGTGCCTTTGCACATTGTGAGAACTAAGGACCTCATTGTGAGTCATTTGAGTGAAGGAAGCAGCACTAACACAGCAGAGATGGGTTACTTAAAAACATGTGCTGTCCTGCAAATTGTTGGCTAACTACATTGAAAGTCTCCATAATGTCTGAATACATGCTCATGTACACGTACTCGGTCAATCTCAAATTTTGCATTTAATACATTTGGTATACAGAATAACATATACAATCAAATAGATCTGCCATAATTTTGTCTCTTTCTTGGAGAGGTTAAAAATTTTTAAATCTTTGGGGTGCCAGGGTGGCTCAGTCGTTGTTTGACTCTTGATTTCAGCTCAGGTCAGGATCCCACGGTTCGTGAGATCGAGCCCCGAGTTGGACTCTGCACTGACAATACGGACCCTGCTTGGGATTCTCCCTCCCTCTCTCTTTGCCTCCCCCCACAAAAATACAAAACAAAATAGTAGGCTATTCAGTTTTGGGGGAATTAAAAGATTTTGGGCTGCATGGTGCAGGGTCGGTCCCTCTAACCCCTCCGTTGTTCAAGGGTCCAGAGTATAGAGATATCAAGTTAAGCAACCTAATGTACCTACTGGGAAACAAAATGAGAGGAGTGGACTTCCAGGAGTGTGAGCTTGTAATAGGGATGGGGATGGATTTGGAAGGCAGGTAGGGTCAGAGCTGCGTATTTTAGTAATAGAAATAAATAGTAGTCTCCATTCGTTGGGCACATAAACATACCACACACTAGGCTCAGCATTTCCTTTGTAGAGTCTCATTTAGCTTTCACAAGAAAGGAGCTACTCTAGCATGTGTTTGCAGATCAGATCAGTTTATGTGGCTTGCCTAATGTCACAGTGGCACAACTGGAATTTGCACTCGGGTCTTTGACTCCAAAACCTGCACTCTCACTCTGAACCACTGCACTGGACTCTTTGGACGTACCGGTCTCCGGAAGTGGCGGCAGAGGCTAAGGAAGTAGGAGCGTTCAGAGGTTGTTCTTGTCACTGTAGAATAACCCCCACTCTAGAGCAGCCGAACCGCTTTGTAGCACGGTGGTCCCCCTTCAGCTGCGGGCTCACTTTCTGAACAGTTTACCTGCGGTCATCGGCAGTCTGGAAGCAAGCGCTCCTCCTCCCGACACTTCACCACAAGGTCACTGGTAGCCTAGTGCTACATCGTTCGCCTCACTTCGTCTCCCCTCGTAGGCATCTTACCATCTCACACCACCACAAGGAGGGTGAGTACAGCACGAGGTATTTTGAGAGAGAGAGAGAGACCACATTCACGTAGCTTTTATTACAGTATACAGTTGACCCTTGAACAATGCAGGGGCTGGGGTGCTGACCCCCACACCGTTGAAAATCCTCATGTAACTTTTGACTCCTCCCAGATTTAACTAATAGCCTTCTGTTGACCAGAAGCCTTTCAGTAACATAAAGAGTCGACTAACACATATTTTGTATGTTGTATGTATCGGATATTGTATGCTTACAATAAAATAATCTAGAGAAAAGAAGATGTTAAGAAAATCACGAGGAGAAAATACATTTACAGCTCTGTATATATTGAAAAAAATCCATGTAAGTTGACCTGCATAGTTCAAACCCATGTTTTTCAAGGGTCAGCTGTATTGTAATTTTTCCATTTTGCTATTAGGTATTGTTAATTTCTCACTGTGCCTAATTTATATATTAAAGCTTTATTGTAAGTACGTACATGTAGGAAAAAGTATGGCATATGTAGAGTTCATTGCTAGCCACTATTTCAGGCATCCACCGGGGGTCTGGAAGTGTGTCCCCCATGGAAAGGGGGGCCCCCTGTAAGTTAGAAGTGGGAGCCAATTCTTTGTTGGATTGGTCTTTATGCATAATTGTTTTTAGTCAGTGCATAGCCCTGAAAAAGTCAAGTTGACGTGGATACGACAGGGACCAAGAAAAAATATGTATGTAGCTTAAGGTGTAAGGAAACAGAGAGCCTGAGTGGTCTCCGAAAACAGCTTTGGAGACCTGGAATCCTGCACTTGATTTGCATGGAGGGCCTACAGCTTTCCCTCATGATGGCTTTGAAGGCTTTCTGATTGGGGTCAAAGATGATTCTGAGTGAGAGTCATTCACTTAGGTACAGGGGTTAAGTGTTTGGCCTTGGACTCAGCAGATCTGAGCTCCAGTGTTGGCCACTTATTTGCCTGAATTTCCTTATCAGTTGACAGAGGCCATAATAATGGCTGCCTCATCAAGTTGTTGTAGAGTTTACCTGTGAAGTTAAGATCAGTTCCTGGCACGAAGGCCTCTGGGTGTTAATCATCTTATTTATTTATTTATTTATTTATTTTATTTTTATTTGTGAGAGAGAGAGAGAGTGAGAGAGCATGTGGGGGTTTGGGGGGTGGATCTCAAGCAAGTACCATGCTCAGCTCAGTACAGAGCCCAGTGTGGGGCTCCATCCCATGACTGAGAGATCCTGACCTGAGCTGAAATCAAGAGTCAGACACTTAACCGACTGAGCCACCCAGGCGCCCCTGGGTGTTCATCATCTTTTAAGTCTTATAATAATAGTACTTGAGATGGCACATTACTCTGGGACTCTTATTTGTGTTAAATAGGAGCCTGGCCCTCTGATCCTGACTTTCTTAAAGGAGCAGTTTATACTTGCTTTCTTCCCTGTGTCACTTGATGCTTGATACTCACTCTTCAAGCCACCTGGGTCTGGCCTCCCTCTTCACCTTACAGTGGGGGCTGCTTAATGCCTTAATCATACCCTCTCCACCCTCGGGCCCTGGGTAGCACCTGATTCTTTAACAACACCCCTCTTAAAGCAGTCTTTCTTTGGTTCCTGTGACAAGGCCCCCTCGGGTCCCCTCCTAGTTCTCTGCCTGTCCTTCTAGGTCTTTCTCCTTTCCTGGCACCCTGTTGCTGCCTACCCTTAAGTCTTGGTGTTCTCCAAAATCCCATTGGAACCCTTCTCTGCTTAGTCTCTATTTGGTTCCAGGGCTAAGATCACTTCAGCAAGCCTGGCCATCTCAGAATCTGTTTGTAGTCCTTGTCTCTGGGTCTTTATTGCAAAAACATTTGCCTATTGGTGCCGTAGGAGTGAGTGCTCAGCTCTTTCCTGATCCATCTTCCTGCGTGTAGGGAGGTGTCTTCCCCCCTTCAGTCCCTCCTCTACCCTACAGCTAAATGAATCACTTCCAAACCTCCCTTCCCTCCCTGTCTTCAGATGTTTCCGTGGCTTCCTGTAACTGCAAGGTGGAGATTAAACTCCTCAGCAAGGTATGTGCAAAGCGCTTCATACTTCATGAACTGAGTATCAGCCTACTCTTCTAGGCT
This sequence comes from Lynx canadensis, assembly GCF_007474595.2. Classification (NCBI taxonomy): domain Eukaryota; kingdom Metazoa; phylum Chordata; class Mammalia; order Carnivora; family Felidae; genus Lynx; species Lynx canadensis. Next base: position 124,595,558 of record NC_044309.1, on the reverse strand, counting down.
CATGTTTGGTTGTTCCAGATTATGCCAGACCCTCTACATGTCTTGAGACTTTGCTCTGCCGTTCCTGCTGCCAGGAATCCCCATCAAACCCTTGCCCTGACAAATAGCCTTTCTGGCTTTAGGACCTCACGTTCGAGGTCTCTGGCACCTTTCCTTCCTTCCTTCCTTCCCTCCCTTCCTGGCCAAAGCACAGCAGCATGCCCGGATGCCCCATACGCTTGTTGGTCAGATTGCTTACGCTGTAGCGAGTGTGAAGCTTCCTTGACCCTCTGGACCGTGAGATCCCAGAGAGCAGATTCTACAGATTAACGTCCACATCCTCAGCAGGCACCCCTCACGGCCTGCCCCCCAACACAGCTTCCTGCCTCTGTTCCCCACGCTTCTCACTACTTCTGTGTGCGGCCCAGCTCGAGGGCTCCTGGACCCTGGCTTTGTGGTGAGCACCATGGTGACAGAGACTTCCCCCTACCGGCTTGCCAGCAGCATTGCTGAGATTGAAGCAAGTGCCTCCGTTGTGACTTTGACCCCAGTGGATTTCCTCTGCCCCTGCTCCCAGCCTGTCCCTTGCTAGTCACCGTGGGTGTGCCACCAGCAGAGGCCTTTGGGTGGCTTGGGATGACAGTTACAGTTCTGTAAGCACTCTGGGCCACTATGAGATAAACATTCCTTTGCTAAAAGCTTGGTTTTCCTTTCCTTTCAGGTTTGCTCACCACTGCTATTTTCTGCCTTGGCAGGAGCCATGGAAGTCCTATTTAATATAGGAGATGCTGTCAGTCATCAGTTTGTCAGGTTATCTTTTTTAAGGATTCTCATGGGGCATCAGATACCATAGATAATAGCCAGAGAGCGGTTCCAGAATGTCACAGAAATCTTACTCGTGGAACTCCATTTAGAGTCTAAATTCTAGGCCACCTCTGTTGCCGAACCACAGCTGGTCAAGTGTGGGATTAATGTCCCTATCCAGAGGCCCAACAGGGCTTGGAAATAGCATAGCGTTAAAAACTTGGGCTGTAGATTGCAGGTCTGCCAGACCTGAGTGGAATCTTTGCCTTGCCATTACTAGTTGTGATTTTAGAAAGTAATCCCCCTTTTTGAGCCTCTGTCTCCTCATTTGTAAAACAATAAGGATAATAGTTCTTACCTCCCAGGTGCATTATAAGGATTAAATGTGATACTGTTTGAAAAACGTTCAACAGCCCTCTCAAGGACCCAGAAAAGACTGAATGTTAGCAGCTGCCTCTATTATCGTCATTACTAATATTTACTCTGCACCCAAGCTCCAGTTTTGCAAGCCTTCTGCAGAGATAATGGTGTGGGTTTACCTTACAGGGTGTGGATTAATTGGCCGATGTTGACCAAGCATTTCATAAAACCTTTGTGTACGATAGATTAAGTGTGAGTAAGGTTAAAGTTGGTCTAGTTCAAAAGATTTTTCATGTGATGTGCTCTGTACAGAAGTTCACTTCTTTTCGGGGCAGGTGACAGCCCATTTTGCACCTGTGCTTTGTTCCCGGTGAGATCGTACTGGCAGAACCACACACATCTGAAAATACATGGCATTTTCGTAAGATATTTCTAGGAGAGGCTCGGCAGAGCTCAGTTGTACACGGGAGTTCCAGAAAGCAGCGGCTGAGTGCTGTGCGTTGTGCCCCGTCTCCCTGCTGTGTGGGTGGCCCACGGGTGCTCCCTGCCAGCCTGGGCAGTCTGACACTGGCATCATTCAGGCAGGTTTTCCCACTACACTCGGAGCATTTGCCACCGAGCTGTAGAGAGAGGAATTCAAGTAGTCCGTGGTTCCTGCTTGTTTGGAAGGCATGGAGGGTAGTTATCATGTGTGTTGACCAGTGTCTAAAGGATACAGGTATGGGGGAGTAATATTTTAGACTTAGTTAAAATAAAGAAAAGAATGACTTGAAGGAGTAGAAGATGTTCCTTGAATTGGAAATATTGTAGCTTAATGGAGAGTCTCCTGAAGGGTAGGTCTTTGGAGACATTTAACATCTAAAGCAGCATCAGCAATTTATACCCTTGGGCTGGCCTCCTATTTCTGTAAATAACTGTTTAAATTTTTTTTTAATGTGTCTTTTTTAGAGAGAGAAACAGAGTGTGAGTGGGGAAGGGGCAGAGAGAGAGGGAGGCACAGAATCTGAAGCAGGCTCCAGGCTCTGAGCTGTCGGCACAGAGCCTGACGTGGGGCTTGAATTCATGAACTGTGGGATCATGACCTGAGCCGAAGTTGGAGGCTTAACCCACTGAGCCACCCAGGCACCTCTGTAAATAACTGCTTAACTGAGGGAAGCCACACTCATTCATTTATGTCTTATTTATGGCTGTTAGGATTACAACAGCAGAGTTGAGTAGTCACAGCAGAGACCATATCTCACAAGCCAAAAATCATGTCTATCTGGCCCTTTATAGGAAGTTTGTCAACTCTAGGCTAAAGCATAGGCCTCAGCTCTTAGCAGGACTTGGGATCTTAGAGAGTGGTGTTTAAGAGTGTTGATTTTTTTTTTTTAATTTTTTTTTTCAACGTTTATTTATTTTTGGGACAGAGAGAGACAGAGCATGAACGGGGGAGGGGCAGAGAGAGAGGGAGACACAGAATCGGAAACAGGCTCCAGGCTCTGAGCCATCAGCCCAGAGCCCGACGCGGGGCTCGAACTCACGGACCGCGAGATCGTGACCTGGCTGAAGTCGGACGCTTAACCGACTGCGCCACCCAGGCGCCCCAAGAGTGTTGATTTTAGAATGGGACAGACCTGGGTTCACATCCCAGCCCTGCTGCTAACTAGCTGTGTGACCCTGGGCAAGTGTCTTAACCTTTCCGTTCCTCAGTTTCTTCATCTGTAAATTTGAGTTAATAATCAGAACCTACCTTATAGGGTTGTCAGAATTAAATGAGGTAATGCGTGGAATCCACTTAGCGTGGCATCTGTCACGGATTAAATGCGGTCAGTGTTAGTTGCTGTTGTTAGGATGATTCTGTGAATCTGCAAATCCCAGTGCACATGATGCTATCCCTAGGCAGATGCCAAAGTAGCTTGAGCAAATCGACCTTAAAGCCTCAGCTACTAACTCCAAGAGGAAGAGCAAGGGATTTTCTGATCTAAGAGGCTCTCAGCCCACAGAGTGGGCCAAGACCCGAGTTCCTGTGCACACTGACCTTCCAAACAGCACTGCTGAAGATGCTCAACAGGCAGTGTTTCATGGCTGATTGTTTCATGCCTGTCCAGTCTGTATTTTATTGCCCCCTCCCCGTTTATGATGTTTCCTTGTAGGCTTAGGAAGTATTTTCCCGACTCCCTGATTCCAAGTATTGCTTTAAGCTGGCGACTTAGAGGAGTCTTCTAACCTTGATTGTTCATTCATTCATTCATCACGCTTTCGTTGGGAGCCTGCCTTGTGCTGGGAGCTGTTGCGTGCCCCTCCCTAAGTGCAGGGCTTGGTGCTCGTGCAGGCGCTCACTTGCCTTGCTCTTGGCCACCAGCTCTGGATAGTTTTGAAAGGGATGGCATGCTGGTAGACTGCCAAAGCTGAGAACTTTTATTATATTTGTTTGATCTTATTCTGGGGAAGAAGAGAAGAGAGCCATGTTGCAGGGTCTGTTAATAACTGTTCCTTGAGGCCGATGAAGGAAGTCAAGGAACAGGTTGGCTAGTTGTCAGCAAAGGGGGCTGAAACAAGTAGGATTAGGGCTCTGATGGGGCTTGCAAAGGAGAACCACGGTAAAGAAAACAAGCTCCTACAGAGTTCAGGCCTTGCCTCTAAAGGCAGAGTAAGCCCAGGGGAATTAGAAAGTAAGTGAAGGCTAAGGCCGAGGCTGGCCAGTGCCCTCCCCTCATTCTCTCCAGGTCGGACCCTGTGGCTCTGCCCCTCTGTTAGGAGTGAGTCCTGAATCTGAAGACAAGCTTTCACTGAGTTTTAGAAACGTTAAGACACGCTTTCTGGGCTGAGTGCATCGATGGTGGGAGGCTAGTGGTGGAAAACTGCCCTGTTGCCAGAGGTTACAGCGATAAATCGGAGAAGAGGAAGATGAACAGTAGGGGCCAGTGAAAAATGGCACAAAACAGGCCTCCTGGGATGTCACAGCTGTGCTTCCATGTTACCATCCGGCACTAGTGACCTAGTAGTCTTAAGTTTGCTGGATCTGATCATGTCACGGTGCTGTTGAAATTCCCATTGCACATAGAGTCGAGGCTAGCTCTGGACCGTAGGCCTGCGTGCCCTCACGCTGCCTGCACCCCAGCCTTGTCTTGCTCCCACTCCTGCACCCCTTGCTCCAGCTACTCTGCTCCATAGCTCTTCAGACTGTGCATCTTCTCCCCATCCCGCTCCCTTCTGGAAAGCTGATTCCCATCGCTAGCTCCTAGTCTGTCTTCAGTGTCTGCTTAGAACCTCTCTTCCTCGGAGACCATCTGGGTCCTCTTGTTAGAGCCTCCTAACATGTCCGTGATTTCCTTTGCAGTTCTCATCATGCTTGTAACAATTTTTTGATGTGTGCTTCCTCAGTGAGAAGACCACGTCTTTGTTGGATATTGGGCACAATATAATTGTTTTTATACTGACTGACCAGAAGGAGCAGTAGCTTGCAAATGGTTGGCGGGCAGGGGGAATGCAGGCTGTTTTAACCTTTTAATTTGCTTTGGTCTTGTTTTCCAAATAATTTCTGAACACGCTATTATTTTACAGACACAAACATACATTCTTTAAGGGATTGTCTGAGGTGACCTCTTTTTTTGGTCATCACTGAAATACATGTATTGGACAAATCTTACCTGCTTTTCTCTTCTCCCTGCAGAATGAGATGTGCCTGGCCACTCAACAGCTTTCTAAGCAGCTGCTGGCATATGAAAAACAGGTAACTTGGTGTTTATGTGGCATGTGATGTGGCGCTCAGGACTGTCATAAGTGGGGTTCTTTTAAGGAATTCTCCAAAGGCGTCCTAGAGAGACCTTGATTTCCTGCTTTCTTTTTGTCCATAGTCCAGTCTTATTTATTTATTTTTTGTCTTGCCTTTTCCTTTCCACTGATAAATTCTAACTGGTGATCATCCCAAAGTATGATATTTTCTAATTAGCACAGAAGTAACCCACTGCCTTGAGAGTTTATAGTCTGAGGGGCTGCAAATGAATCAAATTCCAGGAAATAACCCAATACCAGGAAATAAACTCAAAGATGCCGTTACATCCAGACAGGAGAAGGGTGGTGACCAACAAAGCAGCAGTCAGGGAGGGGCGATTAAGTGCATCGCTGAGGTAGGACAAGGCGAGTGCACCGCTTTTCTGCATGTGGATGCTTTGACGTGCACTTGGGAGGAGAGTGGGAGCTGGCGTGGGGGGCGGCGCAACGTGGGTGACGCGGGCGTTGCCCCGAGCGTTAACACCTGGATCTTTTATTCTCTGGTCTTAGAATTTTGCTCTTGGCAAAGGCGACGAAGAAGTAATTTCTACACTCCACTATTTTTCCAAAGTGGTAGATGAGGTAAGATCACAACATGGCAAAATTGTATTCTTTCTTGAATTTTCTTTCATGTTTTGGCCCACTTTCCATTTTTAGATACTTGCTTAAATATCTGAGAAGGTCGCTCAACTTGTTGCTCTTCCTAGGTCCGTTTCGTAAGACTGGTTGTATGTGATTAGTTTGTTTCTGGTGTGAGGGGAAGGGCTTTGGTATGCGTGAATGATGGACCAAATGAAAGATTTCTAAGAATTCAGTTTCCTAAGGAGAGTGTATTTAGTTTCTCGGGATGCTAGTAATAAATTACAAGTCGGTGGCTTAAAACCGTAGAAATTTATTCTTTCACAGTTCTGGAGGCCAGAAGTATGAAATCAAGTTGTTGGCAGGGCCGTGCTCCCTCCAGAGACCCCAGGGGGAATCCTTCTTGACTTCTTCGGGCTTCTGGTGACCCTGCGTGTCCCTTGGCAGATGGTTGCATGTGTCCAGTCTCTCCCTCTGACTTCCATGGCCTTCTCCCCACACTGCACTTCACCCCTTCCATCTGTGTCTTCTCTTCTTATAAGGACATTTGTCATTGGAGTCAGGGCCAACCAGGATAACCCAGGATGATCTCACTGGGAGATCCTTCGTTACATCTGCGAAGACCTTGTTTCCAAATATTCATGTTCTGGATGGACGTTTTTAGGGGGAGGAGGAGAGTGGGCACAATTCACCCCACTACAAAGGGTTTCACATAACTGCTCTTATAGCTGTATTGTATAATACATATATTGTATAATACATGAATATTTTTGGAAAACAGGTATTGTTATGAGAAAAGTACATAAACTCTCATCGTAATAAACATTCCAGCTCAAATGCTACTGGTGCTGGGCAGAACCTTCTGCAAAACTGGGTTGGTATGAACTTGGTATTTCATCTTGCAAGGAGTTTGCAATACTTACATAGTAGAAAATCATGATAAAAAATGCAGATGCCATTTAACTGATATAAAGTAGATACTGTCTTCAGTTTATAAAATGAGAAACTAGGGCACTGTGGTGGCTCAGTCAGTTAAGCGTTCGACTTCAGCTCAGGTCATGATCTCACAGTTTCTGAGATCGAGCCCCATGTCAGGCTCCACACTGACAGCAAAGAGCCTGCTTGGGATCCTCTTTCTCTCTCTGTGCCCCTTCCCCACCCCTCATGTGTGTTTTCTCTCTCTCTCACTCAAAGTAAATAAACTTTAAAAATAAAGAAAATGAGGGGCGCCTGGGTGGCTCAGTTGAGCGTCTGACTTCGGCTCAGGTCATGGTCTCACGGTTCATGAGCTCCAGTCTCAAATCAGGCTCTGTGTTGACAGCTCAGACCTGGAGCCTGCTTTGGATTCTGTGTCTCCCTGTCTCTCTGCCCCTTCCCTGCTCAGTGCTCTGTTTCTCTCTTTCTCAAAATACATAAACATGAAAAAAAATGAGAAACTAACATGACATTGTACTGATTGCATTTTTGTTCATTCAACAAATCAGACCAACAAGGTGTTATTCGTTCAGCAAACATGTACTGAGCACCACTGTTTAGTAGATGCTGTTCTGGGCACTGGCGATACAATAGAGAACATGACATCCGGTTCTTTGTAAGCTTCATCCTCTCTCCCATGACCTTGACTGTCTTCAAAGTGTATGTTAAAATGGATGGGTATCTTTTCCAGAAGAGGAGAATAAATGGAAAAAATAATTAGAGGGGAGCAAAAAGTAGTTTTTTTGGAAGGTGGGGAGATGAATGTTTCCTAATTAACTATGAATAAATAACCCAGGAGGGGAAGGAGCAGACTCCACCCACTGAAATCATGTGTTTTCCCGAGCAGAAGACAGTTGCTAAGGAAATGTGGTTAGTCGTCAAAACCCCAGAACCAAGATTTCCAGTTTAGGATATTTACTTACAACCAGATTTTCATGGGCAGGGATGATGATTCTTTTGGTAGGGAGTGAATCATTCCCAAAAGCTGGAAGGCTGGAAATGTGATTTTATAGGTAGTATCATGTCGTCGTCCCCCTGGCCCCGCCCAAGCTTGGCAGTGTAAGGGGCTTTCAAACAAACCTCGTGGTGTAGAGACCTACATGTGTGAAAGCTGTTAGCTCAGGTGGGAAGCTTTTGAGTAGCTTTTCAGGTGGTTTTGTCTGTCTGGGCCTATACCAGGTTGAAAGTTTTCAAGACAAGTCATTTGACTCAGAAATTAAAAACCCAACTAAAAGTAGAGAATCATGTGGCTTACATTTTTAATAGAATGCCTTGGAATCAGACATTCCATGTTGTAGGCATGCAGAGATTTTGTCCTTATTGATTTTCCCACAGGCAGGGTTTCTAGGTCGCTTCCATGGAGTGCACCTAAGACAGGAAGTCGTCATCATTCTAGATTACATTAACGAGTATGTGTTAGCCAAACTCTCTACTCTGAGTGTTTTCTCTTCTGGTTACTGTTTTGTCCTCACAGTAGCCATGCAAGGAAGATGGTGTTATCCTTATTTTTGGGATGATGATACTGGAGTGCCAAGAGGTGGTCTCTTGCCACTCTCCTGAGTGAAGGCGCCATGTTTAGAAGCCATCGTCCCATAACTTTCAAAAGCCCCATGGCCAAAAGTTGATGACAATCCCCTTGATCCTTAAGAAGAAACGAGGAAGAAAATGAGTAGCTAGGAAGTTTGTCGTTCCTGAAGTGCATGATCATTGGAAAGCCACTTAATCTCCCTGAGTTTTGGTTTCTTCATCTGTAAATGGCAGCAGCAAGCGAGAAAGCCCATTTAATTGGGCTTTTGTAAAGGTTAAATTAGATAATGTCTATCAGAGCATTGAGCACATAGCCAGACACATAGTAGGTACATTTGGTGACTTTCATGCACTTAACTGTTAGTAAAAAAAACAGTACATTTTTTACTGAAGGTATTCTGTCCCGGTGGCATTTATTGGCATGGTGTCTTCATGTGTTCTCAGCAGAACAAAGCCGCCAGCTTTGGCTTAACTGAAAGCTACAACATTAACTGTTTGGCCCATAGCTCCCCTGCCTGGCAAGCGATTGTCCGTAAGCTTCTCAAAGCAGCCTCTGGAGGCACAATCCTAAAGGTCCAGATCTGTTGGAGGGAGAGCTCTGGGCACGCGGGGGCTTCGTATGTAACTGCCATCACCGCTGAAAGAAACTTTGCCAAATGTGTATGGCAAAAAAGATTGCTGGGTGGTTTCTCTTTGTTCACCCGGCAGGAATCCCAGAGCATCCTCAGTAACGTCTACATTTATTGCTAATGTCTAGACTACCAAACATTTGAAGTTTCGGCAACTTTGCGAGCACGTAAGACAGGCTCTGTATCCAACACGGTGTAGTAGGAAAAGTCTGGAGCTCAGATTCCAATAGCCCAGGATGAAAATCCCAGCTATGCCACCTCTTTGCTGTCTGGTTTTGGAGAATTTGCCTGTTAAGTGATTATAATAAAAGCGAGCTCCCAGAGTGGCTGAGAACCAAATGATACAAAGCATGTAACTCTGGCACACAGGAAGTATTCAAAAGTGGTAGTGCTGAGGTGGATGACTTTATTTCTCCTACGCCATTTATGACAGGATTTAGAAAGGCCCTGACAAGCCGGAAGGAAAGAAAGAATCAGGGGCCGTTAAAATTATCTGGTGAGGAAGATCACATTTGAACAGTTATCTTGTTCTCGAAAGATCCTTTTCTGAAGAACAGAGGCCTGGGATCTGAGGTTTCAGTGGGGAGCCTTCTTTCTCCAGAACAATTTCCAGGCCCGTAGCTGCTGTGGTTTTAGGGTTAGTAGGCTCCCAGCAGGCTGGTCTTTCAGGCATGACCTTGGCCCCGTCTGAGAGGGAGAGAGCTCACGGTGGCCTGGTAAAGTGTGACCAGAGCTGAGCGCTTGTGGTGACCTATGTTTGCTGCAAGTACACGAAAGCGTTCTCCTCCAGCCGGTGTGGCTCCGACTGGGAACATAGAACCAGGGTCGGCACAGTAAACAGACCACAACGTGGGCTCAGCTCAGAAACTCCTTTAGCAAACCTAACTGATGCCAGGTCAGTTACAACCTTGCATTTAGTTTTAGTACCTCTAGACCTGGATCATTTGCGGCTTAAATGAAGGGTGTTTATTTGCTAAGGAAGTGTACCTGAATTCTAGCCACGTGGAAGTGTTCAATGTGATCCTGTGCGGAGATCAGATAGCTGCCATAATAGTGGGTATAATTTTTTTTCAGCAAGATTTCTTTTTTTTTTTTTTTTTCAGCTTAATGTTCTTCATACAGAGCTGGCTAAACAGTTGGCAGACACAATGGTTCTACCTATTATACAGTTTCGAGAAAAGGATCTCACAGGTATGTTCCTGAGTTCATTCAGTGCCAGTTACCTTCAAAATATCAGTTCATTTCATGATACTTCTGACTGTACTAATTTCTTTAAATACGTGCATCATTGAGAAATGCCCTCCTTTTATTCAGCACTTCAGTTTAGCTAACTTTTATTGAATTCCCACTATGTTCTTAGCTCCCCTAAAGGAGGTTACGGGCTAATGAGAGAACAGACTTGGAAACAGTCATAACATCATGTGAGTAGGGCAGCAGGACAGAGAGGTACAAAGAATAAATATACACAGAAAGGTGTGATTACCCTTTTGATTTTTGGGTGCCAGAGAGGGCTTCCTGGAGAAGGTGATCTGTGTGCTGGGTTTTGAGAGATTACCAAAGAGACAGAGATGGCAAGGCTAATATTACTGGTTGGGAGCATTTGTAAAGGCATGCTGTTCCTGGGGAGCCATGAGTGCTTTGGAATGGAAAGAGGGTGGCTTAGGGAAGGAGGGCAGGGACCATGCTTTACCTGTGCTGGACTCTGTGAACAAGGCAGACCAGCTCCCTGTTCTGGAGCTCACATTTTAGTGGGTGGGTGTATCTGAGACAGGTTCAGAGAGCCTGGTTGCCCTTTTTGACTAGTTTTGGTTCTTCAACTAAAAACCTTAGAATAATTTTATATCTCTTGGAAATCAAGTTAGTCAAAATATGGATATAAAACAATAATCTTGAAAAAATATAGTCGGATGTTACAAAAAGGAATCCAAACTTTGTAGTCTTTTTGCTCTTTATATCCTTGAAAACAGTCATTGCTTCGAGATTAAAGAATTATATTTTCTAGAACACTAGTACAAAAGTCAGTGGCCAAAAAAGTCTAAACCTGAGTACTAAGAGATCTGTTCAGTATCGTACTTCGTCTTTAAAAATATAACACCTTAAAGTGTAAAATCTGTTTAGGCAGAAAAGATGCAGTATAGCTTAGAGACGATGTTCTTTTCGCCCCTCACTTGGAGATTCCCTGTGATCATGTCATATGAGGCTATAGGGGACAAGGGGAGGACTGGCATCAACTTTGCCCCAGGGCAGCTTGACAGCACTGAGACTTGACAGAAGAACAGTAAATGGCATGTCAGTTACCTTGTGTCAAGAGAAACCTTGCTTGAGAAAGACTTTTAGTGTTTTTGGTGTTGCTCATCTATAATTGCATGAAATTCCAAATCTAAATGTGGTTGCGTGCTGATCATCCAATACGAACTGAAAGCCTTATTGAGTGCCTTGTTTCATAAAGATTTCCTCTAAACACAATCAGTAGAAATGTGTGGAGATACCATTTAAGAACCAAACTCCAAGTCTTTTAGATAGAAAATAATCACCCTGGAGACCTGTGTTGTCAGATTTGTGTCTTTCAGCTTTGTGCCTGGGAAGTGAGCCCCCAGCTGGGGGTGCCCAGCAGCAGCAATGACCGGGGCCTTCCTTAATCCTGAATGGCTCAGGTGTGGATTAGTAGTATTTGCCTGGGATGGCGTTTGTTTTCTTTTGTTTTTTAAGACAATAAAACTATCTAGTGGTAGTAAACCGAGAAGCTATGAAAACAGAGTTATCTGTTTTAGAGAGTATCTTAGAGTATCTAAGTATCAAAGTAACCTTTTCTGATGACACCAACACGTAGGTTTGAAGTGTTTGGCCTGGGTCATACTTGAGTCAGCCTGAGAAACAGATTAGAATTCGGCCTCCTCTCTGCTTAGTGGTTTTTATCTTAGGTTTTTGTTTTTGTTTTTGTTAATGTTTATTTATTATTGAAAGTCAGAGTCAGAGCGTGAGCAGGGGAGTGGCAGAGGGAGAGGGAGACACAGAATCCAAAGCAGGCCCCCTCCTCTAAGCTGTCACCACAGAGCCCGACGCGGGGCTCGAACTCGTGAACCCTGAGATCATGACCTGAGCCGAAGTTGGCCGCCTAGCTGACTGAGTCACCCAGGCGCCCCATTTTTATCTTAGGTTTTAATGCCTTTTTCATTTACGCACCAATCTGAATGAAGAAATCACTAAAGATCTTAACGAAGTTATTTAACCCCGTAAGGGAAAACCCCAACACAGCTCCAGTAGGAAGTAAAAGGGGAGACAGAGAGAAAGGGAGATGAAACCCAACAAAGGCAGAAAGCATTCTGATTCCAGAAAGGGTAAGAATAACATGAAGAGAGATTTAAAAGCTGTGAGGGAATTTTGAGGCAAACTGAAAAGCGGCATAAAAGATGTGATGTGAAAACGATTTCCTTTGATGAAGCAAAACTGGATTGTTCTGGAGTTGTACAAAGTATTGCTTTCTTGTAGATGTCTCTGTGTTTTTAAGTTTGTAACCTTGGACAGCATCACCCTCATCTATCTCTTCGTGTTTTTGGTCTTGGACTTTGTTAGGCCTGTCTGTGCATGATGATGGCTGTGGCACCCACGTGGGGTAATAGTGATGTCTGTTGGCTTGTCACAGGTACCATATACTAGATTGCTCCAGAGTTTTTCGTTGAAACAAGTACCTCGTATTCCTTTATTAATGGTGGCCTTGCCAGACGTTACAGTGGCAGCAACAGGACATTTCTAGGTTCTGGGTACTGTCAGGATATTCTGAGGAAAGCTGTATTAAAACGCTCTTTTTAGGGGCTGGAGAATATGAGCTTAGGCGTATACTCCAGGTCTCATGAATAGTACCTGGCCACCACACATTCCAGCCCACGTCCCCACAGTGCCCCCTGCTTCACAGATCCCTGGATGCTGTCTTAAGACGAGTGGCCCTAGGAGCAGTCAGGGTCACCAGGTATGGGAGGCAGCCGAAGCCACCAGCTCCAGTCAGACCGGGATTCCGAGCCCACAGGGCGGTGCCTCGTGAGGGCGGAGGCCCTGAGGAGGTGCCCACAGAGCCTGCCTCCTACCGTGCATGTACTTCTATTTTCTTGGGGAAGAGCAGAGCTCTGGGTGGGTGCGTTTTATTTTTCTTTGCTCTAAGATGTTTTGTTTTGTTTTGTTTTTCTCATTCAGAAGTAAGCACTTTAAAGGATCTTTTTGGACTCGCCAGTAATGGTAGGTAGGCATCCTCTCTGTTCTTGGTGCGTGGGTTTAGTGTGGGTGTGGCATGCGTGTGGGCAGAGGTGCTGACCAAATGCTCTTGCCTTTCAACTTATCTGTGTGCTAAACTGCCTTTATTTTGGGGCGCTTGGGTGGCTCGGTCGGTTGAGGCGTCCGACTTCAGCTCAGGTCACGATCTCGTGGTCTGTGAATTCAAGGCCCGTGTCGGGCTCTGTGCTGACAGCTCGGAGCCTGGAGCCTGCTTCGGATTCTGTGTCTCCCTGTCTGACTGCCCCTCCCGTGCTCATGCTCTGTCTCTCCCTGTCTCTCAATAATAAATAAACATTAAAAAAAATTTTTTAAACGCCTTTGTTTTTAGAGCATGACCTCTCGATGGCAAAATATAGCAGGCTTCCAAAAAAAAAGGAGAATGAAAAGGTAAGAGTACCTACCTTACATTTTGTTTTTCACATCATTTGCTTAAGCTCCTTTTCTAGTTTCCTGTTGTGAATTTGTGGCAGTGAGAGCATCTTGACGAATCCTTTCTCTTCTTTCATATACATAAATTTTTAAATTATTTATTCTGAATCTTATAAGTAGACTTCTGCCTCCCTGTTCTAGCTTTTCAAACTGGTTTATTAAACACCAGCTTGAAACCTTTGTAAAATTTCAGTGATTTCCACATATGGTTCCTCATATGTATTCAGGTCACTTCAATTTCTTGCCCTGGGTGTTGACTCTGAATCTTTTTTTTTTTTTTTTTAATGTTTACTTTATCTTTGAGAAAGAGAGTGTGAGGCGAGGGAAGGGCAGGGAGAGAGGGGGATAGAGGAACCAAAGTAGGCTCTGTGCTGACAGCAGTGAGCTGATGTGGGGCTTGAACTCACAAACCGTGAAATCATGACCTGAGCTGAAGTCAGACGCTTAACCAACTGAACCACCCAGGTGCCCCCACTCTGATTCTTTAGCTCAAGTTTTTTGGTATTATAGATGATATGGAACTTTTTTTTTAACACATGTGACTTTTTACTTCCATTACATAATTTCCTTGAGCTAAATTATTTCCTTGGAATACAATCTTATGAGTGAACTAAAATGTTGGTGGCTTTCAGTGCATGCCGCCATATTGTTTTCCCAAAGAACCACAGCACTTTGTAGTCCTGCCAGCAGACAAGAGTTGGCTTCACCCCAGTGCAGCCTCGCAAGCACAAAGATGCTAGGACTTTGGTATTTTTAATTTAGAGTTTTAGAACGTGAGGCAGGGGTGAGCCTGGGTGGCTCAGTCAGCTAAGCATTCAGTTCTTGATTTCGGCTCAGGTCATGGTTTTAGGTTGTGAGATCGAGCCCCTCGTGGGGCTCCGTGCTGAGTGCAGAGCCTGCTTGGGATTCTCTTTCTCTCCCCGCCCCCTCAAAAAAAATTACATTAAAAAAATAAATAAAGCATAAGGTGGAACCTTATCTGGGTTTTACTGTATTTGTCACAGAAATGGGTTTTGTGAATAAAGGGACATTTTCGAAGCTTCGTGCTCTTCTAGAATTGCCATGTCCGTTAGACGAGCCGACATTTCCCTCCCACCTCTCCTCAGGTGAAGATCGATGTTGTGAAGGAGGTGGCGGCTGCACGGCGGAAACAGCACCTTTCTTCCCTTCAGTACTACTGTGCCCTCAACGCGCTGCAGTACAGAAAGCGCGTGGCCATGATGGAGCCCATGATAGGCTTCGCCCACGGACAGGTAGGCCGTTCCCTTCCCCTGAGGGCTAAGACCTGAGCCGGCTGGGGAGGGCAGCTTCGCGTTCCTGCTGAGGTAGTGTTTAGGAGAAACCAAAGAAACACGAATGCACCACCTCCCTGGAGCCTCCCGTAGGTTCAGCACATGGAAAGCTTCCAGGTGGGCTGGCTCATCGTTAGCGGGACTCGTTAGGCTGTACGCCCGGGGAAGTGATGGCCTTGATCCCAGGCCTCCCGTGGCGGGGGGGAGGCTGGCATGGCCCTTTGTCTCTGAGCCAAGTGAAAGCCAGGCACAGTCTGCTGTTCTGAGAAGCAGCTGACCGCTCAGGTCGGTGGAGGTGGGCCTCCGGCTCGAGACCCCGCACATCCCTCTGCTGCTGTGTGTGGTGGGGGGGGTCACGCTCGCTTGGGCCGTTCTCATTGCTGAGGTTATTGCCGGCACCCTTGGCATCTGGGTCGTGGTGAAATGTCGCCACTGCTTGCTGAGGTCTCTGTTGAGGGTATATTGACTTCTCTCCGCCCAGTTAGTGGTCCACTGAACCTTTGCGTGCCGGGAGTCTAAGGTGGCGGGAGGGGCGGGGTTCTAGCCTGGTGGGGACGGGAGTGGGTATGTGTGTGAGGCCAGGGGCACCGCCCCTCTCCCTCCCTGCCCTGCTTCGGCCCCACTTACGTGGGCTCCAGCACCTCCCTCCGGCATGTGGGAAACACACCCGCGAATCTTCTTTCCGCTGACAGTCTAGGAACGGAAGGGGATGTCGGGAAGCAGAATGTCGGGAAAAAAAAAGTCGGCAACTTTTTATAACTCCACACGTGTGTTGGGGCGCCTGGGTGGCTCAGTCAGTTAAGCGTCCGACTTCGCCTCAGGACATGATGTCGCGGTTTGTGAGTTTGAGCCCCGCATCAGGCTCTGTGCTGTCAGCTCAGAGCCTGGAGCCTGCTTCGGATTCTGTCTCCTCCTCTTTCTGCCCCTCCCCGACTTGTGCTCTGTCTCTGTCTCTCAAAAATAAATAAATGTAAAAAAAAAAGATTTTAAATTCCTCACACGTGAGCATTTTTTGTTTTTTAATACATTTAAAAAATGGATCTGTTTTTAAAAACACAGTATCAGTAGTATTCAGGGGAGAGGAGAACAAGAGAGGATCTTTAAGCATTCAGGCTCAATTATCTGTCTTTTATTAAAAAAAACTTTTTTTTAACGTTTTATTTTTTTAAGAGGCAGGGCCAGAGCGCGAGCAGGGGAGGGGCAGAGAGAGAGGGGGAGACACAGAATCTGAAGCAGGCTCCAGGCTCTGAGCTCTCAGCACAGAGTCCGACGCGGGGCTCAAACCCATGAAAGTGAGACCGTGACCTGAGCCCAAGTCAGACGCTCAACCGACTGAGCCACCCAGGCGCCCCTCAAGTATCTGTCTTCTTAATGTGGTTGTTACGTTGTTGAATGGCGAGGTAACTAAAGTCAGCTTCTGCCTTTGGAGGTGGTGCTTAAATAGAGCACTCTAACCTTTCCGTGACATCTGGGTGAAGCTGGGTTGAACCAAAGACCAGCCCTGTCCATTCGTGGGCTGTGGGCTCCAGCCCTCAGCAGACCCTCTGCAGCCGTCCAGCTTCCTCATGATGTGTTGTCGTCCGTTCTCCTGTGCCCTCCTCTCTCCTTCAAGTTTTACACCTCTGCCCTAGAGGACGTCCCGGCTTTGTGAGGGAACATCGGTACTGCCTTTGCTCTAATTAACGCCTCCTGTCACGTCTGTCCTTCCTGGATTGACGGTCCTTGCCTGTGGACTTAGCGGCCCAGGGTCAGACAGGGTCCTGGCCCGAGAGCCTCAGACAGCTGAATGGCTGCGGGCCTGATCAGTTAGTGTTTACAGGGCCTGGTCGGTTAGGGGAGGGGCCTCGCAAGGCCTGAAGGGTGGACTTGTTCCCGGCTGGGTTCCCGTGTGTCACCTTGAGGACCACGCCGCTTTTCCCGGCCCGCGCTAAGCGAATGCTGCTGCAGGGCCGAGGGGGCCTGGCTGTGGAGCAGAGCACACGTCACTGGGTGGCCACAGCAGCAGTTTTGAGGATTGAGGATGGCACGGTTTCGTTTTTCACGTGGAAAGTATCCAGATTTCGGGACAGAAGACCGGACAGCCCCTCCCCTTGCAGACCTCAAATCTTGCTGCAGACTTGGCTGTCTCGCATAGACCAGTTGTCGTCTAACCCCGTGAACCTTTTGGGCAATTCCAAGGCATTCCTTCTGCCTCATCGGCCCCTTTAAAGCCACGTATGTCTACGCAGCATCTACCTCCGTTAGCTGCCGGTCATGTGGCCGCTTGTACTTCCTGTCGTTCACACAGGCACACCAGGTCTTTGGATGACGTTGGGCTGAATCCAGCTTCTCAGCACCACCCCTGTCAGTGCAAGTGGTTTGGCTTTACTTCTGTCTTCCCTGGCCCTTGTTCAGTAGGTTTGCACTGAAATCATGATTAGTCGTCATGCCTGGAAACAAACTGAGGTTTTGTAAGCTGCATCCAAGTTTATGAGAACACCAAATGAACTCTAGTATTTACAGGGTAGGTGCTAGGAAAGGTGACTGTAGACGCCAGTATCTTCTCCTTCCTTTTCATTCATTCATTTAATCAGATCGTTTTAGGGGCTGCCTGAGTCCCTGCCCTAGGAGCTTACAGAGTATCAGGGGAGCTAAGACATGGAATTAATTCCAAGAGTTCAGAGAGGGGAAGGAGAGGAAAGCCACTGTGCTGCTGTGTCCTTAGAAATGTGGAAAGCTCATTTAACAGACTGATGTTTCCGAGATCCAGAATGGCATTTACCGTGTTGATCTCTGTATGATTAAAAGATCATGGGCCAGAGCAGCTTCCTGCGTTATCACCTTGCGTCAGGATAATGGCGATCATCCTCTGTTTTTGTACTGTGAAAACTAAGGACGTGGGGTCGCGTACCTCCCCAGGGTGTAAACATGTCAGAACTGTCCCGACAGTGCCTGCCAGCCTCACTGGGATGTGAGGTCGAGTTCTCTGCCCACCTTCCAGGGCAGAGGCAGCTTCCAGATCAGACACATGAGCTGGGACAAAGTGTGAGAAAATACCCTCATGCAAACTGCATGTCTTTTTTTTCATGACGTGGCTTTGCAACTGTTACCTCTCTCTGACCAGGCATGTAAAATGGAGTTCATACCCAGTATTGAGAGTTTTTTAAAGCCCTGGCCATAGAAAGAAGTGGAAACTAGCTCTGGGGCAGGATGGTTACACGTGTCAGCAGTGCACTGGACGGTCCCGTCTTCCCCCTACCCCTGCCCTTCAAGGTTTGACAGGCAACCCGGACTTTCTGGGCAGTGAATACCTGGGACTCACGGAAAGTAGGCATTCCTTCTTTTGGTTCCCCGAAAGCCAGCACTTGTAGTTTTATTTTCAAAGGAGACTGAGGTCTCCTGGGGCCACTCTCCCCTGGGCTGAGAGAGCGTCCATCCAGCACATGGGGAGCAGGAAGGGACCCTGCTTGTGTCAAGCGCCTGTTCGGGGCCAGAGCTCGGCTGCATCTTTTGGGTTGACCTCAAGGCTGGAAGGGCCTTTTTAAAATTTATTTTATTTTTTAACGTTTATTTATTTTTGAGAGACAGAGTGTGAACAGGGGAGGGGCAGAGACAGAGGAAGACACAGAATCTGATGCAGGCTCCAGGCTCCGAGCTGGCAGCACAGAGCCCGATGTGAGGCTTGAACTCACAAACCTCGAGATCATGACCTGAGCCGAAGTCGGACGCTTAACCGACTGAGCCATCCAGGCGCCCCGAGGCTGGAAGGGCCTTTTAAGGGTCGTCAGTCCAGTTTCCCCTTCTCGGTGTCTCAGCCCGATTATCTGTCAGCTTGCGTTCTGAGCTGCACATGGCTCGGTGAACGGGGTCAGCTGGTGGCCCTGAGGTGCGCTCCTCTTCCCGGAGAACCTCCTGCCGTGCCGCGTCAAGTGCTCGTCGGCCTCTTGCTGGTGCTGTGCACATCATTTGTCACACACCAGCGTAGGTCCTGGAGACGCAGAGGTGGAGACCTACCTCTTGCCCCCAAGAAACTCTCTGTCTAGAATTCACAGAGGAAAGCAGCCAATGGCGAGAGCATCAAGACTACTTGTCAGTAGCAACTGCTGATGCACCCACGTGTGGTCTGTGCCAAGCAGCGACTTACATTGTCCCCGATGTTGACAGTCTCTCGGCGAGAGAGCCGGGTCCCACCGCCCCCATTCTGCAGCGCACTTGGGGCTTCG
Organism: Lynx canadensis; assembly: GCF_007474595.2. NCBI lineage: Eukaryota > Metazoa > Chordata > Mammalia > Carnivora > Felidae > Lynx > Lynx canadensis. The sequence continues at coordinate 124,576,760 of NC_044309.1, read as the reverse complement.
GGAGGAACCCTGCTGGCCCGCTGAGCTCAGCGGAGGCGCATGAGGCACCACGGGCACGCGGGGGTGTGGAGGGGGGCAGGGTCGCCGCCCCCGGTGCTGCCAGTCCCGCACCGAGTGAGCTCATCCGTCTCCTTTCCTAGAGGACTTTCACGGCGTCACACTTCTGTCTTTCAGATTAACTTTTTCAAGAAGGGAGCAGAGATGTTTTCCCAAAGCATGGACAGCTTTTTATCCTCCGTAGCAGACATGGTTCAAAGGTAAGGCTGCACTCCACTTTGGGTCTTGTGGGCCTTTGCCTCTCCTGCTGAACACGTCCCTCCGGGGGGTCCCCTCTCCCGGGGGGTCCCATGGAGCCCCACCACGCTGGGATCCCTGGGCAGCGGGCCCCCTTCTTAGCCGCCGGTATTTGGGTTGTGGTTGAAAAGTAATGCGTTTTGCAGTTCCCACCATGGGGAGCCCAGAGGCGTGCCCACCCGTGAACAGACTCTGTATATGAATAAAAGATGAAGTGTCTGCGGGGAGACTTTTCCCGTTAGGTCCTGGTGCGCGTGCTGAGGGCCTCTTGTCTGTTGGCCCAGCCTTCGCATGTTAAAGCCGTCAGTCCGGTGTAGACTCGCTGTGGTCTTGGAAGCACGCTTTGCTTCCCCTTTGGAGCCGAGAGGTATGTGGCCAGCAGTGCTGCGGCTCTTCTGGAGACTAACCGTCCCGTCAGTTCGTGATCAATAAACGAGGCTTTAAGCCTCTTTTGAATCAATTTAACAAATTGCATTTCGGCCTCATGAATGTTTATATTTTAAGAAGACAGCGTCCTCTCTTCAGACCGTCTTGCCCACGTTTAGTTGATGCCGTGGCTGCTCCGAATCCCTTCACTTCCCGCTGCCGGTGTCCGTGAGCCCCAGGGAGCCTCGTCTCATGAACACTGCAGATGTGACTTCTGGAGGATGGCACAGAGAGAGAGTAGTTGATCAGCAGGTACACAGAATGGAAGTAGGAGTGCAGAATTTATCTTGTTTGGAAAAGTGGAGCAAGGGCGCTCAGTTTCTTGAGGGTGTTGCTTTTCAAACACCTCGCGGCCAAGCAGTGGACCCGTTCAGGCAGAAGTGTACCTCAAGTGCTGACAGTAGAGAATGAAGCCGAAAGGCCAGAGCTGAGCTCCGTGCGGCATGCGGGAGGGTCGCGGTTTGAAGTCGTCTGCGCCTGCCTGGAAGTCACCGGCTGCTCGTCCCCGGCCGCCGGCGGTGTGGGCCGCGTTCGTGATGAGGCTAGAAGGCACTTTGAAATCCCATTTCCGTTTCCTGCCTAATTTGACTGTGAGCCGCTGGGAGCGTTAGGAGAGGGGAAAGGAAGGTGCCTGCTGTCACTTCATCCCTCCCTCCACCCCTACCCCTGCCCTCTCCCGACTGCCTCTCTCTTAGCCTCCGTTAGCTCCCGGAATTCCCTGGCTTTCTGGTCCTGAGAGAACCGTCTGGGCTTCAAAGTTGGTTCACGCACTAGATTTTTTTATTGATGGATAGTGGGACGTTTGCGCTTGAGACGTGGTGACGTACTTCTCTGCAAACCTCAGAGCCTCTGTGTCCTCCGTCATCAGCATCTGTGTGAGCTGGCACAGGCCGTCCAGAGTGCACCTCAGCCGCTCGGGCATTTCCATGTGACCTGCATCAAAGCCCCGGCTCCACGGCCTTCGGGGCTGTGGCTCATCCCTCCCTCTGCTGCCTGATGAGGCCTAGTTCATTACAAGGGCAGCAGCTGCAGACAGCATTCCCAGCCGAAGCTGGAAGCGCTTGAACCTCCTGGTTCGAACGGCTAAAGCACTCAGATCCAGGTTCTAATTTTCTTACCACTTGGCTTTTCCGTTGGCAAGTAGATAAACACGGCCACGCCTCTCAGGCCACGAGGTGACGGCTGCACTGCTGGCCCAGAGGGGCCGAGGACAGTGTGCTGGCTCCGGATGCTGCCCTCCTCTCCCTGGGAGGTGAGTGCCCGAGCTCTGCTGTGTGAGCTGTGCGGGGAGTCTAAACCTAGCCTAAACCAGACATGGTGGCTTTTCGAATCACCCAGAGGGCCAGGAGCTTTTCTTTTCTTTTTTTAAAGTTTATTCATTTATTGAGAGAGAATGCACACAAGAGTGGGGGAGGGCCAGAGAGAGAGCGAGAATCCCAAGCAGGCTCTGCACAGTCAGCAGCACAGAGCCTGACTCGGGGCTCGAACTCATGAACTGTGAGATCATGACCTGAGCCAAAATCAAGAGTCAGATGCTTAACTGACTGAGACACCTGGGCACCCCAGGTGCTTTTCTTTTTAGTTCTAAGCCCGCAGGGATACACTTCTGCTTTTTTTCTTGGTTCCTACTGATCGATCGATCGATCAATATGATGGTCAGTTAAATAAACTTCTTGTTCTTTAGTCTTGGAAGAAAGCCTATTGGAAAGTACTTTTCTACCCTGTCCTGGAGTGCTGGGAGCCCTTCGCGAGGTGACTGAAGTGGAGTCTGTGTGGGTCCGAGAGCGGAGGGAGGGGCAGTTACTAACTGCTCCCTGAAGCTGTGTGCCAGGTGTCCTGCTGGTGCACAGGAGTATTTTTCTGGGGGAGGCGATCCTTACCTTCCACTGGGTCCTCAAGGAGCCTTGCCACCCCTAAAAGCTTAAGAACCTAAGTGGTTTTGTGTATTTTGGCTCTCGCCTTCCACTTCCTGAGCTGCTTAACTTTCTTCCCCATTTCACTCGCCCCGTCTTGGCAGTGATAAGCAGGTAAGCCAATGAGGCTTGTTCTCCAGCTCGCCCGTCTTCAGGCTGCCAGTGGTGGAGTCCAGCCACTCTATTCAAATGTCAGAAGAGCCAAAATTAACTTAGATCGCCTGCCTGCCTGCCTGTGTTGAGCTGCATTAAGGCGTAGGCAACATGCACTGTGAGTCTCCAAGAGGAGAGTGTGGACCAAGCCCAAACTTAACCCTTTGAGAGAAACTCCTAAGGAACTCACTTTGGGAAACAGTGGCCCAGCTGGCCCCCAAAGTTCCTTCTGATTTTAACATTTGTAATTCAGTCCTTCTTTAACACAGTGGAAAAGTGGAACAACGCGTCTGTGGTTTGCTTTCTCGCGTGGATGGGCCGGGCCGTGTTGGGCAGCTTGTGTTTGGCACTTTATATCCGAGATTGTCAGCGCTGGGTGGGGAGCTGTGGAGGCATCGCTTTGTGGGAAGTAAGGGCAGCTGCCTCTTCGAAGCTAAAGCTTCCAGGTTGTCCACAGCTCGGCACACAAGTGCACACGAGCCAGAGCTCAGACCTTGGCCCTCTTCCCCTGTGCCGTGTAGCACGGGCAGCCCTGGGCCCGGCCCCGCAGTCTCGGGCAGCTGTATGGCTTCTAGAAGAGGAAAAGCATTGCCTTTGTCTTTGTCCATGTGCCCTCGTCCTACCTCCTGGTTGTTTTCCATCCTCCAATGGCCACTTCCAGAACTAGGGGGAGCAGAGGGGCAGGAATGACTGCTGTTTCCTTCCTTTCCAGCACTTTCGCAGGTGGTCTGCACCTGAAGCCCTGAGAATGGGCTTATTAAAGCTTTTCTCCTAAAATCTGCATCCACAGGTCTGAGCCCGGATACCACTTTGTCAGCAGAGAGATTGTTTCGCTGGGTTGGGGCGCTGGCCAGTGGCCAACCTGTTCTGTTTTCAAACAGCAGTCCTGTAAACATTTTTAGCAACGTGGAAATCGATCTCCAGCGTCTGGGGTCTGAGCTCCCTTCGTGGGGCAGGAAGCCGCGGGGACAGCTCCGCCATCTGTGGCTCGGCAGCACTCGGTTGGCCATGAGGAGCCGCTGACCTGACGCCTTCTGTCTTAAGCATTCAGGTGGAACTAGAAGCCGAAGCGGAAAAGATGCGGGTGTCGCAGCAAGAACTGCTTTCTGTCGAGGAGTCTGTTTACGCCCCAGACTTTGATGTGGCTGCACCACAGATCAACAGGAACCTCATCCAGAAGGCTGGTTACCTGAATCTTAGAAAGTGAGAATGCCGTTGCTGGCCTCTTTTTCCAAAATCGGTTTTCCCTCAGAGGGGAAGGGAGGGCTGGGGCAGGGGAGGGTGGGGAAGGACTCCTGCACAGTGCCCCCCCACCTGCCACGCAGGAAGCCTCTGAGGCTCAGGGCCCAAAGAGCCGAGAGAGGGGCTTGAAACAGCCTTGTAAGAGGCCTGTTTGTGGACTCTGAGGGGCGGGTCACCCCGTCCCTGGTGACCATGGCCATGTGCAGATAGCCTGCTCTTAACCGTCATCAGCCTGGACCGTTGAGAGCTCCTATCCCACCCCGCCCTTAGCCCAGGCCGCTGACGTGTGAGAGCAGTGTGCTCGGGGCCCGCAGCTGAGACTGGCGTCGGGGCCCATAGGCCTTCCGGGTCATCCGGGTCCATGTAGGCTGAATCACACCATGTCACTTGGGGCCATTTGAGTTAAAGAGAGGATGATCGGGCTTCCTTGTGTCCAAGAGCACACGGAGGCTGTCCGGTGTGGTGAACACTCTGGCTTTGGTTCAGTCAGACCCCATGGCCGGGTCTCAGTCGTGTCACCCGTGAAACAGCTGGCAATGAGTCCCACTAAATGAAGTCGTTCCAAGGATTGAATGAGGTCATTCCTAGCAGGGAACAGGCACTCACACGTTAGCTAGTTCCAGTTTTGTGAAATAATTGCAACCATGGAGGCAGGAAACCTAGTGCCTTGCACATAGTTGCAACTCGAGAAACATTGAATCAGGTGAGTGCACCTGATACCTCGCAGATAGAAGGGCTACAGAGAGGAATTGCCGGCTGTTTTCTTACCAACGGGGAGCTCCTCAGGGCTCTCCCCACTTGTTGAGATCCCAAGTTAAGTATCTCCTTTATACGGATGGAAAATCCTACAAGATTCTGGTGTTACTTGCCAGTTACTGGATATTCCTCTTGCAAGCAGCCCACAGAACCAGAGTAACATCCAGTTGGAGCAAAACTCAGCCTAGTTAATGTCCCCGGAATTCTGGGTGCTGTGAGCCAGGGTGACCCTGGTGACTCTCACTAGATTTAGATAGTTCGGTCTGTGTCCTAGTGGACCGTCTCGGTTCACAGCTCCCGTTTCCAGGTCTCGGGGAGAAGCCAGCGTCTGGCTGCTGTAGGGTGGGCACGTGCCGGAGCGAGCCCTGGGTAGGCATCCCCCGAGTGGGCAGAGCCCGTGACTTCCAGGTCACTCCAGCTGCAGTTTGCCTCTTCTGCTGCTCTGCATTTGCAGTTTTGCTTTAATGTGGAGAAGCATTTTTTCTAAAATGCCACCAACACTGGTAAAGAGGCAGCAAGACCTTGAGGTTCTGCGCGGGCTTCCGAGCACTGACGGGCTCTCTAAAGTCACGATTCTTGCAGTAAAACAGGGTTGGTCACCACCACCTGGGAGCGGCTTTACTTCTTCACGCAAGGCGGGAACCTCATGTGTCAACCCCGGGGAGCTGTTGCCGGGGGCCTGATCCAGGACCTGGACAACTGCTCGGTGATGGCAGTGGATTGTGAAGACCGACGATACTGCTTCCAGATCACCACTCCCAATGGAAAATCGTACGCCACACGGGTCTTATTTGGGAGGAGAGCAAGGGTAGTGACCCCACCCCTGCCCGGGGCCTCCTGGCGCGTCCCTCCATGCCAGCCCTCCATGGGAGAGGCCCTCTCCATGGGAGAGGCCCCCTCCGGGGATCGTTGGTCTTTGGGGAGGTTGTTTTATGCTCTCTTTAAGCAAGCACACAGCACCCCTGTGGGATCCAGTCTGCCTCGTGTGAGGAGTCCCAGTGCGGCTTTGTCCGCGGCCCTGGAGGAGACCGGGCCTCTGTGTCTCTGTGTGGGAGGCAGCCATTGGAGAGTCGTTTGTCAGCAAAGATCTGTAGAGAAGGCCGTGGCCACCCCTGCCTGTTCCCAGACCAGCTCTGTGTACTGTGCTGGGGCGGAGGGCGGGCAGACCTGCCTGGGGAGCCTGCTGTTCCGGCTGAAACTGGAGACAAACTGGGCGGTGTGCTCAGCCACAGCACTCCCTGCTGTGAGCGTGCTGTCCCCACAGACCCCCGTGTGCCTCAGGGGCCCAGAAGAGGTCACTTGGAGTCATTCACAGATCCCACTGCAATGGGGTCCCCTCTGGAGCAGGAGCTTCAAACTGAGCCCCCAGGAGTGGGGCCGGCCATCCTTCCATGGGAGCCGGCTCTGCTCGCGTTTGCTTCCGGGTGGGGTTCTGAGCTGAGATTCTGTCTGGACGGTAGCGTGTTCTGGCAAGCTGGCACAGTGCTGACCGGCTCCCCTCCCAGGTTCTCAGAGCAACTTCAGACCTCACCCTTCCTCCTGGGCGGCAGGAGAGGCCTGGGATCCCAGTCGTGGTGCCGGGCAGTTAACTCCTTGGTTTTCTCACATGTAAAGTAGGGCTGAGGTCCATGCTCCCACCTCCCATAGCTGTGGGGTCCCTGGGAAGGGTTAAGCCCTCACCAAAGGCAGGGCAGTGTTATTTTTGTCCTATTCCCCTCGGTGGGAAAGCGGAGTGTCTGGCTTCTCTGGGCGTGGCTGGGAGGAGGGGATGCCCTGGTCATCTAAGGGGCCAACAAGAAGTCTGTGCTTGTGGACCCACAGACTTGAGCTAGTAGACCTGAGCCCAGCTGCTCACTTTATCGATGAGAAAGCACAGGCCCAGGGGAAGGAAGTGTCCGTCCAGGATCACACAGTGGATGAGCAGCAAGCCAGAGCCCCATTTTTTCTTTCCGGTCATGCTGCCTTTTGTGGTCCTTCTCTCTGGGACCCAGCTGACTTCAGTGAATGTGGAGTAAGCTTCAGTCTCCGAGATCTGGGGAGCACTGACTTGAATGCACTTTATTTCAGGGGAATAATCCTCCAGGCAGAAAGCAGAAAGGAAAACGAAGAGGTAAAGCTTTTGTTCCTTCATTTTTGTCCTGGTCTAGCCGGTGACTGGGATCCAGCAGGTTTCTAACGCCCTCTCTCCACAGTGGATCTGCGCCATAAACAACATCTCCAGACAGATCTACCTGACTGACAACCCAGAGGTAACTCGCACGGCCTTACCTGCGTCCCCGCCCCTCGCTCGGTCCGAAGGGTCAGCGCCCCTGCCGGACTGAGCGTGTCCTCCTGTGCACTTGTAGGCAGTCGCCATCAAGTTGAATCAGACGGCTCTCCAAGCAGTGACCCCCATTACGAGTTTTGGGAAAAAACCAGAAAGCTCGTGCCCCAGGTAACTAAAGGACCGTGGAAAAGTGGCTTTTCTGTATTGAGGTGTTGGGAATCGGCAGGAGTCCTTCTGTCCTCACCCGGCACGGAGGGATGGTGTCGGGTCTGTTCTACAGAAGCAGTAAGGACTGCCGGGGGAGGGGAGGGGCAGAGCCAGGAGCCACTGGCTGCGTGAGTCCAGCGCGTCTTCCTGCTGGAGCACTTGGCCGGCCGCAGTCCCAGCACGTAGGACTTGCACGGAGGGGCTGCTGCCCAGGGAGTCGCACATTTCCTGTCCACATCAACAGAGTTCCGGAACCAAAACGAGAACTTTTTTAAGGTCCGGAACAGTGGTCTGTGTTACTGCCCAGGCCTTACCCGCATGCGTACTGATACTTTCACGTGTGTGTTAATCTTGCTTTTTCACGTGTATTTTTCATATTTTTATACTTCTCGTAATTGTTCCTTACGATAACTACACACTGTCTTCCTTGATTTATTAGCAGTTGAATGTTTAGGTAGTCTCTCTTTCCTGAGTTTGCTATTATCGTTTACGGTGAATATTTTCCTGCCTCTGCCTTCATTCTTGTTTTGAATATGGCTTTGGGGTTTATTCTCAGAATCCCACCTTCTTTCTTAATGGGAGGCTCCATTTGGTTAAATAGTAAGAAGGTTGTAATCATAGAGGGCTGCTAATGAAAGCACAACATCCGAGGTAAATGACAATTAGGACTGTGTTTGGTGACCATTTTTCAGAGGCACGGTAGAAGGAACCCCATTACGTAAATGATCTGCAGATATTATCGCATGTCTCTGGAGAGAAGTGATTGGAAAGCTAAGAGCGAACTTCCCAGGGTCTGGGCTCTGTGAAGGGGGAGCCAGTGTGCGCGCAGCACGGGGCACGTGGGAAGGAACCGCGATCAGGCCGGGAGAGTCGGAAGTTCGATCGCGAAAGACTTGGGTGCCCTGCTTACCGGTGCTGGGCCATGGAGCAGAACTGGGAGCTCTGAGAAAGGGGTGACCCCCGTGTAGAAAGACTGGCCTGTGGCACTGCGGGTGTAGGACACACAGGGCCGAGGCGTGGTGGGCGGAGGGCAGGGTGGGGTCACCGGACGGGGTGTCTGCTACAGCAGCAGTAGCTGAAACCGTGCACGTGGGCAAAGGTGACGAAAGTGGGCATGAGGCAGCGGGTCACGCTCAGGTGTTGGATCCCACAGTTTGTGCGGGGAGCGTGTTGCTAAGGGCCGCTCTGAGGACGGCAGTCTGAGCGCTTGTCCTTGGGCCTCGTCGTCGTGGGTGATGGCACTGTTCCTCCCTGTATGGCCTTGGGGACAGAGAAGGCGCAGGGTGCTGGCTTTGGAGTTTGGGGACTCTCTGATGGCTCTGCCTTGAACGCAGCTGGGTGGCCTGGAGCAGGTCAGCTCTCTGTGCCTGTCTCCGACTTTGACACGGGAAGAGGCGAAACTAGATGACCTCCCGGGTCACTTTCCGTTCCTGAAAACGCTATCTTGCTAGGGTACCAGTGTGTTGTTTAATTAGTGTTACTAAAGAGGTGGTTGGTTTTCTGAAAAAGAGTCTGTGGCTCAGATTTAATTAATTCAAGAGCTGATTTTTCTCTCTGTTGGGGAATAAGTCCGTCACGCGGCAGAATCCTCTAGCCAGTCGGCTGAACTGAGCCTGGAAGGGTGACAGATGTGGCCGCCAGATGGCCCAGAGCTGTGGGGGGAGGTGGGAGAGGGCGGATCTCTCTTTAGGGTCAGCTCATTCAGAATGAAGAAATGTTTTGCTGACAGAGGGGGAAGGAGCAGGGAAACTGTGTTCTTGGGAACAAGCTGCCGTTCAGTCCCAAGCAGGCCTCACACGTGGCCTTCCCCTCCTCCCCAGGTAGCGTATCTCTAATGCGCACTCGTTTATCCAGCTAGTCAAGAGTCGGTTTGTGGGGTGTCTTCTCTGTGCCCAGGCACTGGGCTGGGGCGTAAAGCGGAGTCTTGTCGGTAAAGCCAGGCGGAGGGTAAATAAATACTTAGTTAAAATGGGGAAAAGCCGCGCTGGTGTTAAAGACAAAGGTGCTGTCCTAAAGAGGCCTGGCCGTGGAGACGGTATTCAGACTGAGAAGTGAAGGATGAGGAGTGGCCACTCTCGCAAAGAGCCAGGTGGCCTGCGTTCCCCGAGCAGCTGAGGAGGCTGGCGGGCAGAGCACTTGGTGTGTCGGGAGAACTGGAGGGAGGCCAGTCTCACTGGGGGAGCAGGACCGGCTGGGGAGGGTGGGGCCAGGAACAGCTCCCGAAGGAAGGTAGGCAGGCAGGCAGCCATGGTCGGGAACGGGGGGAGCCGTCCAAGGGTTCAGGGAGGTAGATGTGTGCGTGGCAGAGAGGAGAGGTGACTCACTTGACGTCGTCCGGGGGCAGCTCTGGCTGCTGTGCAGGACACGGAACTGAGCTGGGCAAGCTGGGCAAGCCCGTGACTGAGCACAGTCAGGAGGCCATGGCATCTCAAACCAGGATTGTGGCAGAGGAGGCGAAAGTAGATGTCATGGGGGGCTTATTTTGGAGGCAAAATCTGAAGGACTTGTGCTAGAAGGAGATACGAGTGGAGGGAAAGGGACAGAGCAAGAGGGCGACCGCAATCTGGCTCGAGCACCCGGACAGGTGGTGGCGTATTGCGATGAAAAGGAGTGGGTATCGGGGGTTCGCTCATTTCTGGACAGAAGATTGAGGGGCCCGCGGCACGAGCCGGTGGTCACATTCCTGATATGAGTCTGCAGCACAGAGGAAATCCCAGGGCCGAGCACATGAATCAGGAACTCAAAGGCACGGACTCAGCAGGGCGAGAGAGATCATCTTGGGAGCGAGCGTAGAAGGACAAGAGAGGAGCCTAGGACCGAATCCTGAAGAACGCCAACATTTGGAATAGAAGGGAAGGAACCTGTAAAAGCCACCAAGAAACACCAGGGAAAGTGGAATCAGCAGGAACCGAGAAAGAAGAGTTTTAAGGAGGGAGAGCTCAACTATGTTACGTGCTTTGACGTGGGGTGTGTGAAGTAGGACAGTGGTCGCCAAGTGTCCATTGGAGTTGGTGATGTGGCGATCACGGGGTGCTCCGTCATGTCCCTCCCGGGTGCAGAGTGTTCAGTGGCTCCCGGGAACGTAGAGTCAAGTGCAGACCTCACCCGACGGTGTCACAGCCCTCCACGACCCCGGCCCGCTCCTCTTCCTGCTGTTCTCCTCCCTGAGTCTCTCCGGGGAGCCAGCATCTCGGACGCACCCTCTTCCCTCCGAACTTCTCCTGCCTTCCTCCCGTGCTCACCACTTACAAATTCGTGCCCCTCTCGTAAAGACCGGATGTCGTTGTGCCACTTTGGCCCGAAGCGGTGTGACACGGTGGGAAAATGACAACCAGCTGTGGGGAGACTTCGGTTCCCAGTCTGGCTCCCCTACCTGGCAACCCAGCGCCCTCAGAATTACTCCGGGGCTCCAGAGACCGCACGCTCTCTCCTCTCCTGTCACAGGGAGCTGAAGCGGAGCGGTCTCTCCTCGCGGTGACTGGCTACAAGCCTGTGTCGCGTTTCCGTCCACTCTCCGGTCTGTGCGCTCACCTGCCGATCGGCTTAGAGTAGTTTGCATACGGTGCATTCAGTTACCGACAGACTTGAGAACGAGGAACAGAAGGTATCGGAGAGACGTCTTGGGCTCCAGATAACGGAAGAAATGAAAATATTTTGACATTCTTTGTCCCTCAAAGGGGTTTACACTCCAGCTGGGGAGAGAAGATTATAAAGACATGAGACCTGCTCTTACAGCATCCTGTCACTGAAAGAGAAGACACGTGGTGGCACGTGACTGGTCACCGTACTGGCAGCTCTCTCCTGTCACGGGCCACCATCTCACCTGCAGCTTGTGTGGACACGGTGCCAAGCTCAGGGCGTTCACAGACACACGAGACTGTCCCGGGGCTCACTGGGAAGAAACACTGGAGTGCAGAGGACAGAGGGTCGGGCTGGCTTGACGTGCTTAGTGGATGGAGAGGAATTTGTTCTGGCGGGAAAGAGGATTGGGATGGAGACTGAAAGAAGGAAAAGCTCGCGGTGTGTTGGCGTAGCTCCCTCTGGTGGAGGGTGCGTTACAGGAGCGGCAGGGGGCTCTCGGGAAGCGAAAGCCAGGTTGTGATTGAATGCAGGCCAAGGTGTATTTATCCGTTCAGTTAACGGTTTTGAGTGCCGCCTTTATACCAAGTAACAAATAGGATTTAGCTGTAGCCCCCGCCCTCAAAAACCTGTCTCACAGGGAGAAAGATCCAGAAAGTCAGTAGACCGTGTGTTAAGTGATGTGACAACGCAGAATGCTGGGCAGCAGAGCTCACTGTGGGGGGATCTGAAGGGGTTAAACCAAGGACACGAATGACGTTTTGTGAAGATTTGTTTGTAGAAGGAGTTGAAGGATTGACTGAAATCTTCACCCTTATCTATTTGTAAAAGTCACATCAGCGCTCAGCATGTGTTCTTTTGATCATAAAGGCATAGGTTAAAAGGGATTTATTTCCCCCCTATTTTATACTCCAGTCAGAACCTGAGAAATGCAGAGACAGAAGATGACAAGATTGTGTCCCAAGCAGCCGTCCGTGCCGACGACGCCGATGAGCTCATCGCACCGGGAACACCTATCCAGTTTGATATCGTCCTTCCTGCCACAGAATTCCTGGACCAGAACCGGGGGAGCAGGTGCGGGCTCAGGGAGGTTACCTCGGGGAGAAATGAAAGTGACCTTGGGTGTCTCTTGTGTCCACCCCCATCTCCAGACACTGTTGCCATTCTGACTGAGTGCCCTCTTGGCCAGAAATGTCCTGATTGTGTGCCTCTGGCCGTTTCCCTAGGCGCATCAACCCTTTTGGTGAAACTGAGGATGAGACCTTTCCAGAAGCAGAAGGTGAGCGGGTGGTCTGTGTGCTTGCTCTTTCCCCTTCACAGAATGGCGAGGGCCATTGAAACGAGGAGCGGAATCATGTTGCGGAGAGCTGGGCCTTGAAGGTATGAATTGAAATTATGACCCACGGGTCTGTCGTTCTCTGAAAACTCATTAGGATGTGTACAGGGAAGGCAGGTCTTAAATGAAACCCGCAGGGATGTGGACAGATTCTCCACTTGTGTCACAGTGTCGGCCCATCCTTACCCTTTCTGTAGCTCCTGCGTACAGAGTGGCCAAACCTAAATCAGAGACCAGATTACTACAAAACAGATTCAAAGAGGATAAAGCGGTCACAATAGAATGCAATCTGGGTGAGACATGAATATGCTGTTTCATTTCAGAATGCCGAAAACACACATAACAGCTCATTCTTGTGTTTGAAGATGACGTGGCTCGGTGGTATTTAATTTGTTCAAGTTCATATTTTTGACGTTTGATTACATTCTTCTAGTACCTAAGAGCACACCCAGCAGAGCTGACCGTAACCTAGCACTCCGCAGAGCGGAGGCAGTTGAGGGCCTCACGCCTGGAGCCTGAGAGCAGCGTTAGAATGAGATGCCGCTTCCTCAGACTTAAAAGCAGGACTTGAGAGGCGGCACCTCGTACGGAATCGGGCAGAAAGGGGGCCGGTGGAAGGAAGGAGGCTAACAGGCTGTGCCTCAGGTCTGCCGCCCCGTCTCTAGCTGACCTTCCATAGAGGCCACCCCGTCAAATCTCTACAAAAAAAACTTCCGAACTTGTAAAAACTGTCTTCATGTGGGAGTCACTTCTTATAATATTACATTAATTATATTTTTCTCCTCTTTTAACCCTTAAGTTATTTTTAGGGGCAAAGACACTAATAGATCGAGGAAGGAAAAAGTAGCCATCTTAGTTTAAAATGGTGGAGAAGTGAATTATTCTTACAGAAAAAAAAAAAACAACCTTTAAACCTCTGTGATCTTCCAGTTACGGTTGCAGTTACCCAGTCTTGTCAGTTATGTGCCATTATCGGGGGGCCAGTGCTGGCAGTTTACTAGAATCTGGTAAGCAGGGTAGTTGGAGATGTGCCATTAGCTCCTGGGAGATCGTCACTGCCCTTCAGTAATGCACGATATGTGTGAACTGGATGAGCCCCCAATCAGGTCTTCTGTTCTTCAGATGGATTTTCTTCTTCAAGAGGACTTTATCAGTGGGCCCGAGGAATGAATTTTCTGTCATCTAGCGGAGAAGCTCTTATTTTCAGAGAAAAGACGTATATACCGCCACCTAGAGTTTTAGCGTTAGAAGGATGGTCGTGTGGTACTGACTTTTCATCTTACGGATGCACAAAGAGGTGCTTTTCTAGTCTAATGAAGTCGTTCCAAAGAGCCAAAATGTAGACAGTAGGCGATTCAGGGCTTCGGCACCGTGTTGAGGAATTTGCCGGGGAGCCCTCCGCAGGAGGCAGACCAGACCTGAGGTCTTCCGCCTGTTCTCAGACCGGCAGCAGGCAGGAAGCGAATGTGATCCTGAGCAGAAAACGCTCTCTTGCAGATTCCCTTTTGCAGCAGATGTTTGTAGTTCGGTTTTTGGGCTCGATGGCAGTCAAAACAGACAACACTACTGAAGTGATTTACGAAGCAATGAGACAAGTATTGGCTGCTCGGGCAATTCACAACATCTTCCGTACGACAGAGTCCCATCTGATGGTCACCAGTCAGACTCTAAGGTATGTTTCGTTTCAGACCCTTACAGCTTTACCTGATTCCCCATTTAAGGCACATTTACTCACTTAGAATGTTCACACTAGAATATTTGATCAGATTAAGTGAAGATGCTACTCTTGTCTTTGCCCTGTTCCTTTGTACGTTCTGCTTTTACAAGATACAGTGGATAGAAGCTGTTCCCCTAAGGAGTGGGTACCCTCAGAGACTTAGTGGTGAATGAGTCCTCTCGTTCGTGATGATGCCATCACTGAAGAATTGCTCAGTATATCTCAGAGCTTGAAAAAGAAAGGGTTTTTTTTTTTCTTTTTTAAATGTTTGTTTACTTTGTGAGAGCGCACGAGCGGGGGAGGAGCAGAGAGAGAGCGAGACGGAGAATCCCAAGCAGGCTCTGCACTGTCAACACGAAGCCTGATGTGGGGCTCAGTCCCACAATCGTGAGATCACGACCTGAGCCGAAATCAAGAGTCGGACGTTTAAGTGACTGAGCCACCCAGGTGCCCCGGGATTTTCATTTCTGAATGCAGTACTACTTATAAAAATTAACAACAGTGAAAAAAGAACATGAGCCTACCTGAGATCATTAGACCACCACAAGTAAAATCTGATTAATATTTGTTGGGATGAAAATAAGCCAAGTGATGTTAACTACGTGATTTGGAGTTTTAGATAATAAGATCTGTATGAGTGACGGCAAAGGACCGTCAAGCCATGGTTAGCACAAGCTTTATGAAGTTTCACCATCCAATATTGGACTCACATGTAGCACTTGAAACGGAATGACAGTCTGAGTTAAAATGTTCTAAGTGTAAAATACATATAGCAAGCTTCTTCTAGGGTCTCATACTAACCCCCCAAAAAGAATGCAAAATATGCCATTAATTTTTATATTAATAACATATCCTGGTAGTATTTTAGATCTGTTAGGTGACATTAACTTGATATACTTTATTTAATCTATTTCACTCTTTTTGATGTGACTGCTAGAAAATTTTAGATCATGTATATGAGGTTTACATTTTATTCCTGTGAGATCACAGGCACTGCTTTAGAGGCAGAATGTCTACGTTTATCCCTGGCTTTGGCCTTCATTAGTTATATGACCTGGGCGAGTTTAACCTCTGTGCATCAGCTTCTTGGGCTATGAGATGAAAATAACTGTATCCACACTGCATAGGGCTGACACAAAGACTACATGAGTTAATGCACATCAAACATGTATACAACCACAACTGGCATAAGTGCTCAGTAAATGTTAGCTTCAAAAAGTTAAATAGGACTTTGTTAAAGTCAGAATATAGTTTCTTCCATTCATTAAAACCAGTCTTTTTCGTTTCATTGTAAACCTTCTACTGAGAGTAAGTTTCTTATGAATAAAACTTTATTTAAAGCTTTTCTCCAAGCATGCCCTGCACCTTTTATAGGCATTGGCTCATCGTTCCTGTAATCTCCACCAATAAGAACAGAGTAAATATACGTAAAAGCATTGTGAAAAATCACAGTACATCAAATGAACACTATCAAAGTACAAAGCCCACAGAACGGGAGAAAATATTTGCAAATCATGTATCTAATAAAGCTATATGTTCAGAATATATAAAGAACTCTTATAAGAATCAACAAAAAGGCCAAAAACCAAAAAAATGGACCAAGGACCTGAGTAGACATTTCTCCAGGGGAGATCTACAAATGGCCAACAAGCACATGTGAAAAGATGCCCAGTGTCACTCGTTATTAGAGAAATGCACATCAAGTCCACAGTGAGGTATCGCTTCAGCTCACTTAGATGGCTGTAATAAAAAGGAAAATACCAAGTGTTAGGGTGAGAAAAAATTGGAATCCGTTGCCGGTGGGAACAGTTAAAACCGTTCAGCCACTGTGGGACATGGTTCGGCAGCTTCTCTGGGAGTTAAACGTAGATTGCCAGCCCTGGTAGACACCCGGAAGAATTGAAAACTGTTCAGATAACCAAGTTTACACAAATGTTCGTGGTTCACGGTAGCCAAAGAGTGGAAACGATCCCAACTCCATCAACAAATTGATAGACAAGATGGGGTATTTAACACAGCAGAGTAGGAGCCAGCCTTAAAGAGAAATGATGTCCTGATGTGTGCTACAACATTGTTGAGCCCTGAAAACATGCTCGGTGGAAGATGTCAGCCATTTTGTTTGATCCTGTATCTGAAGTGTCCAGGATGGAAAGCAGGTTAGTGGTTGCCAGAAGCTGAGAGGAGAAAGAATGGAAGTGACGGTCTGATGGGTGTGTAGCTTCCTTTTGAGGTGATGAAGATGTTTGGAACCAGGCAGCGGTAATGGTTGTACAGTGTGGTAAATGTACTAAATATTAGCCCATTAGTCTGCAATAGTCCATTTTAGGTATATTTCACCAGTTTCCACACACAGATCCCTGCACTGGAATTCATGTTTTGAGACAAATGAGAAGTCCCACAGAAAATCAGATCTTTTTTTTAATGTTTATTTTTGAGAGAGAGAGAGGGAGGGAGAGAGGGGCAGAGAGGGAAACACAGAATCCAAAACAGCCTCCCGTCTCTGAGATGTCAGCACAGAGCCCCGTGCAGGGCTCGAACTCATGAACCATGAGATCATGACCTGAGCTGAAGTTGGACGCTCGACTGAGCCACCCAGGCGCTCTGAAAATCAGATCTTAGGCAAATCCGTATTACCTGTTTAAGATAGCAACCTTTTAAGTTACTCACAAAATATGCATGTTTTAAGTTCACATTTATGGAAAAGTTTTACAAAATACCTAAGAAACTTTACTTGAGGGAGACCGTTTATGAGGTATATTTTTTAAATCTTTAAATTCATACAAATTAAGAGGGACATGAAGAAAACATGTATTTAGCTTGTAAATGTGTAAAATTCCATACACATTTTCTTACTGTCTTAACCACCTCTTTGAAGTGGGGTCCTTTTCCCACTTTTACAGACGAGTCTGGAAGAGTCAGGGTGACTTACACAAGGGCACAGTCGAGCAGCCAGCCCAGAGCCCTCTGACTGCGGTGAGGCCCATACTTGAACCGCACGTATTTCCAACCGCAGCCTTTCTGGGGGGATGACCGCTTTCCTGAGATCTAACTTCCCATACAGCTCGCCCATCTGAAGTGTTTTCAGTATATTCAGAGTTGTGCGACCATTAGTTACCACAGTTTTCGAGTATTTTCATCATCCCCAGAGAAAAACCCACACCCGTGAGCCCTCATTCCCTTTTCTTAAAACCCACCCCCCCCCCCCCATGCAGCCACGAAACACTAATATTCTGTGTGTATGTATTTGCCTGTTTGGGACATCTCATATAAATGGAATTCTAACCATTTTTTTAAGACCGAGAATAGATTTTTTGCTTTCGCCCACAGAATTTATAGCAAATCAATAAATAATACCATGTTTAGAAAGTAGAAATTTAGGGGCACCTGGGTGGCGCAGTCGGTTGGGCATCCGACTTCAGCTCAGGTCACGATCTCGCGGTCCGTGAGTTCGAGCCCCGCGTCGGGCTCTGGGCTGATGGCTCAGAGCCTGGAGCCTGTTTCTGATTCTGTGTCTCCCTCTCTCTCTGGCCCTCCCCCGTTCATGCTCTGTCTCTCTCTGTCCCAAAAATAAATAAACGTTGAAAAAAAAATTTAAAAAGTAGAAATTTATATGTATGTATGACAGCAATAGATTCTCTAAAGCAGTGTATTTTCCAGATACATCAGCCTGGTTATTAGATGATGCTTAAAGTTTTGTTAAAGAATACATCTAGAATACCTTCTTTTTTAATTAAAATTTTTTATTTTTGAGAATGAGCAGGAAAGAGGGGAAGGGGAGAAAGAATATGTGCTATTCCTTCTATAAATAGGACAGAAGTTTTCCTTTTTTGTCTTGTTTTGTTTTGCTTTTTGAGAGAGCAAGCAGGCGTGTGAGTGGGGAGGGGCAGAGAGAGGGAGAGAGCATCTCAGGCAGGCTCCAGGCCCAGCTTGGAGCCCAATGCGGGGTTCAATCCCATGACTCTGGCATCATGACCTGAGCTAGTGTTGAAGAGCCTGACAACCAACTGAGCCACCCAGGCACCCCTAGAATATACCTTCTTAAAAGACCGTGCTCCCCCACCCCCAAACTGACACAGAATAGTTTTGCTACAATCTGCTCACTGTTTTCTCACCCCACCCCATATTTAGGGGAAAAAAATTAGACTTCAAGGAAAAGACCATAGTCAATAAATGTCTTCTGAGAAGCAGGCTGTACAGAATACAATCTGTCTATATTCTACACCAGAACTGTGAAGAATTCTAATGCTGCCCCTTTGGATAAGCACTGAAATGTGAAAGTCTCCAGTTGTTACAATCTTCCATAAAGCTGTTCCCGGAGCTTCAACTACATGGGGTTCAGCACAGGCAGACCCATGGCGCATGCTCCCTTTGGACAGTCCCATGGAGCCATCTCGCCTTGCTGCGGCCGGGCCTTAGAAGGGCGTTTGTGTGATTTCATTCTGAACTTCTAGACTCTTCTAAGAATACAGGTTTCTCCAACATGTGTAATATAATGCGTGTCTTAAAATTTCAGGTTGATAGATCCTCAGACTCAAGTAACAAGGGCCAATGTAAGTACCTCCATGCACGCTAATTTTAGTAGTTATTCCTTAATTCAAAGTAGGCACTTTATAGATTTTGCCAAATTTAACAGCTGTCACTCATAGTGCACTTTTTTCGTGACGCTGTCCATGGAGAATGACTTGTCTGTTTTTAATTCCAGTTATGTGATGTTGTCTATTCCTGTTATTTCCAGTTTGAGCTCACCAGCATCACCCAGTTTGCTGCCCATCAAGAAAACAAGAGACTAGTCGGCTTTGTGGTCCGCACGCCCGAATCCACAGGTGGACAGTCGCTGAGTACATACGTTTTTGAAAGCAACTCAGAAGGCGAAAAGGTCTGTTTTTTTTCATCTTAAGATTCCATATCTCTGTCCAAAGATACTTAAAGGGGTTTTGCACCACCCGTGGGCGTTTAGTTGACTATTCTTTGTGCCCCCATTGAGGAGTTTAGAGAATACCTCTAGGAAGGCCCCACTGAAAGAAAACGACTGGAATAAATTTTCCCTTGGAAATGTGTGTCATTCTAAACAGTGATGAGGAAGAATGTTAATGGTGAGATGAAATGTGAAAAGCAGTTGCCTTCAAGTTTCTTTTTTAAAAATGAAAGAAGTTACGATGGAGAAAATCTAGTCTCAGAGCAAACGAAGCAGACAGCAGGAAACTGTTCTCATATAGTATGAAAATTTTTGTGACCGTATTTGCTACTTGGAATTAATCAAAGTTAATCAACTCTTTCAGCAAGTATCTTTTTGCCACTGCGTGCGAACACGCAGTGGCAGAATGTGATTGAGAGAGAAAGGAGGAAAGTACTCCGTTAAGAATGTTAAGCACTGGGATAATTTCAGTTGCCACTTACCCTGGATATCGTTGCTCTGCACAGATTGGCAACCGGAGACCAGGACAGGTGGACTCTACTGTTCAGAGCCCCGTGTGATGAACTTCTTAACAGCCAGGTCCTCTGTCCCCACACCGACATGAGCAGTGACCTCGTTGTACTTCCATAACCACATTTTTTCCTAAAATCCCTTATCGCTTTCTGCCTTTGCCCAACACTGCTTTTCTTGTCTTACAGATATGTTATGCTATTAATTTGGGAAAAGAAATCATTGCGGTTCAGAAGGTAAGGTACATTTTAGTGCTGGTTTTCACAACTACTCAAAAGATCTATAGACATACTAAGATCTCTCTCAAAAAGAGGAATGGTGTTCGCTGGACATTGTGGCCAAACTTGAGATTTCCTTTGAAGTGTTCTAACTACCAGACTGGCTAGGGCCACAGTCACCGGTTAACACATGTGGAGTTCTTCATAAATATCACTGCTTCCTGCGTTATCACTTTTTTGCTTGCTGTTGTTGGCTAGATATCCTGTCTTTCAAATTAAGATGGTAGAAACTTTAAGTATCTACCATGTACTCGAAGGCCTTGCTCCTCTGAGCGGTCACAGACAGACATCAACCTGGAAATGTACTAGACGTGAAGATTCCCAGACCTCCCTGTATTTCAGCGGCTTACAATCTTTCACTCACCCCACAAACTTCTGAGAGCCAAGTTTGTACAAGAAAAATCTTAGAATTCTACCAGTGAGCAAGACAGATACAGTTCCTGCCCCAGGAGGCTTCTCGTTCAGTAGAACTTCTGCAATAATGGAAATGACCTGTGTCTGTACTGTTCAATAGGCAGCTTGAATGTAGCTAACTTGATGATGATCTGGATTTTTAAACAGTAACATATAGCTACTGAGCACCGTATTAGCTTTCCTAATGTTGGGGGAGGGCAGGAGGACTAAGACCAGTATACAAGAAATGGTAGCAAGCAGTGCAAGTTAGTATTTTATGGTATTGATCAGGGATCAACTTCTGTAAAGAGCAAGACAGGAAACCTCTTAGGCTTACATTTGTCGCAACTACTCAACTCATCTATTGTTCCAGCAGCCATATATACTATATAAATGAATGGCTGTGTTCCAGTGAAACTTCATTTATAAAAACAGTGAGCCAGATGGCCGTAGTTTGCCAACTCTTGGTTTACAGGGAAAGAGGAAGGAGGTAGTGATCTAGAAGACAAAGGTATTCTAAAGGAAGTTCTTCTCTGGACTCTTTGTGGGAAGATGATTATGATTTGGCTAAGTGAATGACATTTTGGCTAAGAGCAAAACCTGGGCCTAGAGTCTAGAAGTAAAATGCAATTGAGCTTTTTCAGAGAAGCAAGGAGACTCACCTGAAGGCACACATAGATCCCGGAAGGAAAGAAGCTAGATTACAGAATACTGAAAGCCATGCCATAGGGGTTTTAAGTGCATTTTAAGCGTTTTCTTTTCTCCTTCTTAAACTCTCATAACTTCAGGATCCAGAAGCATTGGCTCAATTAATGCTGTCCATACCACTAACCAATGATGGAAAATATGTACTGTTAAACGATCAACCAGATGACAATGATGGAAGTCCAAATGAAAACAGAGGCGCAGAATCTGAAGCATAACTCTCTTGGGCCTTTGGGGAAAGAGCACCCAGGAAGGAGAGCTACCTCCTTAAGGGTTTTCAACTTCTCTGACATACAGGCCCACGACCTGGTTTCAGAACGCTGACAATCGCTTGTGGAATGTACTCTTGATGCCTTGATACTGAGACTTGGGAGGGAAACAGTGAGAAATGGTTGACAACATTCCTACCCATCTACAAATGTTACTTTAGGTGCTTTGTGGTAAGTCGTCTTCTTAGATTGTACTGTTCAGCGCTCAGAATGAAGGTTACTGAAAAAATGCATTGTTCACTTTATTCAAATGTCATCTCTTCAGTCTCCAAGTACCCTTTTTAAAAAACGATAAAAGCCTAGATTTATAATTTGATAAACACTAAATATTTCCTATTAATATATTTTTATATTTTCCTTAATGAGCTTTAAGTGCCTGTCATTCTGAAAGTTGTGTATTTATAATCAGGCTTGTCTCACAGTCGGACCTACCAGCATCAGTTTGTGCAGTTAGGTGGCGAGCCCCGCTTGGAGGGCCTGAGCGTTAGCAAAAATGCAGGTCTAGTTGTGATCATTTTTCTCAGACATCATGCAATAAAAAGACTAGCAGACGAGCACCACGCAAGATGCTCAGTTTTACATGGAAACCTTGATGAAACAGCATTCAGAAGTTTACGGTCTTTCAGGTATGGTTTTAGTGGTGGATCACTACAGACCGTGTGAAGCTCTACCAGTTCCTGATTCTTCTGAGCCAGACCCTCCTCAAGGAAGGGACCAATTAATTTTAAAACTCACTTGAATGAAAGCATGGCTGGTTGCGGGGCTTGGTATAAAAATCCTATTCCACCCCTACCTACGAAGTATGATGATCCTGAATTGGCACCATGTGTTTAATTATAACCAGTTTCAACAGAATACCGTTGTCTTTGTAATAAATTAACCTAGCAACAAATGCTAGCAAATAAAAACTACCATTCTGTTTCTTTCTTTTGCTTGTTGTGGTTATTTTCTAGAACATCCCTGGAAGAAAACTAAAGTTAGTTCTGTGGCTTCAGCTGTTCATTTCCAAAACCTCAGTACATTCCCCCCCTCTGCTGTGATTTCATTATGCCCTATCAAATACCACTATTCAACACTGGTTGAACAATGTGATCTCAGTACCAAGTTGTTTTGGTTTTTTTTTTTTTTTTTTTTTTTTTTTTTTGAGGGAGAGAGTATGGGGAAGGAGGGGGGGGCGGAGAGAGAGAATCCTAAGCAGGCCCTGCACTCAGTGTGGCTCAATCTCATGACCATGAGACAATGACCTAAGCCGAAATCAAGAGGTGGGATGCTCAACTGACTGAGCCACCACAGCTCCCAAAATGGTGGATTAATAAAACAACTTTTGTAATCCAAACTTAATGTTACAGGGGTATCAGAGTCCACTTCTATAATGTGAGCCTCAGGGACTAAGCCAGCATGAGATATACCATGAAATTATTAGTATGGTGTTAGCGAATGCCTTACAAAAATTTGTGTATCATAACTGTATTAAACTGGTAAGTCCTCCGATAGGCTGCAAGAGCCACAGTCCCCTGAATTTCCTTTTCTTGCTTCGAATTGTTCAGGGTGGGAGGGAAGAAACTAGTCGTACACAATATTGTTGGAAACTAAAATCAATTTCTTTCATTTCCTAATTTTTTCGTATTTCAAAAATATGTGGCCTGACTAAGCCACAAAGTATGCAAATCATAGGAAAAAAAGACTGAAGCCCATTAAAACTAACTTCATTGAAAAAAACCACAGAATGAAAACACAAAATGAACTGCACATATTAGGCACAGATGACCCACAAAATATTAGTATCCAGAATATGTAAAATATTCCTGCAATTAGAAAAAATTGAAAATAAAGTCATAAAGGAATTTCACAGAATAAAAAATAAAGGGTTCTTAAATAGAAATATACAAAATTGATATAATAAATACAAATTAAACCCACTGGGATATTACACACCAGACTGTAGAAACATAGCTGCTGGGATGGGCACGAGGCTCCTCCGCTGCTGGGACGGGACAAGTCTGGCGTTGTATCCGTTGCACTTGTAGATGGCCTAGCAGATTCACTTGCGAGTAGAACTCTGGAGAAACTCTGAACACAGGTACACAGAGATGCGTGCAGCCAGTAGCCCTGTTCGTACTATCCCAAATTTGGAAGTGACCCACATGTCATCAAAACAGATCTGTGTATTTGTGTAACAATACTAAAGAAGGAAAACTAAATGGACTACATGTATGTGCATCATCATGAATGAATTTCAAAAGAGACAAGTCATATACAGTAAGAATCCATTTATATTAATTTTTTAAAAACCTGCAAACCACCACCGTGTTATTTAGAAAACTACAGATAGGTTGTAACACTAGAGAAAAGCAAGGCATAGTTACCCCAAAATTCTGCGTTGTGGTTTCCTCCGGAGTGGAAAAGGGAGCGGCGATCCGAGGAAGAACAATGGAACATCTCAGGCAGGAGCAACAGGCTCTTAACCTCCACGGTACGGTGGCTACCCAAATGTCCTGTTTTATTCTTGATTCAGTACACACATATCATGTACTCTTGTGCATGGGTCATAGATTTTAAAATAATATTAAACTTTAGAAGGTTGCCCTTTAAATTCCCCAAATGAAAGCACTATGAAAAATTATCAAGTGCCATGTAAATGAAAGGTGGGAGGGGAGAAAATGGGACCCTTTATTAGCCAGCTATTCTCACCGGTTTTCATTTCCCAGCACTGCCTCTGGTTGTTTAGCTGTCAGACTGGGGAAGTGCAGGACTTCTCTCCCGTTGTCTGCACTTAGCTGGGCCATGTAAACAGGCATAATTTTTATGAGACCCACTCAGAGTCACATACTGTTTATCTTCCAACTTTTCCACCTAAGAGAGTAATAGTAAAGCTAACAACTATATGCCAAGTGCATTTCTGCCTATCAATAATCATAATAGCTAGTGTTCACAGTAGTTACTGTTTCCTAATATATAAAGTGCTTTACACAAAAGTCAGTCCTCAATCTACAAGCTCTGTATCATTAGGCCATTTTGTGCCTGAGAAAATGAAGCACAGAGAGGTTAAGTAAGCTGCTGGCAGGCTTCAAATCACAGTCTGGCTCCAAAGTCTATGCTTCTAACTGCTCTGTGACATACACAGCACAGAGAAACCACACAGCAATCACCAAATGCTTCTCTCATTAGGTACATAAACCTTTGAAAATTATTCTGATATGCAGTAATTATACCACCTTAAAGTACATCTCTAATGCCCTGTTGCATTTTGTGCAGATTCTAAAATGATTAAATGCTGTAATACTAATACAGATAGGTGCTTCTTGATATAAAGTATTAACTTTCCCCCTCACTTTAACGATAATGAGGGCATTACTAAAGAATGTGTCACTACACAAAGATCTTGCATACATTACAGAATGCATAGTCTTTAAATTTTTTTTATGGCAATTTTTGAAAGAGAGAACATGAGCAGGGGAGAGGCCAAGAGAGAGGGAGACACAGAATGTGAAGCAGGCTCCAGGCTCTGCGCTGTCAGCACAGAGCCAAATGCAGGGCTCAAACTCACAAACCGTAAGATCATGACCTGAAGTCGGACGCTTAATCGACTGAGCCACCCAGGCGCCCCTACAGTGCATAGTCTTTAAAGATGATCCCAGAATTATGACATCATCTCTACACTGATCAGGAGATGAATTCCTCTCCTTTGCAGAATCTAACTCCACTAATGGGAACTGGATTATCTGATAAATCAGGTTTTACACTAAGAGAGGCCAACAAGTATCCATATATTTTCCTAAACTGAGTTCTTATACACTATATATAAGAACTTTTTGTATCAAAGTGAGCCCTAACTTTGCCATCACCATCTCTGAGTTCACTGCATGATATTCACTTTAAAGATTTCCACATATTCCAGATTCTTTTTAGCGGAAATCTCTAATAACGTGTTAAATTCTTCCTAACATCTAAAAAACCTCTGTTAAAATTGTAGCATTGAAACTTTCTTAAAAAGAATACCATCAGTATGAAACTTTCGCAGACTTTAGCTGGAAAAAAAACCCATATAATTATTAAAATTAGTTAAAATCTTTTTCCATTTAGCCAACCCAGCATCAACAAGTAACATGATGATGTATGTGATGGTGCTACCCCATCTTTCCCACAATCTTCCCACTACTGCCTCTGGAAAGAAAAGGAGCAGTAATCAGATTTTACCAAGGAAAGTTTCTCCAGTGTAGTACAGCCTATCCTTGAACAACACAGAGGTGAGGGGCACCAACTCCTGGCACAATCAAAACTCTGCATGTAACTTTTGACTCCCCAAAAACTTAAACTAAGAGCCTGCCGCTGACTGGAAACCTTATAATGAACGCATATTATAGATGTTACTTGGATAATATAGCGTATTCTTACAATAAACTAAGCTAACAGGGGCGCCTGGGTGGCCCAGTCAGTTAAGCGTCTGATTTTTTTTTTTTAATATAATTTATTGTCAAATTGGCTTCCATACAACATCCAGTGCTCATCCCAACAAGTGCCCTCCTCAATGCCCATCACCCATTTTCCTCTCCCCCACCCCCGTCGTCCACCCTCAGATTGTTCTCTGTATTTAAGAGTGAGTCCCTTGTGGTTTGCCTCCCTCCAACTATTTTTCCCCTTCCCCTCCCCCATGGTCTTCTAAGTTTCTCAAGATCCACATATGAATGAAAACATATGATATCTGTCCTTCTCTGACTTATTTCACTCAGCGTAGTACCTTCCAGTTCCATCCACATTGTTGCAAATGGCAGGATTTCATTCTTTCTCATCGCCAAGTACTATTCCATCATAGATATAAACCGCATCTTCTTTACCCATTCATCAGTTGATGGACATTTAGGCTCTTTCCATAATTTGGCTATTGTTGAAAGTGCTGCTATAAACATTGGGGTACATGTGCCCCTATGCATTAGCACTCCGGTATCCCTTGGGGAAATTCCTAGAATTATTGCTGGGTCTTAGGGTAGTTCTATTTTTAATTTTTTGAGGAACCTCCACACTGTAGCATCTGATTCTTGATCTCTGCTCAGGTCATGATCTCACGGTTCATGAGATCGAGCCCCACGTTGGGCTCTATGCTGGCAGTGCAGAACCTGCTTGGGATTCTCTCTCTGCCTTTGCCCCACTCTCTCTCTAAATAAACATTAAAAAAAAACTAAGCTAGAGAAAAAAATGCTATTAAAATCATAAGGAAACTACATTTACAGAACTATATTGGATTTCTTTTTAAAAGTCACATATAAGTGGACCCGCACAGTTTATTTTTATTTTTGAGAAAGGGAGCATGAGTGGGGAAGAGGCATAAAGAGAGGGAGAGAAAGAATCTTAAGCAGGCTCCACACCCAGCACAGAGCCTGAGGCGGGGCTCAATCTCACGACCCTGGGATCATGATCTGAGCCAAATCAGGAGTCAGACACATAACTGACTGAGCCACCCAGGCACACTCTTCCCACCCCCCCACCACACAGTTTAAACACCATGCCGTTCAAGGGTCAGCTGTATTTAAAAGGCATGTGTCTCCTGTCTCCAGTGTAATTAATATTTAAAAGGCTCTCATTTATTATTACTGTTTCAGTAAACTCATGTTTGCAAATGGCACTAGAGTTATTTCTAACATTAAACACTGTAAACCAAGGATCCCTTCCCAGGATTAGGATTTAAAAGTAAACATTCACATGGGTTCTTTTTATTTGAAAACAACAAGGATTAGATCAAGAACGTACAAAGAGAAAAAGAAAAGTTCTTCACCTGGGTTGCGTGGAAAGGAGCCAATACCAATTTTATACTTGAAATGTTTTGCCTATGTGCATGCAAGTATTTTTTTAAAGACAGATTCCCTATATTCTATTAAAGGGGATTCCAAAAAGGTTAATGTTAAGAAGTACTGGTTTAAGACATTCAATTTTGAACATAAACATCCAGGGGAAATAAACTTTTGAAATTATATTTATTAATGTTTTATTATACATATTATATTCTCTTAGAATTAGGGTAGGGGGAAGCCCCACTCAAGTGAGGTAACAAACTTGCCATCTTTTACAAAACTTAATTAGAACTGACAAAGTTATGGTTAGTCCTTAATTCCTGAGAATTTGAACATTATTGAGTTTGTGAATTTACAACAAATGCTCACACTAATTTTAAACTACAGTATGTCCAAAAAAAAAATATTTAACATTAATATGTTAAGCAAAGAAAACATCATCCAAATGCATATATTAACTTAGGTGTGAAACACTCAAGCCCTATTGCTCTGCACTTTAATGGCATTTAAATATGCTTAATCTTTTCAGAGATTTTATTTCAAATATGTGTAATTTATCCAGATTACAGTGACATTATTTTGAGCTAATGGCAAAATAATAATCACTTTCTTCTCAACTGTAGGTATCCATGGTGTCAGCATATAAACTCTATAGAATATTCACAAGATCGATAATAACTGATATATGTGGGGATAATGAACAGAGACCTCAGATTCTCTTCCAATTACAATTTCTACCCCTATTAAAAATGGAGATTGTTTTAGGGAAGTCAGAGAGAAAAAAAAAAATATTGTTGCTATGAAATGGTGACGAATTTGATACAATCAAAAGATCATTAATATAAACATTTACAATAATGAAAATATAAATTACTAATTATGCAGCATGCTTTAGGGCCATTTCTACAGTTAGTATGAATTACAGATATTAAATGCCTTTAATCCACCCACTGTTCATAATTCTGAAAGTCATGTTTACATAATAAACAAAAAACATTTCCTACCTATTTTGTTTCTTCTGACTTTGAACAGTGGAAGTGTTTATCTTGGGCTGGGAAAGTTACCCTGCCAGTAATCAATGCATACAGATAGGGCATTGTACACGTGTTCCAAAAGCTGGAAATCAAACATTAGAATTACTTGCAGGATATACCCAAAGAAATGCTTAATAGGCAAGTGCAATGGAAAAATCAAGTGTTTACCAAATGATGTTATTACGTGTACAGTTTTAAACTTTGTTTTCGTTGTAAAAGTATCACTGTATTATATTCAAAGATTATATAGGCCATGATTAACCATTTAATTATCAACTGATGTAATCTTTACAAAAATAAAGCTTGTAGCCTGCCAGGAACTAAATTTACTCAAAATCTTACTGTACTTTTCAAATCAGTAAATGATTTATTAGAACTTTATTCTCACAGTGGTAATTTTTAAAAAGCCTGCACAGTGCTTAATCTGATGTCTTAGATTATACTTGGTTTAAAGAAAAAGTCTGCCCAAACCATCACCAAGACTTTAATTCAACCTAATGTAGAAGAAACCTGAGTTTGGATGTAGAAATAAAAATCCATACAACTTTCTCTGATACACGTAGTGCCTTCAATCAAAAGTGAAGTTTCAAGCAGGACTCTATGGCTTTCTCTGAATTTTCTTTCATCTTGAGTATTAAGTAAATCTTAAATTTAAAGCAGTTGTTGGAGGTTACATGTTCCCAAAGCAATGTAAACTAGTTATAAAATGTCTTATCAAAGACCTGAACAGCTCTTGTGAGTCACATGAAATTAACAATGAACCAGTTTTATACTGTACATAAAAGGTACATAGCACACTTGTGCCTCACCTCTATCAAAGCCATCTTTCTGTATGTCTGTTATAACAATGTCGATATGTATGCCTCATAAATTTCAGACTTAATTCACTTTGTTTAAACATGTATTTGCTGGCTGTACAGAGGATATGCACTGAGTTTCCAATGACTGAAGCAAATATGGATCAAATATGCAAACACAAGTTTTAAACCCTCATGTAGATTGTTAGAGATCTGAGGCGGCAGTTTAGGAATTTGGTTTGGCCCTTCTACAGCTTCACTTCAAACAACACTCCCCAGGCACATCTGCTAGCCTCAAGTCCAGGCAAAAACCCAACTGAAAATCTCATTCTCAACCTTTAGAAAGAAGATTGAGCCTTCAGAAGAAGAATGGACTCAGCAGCACCGCCTTAAAGAGTTGCAACATCTACCTGTTACCAGAGATGTGGCCCAGGAAACACTTCACCATTAGCTTGCTAACATCCATTTCACTGGCAACAGTACTGACAAAATTCTGATGACTTCTGAGGGGCAACGCATACCATCGGTATCATTTGACAACAGGATCTGCAGACACAGTGCTGTCGGACAGGTCTCCATTGCTTGTTTTGGTCTCTTCTGGAAGCGTGGGTGAAAATAACAATGGACAGATGTATATTCATTTTTAAAAAATGAATTAAGTAAAAATTGAGAAGAGCTACCTGCTAAATTTCAAATTAAGAAAATGTGCATCTACCAAATAGCTCTCTAATATTACAATGTATATGTAGTTTAGTTACCTTAATTTTTTAGAAATCTGAGCTAAATTTTGCAAAGGTAACGTTCTGACTGGTACTTTTTTTTTTTTTTTTTAATTTTTTTTTTCAACGTTTATTTATTTTTGGGACAGAGAGAGACAGAGCATGAATGGGGGAGGGGCAGAGAGAGAGGGAGACAGAATCGGAAACAGGCTCCAGGCTCTGAGCCATCAGCCCAGAGCCTGACGCGGGGCTCGAACTCACGGACGGCGAGATCGTGACCTGGCTGAAGTCGGACGCTTAACCGACTGCGCCACCCAGGCGCCCCCTGACTGGTACTTAATAGGGGTGTAGACTTGTGAGAGTTCAGAACTGCATGTGGGCCACGTGGAGTTTCACCTGGCGCATTTGAAGGCATGCTGCCCCTCAGCCGGTTCCCCCAGCCAGGCCAAGAAATCACTATTATAGTGCACTGCTGTTATTGCCAGAGACATTGCTGCAAATTCACATATAAAATTGTCCAGAATAAGTAGCCTTCCATCTGTGTTTGTAATTCATTTTTTAAAGCAGCTTTTTATTATGACTGTGATAAAATGAATTCCTCTTTTTTTGTGTATGAAATACCACATGCACACATTTCATTAACAGAGGAAAACTATCTCATGTACCCTGCAACTCTGACTACATATCTGAGCAACCTTTAGCTAAGACAGAGTTTTGCAACAGAAGAACCACCTCGGTGGTTGATGTGGCTGAGACGCGTCAACCAGAATCATAGTGAGTTCCTTAAGAACAATCCAGAGCAAGGACTTCCACTGAGACCAAAAGGTTTGTTCTGCCTTAATGTTTTAGGCCTTAAAGTAAGTATAAGCTTGGCTGGAGACAAGGTTCTCGCATGAAATGCCTGAGCAGAACCTAAGCAATAACTGAGTTTCTTCACAATTTAGATCAAATTCACTCAAAGTCTTCCAATTTACTTTAGCCTTGGAAAGGGACCCAAACAGAATATATACATATTTTCATGTAATAAATACTGAGTATCTTCCAGGTAACAGCCTGAAATCACTTTCAAGCACACAATTATTAGATTCCAAAAAAGCTTCTGTATGCTAATTATTAACATATTTAATTTATGCAACAGTATCAGGGAATAGGTTACTTGATATAAGTGGTCTACCCAAATTCAGTGTAAAATATATATGTATTTTAAAATTTAACAAAGTAAGATTAATAAAAACATCTTATTTTATAAAATGTAAATTTTATGCCTTGATTTGTGAAATACAAGTAAGGATATAGGAAAAACATGAAAACTCAACTCAGCTGCTGTACCAAGCTTTAAGCTACCGAGCAGAGGAAAACCTAAATTACATAATTTCTATAACAGAAAAAAGGAAACAACCATTCTTCAGGGAAGAAATTATTCCTAAATTTTAAACTGGGGAGAAATGTATCATGTGCAGCCTTAACTATGCAATAATAAGCAATTTATATCATCCTACAAAGAATACAATAGACAAGACGATCTGGACAAGACGATCGGTTCTCGTGGCTGCACTGTAAACTCTGATTCTCCAAGGCCTGGTTGCGGAGGAGGGCGGGAGGCCGCTCACCATGATACGAAATGGGGTCCCTACAATCTGCCACCTCCTCAGCCATCTGCCCCATCTCACTCAGTCAGTGTCTAGTTAGCAGCTCTACTACATTCTAGTGTTCCTCCTAATTTGTTCCTTCTTGTCTGACACAAGTTGAAGGGTGAAAGAAAAACTAAACTTGTTAAATTTTATTTAAATTATGATGAAACTCAACAAAAAGTTACTCCAGAATGAAATGTAAAAACTATGTAAATTTCTATTCAGATTCACAAATGATGCATGTAGGCTGTACTTCAAAAAAAAAAAAAAAAAAAGGGCATTTCTAGGTCTAAATTATTTTCCAAAAGGAAAAGGAAGCTGGAATTCTGACTAGATAAAATGGGACATTAGTGTCTGTTAAAGAAAGATTTACTGGTCTTTCCAAATTTAAGCCACTCACTGACCTTTTTCTTTCTTTTCTTGGTTTTCTTCAGCTGCAGTCTTGTCTGCTCTGAAGAAAATTCTTGCACTGCTCAGTGAGAAATAGAGCAATTCAAATTCCTAAGTAAATAAAAACATGTAAAGTAAAAGCTGAAAATATTCATAAATAACTGTGGAAATCATAAATACAGAAACTGCATTTAGTAATCCATCCATTTTTAATATCTGAATCAAATGGCTTCCAAATGCCATTCCTTTTAAAATATACCTATTACCACTATTCATCCTGTTTAAATGGAGGTTTCTATAGGATTTGTTTTCAGATATCAAGAATGGGTATCATAAATATCAAAGCAGATTTGACTACTACTATCCTCTACCTGTAGATACACATCCAGTCGCTTCTGAGTGAGATTCATGGTTTGTAGCAGCTTTTCATCTTGACTAGTTGACTGCACATTCTGTTGCTTAGCAACTGCTCTTATCTCCTTCAGGTACTTCTCTCTAACAGACTGGAACCAATGAAGTGAGTCAAATTCCTGGTACTGATCCAAAAGCTTCAAAATGTAAGCCACACCTGCAGTCATTAGCAAAACCAAAGCCAAATTACAATGAGTACAGAAGTTGTATTCTACTCCTTTAAAAAAAAAAAAAAACAAAGTGAAAGTATACAGAACTAAAAATAAGACAATCAAGAAAAAAAGAAACAACATGGCCATGAAAATCACTTACAGGTAACACGCTGAGGGGTGGGGAAAAACTTCCGCTGCTATTTGACAGCAACTGAGGAAGCTACAGGGGAACTCAACACAAAATGCTAAAAGCTCTTAAAGCCACCACCCCAACAAAGTCTAAACATTACATCTAATGAAACTAAGTGATTAGCAATACCAGGTGGGTGTGAATGATAGTTACACTTGATGGAAGATAAGTATTATTAATCAGATGACCCAGTTAAAAAATAAAGAGTAAACACTGCTCCCGAAAAACAAATCTACCAAGAGCACACAGATCTATTAAGCAAATGTTTCTTAAAATCCATGGTAATAATGAACATAAAATTAATGGAAAAACAATTGCATTAAGCTTACCCATGGCAAAGCCATCATCAGTAAAAGCAGCTCCAATTTTGTTTTTTTTATTCAATTTCTCCTTGCAGCTAATGGAATGCTCTACAAAGTTGAGGGTCTAAAAAGATGTAACATATTAGAGAAACAACTGGGCTAAAATATCTTCAGAATTTAGTTCATAAAGGAGACATTTCAAAAATTATAAATAGGAACCCTTCTAGATTCCTGTCCTTTTGATTTGAGACATCTTCCTCCTATAAATAGTCCCCTGGTGAGATCACAATCTGTACAAGTATCTTCTAACGGCTCTTCTTTCCAAGTCCTCTAACTACAAGCCCTCCCTCGATCACCACTTACCCTAACCACAGTGCCTTGTATATGGTTCATTATAAAATATTATGAACATTTTGCAGATGAGAACACTGAAGCCTAGAGGCTGAGTAACTTGTCCAAAGTCACACTCTAAGTGAAAGCTGGAATCAGAAAAGTAGGCCTGCTTTATTTACTTCAAAGCATAAGTGCTCTTATGTGTGGTAGTCCTTGCTTCTGCCCAATTCATTCTAAAATACTATTTCTTATCAGATTCTGGGTTAAAGAATGAGTCATCTGGAGAAATGAATTCCCCCCAAAAAGGCTTTTCTAAAAATTCAGCTCTTACAAAATACCTTGTCATTTATTCAATAAAGATTTACTGAAACTTCTATCAGGTATTAAGTAACTACGATAAAAAAATGAATACCATCAAAAAGTCCACACTCTAGAGCAGCACTCTCAGCAATGACAGAAATATCGTATATCTGTACTATCCAATACAGTAAGCCACTAGCCACATATGGCCACTGAGAACTTGAAATGTGGCTCACAAAACTGAGGAACTAGATTTTTTATCATATAAAATTTTAATTAACTTAAATTTAAGCAGCCACTTGTGGCTATATACGGATAGCACAGTTGTAGAAGGGTAGAGACCTGTAAAAATAATTGTGATACATGTGAAAAGTACTATAACAGCCTATTTTGTTGGAAACAATATCAACTTTCACTTTTATGCGTGTAAAACTCACTTGGCAATCAATCACATATTTGTGAAATCTTTACAAATGGTTAAATCTTTTTTTGATATCTCATTTATGTTTGTCTTCTTTCTAGAATTCAATGATAAACTCAAGCACAAGCAGAGTGTCCTACACTTCGTGTCCTTCTGTCCTAGAATTCTGACAGTTGCCCTGCACAACTCCACTCTTCCTTAAACTCCCGGACCGCTGTTCACCATGTCTGCAGTATGCTGTCCTTCAAGTTCAAGACACATGGTAAGAAGTCACCCTAAGTTAACTACACTGTTACAGAGTATAAGACAAATCTGCCTCCAGTTTGACACTGTCTTAAGATGAAAAGATAGTATTTATCAGATGAATATGGACACTTCTGCTACATCACAGTTATGACATGTAATTATGATAGCGCATTAACAATAAACATATTAAAAAAACAGTGTAAGAGAACATTTACAAAGAAAAGGTGGCTACAAACCATCTGCTGCTTTCAAAGGATAATAATAGTAATATGTAAGAGGATATGTGTTAACAAGTCAGGCAGCAATATGAAAATTTATTACTCTCCAAGTTAAGATGTAACCAAAAGGTTACATTTGTTTAGTGATATTTAGATTTTAGACTTACCCATTTACAATTTTAAAAAAAGTTTTATTATAGAAATCTTTAGGGAAACGTAACTCTTATTGCTAGTATAAGCCTCTCTAATCTCTTAACTCCATTTTCTGCACTGCAACCACTGTTTGTATAATGTGATCTTGGATAACTTGAGCTACTTTTTGGTTGCAACTATACAGAATTAGAGCAGTGGACACTCTGTATACTATGAGGAAGCACTAAAAATTTAGTCTAGATGTTAGTATTTACTACTGAATACAGAAGTTGTCCTTAAACAGTAATACTTTCAAGAGATGTGTTAGAAATAACTTCATATTGTAACAGTTAAAGTTGGTCTACATTAATCACTTACAATATTATGGTGTAATTCAGCCCGAAGATTATATGATACATATATAATGATGTACACTCAATTTAAAGTTTATTTTGAGAGAGAGAGAGCACGAGTTGGGGAGGCGTAGAGAGGGAGGATCCCAAGCAGCCGCCATGCTATCAGCACAGAGCCTGACATGGGGCTTGAACTCACAAACCATGAGATCATGACCTAAGCCGAAATCAAGAGTTGGACACTTAACCGACTGAGCCACCCAGGTGCCTGATGTACACTCACTTTAAATCATACTAGGATTTTTCTAGCAGTTACAAACAAATAAAAATCTATCTTAAGTCTCATTCTGCATAACTAGTTAAGTAAAATTCCTAGGCCATATTCACGGAGATTACATTTAAGTTTTACCTATAACCAGGAAGTAATATAGTCTATGTGCATTTCCTGCTGTAAAGAAAATGGACATATTAACTTAAAAAAAAATCATTTTGGGTATAAAATACTCACCAGAGGGGGAACAATGATATAGAAATTTCGAAGATGTATATTCTTTGGCCTTCGAAATTCTGGAGCAAAAACATCTACAAGCATTTTGAAATACTCTGTGCCTTCGGCAGAATTTCGTGTGTGATCACTGAGGACTGAATCCAAATGCCTAAAATACAAAAAAATATTTACCTGGTTCCTTTCTTAAAAGAAGGTGTGGCTTTTTCTTTCTTTCTTTTTTTTTTTTTTAATCTGAGAGCAAGCAGGGAAGGGACAGAGGGAAGGGGAGAGAGAGAATCCTAGGCAGGCTCTGCACTGCCAGCACAGACCCCGACGTGGGGCTCAAACCCTCGAACCAGGAGATCATGACCTGAGCCAAAACCAAGAGTAGGACGGTTAACCGACTGAGCCATCCAGATGACCCACGAAGGTCCGGCTTTTTAAATCCAACTCTCATCAGTTTCAATGGGAGTACTCAAAAGTATAAAACGTTAGAAGACGTTTCTAATTTCTAAGTCAATTTCCTTGGAGTTCAGAATAAACTTATTTTCTTATGGACAAAAGCTGATCCCAATTGTTTAATGAACTTACTCCCTAAAATAAAATATGCAGGGCATCTTCAACCTTAAAATAACAGTTTTATATTTCTTCTTCCCACAATAAGCCCTGTAGAATTCCATTTCATTGTAAATAAACTCCTCTTTTAAACTCTCTTCACTAATGCTTCTTCTATACCTCCCTACCTCAACTGGAACCTGGCTCCTCCTCAAGAACTTAGCTTCCCACTCAACATTTGGAAACATTAGCTGCTTTTTCTCCTTCATCCCTCATTTACATCTACCACCACATTTTTTGTTAACTTTTTAAAATGTTTTATTTATTTTTGAGAGAGAGAGAGAGAGAGAGAGAGAGAGAGAGAGACCGAGTGCAAGTGAGGAAGGGACAGAGAGAGAAGGAGACACAGAATCCAAAGCAGGCTCCAGGCTCTGAGCTGTAAGCAGAGCCCGACATGGGACTTGAACCCAGGAACCGCGAGATCATGACTTGAGCTGAAATCGGACGCTTAACTGACTGAGACACCCAGGCGCCCCACAACTACCATCACTTTCAAATTATTATTCCCCCACCACTAAAAGGTAGAAACCTCTCCTTTGAGACTTTCATGATCCCACTATATCCAACTACCCAGCTACTCCTTCCTGATATCAGGCATCTACTAACCTTTTAACCCATTGCCCTACCTTTATTATCTTAGGACTATGATACATGTTTTAGTTCTCCATCATCCTGGAAGACTCCGTTGCCCATTTAGATAACTGATTCATTATCACAATCCCACAACTCCTTGACTTCACCTGCCATGAACTTTCCTTCACTTGATGTCAGTCATCCACTCCTTTGCATAAATTTGAACTTGCTATTAGCAGACAGCTTTACCCTAGAGATCTTAAAAGATAATATCCCACCTCTCTGACCTTAAACTGCTTCAAAAATATTTTTAAAAGATCATCAATATTTAAATGGATGGTATCACTTAATAAGAGACAACAGTCTGATTTTCTTCTTTGACATACAAGCCAAAATTTAGTAATTTCAGGGCAAATGACTTTAAATATATTATTAACTGTACATGGTTCCTTTAATTTGGCAAAGAACTAAGCTATCCTATAATAGACTAAGCAAATAATAGATTATAGCTATCCTATAATAGACACAAGCAAATCTTGTGTTGGGGCCTTATTCTCATAAATATGCACACATTTTTTTTTCATTAAAAAAAATTCAAGCCTGTTGAAAAGTTAAAACGTAGTATAATGAACACCTATTTACTCTTCACCATGTAACATTTGCCACATTTGTTTTTTCTGGAAACATTTAAAGTTACAGATTTCTTGTCACTCGGCCCACAAGTGCTTTAATATGAATCTATTAAGAGCCAAGAAATTTTCCTACAAAGCCACAATATATCATTACACCCCAAAATAAAATACAGTATTATCTAATATACACATGTTCTAATTTCCCTAATTATCCCCCAAATGTCCTGTATAGCCCCCCTTTTCCCTTATCTAGGATATGATTAAGGAATACCCACTGCATTTGGTTGTCAGGTCTCTTTAGTTTCCTAATCTAGAAGAGTCTCGTTGCCTTTTTTGTCCTTCATGCCATTTTTTAAGAGCCCAGGCCAGGTGTTTCACGGAATGCCTCAAACTTTGAATGTCTCAGATAATGTCTCAGAATCTCCCTTAAAATAAATCCAGAGTAAACCTTTCTGGCAAGAATACAACATAGGTACTTGCTGTTACATTGCATGAGAAGATCCCATAATGTCAGTGTGTCCTGTGAACTGGTGATGCTATGTTTGATCACTGAGTTAAGGTGGAATACATCAACCTCTCCCTCATAGAGATAGTTTTCTCCTTTGTAGTTATTGAGCAATTTGTGGGATAATCTTCTGATAGTAAATGAATACTCTGCTCTCCAAAACCATTTTTATTGATGATTTTTGTCTGATTTCAAGCATTTACTGTGGTGATTGCAAAACAGTGATTTCTCCCTACATTTTCTCATCTATATCTATCAGCTGGCATTCTTCTGTAAAAAGGAACCTTCCCTCTACTCCTCCAATCTTTCTTATCATCAGTAGGATTCATGGTTTCTTTTTTTACTTAATATATCTTAATGTTCTTAGTGTATCTTAATGTTCTTTTTTCACTTAACTGATTTCTACCATGATTCTTTTTGAGACTCAAATTGTGTCCACTTTGTCCAGGGGTGCCCCTTCATGTCTGAGTCAATAAACTGTTATAATTAGATAATAATTATTATATAATAATAAAGATTTTATTAATAAAATCTGTAGTTTTCTAAAGAATTTCTTAATAATTCTGCATGCCTCTCTCAAGTTTTCAATTATGTTCAAAAATCACCACTTACTCAAGTCTGTACATCTGCACTGTCCAATAACATAGCCATCAGCTATCTTATTTGCCTAATTTAAATAAAATAAAAATTTAAGTTCAGTTCCTCGGCCCATTAGCCCTATTTCAAGTGTTCAACAGCTTCATGTGGCAGTGGCGACTGTACTGGACAATGCTGGCCTAGATTACACGAAATAAAGGACAGGTGTTCTAGAATAGTGCTGGCAAACAAATATAAAAACAGTTAAAAGAGAGGTGAAGTGAATTTTACCAATGAGATATTTGGCATTTTTTAGACTAAATCCTCAAAGTTACTTATATACTTTGTACTTCAGCACATTTCAATTTGGACTAGTCACATTTCATATGCTCAACAGCCGCAAGTGGCTAGGGGCTACTATATTAGATAGCGTGTTCTAGAAGATAACTTTTTAGTGAAGTTGGAAAAATCTCAGAATACTGCAGTCTTAAAAAAACTGAATCTCATAAACTGAGACCATAACTTATATAATAAAAACACAAAAACATAAGTTTATATATTACCTTCTAATCTCCCCCTTTAAAATGTTTTTATATAAACATATACTTTTTAAAATCTCCAAATTTAGATTATTCCGAAATTAGATTTTAACCTTGTTTTTTAATGTTTATCAATTTATTTGAGAAAGAGAGAGGAGAGAAAGAGAGAGAGAGAATCCCAAGCAGGCTCTGCACTGCCAGTGCGGAGCCCAATCCGAGACTGAATCCCATGAACCGTGAGATCATGACCTGAGCCGAGGTCAAGAGTCGGACATTTAACCGACTGAGCCACCCAGGTGCCCTACCTTGCTGCTCTCAACGTTTCTTCTGCAAGACCTTCTTCTTTTACTAGTTCTTCAAAGTTTACAATATCTTCAAGATCAGGTACAAATCTAAGAATTTGGAAAATAATTTTATTAAGTTAAATAGGAGTAATTGACAGAGATATGGAGGGCTACTATAAGACTCCAAATTTTTCAACTATATCATCTGGAAAGAATTTTTTCTGTTATATTACTAATATAACCAATTTAGTTCTAAAACTGACCTTTAGATCTGAATAATCAAATTTAATCCTTAAAATCATGTAATCTTTAGAACCATTCACAAAGTGTACTGATAACTATATCTTCAAGAGAAAAAAAATTTTCAAAGGTCTGCTATAATCTTAAAATTCAAGAAGAAAAAAATATAACCAGAACTAATGGTCTTCTTCCACATTTATCTCAAAATATATCAGTAAGAAAAAAAAACTTCTCTACAATACCACCTACAATAAATTTAAATGACATAAAATTTTTAAATAGCATAAGACAAAAATGTTTGCATTCATACCTAATGGCATTGCTGCTGCAATGAAGGCCACCAGATCTTATCATTCGTATATAGCCCATAGCATTACCTTAAAAATGACACACAGACACAAATCAGATATTTATTCAAGTAAGTCTAAACTCTAACAATCAGGAATACAGTCACATATAGCAATTACAGGGTTTCTATTCCTAAGTACTAAAAGATTCTTCTCTCTTTTACTTTCTTACTCCATAAAAGTGAAACTTACATATTTGTGCACTTAAAATATAAATATACCTACTTATACACAGCTATATTAAATATCTTAAAAATAAATGTGACTGGCATTTGATAAACTAAATTCACTAAATGCTGACTACATGTTTATTTTTTTTATTTTTTTTTTAAATTTTTTTTTTCAATGTTTATTTATTTTTGGGACAGAGAGAGAAAGAGCATGAACGGAGGAGGGGCAGAGAGAGAGGGAGACACAGAATCGGAAACAGGCTCCAGGCTCTGAGCCATCAGCCCAGAGCCTGACGCGGGGCTCGAACTCACGGACCGCGAGATCGTGACCTGGCTGAAGTCGGAAGCTTAACCGACTGCGCCACCCAGGCGCCCCGCTGACTACATGTTTAAAAACAAACATTTTAAAGTTCTTCATTCTCACACTGAGTGCTTGCCAGACCAACCCCTCCCCACCAATACAGCTGGAAGTGATACCAAGAGGTCTTTACTTGATGCCCCCAAATCACATCTCCAACCTGGACTACTCCTTCAGGCTTTTTTAGTCAATGCCTACACCTACAAGACTAAGAATTTTTAATTTAATGTTTAAGTCAAACTCAAGATCTTCACCCTATTATATTTCCTATCTCAGAAACTGACATTTCCATCCTTCTAACTGCTCAGGCAAAATGTCCTGAAGTCATCCCCGACTCCTTTCTTTCTTCCATACTTCATATCTAATCAATGGGCAAATTATAATGGCCCCACCTTCAGAATGTAGCCACAATCCCACCACTTTTCACGTTCACAGCTATGATCCTCTTCCAAACCACCACATCTCTTGCCTACACCTCTGCAATATGCAAAGACCTCCTGCTCCCCAATCTTCCACCGTCAGCATCCTGCTCCCCGATCTTTTATCTACATAGCAGCAGTGCTGGTGGTTCTTTTCAAAGTAGGTGGGTACATATCCTTCCTTTTCTGGAAACCCTACAATGGCTTTCCATCTCAATAAAACCCAAATCTCTTATGTGGTCAACAAAGCCCTGTGTGATCGTGCCCTTGCTGCTGTTCTGATATCCTGCCCTACCACTCAGGACTCTACTAACTCCTCCATTCCAGCCCCTAGGTCCCCAAAATGCCAGACAGACCCAGGGCTTTGGCACTTCCAGTGGCCTCGCTCTGGTATGCTCCTTCCCTGAATACACACATGACTTATTCCCCAGTATCATTTAGGTCCCTGCTCCTTAGAGTTTTCCCTGACCATCACTGAATACCATTGGCCAGAACCATTACACCTTCTTAGCCAGCACTTAACAGTGACATATTCTGTGTCTTTGTGTCTCCCCCAACTGGCATGCAAGATCCATGGCACAGCTTCTGTTCTCACTGCTCCACCCCTACACATAGTAGGAATTCAATAATACACTTGACCCTTGAACATGGAGCTAGGGGTGCCGGACCCCCCAAGACCCCCACAGTTGAAAATCTGTGTATAACTTTTAACTACTTACAGCCTACAGTTAATCAGAGGCCTTAACCAGTGACAAAGTCCATTAACACACTTTTTGTATGTTATGTGTATTGTATATTGCATTCTTACAATATATAGTAAGCTAGAGAAAAGAAAATGTTATTAAGAAAAGATAAAAACAGAGAGGGAGGCAAACCATAAGAGACTCTTAAATACAGAGAACAAACTGAGGGTTGCTGGGAGGGCATGGGTTATATGTGTGATGGGCATTAAGGAGGGCAGTTTTAGGGATGAACACTGGGTGTCATATGTAGGAGATGAATCACCGTGTTCCACTCCTGAAGCCAAGACTACACTGCATGTTAACTAACATAAATTTAAATTTAAAAAAATCATAAGGAAGAGAAAACACAATTATAGTACTACAATAGTATGAAAACATATACATATAAGCAGACTTGCACAATTCAAACACGTATTGTTCACGAGTCATCTATGTATTGCTAAACTGAATTGAAATGAGTTGGGAGAAAGGACAAAAAGGTAAAGTTAGTATTTCACAATCATTACAATACATTCTTTACATAAACTATCTCATCTGATGTTTTTAAAAACTCTCAAAATAGGTATCACTGAATCTATTTTTAGGGCTATCCCAAGATGAGAGATGATGTTAAAATGTTTCCCTAATATGTGTCTTACAAATATAAAATATCTAGTTTCATTGTTTTCCTACAATTAGCAGACCAACATCCAGCAGATCAAAATGTGCTATTGAGAGGCAAGTATAGAGCAACAGTTAAGAGGAACTCTCTGAAGCCAGATTTCTTGGGTTCAATGGACTCTGCCACTTTTTAGCTAGAAGATCTAGGTCAAGTTATAAACTTTGTATTTCTGTCTCCTCATCTGTTAAATTAAGCTCTACAGGGTAAAGATTTTGTTTAGTGCCCTATATATCATCAGCACCTAGAAACATTTGTTGCCCTCAGTAAATACCTGCAGAATTAATAAACAGCAATACTCATAACATTGTGAGTTTTATAGGAGTTAGAACACACAAAGCACTCAGCAAAGCCTTGGCACACAGATGTTCAATAAATGTTAGTGGTGGTACTGATTATTTCAGTATTAGACAAAAGGACTTTTCCTTTTGCTCCCAACTCTGAGATTTCTTACTCCTTTTCCCAATATATTTAACAGACTCAAAAACACATTACTATGTTTATATGGAGATAAAGAATTTGTATTTTCTAAGAAGAGAGTAAAGAATAAAATTTTGTTACAAAGTAAAAAGGATAATATTCATCAAATGCTGAATGCCTCCTGGTGGCAAGTGACGTGACATGATTTTATGTGTTAGGGGGAGAATGTGTATGGGGGAAGATGACTAGCAGCACAGTCATCTTCAATAATTTAAGGACTATTTCATAGGACAAAATTATACTTTAAAAAATATTAAAACATTAAATAAATAATAGTGCAAGCAGTATTCACATGTGGGGAAGAGGAACTCTGATACATAATCAGTATGAATAAATGAAGTTGCAAATAAATGAAGTTTTAGGCAGTGCTGCTTTAGAAAAACAGCTCTAAGTCTGAGGTCCCTGGACTCTGACCTTAAGCACCTTAACTCTGGTATAACAACATGTGGAACTGTATGTGTAGTATATGGGCACTATTCTGGGGAAAAACCAATTCAGAGTTTTCATCATATTCTCAAAAAGGGCTAAGATCTACTGCTCCAGAAGCTTACGGTCTAATGACATCAAATGTCTCTATGAGGAAACTACTTGTGGGACAAATCTCCTTATTAAATTGCTTAAAATAAGAAAAAAAATGACAAATTTAAAATTCTAAGTTCTTATAGAAATGTCTAATATGCAGGGGCGCCTGGGTGGCTCGGTCAGTTAAGCATCCGACTTCGGCTAAGGTCATGACCTTGAGGTCCGTGAGTTCAAACCCCACGTCGGGCTCTGTGCTGACAGCTCAGGGCCTGGAGCCTGCTTCAGATTCTGTGTCTCCCTCTCTCTCTCTCTCTCTCCCCTCCCCTGCTCGTGTTCTCTCTCAAAAAAAAAATAAACATAACTAATTTATAAAACTTAAGCTAGTGTTCAGTGACTTTACTCCAGAACTAAATCCTTGTAACACCTTTCCCACTAGTAAATTTAAAGCCCCTTGAGAACAAAGGCTATTTGTATTCTCAGCATCTAGAAGAGTATTTGGTATAACAGATTCTTAGTAAATGTTTCATAAATGAATGAACGAATCTCAGGAAGCATAAGTTTACCAAAGTGTAGTCAATAAGAATTTACTGTTTAGTGTCTACAATTGTGAAGAATACAGAATACCTCTGGACTTCAGCCAAAAAACCAGTTTAAGTCCTAGCAATACTATTTATTTGTCTGAGTTTTTCTTTTTTCATCTTTAAAATGATGATTACCTGCCTCCTGCACAGGCATTTTGTGGAAAGCTTAAATAAGTACACAGTTTTGTTAATCTACAATTATTTTTAAATGTAGTTCTTGCTTTTAAATATAATGTAACACGTTTTGGGAAACTAGTTCTACCTATAAGGCAGGACAACTCAAGAAATTATATACAAATGTGAAATAACAGAAAATTGTAACATTTAATATTTCAACCTTAACCAAACTTATTTGTAAGTAATGTAACTTATTTACTTATGTTACTAATTAACTTTTCACATAAATTATTTTATGCCTCTGCATTGAGGCTATAACTTCAGGGAGCCCATTTTAAAAGCCCAGAACAGTGCCATGAACAGAGTAAGTACCTAATAAATAGTTACAATCTAATATGAGCATATTTGAGACGAGGTAAATATATTTTTAATTGAATTGAAGAGGTTTTATTGAATTTCTTTTAGTCCACAGTCCCACAGTCTATCAATTATTTCTGCACCAACAGTGTAATCATACTTGAAAATCTTTTGGTAAGAAAATGACTCAGTGGAATAAAGCTGATCTCAGGCACTCACATATTAAATTGTTTATTTATATGAGATATTCAAGGAGATGGCTACTTGGAATTTGTACTTTATTTCCCAACTCTTTTATAATAACTTACCAATCTGGCTGATGAGTTGCCTGAACTGATCAAGGTAGCTTTGTCCTTCTGGGGTAATTCCAAGTTTTCTGATGCCTCGATTAAATTTTTCTGCTCTTTCAAAAGGATACTAAAGAGATAATTTAAAGACTACCTTTATTAACAAAACCCCTAAAGCATAAAATGCCTACAAAATCAACCACGCTAATACCATTTTCCTTTCTAATTTTGTATTTCCACTGTGCTTAAAAAAAAAAAATCACTTAAATCTAATGACAAAATTTATAGCACGAAAGCTACCAATGTTTAAGGTCAATACAAATTAAATTTCTTTTTGTCACTAGCTAAGGAAAATAATTATTAAAGCCACCAAACTTCAGTTTTCCATCACCATTATTAGTCTCCCAACATCCAACTAC
This sequence comes from Lynx canadensis, assembly GCF_007474595.2. Lineage (NCBI taxonomy): Eukaryota > Metazoa > Chordata > Mammalia > Carnivora > Felidae > Lynx > Lynx canadensis. The sequence continues at coordinate 124,532,477 of NC_044309.1, read as the reverse complement.
TCTATCAATAGATAAAAGGAACCAATTCCTCCTAGAAACACTTCTTCAGTGTCGTGCAGCCAAGTTCCTGTGGCAAAATAGGTATTGCATATATAAACACACTCCTTCCCAAATAACATACATCAGCTGAGCCAAAATTTCTAATTGCCATCACTAATAAAAAATGGTTTTTCAAGTCTTAGCTAATTAAAAGAGAAAATTACTCATTTTATATTAACAAATGGAAATAATTCTCATAAACAATAGAATGATCACTTCTCTGAATACTAGTAATTTGTTCCAATAAAAAGGAGCTGATATAATTCTCTACTTATAATTGTAATCTATAATTTTATTCAGTTATTTTACTAGGAAATAGTATTTTACTGCTGTGACATTGATGAAAACCACCACCTAGAATACTAGACGGTTGAAATTAGGTGATGCTAAAGAGCAATTAAAATAGTTCTATATGTGGCAAATCAAATATAAAACCCATCTAAAATACAAAACCCATATAAAAACCATGCTAGCCACATGGCTACAAGCCTCTTACATTTTTCTTTATTATTGGAAAACTCAGTGCAGGGGTGAAGGGAAAACAGTATTCTTATAATACAAGGAATAACAGTTGGTGTGGTATTTTTAGAACTTGTGGCAACATATATCAGAACTTTAAATATTCATATTCTGTGCCCTAGAAATTTCTCTTCAAGCAATTCATCTTTCAGAAATAATGTCCCAATACACAGAAATAAATGTGTAAGGATGTTCCCTGTAGCACTGTACATAACACTAAAAAAATCAGAAAAATCTAAATATCTGTCAGTAGGAGAAGGTTAAATAAGTTATGGTATATACATCTTTACTGTCAACTGTTAAAAAGAATGAGGTAGATCTATTATATGTACAGACTTGTGATAAGCATACTGTAAAATAATCTCTGTAGTATTACTCCCTTTTTGTTAGGGAAAAAAAAGCAATACGTGTATATGCAAACAAATATGTTTATCACACAGACATCTAAAAGCATCATATCACAACGTTAACAGCAACTGCCTCCAGAGAATGAAACTGGGAGGAAAGAGAAATGAGTGAGGTCATTTAGTTTATGCACTCTATATTGTTTAAATATTTCAAAATAAGCATGTTTCTCTTCTGCATTATTTTAAAATAAATAAAGAAAAGTAACACCTGGCCACATGGATCCTTACACTTTAGCCTACGAGTAAGAAACTATAAGGGAAAATACAAGAAACTTGGAGGCCAGATCTAGAAGACACTATTGTGAAAAATAACAAAAAAACTAAAATCCCATTACAGAGCTTCATAATGAACTTCAGCATAAACATCTCCTATACACTCAACAGCCAAATCAAACTACCTTGAAAAGAATATAAAAATAAAAAATACCTTATGATCATTTTGGTCCTTGACTTCCCTGAAAAACCGAATATCTTTTATCAATCTGGATTTGATATGTTCATCATACATAAACTGGCTGAATATGTAGAACTTCTTTTTCAAAAACTGGTAGGTGAAATTAACCTATAAAATTAAAATACAAAAAATTGGGAGAAGTTAATATAAAAATTAATGTCAAATCAATGTGACTGAATAACAATCAACTATAAGCTCTAAGTGAGATTTCATAAAGTCTAATATTTACAAAGCCTAATTCACACTGAAAATATTTAAATAAATGAAGCTTTTTTATTGCCCAAGTTTACAGAACTTTCTATAAGCTCCCCTTAAATACTTTAACTACCTATAAGAGGGGGAAAAAAAAGAAATACAAGAAAAATAACCTCATAACAGAACTAAGAGTTATAGTGAGAATAAAAAATACAAGTTCAACACTCTAGCTTTTATGGCATAAACCACAATCAGAAGTTCCTGTTCCTTACTTATTACTAATCTACATGCCTAGAATGATACTAAAGTAAGAAACAGTGCTCTTTGAACTTTCCTGAAGGAAGACATTCAATGATGTACCCAGGAATATTCTGAGCACCTCCTTTGCACAAGGCAGGGTGTATCTGCTCTCATGCTAGACATGGTGCTTGTTATCATGAAGTCTATATTCTAGCAGGAGTAACAGACATTTAAACAAGTATATGTGAAATAAATTATTAAATCTCATCTGCAATAATTCATACAATGAGAAGTGCCAGTGCTTTGAGAATAAGTAATAATAAAAGGCCCTGATCAAGACTCAGAAAACCCCAAAAAAGTTGGATCTGAGCTGAGATTAAGGCCAAAATAACATGACATTATTTCTGACCTAAGCTGGAAGACTTGTACTAATTTCCATCTCCTCCACCCTCAAAAACTTCATTTTTTGACAGTCGTCATTCATCCAGTGTTAGAAATGGGTGCTTCCTCATAATTTTTCCTGTGGCTTAAACACTGTTTTCTTCTTGATCTTACTAGTAGTTGTCCTGGTAGAAATAGTCCCTTCTTTATCCTTCCCACTCTTTTTTTTTTTTTTTTTTTTTTTAATTTTTACTTATTTTTGAGAGAGACAGACAGACACACACACACAGAGCCTGAGTGGGGGAGGGGCAGAGAGGAAGACACAGAATCTCTGAGCTGTCAGCACCAAGCCCGATGTGGGGCTCAAACCCACAAACCATGAGATCATGACCTGAACCAAAGTCAGATGCTTAACTGACTGAACTATCCAGGCACCCCTAACCTTCCCACTCTTTTTTTTTTTTTTTAATTTTTTTTTTTAACGTTTATTTTTGAGACAGGGAGAGACAGCATGAACGGGGGAGGGGCAGAGAGAGAGAGGGAGGGAGACACAGAATCCGAAACAGGCTACAGCCTCCGAGCTGTCAGCACAGAGCCCGACGCGGGGCTCGAACTCACAGACCACGAGATCATGACCTGAGCCGAAGTCGGATGCTTAACCGACTGAGCCACCCAGGCGCCCCCTTCCCACTCTTAATAATGGGTAACTGCCAGTCTCTGATCTTATTTCTCTCTCTCTCTTTTTTTTAAGTGTCCTGGGGGGATCATCCAGGCTTTTTTTTTTTTTTTTAATGTTTATGTATTTTTGAGAGAGACAGAGCACGAGTTGGGGAGGGGCAGAGAGAGAGGGAGACCCAGAATCTGGAGCAGGCTCCAGGCTCTGAGCTGTCAGCACAGACCCTGACACGGGGCTCGAACCCACGAATCATGAGATCATGCATGACCTGAGCCAAAGTCAGAAGCTTAACTGACTGAGCCACCCAGGCACCCCTCATCTTATTTCTTCTATATTCACTTTGTCATCATCAAACATCAGGAATGTACATTCATTAGTGTGATCAACTGATTCATGACTATATCCCCTGCTAGAGTGTAATCACCATGAGAGCAGAAACTGTTTTTCTCACCAAAGCACCTAGCACAGTGTCTCAGACATGTAAAATACACACATAATTATATCTGTTACATGAATGAGATTTCTGACAGATTCGAGGTCAAAAAAGAGTTTTATCCTTAAAAGTTCAGACATGATCTCCACACGAATGACTCCTTAAATTAGAAACTCTATGTCATTTCTATACTGGTAACTGCTAAAACAGAACTCCAATCACATCTCCTATCAGCTCTATCACTTTAATGGCTCCGCACCAAATATTAAAATGGTCCTTATGTAATTTCCAGTTATGTAACTCCTCCCTATTTCTTTACTTTCAAACATGCTTAATAAGATTTTACTATTTAAGCATTCATATTTTTCTTTCCTCAAGGATGAATTAAGTGTACCCTGAAAACCAGGTAAAGTCAAAAACAGCTCTTTTCCACAGAAGAAAAAATAGGATACAAATTCAAGTGATTCCCTCAAATGATAGTATGCTCATTTCTAAGATTCAAAATATTTTGAGTAAATTTCTACTTTTATGGATATTAAATAATTAGTAAGCTCTCCCCACAAAAAAGCATGACTAATGTTAAATAAACTGCTATCAATGGCTCGCGTGCAAAAGCAACAAATGATATTAGACAATCCACATAGATACATACATCTATGCCAGTGTCCCCAAATCTCTGATAGCACTTAATAATGATGTCCCTGAGATGGTAAGACATTTGAAAATGCCTTTTGTATCACAGAGCTTCCATGACAACCAACACAACTGTAGTGCCATTTTTTTTGAGATTTTTTTTTTTTAATTTTTTTTTTCAACGTTTATTTATTTTTGGGACAGAGAGAGACAGAGCATGAACAGGGGAGGGGCAGAGAGAGAGGAAGACACAGAATCGGAAACAGGCTCCAGGCTCTGAGCCATCAGCCCAGAGCCTGACGCAGGGCTCGAACTCACAGACCGCGAGATCGTGACCTGGCTGAAGTCGGACGCTTAACCGACTGCGCCACCCAGGCGCCCCTGAGATTTATTTTTAAGTAATCTCTACACCCAACATGGGGCTCAAACTCAGAACCCCAAGATCAAGAGTCACATGCTCTACCAACTAAGCCGGCCAGGCAGCCCCTCCCCAGACATTATAATTATACCAACCAAAAGAATGGAAATTCAGGTATATGATAAACAAGCAGTAGTGTATATTTACCAGAATGTTCTATGAGAAAACTATTTTCCAAACTACCAAATTAAACAGGAGTCTATTACCCACCCAATCCCCAAAAAAGACTCTTACTGTTGTATTCATGATTCCTGTGCCATGTGTTCGAATTGAATTAGCAATATGCCGAATATTAATAGTGTTCAAATGTTTGTTATTGCTTGTTCGTTCAATAAAAATCTGCAATGAAACAAATTTACACTAAATAACAACACAATCCATAGCAAATGCTGGTCAGTTACACAAAGAAAATTTTAGAATCTATTTCATTAAAAGATAATTTCATTGCAAAGTCATTCAATAATATAATCAAAGAAATAAAAAGATCTCTAAACAATTATTTTCTGCTTTATTTCATTGGTTTTCACTAATGAGAATCAATTTTTGCCCCTCAGCCTTCCTACTATACATCCACCCACATCAAAAAAAAATTCTAAAACCCACTCACCTGATTGTTGAGATTATAGAGGTATCGAGACACAAATATGTGAATATTTCTCATAATTTCCAAAACATCCAGGCCCTAAAACAACCCACACAGTTCTATTATTATTATAGTCAGACTTGTATCAATATAGTGACTTACTACCAATATTTAAAATTACTTTAAAAAAACAACTATATAAAGAGTACAACCAAAGGTTAAGCAGCCTTCTAACTGCTACAATCAGGACTGTCTCCCTGGGAAACCTGGCTGCTTGTTATCTTACCCCTTTTGTAAGGACAGGAACAGTTGTATTTAAAATTTCAGACATCCATGACTCAATCATTTCCCCACCATTCTTAAGACTACTGGTCTTCCCAAAAATCTTCTGTATATATTTTACTAAATAAACTAATGGCCAGATTCTAAAAGGTAGTCAGGATATGTGGTGATATTTATAAAATACATACTATTTTTCAGGCACTGTGCAAGCAAGGTTCTTTTTATGTAATTCTCAAAAAATGAGGTATTAGTCTTCTAAATTCCACAGCTGAAGAAAATGAAGCTAAGGGAGTTCTCCAAGGTCAAACAGCTAGGAAGAGGCAGAACCCAGGGATTTTTAGAAAGTCTAATTCCAAATCCTTAGGCTTCTTTTAATTACCCTAGACTTCCCTTAATATACAAGTTACCTATTAAGAATCCATAACTCTTCAGTTACTACTCTAACACCTAATGGCATCAGATGCATTGTCCCACAGCTTTTCTAACTGGGGCCAAAGTAGCATCACAATACCCCTTTAAGTTTTCATTATAGTTTTTCTCATGTTTCAATCTAAAAATTGTTAACTCTTTCTTCCCCTTGGTTATAAGTACATGAGCAGAAACTGTTCCTATTTATTTTTGTATCCCAAAACATAGTTTGGTGCCTAGCATTTTTTCAGTAAATACTAAATGCATAAATGAATGAAAGGAAATACAAACTGATCCCAGAAATGGTACCTACACACAGTAGGCTGGAGGAAAAATTATCCTCAAATTTCAGAACTGAGTAAATGTTTTTTGATAAATATTATTTTTGGATTTTCTTAGGAAAAATACATGCAAATTAACTGAAAACATAACTTTTGCACTCATGAGATACTGTCATATTGTAAATTAGCTTACTGAATTAGCAAAAGTAAATGCTTCTGTGCACTCATTTTAAGAAGATATTTATAGTCATATACATTTGACCATTTCTTAAGATGTTAAAATGTATACGTTTTATCTAGGTTTAAAATCCTTAACTGTGATCTTGACTAAACTTTTTACAACTCGGCAGAAGTCACCACCTCAGTATCCCACGGTTTCTGAAACAGTGTATCTAAATCTATGTACATTTCAGATGTTCAACAAAAGCTGGAGTGTAAACAGAAAGCCTGTGGTAAATTATTCCTAAAGCAAATCAGCACCATTATTCTTGTCAAGTATGTAGTTTTATACAGCAAATATTTTCTTCAATTATAAACATGTGCTAAATTAAGAAGAAAAAAGAGACTTTTTAGAGAACACTGCTATGCTACAAACACACTATGCTAGAAACATTTCATACTATACCTGTTCCAAAGTCTGACTAGGAAGATGAGCCTCCGTCATAACCAATCCATAACGCTGGGTAGCTAAATTTCTCATTTCACTGTACGTGGCCCAGTCATGAAGAGCTACTGTTGTGAGATTATAGAAGGTCTTGTCTAGGTAGTGAGTTACATAAGCTACCAAAAATAAATAAATAAATCAGTAAATATATGAACGAATTTTTGATTCATGAAAAAATAGAAAAGGAAGAAAGATGAAGCTTTTGGAAATGACTTGTCTTTGAACATCAGACTTCTTCCTTTAAAATAAGGTACTAGGAAAATAAAAACGAAACAAAAAAGAATTAAAGAATAAATGAATAACACAAAAATACCCTCAAAGTTTTTTTGTTGCTCGTTAACACTTACGGGCAAACTGATATAGAATATTAGTTTAAGAAGGAAAGCAAAACACTCACCTCGAATGTCAATGAAACGATTGAAAAATCGAATTGGATTCAAAGAGAAAAAAAGGGCCAGGTCTTTCATGCCAACTTTGAAAGGGTTTCGGTCATCCAGCTTTAAATGAGTGTGCACAGAAAGCCGCAGATCCTTCTCTATTTCCTTGCATAACTTGTCCAGTAAATGCTATTCACAAAGGAATTGATACCTTAATTTTTCAAAATGATATTCCTATTGCCTTGCTCCTCTAAGGCATCTATGCATTGACCACTAGAGTTTTATAATGAGTTCAATGATGAAAGGATTTGTCAAACTGGTTTAAGAGTCTAAATAAGCTATGGTAAAATATTATTTTTATCAGGAAAATGAAAGTTACTTTGTTTTCCATTTTATTTTTATACTTTTTTAAAAAGATTTTTAAATAGGGGTGCATGGGTGGCTCAGTTGGTTAGGAGCCCGACTTCGGCTCAGGTCATGATCTCATGGTTCGTGGGTTCAAGACCCACATTGGGCTCTGTGCTGACAGCTCAGAGCCTGGAGACTGCTTCGTATTCTGTGTCTCCTTCTCTCTCTGCCCCTCCCCTGTCCGTACTCTTTCTCTCTTTCAAAACTAAATAAACATTTAAAAAAATTTTTTTTAAATACTCTACACCAAATGTGAGACTTGAACCCAAAACCCCGATATCAAGAGTTGCATGTTCCACAACTGAGTCAGCCAGGTGCCCCTGCTCTCCATTTTAAACCAACAATTTTTTTGACCACAAAGCAGTTAGATAAATCTGAAGTTTTTTATTTTCGTTAATACTCTAAAATTCTTAAAAAGAATTTCAAAAAGCTAATGTCTCATGGCTTCATTATAAAAAATGGGAAAATACAATATAAAGTATAACATTTAGGGGTGCCTAATATTAAAAAATATTAAAATATTAAAAAATACCTAAAAAAATAAAGTATAAACACTTATGGAAACCAGTAACAAAGAAGGAAATGTCCTGAGAACAAGCAACGGAAGAAATTTTTAAAAAGCTTCCTTATGATAATCATTAAAAAAAGAAAAAAAAAAATCACAAAATTCATTGCTCTAAAGGTAATGAAATCAATCTTTTCTGGTCTACCATGAAGTTCTAAATACTGGCCAGACATGTATCTTATTTTTAAATAAGAGTAGTTAATATAAGAAATTATATAAAATTTTTCATAATTTTATCAAACCTGCATATGGTTTACATTGTGAACTTTACTCATTTTTCTCTCTCCCTCCATGTAATACTGCTAGATGAAAATTTAAAATGTTAGTGTTTATAATATGGATTCCAGTAAAACAAGAAGGGATATACTACACTGCATATCTGAATTATTTCTGTTACACAAATACATCTTTAAATACAGAATATTTGGTCATAGCTCTCCAAATAACTCAATAAAATATCACTAGTTAAGCTGCCAGAAGTGTGCTACCATTAGCAGCATTCAATATTCAAACCCACTCTGTATCTGCATTCTTCTAATAAACAGAACTTTACACTCAAAATCTGCTATTCACTAAAGTCAAGTATTTTTCCCAAATCCCTAGTCTGAATTTCTATATAAAACTTAGGAATTAAAGACCAATTTAGCATAACAGTGATACTGAAAAGTTCCTTCATTCTAGACAATGATTCATAAATAATAATTTATATTACTACTTACACATAACATGAACGTATAATATAAATGAAAGCCTGCTTCAATCCAGAAAGTTTTTCCAAACACTGAAAAACTTAAAAACATGTATTTGGAATGCAATCTCAAATATGATGTTACCTCATTTAAGATTTCCATAATTTCTTTGTCATAGCAATCCAGAAGTATTTCGTGGGACTCTAAATGTCTTGCATGCATCATAGCAGGTACACAGTCACGTAAAGCACTGAACATGTACTAAGAAGAAAATCAGAATGTTCACGAATGTAGAAACACCAGAGCTCTAATTAAAAAATAGCACAAAGGAAAAAATATATATATATCACAAAAGTTAATTATCTATCTTTGAAGACAAAACCTCAGTCTGAAGGTTAATTTTTTTCACACATGCCTGTCTTACTTTCCTAAATAAGAAGAGCCAGATTTTATTCTCTAAAGCATATATATTAAATCAACAAAAAATTCACATTCACTTATCCTTTCTTGCCTTGAACATTCAAATATTTATTTCCAAAAGAAATAGAAAGATCTGAGTAACATATTCCTTGCTGACAAGTAAATGTCAGCCTATTGTGACATAAACTAATATCAAAGTGAAATGAGAATGATTAGGAATATGAGTAAAAGAGTTAAATATATTGATATTCATTAGCATTTATATCAAATTTAACTACAGACTGTATAAATGCTCATTAAATATGGATAATATTGTAAAAACATTAGCAGTCAATTTTTAAATGATCTATTAAGTCAAATGATTGTATTCAAAACTAGAATGGTTTGTACACTGACTAAAATGATGGATTATTTTTATATTATTCTTCACTTACGTGTAATCTGGCTGCATCAACGGCATTTTCATATACATCATCTAAATAAATTGGAAAGACAGCTCGATGCCAGTATAAAAAACAACAGTCACATTGTGTTTGGACTCTACAATGTAAAGTAGTAATTAGTGGTAGCAAAATCAAAGCACTCCCCCACCAAAATAATGAAAGGAACAACATTACACATCACAATGGTAAGAGCTCAGTCTTACCCATTTTTGTATCTCCTATATCACTTAACCCAAAATTAGTAGAGAAAAGCCACAAAATACTTTCTAAATTGAACATGGTTAACAAAACTCCCCTATATCAGACACTGTCAGAATTCTGCACGTAGGCTAAAGCATACTTGAAAAACGATACACATAACTCTTAAGATAGAGTTTAATTTTTCAATACTATTTGATAGGACTGAACTTATAATATTTGCATCACATATGTACCATTTTACCTGTCTCAAAGTTGAAAAGCAGAACCTTTTAAAAAATTGTGACCAAAAAAAACAAAACAAAAAAATAGTTACACTTAACCTGCCTATAATCCCTGCCAAGTGACTATTTCACACCATTTTGGGGCAACAAAATGTTACACCAAGTATCTTATAATGAAGAAGGAGAAGAAAGTTAAATGCTAGTACCTACACTTAAAGTCTCAGCTTCTTGAAACAACATAATATTGTTATAAATATGAGCTTTAAATGAAAAACTGTGCTACAACCTTAATTCACCTGGGAATCAAAATTCAGAAGACCCATTTTCCCTTCAAGAAACATATTGCTTCCTCAATAAAAACAATAAAGTCACAAATGGCTACAAAAATAAGCCCAAAACTAAGTCATTTTAGTGAATTAATTCCAATTCATGTCAAAACAAAACTACAGAAAACTATGTGACATGAATCTCTAAGAGATGAAACTTTGTTATGAAGCAGCAATTTTAAAAGTCCACTAGGAGACTCATCACAGCAATCACAATATGCATCGGGGTCTAGCAGGTGCTCCATGGGTGATATCATGCTTCCTCTGGGAGTTCTTCCAGAAGCTATTTCCTTACTATAGAAGCAAAGTTAAAGAAATACGATCCCCGGTCACAGACTCACTTTGGTCACGCTAAAGGAGTGACAAGAGGAACTAATGGTTCACCTGGGTTATATTTCTTCTCTTGCTATGCTAAAAAGAAAACTGATGTTTCTATCAGCCTTATCTTTTGAGTATCGTTACATATCCCTACTTACCTTTCTCTAAGTTCACTGATAAGATCCAGCTTTTTCATGACTACTTGCAGTGGAAAGAGTTCTTCATCTTTAAATGTTTTCTATCAGGGAGGGGACAGAATGATAGAGAAGTTGCAGTCAAAGTAAGAACAGGTTTCTTGGGTAAGAAGGAAAATGTGAAATCTCCAATTTCAGTTTCCTTCCATAACAGCAATAATTTACCATTTGTGTGCCAACACTTAGTGCCAAGGAAACAATAAGTCGTCGTTGCTTTGTGCTTGGCCCATTTAGAGTGTTTTCAGCCAAAACTAGAGCAGAGAGTACATCAAGACGCTGTTCGCTGTATTTTTTGTCAGAAATTACTCTTTTCTAAAGACAAAAGAAGAGAAAGCAAGAAATAACAGTTTTAGTTCTGAAGCAATAACAAAGACTCACAAGAAAAACCTCGTGGTAATCTTTTCCATGATTCAATTTAAGAGAGCTTAGACAAATGCTTTCCTTGATCAGCTTTTTCTGACATTATGTGCTTTATTTGTGTAACATTACCATTAACGCTGACAGGGACAGCAAATGTATTAAGCATATTTTTATTTTTATTTATTTTTTTTTCAACATTTATTTATTTTTTGGGACAGAGAGAGACAGAGCATGAACGGGGGAGGGGCAGAGAGAGAGGGAGACACAGAATCGGAAACAGGCTCCAGGCTCTGAGCCATCAGCCCAGAGCCCGACGCGGGGCTCGAACTCCCGGACCGCGAGATCGTGACCTGGCTGAAGTCGGACGCTTAACTGACTGCGCCACCCAGGCGCCCCTTAAGCATATTTTTAAATTTCTATATTAGGCTTTTTGAAAGGCAGTTCAAGATGGCAACATAGGCCAGAGTCTAAAATCTCCATATTAATTTAATAAATTATTCTTTAAAAAAGAGGCATATTTTAAAACTACACAATGTCATTTTTTAAAATGTTTATTTTGAGAGAGAGAGCACAAGCGGAGGGGGGGAGGGGGAGGGGGAGGGGGAGGGGGAGGGGAGAGGGAGAGGGAGAGGGAGAGGGAGAGGGAGAGGGAGAGGGAGAGGGAGAGGGAGAGGGAGAGGGAGAGGGAGAGGGAAGAGAAGGAATCTCAAGCAGACTCCACACACTGCCTGTGCACAGCTTGAAGCAGGGCTCAATCTCACAAACCATGAGATCATGACCTGAGCCAAAATCAAGAGTCAGATGCTTAACCAACTGAGCCACCCAGCCGTTCCCACAATGTCATTTTTTAATAGAGGAGTGTTCTTTTAATAGAGGAGTGAACTTCCATGCTGCAAGTTCAGAGTTAACCCTGATTGCTCTAAGTAACAATCATAAAATACCATGGAGAAAAAGGACCAAGAAATATTATGTTTGAAGGAATGGAGTAAACAGACTAAACTAAAAAAACAGATATAAGGGCACCTGGGTGGCTCAGTCCATTAAGTGTCCAACTCTGGATTTCGGCTCAGGTCATGATCTCATGGTTCGTGAGTTCAAGCCCTGTATTGGGCTCTGCGCTGACAGTGTGGAGTCTACTTGGGATTCTCTCTCTCCCTCTGTCTCTCTGCCTCTCCCCCACTCATGCTCACTGTCTCAAAAAGAAATAAACTTAAAAAATATATATGCTTAAAAATAAAAAACACACATAAAACAACAGGAGAGCAAACTAAAAAGATAATTATGCTGAATATACAATAACCTTCATACCTTGGCTACAGAAATAGAATTAAGAGCCTGATGTTGAAGGTGCTGTGTTATATGTGAAACCGAATCAGCCACAACCATGCTTCTTCTGTAGAACATATGCTCTATAGCCTAAAAAGAACCACAAGTAATGCTGTGAAAATCAACTTAAAACTTTTAGGCAAAATCACAGAATATCTTTAAGACCTTGGGCTAGGTAAGGAATTTGTAAATGGGATCCAAAAGAATTATTATATAAGATCGGTAAATTCAATTATATTAAGAATTTCTGTTCATCAAAAGCCACTATTAAAAAAATAAAAAGGCAAGCCAACATATGAGAAAATATCTGCCATGCACGAAGGTTTACTACTCAGAATGCATGAAACATTTTTAACAAATAATCTTTTAAAAGAGGCAAATAATTCAATAGAAAACTGAACAAAAGAAATGAACTGATTTTTCACACAATAAACACTTGGAAAAGACACCCTCATCAACAATCAGGGAAATAAACATTAAAAATAAAATCATTTACCTCTCACCAAAAAAAAAAAAAAAAAAAGAAAAAGCCAGATAATACCAATGTTGGCCAGTTGGGGAACAAAGGGAAGTTTAATCTTGCAGAGGTATATAAACTGCTCTCACTACTTTAAAAAACAATTTGGCGGGGCACCTGGGTGGCTTAGTTGGTTAAGTGTCCGACTTCAGCTCAGGTTATGATCTCACGGTTTGTGGGTTTGAGCCCTGCATCAGGCTCTGTGCTGACAGCTCAGAGCCTGGAACCTGCTTCGCATTCTATGTGTGTGTCTCCCTCTGACCCTCCCCACTCACACTCTGTCTCTCTCTCTCAAGAATAAACATTAAAAAAAAAAAAAAAAATCTGGCATCATCTTGAAAAGCTGAACATGGAAGTAACACACAACCCAGCAATCCACTGGTAGATACAAAACTCAGCAAACCTCTGGCACAACTACACCAAGAAACAGATACAAGAACAGTAACACTGTATATAGTAGCAACAACTGGAAATCACCCAAAGTCCATCTACAGGAAAGCTACACAGCAATGAAAATGAAGGAACCATAGCTACTCATCCCAGCATGGAAAAGTTCAAATACAAAATTCTGGGGGCACCTGGGTGGCTCAGTCAGTTGAGCCTCTGACTTCGGATCAGGTCATGATCTCACAGTCTGTGAGTTCGAGCCCCACGTTGGGCTCTGTGTTGACAGCTCAGGGCCTGGAGCCTGCTTCAGACTCTATTTCTATGTCTCCCTCTCTCTCTGACCCTCCCCCATTCATGCTCTGTCTCTGTCTCAAAAATAAATAAACATTAAAAAAAAAAAAACTAGGGGCGCCTGGGTGGCGCAGTCGGTTAGGCGTCCGACTTCGGCCAGGTCACGATCTCGCGGTCCGTGAGTTCGAGCCCCGCGTCGGGCTCTGGGCTGATGGCTCGGAGCCTGGAGCCTGTTTCCGATTCTGTGTCTCCCTCTCTCTCTGCCCCTCCCCCGTTCATGCTCTGTCTCTCTCTGTCCCAAAAATAAATAAACGTTGAAAAAAAAAATTAAAAAAAAAAAAAAAAAAACTAAAAACCACCTTGATAAATTCCAATATTAATTCTAGTATTAAAAAAAAAATTCTGAGTTTAAAAAAGTAAAGAAGTACATAAAGTATTACTTCATTAATATAAACTTCAAGAGCATATATGACTAAATGATGAATGGTTTATAGATTCATCTATATACGGTAAACTAAAAAGAAAACCAACGGAATGAGAAGCATAAAATGCGGGACTGGTTTCCTCTGAGGGAGCAGGGTAAGATGTAATCACAGAGCACAACACAGGGGGCTTCTGAAAATATCAATATTTCTTAAATGGGATGGTGGGTTTTTGTCTATTATTTCTTAAAATTATGTTTATGAAATATATGCATATACACACATTTCTGTATTTACAGTTCATTAAAAAATATAATATCTTTAAAAAAGGCTGAAAGTTTCCAAAAGATTTTATTTCCTAAGCAAATCTAAAGGCATTAGCAGAAATTTACTAGAAAATTTTAATTTTAATTTTTATAAAAGGTTAAGTGGGCTCTCCTGCCTACAAAGGGTTTTTATTGTTTTTACTTACATAGAGTATGCTAAAAACATTATCGTATTTCCAGAAGTATTCAAATCACAAGATTACAGCACTTTCCCTAAACTGCAAAATAATTAGCCTCATGTTGACTAGCCTCATGTGCATCTGAACACTACAAAATGGATGTCTTTGTTTTTTTTTTAGTACAGTTGATACACAATGTTACATTAGTATCAGGTGTACAACTAGTGATTTGACAAATTGATACATTATGCTCTCTTCACTACAGGTGTAGCTATCAACCGTCCCATTACATTGCTATTGCAGCATCACTGACTGTATTCTTTATGCTGTGCCTTTATTCCTGTGACTTATTCATTCCATAACTGGAAGCCTGTACCACTCTCTCCTCTTCATCCATTTTACCCAATCCCCCAAACCCCTCCTCTGGCAATCATCAGTTTGTTCCTTGTATTATTTATAGGTCTGATTCTGCTTTCTATTTATTTTTTTAAAATTCCACTTATGAGTAGAATTATATGGTAGTTATCTGTTTGACTTATTTCACATTAATACCCTCTAGGTCTATTCATACTGTCTCAAATGGCACAATCTCATCCTTTTTATGGCTGTATAATATTCCATTACATGTATACCACATCCTCTTTAACCATTTGTCTATTGATGGACATTTAGGTTGTTTCCACACATTGGCTATTATAAATAATGCTGCAATAAACACAGGAGGCATGTTCTTTTCAAATTAGTCTTTTCACTTTCTTTGGGCAAATACACAGTACTGAAATTACTGGATCATATGGTATTTCTATTTTTAACTTTTTGAGGAACCTCCATACTGTCTTCCACAGTGGCTGTACCAATTTACATTCCCACCAACAATGCATGAGGGTTCCTTTCTCTTCACATCCTCGCCGACACTTGTTACGTCTAGTCATTTTGATATCAGCCATTCTAACTGGTGGGTATCTCATCGCGGTTTTGATTTGCAGTTTCCTGATGATGAGTGATGCTGAGGATCTTTTCAAGTGCCTACTGGCCATCTGTATGTCTTCTTTGGAGAAATGTCTACTCAGGTTCTCTGCCCATGTTTTAACTGGATTATGTTTTTGGTGTTGAGTTGTATAAGTTCTTTATATATATTGTGGCTATTAACCCCTTATTGGATATATGATTAGCAAATATCTTCACCCACTCAATCAGTTGTCTATTTTGTTGATGGTTTCCTCTGTTGTGCAAAAGCTTTTTATTTTGATGTATGATGTAGTCCCAATAGTTCATTTTTGCTTTTGTTTCCCTTGCCTTAGAGGACATACCTACGAAATACTGTTATGGCTGATGTCAGAGAAATTACTTGTCTGTGCTCTCTTCAGAATTTTTATGGTTTCAGGTCTCACACTTAGGTCTTTTAAAATTTTTTTTTTTCAACGTTTATTTATTTTGGGGACAGAGAGAGACAGAACATGAACGGGGGAGGGGAGGGGCAGAGAGAGAGGGAGACACAGAATCGGAAACAGGCTCCAGGCTCTGAGCCATCAGCCCAGAGCCCGAGGCGGGGCTCGAACTCATGGACCGCGAGATCGTGACCTGGCTGAAGTCGGACGCTTAACTGACTAAGCCACCCAGGCGCCCCTCACACTTAGGTCTTTAACCCATTTTGATTTTGTTTTTGTGTATAGCATTAGAAAGTGGTCCAGTTTCATTCTTTATATGTAGCTGTCCAGTTTTCCCGGCACCCTTTATTAGAGTATGTTCCCCACTATATATTCTTGCCTCCTTCGTCAAAACTAACCATATATTTGTGGGTTTATTTCTGGGGTCCCTATTTGTTCCACTGATCTATGCACCAATTTCTGTACCACGTCACAGTCTTTTATAATTCAGGCAACATGCTTAAAACTTCCATGAGTAAAACTTTACTAATACGTAAGTTAACCTTCTCATTCCCTTCTTCTCTCAATACATGCTAATTTTAATAAAGTTTAAATATATTGGCCATTCATAAAGTTATTCAGAAATTACTTTCAATGGCTAGTTTCCTTAGCCACGTGAGAGATAAGTACACTTTCCCACAATTATTTATTCTGATAATCAAGAAGTCAAATATTACAAGATCACCATAATTTAAGCACAGGTTAATTCTCAATTATAATGGCAAGGTAAAATAATCTTAAACCTACCTTGAGAAGTTCAACAAGCCTGCATAATGCCTTAACTGAGGTTTTGGTCATTGGCTTTTGCATTGACATGTAGAGATTCATTGTGGTTTTAATAATGGTACTAATACTGTATGCATATAAGAAGCCCTATAAAAAAATAAAACAATGATTATAATCACAAGGAAAAGTTTCATTTCTTCAACATTTCATTCTCTATGTAACAATTATTCCCCAACTTGCCAATAACTATTTTAAAGTCTGCTCTTAAGATTTTGAAATATTCTTCCTCACACAATGTTACACAATGGTGAAGCTTCAAAGCAACCCTTAAAGGTGTATTTAACCTATTACATACCATAAGTTTAGTACTGCTGAAATTAAAGTATAAAATCACAGTTAAAGAATCTTCCCATTAAAAAAGCAAACAAACCCTTCAGAGAAATGATCTGAATGTCCAGAAGCTATCTATTCATCCTTATCTTACCTGCCAGACAAGAGTTTAAAGACTCCTATCTACTACAGACAAATGCTAAGGACCCTAATGAACCAGGAACTGAAAAATGAGTATGAGAGCTGCTGTCTGGCCAATACAGATACTGAAAGGTATTTCTCAGTTCCAAGCCAATTCCCCCTTTCCTTTTCACCCGGACCAATCCCCACTGCTCATCTGCTACCATGTCCCCTGCCTGTGTTGGTCCTAATCAGACCTTCTCTCCTTCCAGCCCAATAAGAACATATTCTCTCCTACTTTTCTATTCACGAAGGAAGAACAAAGGTCTTGTGAGGTTTAAAAAAGATTTTTAGTGCTAGTAAACCCAGGGAAATGGGATGGAATAAGAAAACAGGAAAAGGATATTACCTTATATATTTTCATTTAGATCCAAAAAAACCACATAGAAACATCATAATAAAGATTCTCTGGGTTTACAAAAGGACAAAAAAAGATACATGTACAGTTTTAGGATGAACCTAAATTATACTATTATGGATATATTCAAGGAAATGGGGCAGAAGCCATATGCTAGTGATTCTCAACTTTTTTTCTAGTCCTCTATCATATGTGAGAGATAAAGTACTCTCCCATCAGTGTAACAGTGGCTCAGTAAAGAAGTGACACTTAGTGTGGGTGGGAGAGGGGATTTTCTCTGAACCAATTATATCTCTGTGATAAAGAGATGTGCAAAGTTAACAGAATAAGAAATGAGAGAGAAGGCAGCATCCTAAGAAAGGTGACAAAGCTTGGGGAATACACACAGGAAAGAGCTAGAAGTCTTAACCTGTCAGCTACAGAACTATCACACCAGATTCTGCCCTAGTGCAGCACCACGAAAAGTTTAAAAGCAGAAACAAAGAACAGCAAAAGTGTAACTCTAAGCCAGGCATAAAAAGGGGAGTTTCTTTTTTGAGGGGGAACAGGAGAGAAAGAATTCATGGGTCCCCAGATGGTCATTAACTCGTGAAACATATATATAAAGGACGTATTTTAAAAATCTAAATGGGGAGAGGAGAGGTTTAGGGTCTGTTTTTGTTAATGGAAGAATAAATAATCTGGACTAACTTTTGTACAAAGAACAAGCAAATCTGGGCAAAACATTTTTTTAATCTCTCAGGAGGCATCAAAGAGCTATTAAGAAGATAAGGAAATATAAAGCCAAATCTGGGAGAAGAAAGAAACCCAGAGAAGTGAGCCTGGCATTTGAGGCTGCTTTCCCTTAAGAAGCATCTGCCAGTTCCAAAAGAGAATAGAGACAGAAGCCAAATGTTACCTTTCAGCATCTCCCAGAAAGGAGAGGGGAATAAAAACAGGAGTTCGTGGCCCATCAAAGAGGAAAGGAGGTCCTATAAACCTAGGTTCTGGATTGGGATCCTGAAAAACTACCCCCTAAAAAGTAAGGGTAAACTCAAAAAAATAGCCATCATAGGATTTAGGTCCCATTTCAAATCATCTCAATCCATGACTAGGTTGAGGTGATCTGGGTTGTTAGTTGTCCCAGACTAGCTGTTTATCAAAAGTAAAAATTATCAAGTCCTCTCTGGAAAAAGAAAAACAATATCCAGATCTTCAAATTATATCCACCATTTTTCATATACAATGTGCACATTATTAAAAATAACCAGGCAAAGAGATAATAAGACATATCCAAAAACAAGAGAAACATAGATAACAGAAACATCCAGATAATGAAATTACTAGACACAGGCTTAAAAATAATTCTGCTACGTTGAAGGAAAAGAAACAAAATTTTTTCAGAAAAAGAAATGGAAACTATAAAAAAAGCTAAAAAGTAAAATAAGTAAAATTAAGAGTTCAGTAGATAGGCTTAACAAATTAGACATAAGTAAAGAGAAAAGAAGAGAGAGAGAGAATAAAACAGAAATAGTACTTGAAGAGTTAGTGGCTGAGAATTTTCCACAAATTCCAGAAGCTCTACAAATCCCAAGCAGCACTGACACAAAGAAAACTACACCTAGGTACATTAAAGCAATATTACTAACAACCAAAAAGTAGATCTTACAAGCAATTAAAGACTCACATTCAGAAACCAAGAAAACTGACAGCTAACTTCTCAACAAAAATAAAAGCCAGAAGACAATAAGTGGGGGAGGGAGGTGAGGGATCCTGCTAACCCAGAATTCTCTACATAGCAAAAATGCTTTTGAAAACAAAGTTGAGGGGTGCCTGGATGGCTCAGTGGGTTAAGCAGCCAACTCTGGATTTCGGCTCAGATCATGATTTCAGTTTGTGAGTTCAAGCACCACATCGCTCTCTGTGCTCACAGTGCAGAGACTGCTTCAGATCCTGTCTCCCTCTCTTTGCCTCTCCCCTGCACCCACTCTCTCTCCCAAAAATAAATAAATGTTAAAAAACAAAAATGAAGTTGAAATAAAGACATATTCAGACAAAAAAAATAGTGATAATTCATCAACAGAAGGACATTTTAAATGAAATACTAACAGCTATTCCACAAACAGAAGAATGAAGAGGGGCACCTGGATGGCTCAGTCGGTTAAGCGTCCGACTTTGGCTCAGGTCATGGTCTGACAATCCGTGAGTTCAAGCCCTGTGTTGGGCTCTGTGCTGACAGCTTGGAGTCTGGAGCCTGCTTAGGATTCTACGTCTCCCTCCTCTCTGCCCCATCCCAGCTCATGCTCTACTTCTCTGTCTCACTCTCAAAAATAAATAAACAATAAAATATATATATATATATATACACAAATACATATATATATATACACATACATATATATATATACATATATACATACACATATATACACATATATATGTAGATGTATATATACGTGTATGTATATATATATATATATATGAAGAATGAAGAGACGCAGAACAGAAAGCAACAGAACAGGTAAACATATGGATAAATCTAAATGGACCAGGACTATAAAGACAACAGCAGCAATAATAATGCCTCGAGAAGTTTAATATATAAAATGAATCAAAATAAACAACAACTCAGAAGTGAGACGGTAGATAAAGAGAATTACGGTGGTTTAAGATCCTCACGCTGTCTAGAAAGAGATAAAACTACTCATTTATTTTGGAGTTGAAGGTTAAATGATGCACTTAAAATCTCTAGAGTAACCACTAAAAAAACCCAGTAAAAGGATACAGAATTAACAATAAAGGAGAAATAAAATGATGAATTAATTCAAAAGAGAGCAAGAAAGGAAAGTAAAAGGGACACAGAACAAGTGAGATAAATAGAAAGCAACTAGTCAGATGCTAGTTTTAAATCCAAATACATCAGCAATGACATAGAGAAAATAATAAAAAAAGACAACTAGACTGAGGAAAAATTTATGCTGCTTACACACTGCTTACACACAGGAGACACACATTAAATATAAGGAATCAAACAGGTTGCAACTCAAATGATGAAAAAAAGACATACTATGTAGACCTTAACTAAAAGAGAACTGGTATAGCTATATTACTATTATACACACAAGACTTAAGACAGAGCATTACTAGAAATGAAAGAGATATTTCATAACAACAGGTTCAATTCATCAGGAATAAATAATAATTCTTAAATGTTATGCACTCACTTGGTTTTAAAACATATAAAACAAAAACAAAGGGTAAACAGACAAATCCACCATGCTAGTGGGAGATTCTAACCCAATTCTGTCAGTAACTGACACAATATGTAAACAAAATCATTAACAAACATAACCTACTTGACATATACAGAACACTACAACCAATAAATGCAAGTTACATATTCTTTTCAAGTGTACATGAAATGTTTACCAAAGTTGACCATAGGCTGGGCCATAATGCAAATCTCAACAAATTTAAAAATAGCAAAATTATTTTAGTACTTCTAGAAATCAATAATAAAAGATAACTAGGAAATCCTCTTATCTTTACAAATTAAAACATATCTTCAAAATAACCCACAGATCAAAAAAGAAATCACAATAAAATTTCTTATATATTTTGAACTAAATAATGGAAATGCAACATATCAAAACTTATGGGATACAGCAAAAAAAGTCATGCTTTGAAGAGAATACAGAGATTTAAATGCATGTATTAGAAAATCTAAATTAGTCACACAGATCTAAACATAATCAAATCAATTTCAGTTTTTAAAAACAAAAACATATCCTACCCCTTCCAGTTTTTTCAAAGTGTAAGTTCTATACATTGAATTAACAAAGAAATGACCCCCAAAATATTCTAAGTAAGAAGATGCAACTACCTGTATAAAAACATTACATCTATTGGTGAGGTCTTCAGCAAATTTATCCATTCTCTGCTCTTTAGATAAAATAGATTCCATTTTCATCATCCATGAGCTCACAAAGACGTAGTAAGACTGTACATCTCTAACAAAGGAAAATATTGGGGTTACTCAGCACAGGAAATAAAATTTACTTCCATTTCTTTGAACTGGTTGGGATAAAATATTTCCTTGCAGGAGCCACCTTTCTGGTTTTCAAATTACAGACATCCTACATACATATATTATTTTCTCATTCAACAAATGTTCATGCCTATATAGGCCAGACACTGTTTCTCAGTACTAAAAATAAAAGTTAGCAGTAAACAAAATAGATAAAAATCCCTACCACAATAAAGTTTACATTCTTTGAAGAAAGGAGAGTTGTGTAACAAAGAAATCAATAATTAAGATCTGTAAGATGTTAGATATGTGCTATGGAAAAAATGCAGCAGAGAGAAAAAAAGAGAGACTTGGAGGGCAGGTACAATTTTAATTACAGTGATCAAGGCAGGCTCATTGAAATTATGATTTTGAGCCAAGATTTGAAGAAGATGAATGAGTAATCTATGTAAATATATGAGAAGAGAATTCTAGGAAAGTAAATAACAAATGCAAACGTCTGGCATGTTCAAGTAATAAAAAGAAGTCAGTATGGCTGGAGCTCAGAGAACAGGGATGAGAACATAAAAGGAAATCAGAGAAGTACAGAGGTGGGGGTTGGGGGGGGCAGGAAGGGTGGGGAGTAGAACAGGATTTGTGTATGACCTTGTAGAGAGGGCTTCAATGGAAAGCCACCAAAGCATTTGAGCAGAGTGACTTTATCTAACTTTGCAGAGGACCAAAATCACCTTGGCTGAGATGCTGAAAATAAACTGTAAAGGGGACAAGTGGGGTAACAGAAAAACGACTCAGGCAGCTACCATGATAATGCAGAAGGGGATGACAACTTGAACCAGAAGGGAAGGCTGGAAGTGGTCAGAATCTGGATATAAAAGCTACACTGATTGAACGCTTCCTATATGCCAGCCACTGTTCTAATCACTGTACGCAAAGTAACTCATTTAATCCTCACATAACCTTATGATCTATAAGAGGAAACTGATACACAGAGAAGTTAAGTAACATGCCCAAGATCATAACTGGTAAAAAGCCAACCCAAGATAAAAGCCCAAATCTAGGAAGCTTTCCTATCCAGGAAAGACTAAATCTACTGATTTAATTCTCCGCTGCAAGCCAATTACAAACACTGAATCACTCTATCAATGTATCTCAAATGGCTTAAAATGGAAACTTTTAGCCCAGAAGGTATTTAATATACACTTCTTTTTTATTTTAAAGGTTTAGTGTGGAAAAACAAACAATTCCCCTTTGTGGGATCTGATGTTACCAACTCTTTAGAGACTTCCTCCAGTCAGAGAAACATCCCATTACTGCCAGTCAGAATGAACTAGAGGATAGCACTCCAGGCAAGGGACTGCAGAGACTCACCTGACCGAAATCTGAACCCCACAGTGAGGTCACTGGTCAGCCATACTGCCAAAGAGTCTGACAATGTCAAGAACTCAGTCTGAAGAGGGATTACACCAAAATTTTTCATAACTGTCTTTTAAAGAGGTAAAACCCTAGCATCAAATCTAAGAAAAATTTCTTGCTGAGCCAGGATTCCATTAAACAAATGACACCAACAGCTGTACTTTTGGCTTTGCCTCAAATGGTGCTAACATTATTTGACTTGTGGATTATTTGACTTAAAAATGTGAAACACGGAGAATGAGCAGGGTCCTAGAGCAATGCCTCCTTTTGAGGAAGCTGTGATCAGTATTCAGCACGGATACAAGTATAGGAGGGAACAGAAAGGTCATAAGCCAAGACAGAAGGAAGAGGCCTAGATTATAGGGCCCTCCTTGACAGTAATCAAACCAGTAACCTTATGAAGAAGGCTAATAACACAGTCAAGGGCACTCACTCAGTTTTAGATCAGACTATGCAGGATAAAGCAGAGATTATCCATTATTCCACCCATCACTCCTACATTCAAACACTAGATGATATTCCTCTCTTATAAATACATGAAAATGAAGCTGTTTCAAGTTTTAAAAAACAAGTTTTTGACAAATGGAGTCCAAAAATAGCCAAGGGTCCTGTCAGATGGTCAGCTTCATTTCAAAGTACAAACAGGAAAAACACTAAGGAAAAAAAAAAAATCTGTCCCAATATAAATCACCAAATGGCAGTAACACTTGCATGTCAACAGAGGTTTGAAATGAAGGTTCAGAGCTCTATCCTCTGAAGTCAGTATTTCCAGTGTCAAAATGGTTTTGAATGAAAAGCAAAATGCAGCAACCTACAAACCTTGGACCCCAGGCAGGAATGTGGCTGGGACACTTGGCCAGCTGAAGTCTAGTGCATATTGGGCAGGGGGCAGGGAAACTGTCCCCCACTGTTTCCTCATTATCTAATGAACTCTGGAACCTAACTGGGACAGCTCTTGTTCACTCCCTCAATTTTTCCTAAAACACTGGATAAAACTCATGCTGGTCACACTGTCTCACCTCTCCTGGGTTTCATTTTAGTGAATTTTAGGTTTGTTTGGGAGAACTGCAAGGAGAATGAAAAAGACACTATCCCCTTCAGCTCCCTGGAGCTCTATGGTAACTGTGTATCTTTGGAATCAAAGAATTTAGAAACATAAAATGTTATCATGGGGGGGAGGGAGTCTTTGAAAGTCAATTTATTCAATCTTCTACCTGATAAGCCTCACTTCCTACAGCATCTTGGACTGAGGTCATCTATACTTTACCTACACAGCGCCAGTAAAGAGTGCATTACCTCTCAGAACAGCCTCCAGGACTTGGTAGCAGAGGCTCTTCAGCAGGACTGGTATGGGTTTGCACACTAGCACACCTAGCTCTCTGACCTGGCAAAGTTCATTTCTCTAAGCCTCATTCTCCTTATCTAAAAATGGGATAAAAATAGTACTGTCGAGTAGCAGTTAACAGCTTATGCTCTAGAGTTGGGACTGCCCAGCTCTGCCACCTACTAGCTGTTTAAATTTGGGCAAGTTTAATCTCTCTGTATTTCAATGTTCTCACCTACAAAATGGCCATAATTACAGTATCTACCTCATAGGATTCTCTCATGATTAAAGGAGATGATAAATGTGAAGTTCCTGGAACAGTTTAGTTATTGGCTTACAGAAAGCACTGGGTTAATATTAGTTGTTACCTTTATTTTTTCCCACATAAGAAGACTATTACAGGGTTTGCATAAAACAAAGTGTCTAAAGCCTTTAGCATAATGCCTGCTACTAAGAGCTCAATCATGTTGGCGATTTTGGATTTCTGGAGCCACAGAGATCAAATCTGTTCCCTCTTCAACCTGAATGCCCCTCAAATATTTAAGGAGCTCACCACATCATTTCTCAGATTTCTCTTTTAAAGGTCAAACTATGTAGAGATTCTTCAAAAGGCATGGTTGTCAGGTCTTCTGACATACCCTGATCAGCTGCATTTAGGGTTGCTGCATTTTGTGTCCCTCTTAAAAATGTGACACCACTGGACACCAACTATGATCTAACCAATAAAAATTCAATGAAACTACCAATTCACATGGCCTAGATATTATAAGTACCATTTCCCATAATCTGGATATAGTTATTAACATAATCCAAGTATGTATTGGCATTTTTAGCAACTGCATCACACTATTAAAGAATATTAAGATGGGAATGCAAGCTGGTGCAGCCACTCTGGAAAACAGAATGGAGGCTCCTCAAAAAACTAAACAGAGAACTATCCTACGACCCAGCAATTGTACTACTGGGTATTTATCCAAGGGATGCAGGTGTGCAGTTTCAAAGGGACACATGCACCCCCATGTTTATACCAGCACTATCAACAATAGCCAAAGTATCGAAAGAGCCCAAATGTCCATCGATGGATGAATGGATAAAGAAGATGTGGTCTATATATACAATGGAGTATTACTCGGCAATCAAAAAGAATGAAATCTTGCCATTTGCAACTACATGACTGGAACTGGAAGGTATTACGCGAAGTGAAATCAGTCAAAGACAAATATCATATGACTTCACTCATATGAGGACTTTAAGAGACAAAACAGATGAACACAAGGGAAGGGAAACAAAAATAATATAAAAACAGGGAGGGGGACAAAACAGAAGAGACTCATAAATATGGAGAACAAACTGAGGGTTACTGGAGGGGTTGTGGGGGGGGGGAATGGGCTAAATGGGTAAGGGGCACTAAGGTATCTACTCCTGAAATCATTGTTGCACTATATGCTAATTTGGATGTAAATTAAAAAAATATATATATATATATGCTTCTGATAATTAAGATATCCACACACCTTAATTAATACTATTAACCTGATCCCTGTGTCTCCATCTTATTGAATTCACAGCTTTAACTCCAAACTATGTCTTTTTCCCTCCTCAGTTCTGTTTTAGAAGATAGGAGGAAGCTCCGAAATTTCCGTTATGTGTAGTCCTGCCTGAATTGAGTAATTGTCATTTTCCATGGACTTGAACCACCAGACTTGAGAGTACTAAGAGATGCTTTAGGGGACTCCTATATTCCTGATGTACTCCTTCTTCCCCCATTCTGCAGTAGTGGTCCAATTTCCCCTTGACAGTCAAGATCGAAAGAAAATGAATAAATATCCCTATTATCTTCTAATCATATCACAAATAAAAACTGTGTCCAGCACAGAGCCAGTGGCACAGTCCTGCATCACTTCACTAAAATCTTCATCCAGGTCAGTGTGTGATTTTAGCAATGCACTCAAGAAACAATGTGCAAGTAAATTAAGTGTTGAGGCTAGGTGATGAGAACACGGGAACTCATCTATTTTCTCTCTTTTGTGTGTATTTGAAAATTTGCATAGTAAGACTTCAACAAAATAGGATGTAAATATCAGAAGAATATCTGATTGTTGTTACATTATGTAACAACATAAGGATGTAAATATCAGAAGAAACTAAAGTTAAAAGTATTCTGTTAGGGAACAGGACTCAGGTACAGGGGGAAACTGAACAGAGGACAGTCGTTTTTCCCTTTCAACTTTTAGTACTTTTGGACTTAAGTATGTACATATGTTACTTTCATAAAAACACAAATTAAAAAAAGGAGTGCATCAAATTAAAGTCAACGCCTCCAAAAATTATCACTGAGTCATGGACACCCAATGTTTTTAATGTCATCAAATGACATCTACTGCGGGAACTTCACTCTACACAAAATATTTAATGCGTCTGATAAAAAGTATGTGTATATGTCTGCAAATACATGTGTACATATGTATGTGTGCCTATATATACACACACATCTCCATAAAGTACAATTTTCCTGCATCTTTAAGTTTAAACCTAAAACATTTAAAACAAAACCAAAAAAACTCCTAAAAATTAAGCCTCCTAGAGATTGTCTAACCTCTTCTCTGGTAATGAGTAAGTACATTTGATCTTATAACCAAATATTTTCCATATATTTAGAGTCAGTGTAAGATCCAAGAATATAAAGTATCTAAACACTTTCATTACGGGTACTTATAAACTCACTTGGTAAGCGATTGAGCTTTCTGCTGTAGGAAAGTATCTCTGTGTATTTTAATGGCTTGAAGACTTTTTCTGTCTAGAAGTTTGGCAGCTGCTGGTATTTTCTGGATCAAAAAATTATCAGGAAACCAAATAATATTAGCAGTTAGAGTGATGGCTGGTACCTGAAATAGTAAATGTAAGAGAGGGAAATCAATAAATTCAGGCTAACAGTAAGCTGTTTAATAGTCCTACAATACACAACGGGAAGACAACTTACAATCATTTATACATATGACACAAATAATCTTACTGTGGCACAATTAAGGCATTCTAATATCTGATATGGGGCATGAGAAAGTTTTATTCTGCCTAAATATTAAACACTTACACACTCTCATGGATATTCAGATAAAAATATGCAAAAAGCAAACAGAAACTTCAATCTTCACCACTTTTACTTTTATTCTATATTAGTGAAAAAATAAAAGACCCAAGATGGCTGGATTCTCATGGTCACATATCACTTGATTTTACACACAAAGTTTTCAATTTTGAAATCAGGTGTGTCACATCATGGAAATAGCAAAGATGTAAAAAAAAAAAAAAAAAATTTAATTTTTTTCCACTTCAATAATGAGAAGGAATGGCAAGAAGAGGAGAAGAACCAAAGAAAAAGAAAACAGCAGTGACAGTAATAGGAAGTTAATTTATAGGAAAAAATCTGGAAGAACTTCCACGAATAGGTATTTATATGATGTGGAATTATGCAGTACTTCCATTTACTATGTTACTTATTTCTGGACTGCTTGGTTTTTGGGTTTTAAAAAATGCTTATTTTCAGAGAGAGAGGGAGCACGAGGGATGGGCAGAGAGGAGAGAGAATCTCAAGCAGGCTCCACACTGTGGGCACAGAGCCCAAAGTAGAGCCCAATGCAGGGCTCAAACTCACAAACCATGAGATGATGGCCTGAGCCAAAATCAAGAGTTGGACGCTCAACCCACCCAGGTGCCCTGGGAATGCTTGTTTTTTAAAAATTCTTATGGTATTATTTTTATAATTATTACAAAGTACTGTAAAAATTACTATTTTTATAATCAGGAATAAAATACATTTTAGAATATCCAATTTTATCCAAAATCTTTTTCACCTACTCAAGTTGAAAAAAAAAGTTCCAAGTTCTTACCTTCTTACAAATGTCCAATAAAGATTTATAAAACTTTTTATCAACAGTCCGAAAAATTTGAAAATGCAGTACAAAGAGTCCACAAATTCCAACGTACTTGTCTCTCTGGTCAATTTCAGAAGGTTCTCCTTATAAAACAACAGCATGTGAGAAAAATATACTTAATTCTACATTCAAGGAAATGCAAACTTTATCAACAAAAATTTTAAAAATGCCTTTTACATTACCAAGTTTGGCTTCTACATTTGCAAAAATTGAGCGAATACTATGTGCAAATTCTTCAGCAAAAGTGCTATTTTTTGACACAGATACTCCTCCATTGAGAGAATCAAACTGCTGTTCTATACAGGCCTAAATAGGAAACATTTAAAGGGAAATTTAAACTTTCAATAAGTTATTAAACAGACTTAAATATACACCGTGTGACAAACTTCTACATTCATCATTTCAACCTCAGTAACACTGAGGCTCAAGTTTTTACCTTAATGTCATCTAATAACTAAATCCTTTTGAGTGAAAAATATGTACTTATGTACTTAAGTACCTAGTTAGTGAAATACAACTGAACCACAAATCCAAAATTCTACATGAAGAGATACACACAGTGATGCTCAGTGACGTATGGAAGATGTATCTGATGAAGCACGGAAAACGTTTTATTATTTTACCACGCACTTTTAAGAGAAGAGTGTATTTTTTCTGATGATTACTTTCCTAGCACTTTATTACAGCATGTATCAGAATGTCTCCTGGAAAAAGACTCAATGACAAAAAATTATCTTCTGAATCAAATATATTAGCTGTTAATTAGTATAAACAATAGTTGGGATCAATCTGTAAAATGTGTGATCCTCAGAATAGCATAATGTATAGATGTCAAATCACTATGTTGTATGCCTGAAACTAACATTATGTGTCAACTATATATCAACTTTTTTATTGTCATTATGTAAAAATATGTTAAAAATAACCTTGAAGCAGATTTTAAATATAAATATATTGCAATTTCTAATAAATACTACCCAAAGCAATGCTATCCAATAGAACTTTCTGTGATCATAGAAATGTTCTACATTTCTATGCTGACAGGATAGCTAGTCACAGACTAATTGTGGCTATTTTTCCCTCAGCTTTATTAAGATATTATTGATATATAACATGTAAGTTTGAAGTGTCTGCCGCAATGATTAGATTATGTATATGCAGCTATTAAGCACGTGAAAGTGGTGGAGAAAGTGAAATTTTATTTCATTTTAATTAATTTAAACTTAAAATAGCTACTAAATAGTAGGAAGCTACCTGGACTACACAGACCCAAATTATATTCCCTGAGCCTAGGAAGAATTAAACATTCATTCATTCATTTATGGGAGAGAGAGTACAAGCAAGGGAGGGGCACAAAGAAAGGGAGACACAGCATCTAAAGCAGGCTCCAGGCTCTGAACTGTCAGCTCAAAGCCCAACACAGGGCTTGAACCCATGAAGGCAGGATCATGACCTGTGCCGAAGTCGGACGCCTAACCTACTGAGCCATCCAGGCGTCCCTAAACACACCCAAATCTAGAGTTTAACAACAAACACTAAAGCAACTGCTTAGATCTTAATCCTTGAATAGTTTTATCCTTCTACATAATTAAAAAAAAAAAACAAAACCCTCACCCCAAATACAACTAGTACCATTAATTTTGTTTGCTGCTAGGTACTAAAATAATTACATTTAGTACACTGACTATGTTTTAAGCCAAACACTTCTAAAGAAAACATATTTCAATGGTATGCTATCAAAGTGTCATACAGAGTTCTGAGCTGGATCAACTAATACAAGCCCATTTAGTATAGCCTGATAGAGCTGTCATACCTGAAATATCATTCCATCAAGTAACTGCCCTTCTAGCTTCAGCAAAAACTTTTCAAACGGCTTTAGCTTTTCTTCCTGAATTCCAAATTTTGAAGGATTGTGATGGACAGATTTCAGTAACCTTGTGGAAGATTAGGAGAAAGACCTTCAATTTTACTAATAATTCTTCAATTGAAAAATTTCCAAGAAATCAAAATTTTACATTTGTATTGATTGCTTGTTTGGCTCTACACATTTGAAAACCTGAACAAAACCAATGCTAATATATTTAATTTTCTAATCATGCCTTTTTTATATCATCCTAAATTCAGGTGTCTGGTACTCTCTAGATACCAGATGAACTAAATAAAATCCCTGGACTTAAAGAAGTCTTAAGAATATACAACGAAATAAAACCAAGTCCAGGAAAACAACTGTCACTTGAACAGAACCCAAGAAAAAAATAACTCTGAGTTCTAAGGTAGTCAAATTAACATTCTAATATACTTTAAGTATTAGGATGCTTTATGTAAGTATACCATACTCTCAAACAAGCCCATCTGAAATTTAAAAATGGTTACTGTATGTCAGAATGGCTAACATTAACAACTCAGGCAACAACAGATGTCGGCGAGGATGTGGAGAAAGAGGATCTCTTTTGCATTGTTGGTGGGAATGCAAGCTGGTGCAACCACTCTGGAAAATAGTATGGAGGTTTCTCAAAAAAATTAAAAATAGAACTACCCTACGACCAGCAATTGCACTACTAGATATCTATCCAAAGGATACAGGTATGCAGTTTCGAAAGGGCACATGCACCCCAATGTTTATAGCAGCACTATCAACAATAGCCAAAGTCTGGAAAGAGCCCAAATGTCCTTCCACAGATGAATGGATAAAGATGTGGATAAAGCAGATGTATATATATACGTACATATATACGTATATATATATATATATATATATATATGTATACACATATACACGTATATATATGTGTGTGTATATACATGTGTGTGTGTATATATATGTATACACACACACACACACACACACACACACACACACACAATGGAGTATTACTCAGCAATCAAAAAGAATGAAATCTTGCCATTTGCAACTACATGGATGGAACTAGAGGGTATTATGCTAAGCAAAATTAGTCAAAGACAAATAGCATATGACTTCACTCATATGAGGACTTTAAGAGACAAAACAGATGAACATAAGGGAAGGGAAACAAAAATAATATAAAAACGGGAGACAAAACAGAAGAGACTCATAAATATGGAGAACAAACTGAGGGTTACTAGAGGGGTTATGGGAGGGGGGATAGGCTAAACGGGTAAGGGGAATTAAGGAATCTACTCCTGAAATCATTGTTGCACCATATGCTAACTTGGATGTAAATTAAAAAGTAAATAAATTATTAATTAAAAAAATGGTTACTGTATTCATAGAAACACGTGACAGGAGATCCTTCTAAATATAGGTCTCCAGGTCTTTTAAAAGAGCTGCATCATTTACATTTGTTTCTTTTTTACTAACACGTTAATTATATAAAGAGAATATTTCAAACATTTAATTGGCTCACCTTTTGTACATAGTCCAGTGCTCTTTCAATGTGACATGATTATCAATAATTTCATCCAAGGTAAGCAAAACTGTTAGCAGCTCTCCCAAGTGCTCATACATAGTCTGTCAAAAAACCTTTAATGATTACTATTTAATCACTAGTTAGAAGTTAAGCTTCCTATGGATTTTTAAAGTTAAACACACTGGGCGAATTACTAAATTAAAGCAGTGGGTAAATCAGTTTATTAACGTACAGATGAAACTATTAATCCTCAGATGGAACAGTAAACCTTAGAGAAACGCTTTGCCCACTATTTCATCCTTAACTGGGATATTGCAGAATTATTTCACTCTCCAAAGAGACCACTTAGAGAATTTGCATCGGGCCACTACTGGGAAAAACTAAGAATTATACTGCTAGTGGGTCAATAATGCCTCATCAACTTCACAAATTAAAAAGAAGCAAAAAAAAATTTTTTTTCTGAAGAGTCTTGCTATAATTGTTGTACTCCCCCATCACACAAACTCCACAGTAAAATATAGTAAAAATTACAGTTTTACAGATCAAGTTAAATGACTTTTACCTGAAAATGAACTCCAGTTGTCTCTATAATTTTGGGTGCAATCCTGTAATAAAATAGCATCCAATTAAAAAAAAAAACTTTTTTGTTTTTAAGAAAAACACATAGCAGAAGCTCTTGGACTTTTAACATGTATTTAGCTTTATTTCAGCTATAGTCACTATAACTTATGGGGCCACACTCCACTTTTCTAAGAAGAGAACGAACATGTATACAGAGTCAGGGTTATCCTTGTCTATACCTAAACTCAACGGGTAGGGAAATGACCATATGTGACCCATGAATAACCCTAGCCTTTAAACCTGAAGGACCAAGTTTGGGATGGAGATGGAGAAATAGTGAAACTGATATTCATTTCTTTCTAAACTATTAGAATTTTTCAATTCCCAACCAGAATCTTCGTTATCTTACCCAAACTGGCATTTGGAAACTAGTCAGGTTTATTTCTGAGTTCTCATTCCTACTGAAAAACAATGCATACAAACAACATGCCAAAGTCAAAAGCCCCAGGATAATTCAAATTTTACTTCCTAGACATTTCCTACTCAACAGTAAATAATTTAAGACGGTATTTATACATCAAAGCACATATAGATATTCCACAGGATAGAATATTTTAAAAATTAAATTCAGAATACAAATAAATTTCATCTCTTTTGGACAGGGGCATGGTGGTGGGGAGTTCTCTTTGAATTACACATCAGATACTGCAGATGTGTAGTCATGCTCTCATGCTCTCATTCCCCCCTGCCCTGAGGACAGCTTCAGTGAAAGAACATAACATAAAGTGAACACCTAACTGTAGAGAAAAACATGAGAATGAGAAACAGTTAACACAGTCTTCCAGTTCACAGCAACAGTTAAGATGCATTCTGGTATACTAAGAACAACAATGAATGGACCTGGTGATCAAAAGAACAGCATCTAAATTGCTATGGAATCTTATAGAATTCCTCTGGGTCTCAGTTACTTCTCATAATTGAGAACCCTTTGTCATATACCTAAACAAAGTTCCTGTAAGATTATAATTAAATAGCAAATGGGAAAGTTTTTAAGTATAAAGAATTAATCAAATGTGAGATATTACTCTGTAGTACTAAGAACAGTAAGGGCTCTATGAAAATTTGATTATTCTTCTTGATTTAGAACAGTGGTTCTCAAACTTGCAAGATCAACTGAGTAAAACCAAAATCTTTTTCAGTGTAGATTCCCTGGCACCACTCCGCCAGATTCTGCAGTTGTAGAAACGTCCCATGTGATTCTAATAAGCCAGGAAACAATGTAAAGGAGAAATAATGGGAGAGAATTTGGTACGAGTTCTAATTCCATATTAGCCTTTTCTATATAATCAAATTTAAGTTTATTCTGTCAACATTCTTATTCAGAGAGATAACATCATTTACCATGGTAGAAATTCTTATTAACCTATGTATTATACACATCAAGTACTGTTCGAAACATCATGCATCTTCAAAAGATGCTGAATAAATGAATGAGAGAATAAGTAAACAAATGAAAAATTATTTCGGGTAACTGGCTAGTTTTAGAAAAACATTCCCTGCATCTCTATTATAAATGCACAAATATTTACAAAATCCATTACTTGTTACTGATATAGAGGGCAGCCAACTGATGGACTACATTCATCACCACTTCATAGCACCTCGTCACAAAACAAGATAGTTCCTGAAATGACAAGTTGAGTATATGTTACATAGTTGCTTTTTAAATGTCACCATTTCTCTATTTTATGGTAACAATGGTAAACAAAAACAAAACAGTTTTCCAGTAAAATTTCCAGTTAACCTGCAGACAGACAATTCCAAACATCCTTCAAGTAAGCAGTCCTTAACCCTTCTCCTGCCTCCCAAAGTCATTTCTACTGCTTTGCCCCCACAGCATTTCATTCATACTTTTATTCTAAATATTATACTTTAGTTACTCATGTAATTCTTAAATGACAGAGACTATCTTATTCCTTAAGTATCCACTGTCCAGCATGGTGACTAACCCTCATGTGCTTCTCAATAAAGTTCTGTCCCGTGAAGTGAATAAAAAAATGAACACCTGAACGAAGAAGCTCAAGAGCTGGCAATTTAGGAAGTAGGACAATGAGGGAAAGGCTCTCCAGGAGTCACTCTGAAATAACTTCAAATGCTTATGACCCTTAACCTCACCTATAAACAGATTTGGTACACAGAAAGGGAAATACTACTGACTGCAGGCATATGTTTGTCATGAAAAAATTAATTTGCATCTACCACGTCCCATACCTTCTGAAAATTTCTTTTCAGAAGCTCTCGATGCTTAAACCTAAAAAAACAACTGGTATGCAAAAGTATTTAAAGCCTGATTAAATCTGTGGCTAAATTTTAAGTTCTACAAGGGCAGGAATTTCTGTTGGTTTTGTGCAATGCTGTATCCCCAGCACCAAGAACAGTTCCTAACATATGCTAGGGCTTATGAAACGCTTGTTGAAGGTTTAAAATTTTAATTTTATGCAGCTGTCAATGAGATCCAAAAACAATTTTAAATGTTTGAAAACAAAAATAAATAATGCATTTCAATTTTACTTAAATAGCTCTAGTTTTAGGGGCGCCTATGTGGCTCAGTTAAGCGTCCAACATTGGCTCAGGTCATGATCTCATGGTTCATGAGTTCGAGCCACATGTCGGGCTCTGTGCTGACAGCTCAGAGCCTGGAGCCTGCTTCACATTCTGTGTCTCCCTCTCTGCCCCTCCCCCACTTGCACTCTGTATCTCTCTCTCTCTCTCTCAAAAATAAACATTAAAAAAAATTTTTTTAAATAGCTCTAGTTTTACCTTTCTTATTAAACTTCTAAAAGTTCAATAAAAGCAAAGAACATAAAATTCAGACAAATAGCACAAAATAAAAAAGGAAGAAACAAGTTTATTTAAATAATAGACTATTTAAATAAAATAGAATTAGCCAATTAAAAGACAGAGATCTTCAGATTTTCAGATCATGTAATAAAGCAAAATCCAGATACATGTGACTTTAAAGAATCACAACTTAAACATAACGATACTGAAAGGTTGAGAGAATATAAAAAAATAAATCAAGAAAATGTTAACTAAAACAGAGCTGGGACAGTGATAATATCAGACAAAATAGAGTTTGTTAGTATATCAGAGCTATAGTTTATAACACATACTTATACAATCATATATTACATATGTAATTATTATAGTTAAACAGGGTTACCACATAACAGATTCAACTTACAAAGAATGATTAACAATTTTTTTTTTTAATTTTTTTTTTTTTTCAACGTTTATTTATTTTTGGGACAGAGAGAGACAGAGCATGAACGGGGGAGGGGCAGAGAGAGAGGGAGACACAGAATTGGAAACAGGCTCCAGGCTCCGAGCCATCAGCCCAGAGCCTGACGCGGGGCTCGAACTCCCGGACTGCGAGATCGTGACCTGGCTGAAGTCGGACGCTTAACCGACTGCGCCACCCAGGCGCCCCAACAATTTTAAACTTGTATGCACCAACAGAATATCCTGAAAATAAGAAATGTGCAATTTGATAAAACTAGACAGAGAAACTGACACATTCACTGGGGACCCTGCAAATTACATTTCTTAGACTCCTGCCAGCAGGTTTCCCATTAGGTTCTGTCAACAGGTGGCACTAAAAGGACACTGGAGGGCAGGAAAAGGACATTCTTTCTATTTCTTGCTTTTTCTTTTTTTAAGTTATTTATTTTGAGAGAGAGCATGAGAGAGAATCCCAAGTAGGCTCCATGCTGAGCCCAACGAGAGACTCAATCTCACCACAATGAGATCGTGACCTGAGCCAAAATCAAGAGCTGGATGCTTAACCAACTGAGCCATCCAGGCGCCCCTACTTCTTGCTGATTTTATCAATAAAACCCAGACAAGAGCAGTCCACCCCATCAATGGCAGTTTGCTCCAGCCTTCAGCTTCTTTCAGCACTACAGAACCAACCCCATGTTGCTGTCTCAGAGGTACCAGCCCACCAGGCAGCGCTGGTTCCTTCAGAGATATGAGCACTAACTCCACAGGGCTCCTGCTCCAAACTCCCAGATTCTGGCAACCCCAACCCTTTCCCCTTTTTCCCTTGATGCAGAGGTGGTATCTGCTTTCTCTGGATGACCTATCTTCTTTTCACTTTTTTAAATGCACTTTCAAGTTACTCAACATACAGGGTAGTGCTGGCTTCAGGAGCAGAACCCATCATCTCTTACATGACACCCTGTGCTCATCCCAACAAGTGCCCTCCTTAATGCCCATCACCCACTTAACTCCTCACCCCCAGCAACCCTCGGTATGTTCTCCGTATTTAAGAGTCCCTTATGGTTTGCCTCCCTCTCTGTTTTTATCTTATTTTTCTTTCCCTTCCTCTATGTTCATCTGTTGTGTTTCTTAAATTCCACATGAGTGAA
This sequence comes from Lynx canadensis, assembly GCF_007474595.2. Taxonomy (NCBI): domain Eukaryota; kingdom Metazoa; phylum Chordata; class Mammalia; order Carnivora; family Felidae; genus Lynx; species Lynx canadensis. Next base: position 124,495,878 of record NC_044309.1, on the reverse strand, counting down.
ATCATATATCTGTCTTTCTTATTTTGCTTAGCATAATACACTCTACTTCCATCCACATTGCTACAAATGGCAAGATGTCATTCTTTCTCACCTTCTTTTCTTTCAGCCCTCCAACTTTTATTTATTTTTAATGTTTATTATTTTTGAGAGAGACAGAGAGAGCAAGCAGGGGAGGGGCAGAGAGAGAGGGAGACACAGAATCTGAAGCAGGCTCCAGGCTCTGAGCTGTCAGCACAGAGCCCAATGCGGGGCTCGAACTCACAAACCACGAGATCATGACCTGAGCCGAAGTCAGACGCTCAACCGACTGAGACACCCAAGCACCCCAAAGTTTAAATTATTTTAAAAGGCATGGTGACAAATTGTCCACAAATGAAAATATGAAAGGAAGAAAGAAACAAACTTACTTTGATACCTGATTTCCATAAAATGCTATGAAAATCTTTCAGGAATTATGACCTCTTAACTATAATTCAATGCCAACTAAGTGTCTTACTCTCACAGTACACGCTTTTAGCATTTGAACTCTTTTTTGAGTGTAATCTACCCAAACTTTAAGAAAAAAAGAAAAAAACAGCAAAAAGTCAAAACTAGTTACCTGTAAAAATGAAATAAATCTTCCCATTTGAATTTGGCAATCACCTTCCACCATGCTGGAATCTGTAGCTTTAAAGGGCAACATAAAGAGTCATATTTCAATTTTTTAGTTTAAACTTAGTCAAGACCCAAAAAGAAAAATAAATACAACTTTTATTAGTATATCTTCTAAACTGCATACTATTGAAAAACAGAATGTTTATACTGAAAAGAAAAATGAGACAATCATTAATGATTCAGTTAAAACAATCATCTGTTTCACTATTTAGTGAATTCAAGGAAAATCCTTATCTAGCCACGGTGCTTTGTAAGTTATAAAAATATCACAAATAGATTTTAGAGAATTTGCTGCTGCTTCATCACTCAGGGTTTTTCCATCTGCTTATGAAAACAAATAAACCAACAAAAAATCTGAATATTTTTCTCACATTAATACATCATATAATCATGGTAGTCCTAGAATTGCCAACTTTTTGTTCATTTCAACGTCAAAAAGGCATTATGGCATTACGATGTAAAATTTTAAAACTTACCTCCTTCTCCATAAAACAAGAGACCATTATAAAATTTAGTTTCAGCCTGTTTAAAAAAAAATAAAATAATTTTAAAGGTTGCTATTTTGTTTTTAAATTCCTAGGCTCTCTTAGTTATCCATATTTAATAATAATCAGAGGACTACATCACATACAAATTCACTTAAATTCAAAAACTGCTTACAAAACAGGTAAATTCAATTTATCTTTAGACTACCAAAGATATCATTAATACTCAAAGTTATCTCTTAATTTCTTTACCCTTGCCTTTGTCTTTTCTAACCATTCTAATTGTCCCACATCCTCCCACTAGTTCATGAGAAGAGAAAGCAACCGCATGGTATCAAAAGGGTACAGAAAAAAAGAGGAAGTTTACCAACTTCTACCAGAGTTTTAATGACCCATGGGTAAGGTAATACAAAGCATATTAAAAATCCAAAGCTTTTTTTTTTTTTTTTTCTTAAATCGGTTATATCTTGGGATGCCTGGCTGGATCAGTCAGTAGAGCATGCAACTCTTAATCTCAGGGTGGTGACTTCAAGCCCCATGCTGGGCATGGAGCTCACTTTAAAAAAAAAAAAAAAAAAAGGCTAAAAAGTCAATTATATCTAGAAAGCTAGTATATGTGGCAGATAACACAGACTCTGAAGGTATGCAGACCCAGACTCAAACAGTTACCACTAGTAAAATGTTAGGCAAGTGACATCCTCTTTAAGCTCATCTGTTTCCTCATCTATTCCTCATACTATCTGCCTTTCATTCTACATATAAACAGGATTCCTATGGTGTCTGGTACACAGAAAGCACACTCAGTGAATGGTAATCACTATTAGTATTACTTTAAATAAACAATTCAACATGCAATAAATCTTTATATACACTGTATATGTAAGCACATATTTGCTTTTATATCATGTTTTTAACATCTTAAGAGTACAAATAATTACCTCATACTTTAATTTCTTGATTTCACAACAAAGTGCAGCATAAACAGTAATGACTTTGTTCAAGACCTAGTTTCATGTGTAAAAACATAAAAAATATAAGTTATAGCAGATAACTAAAGCATTTCAAAAAAATAAGATTTTTAGGTTTAGAAATCTGTACCTTGTTTTCAGTCTTTATGAGTTCCAAAAGGGAAGACTGTTCATAAGGCAAAAGCTATAGTAACAGAGGGAAAGAACATTTCTTTTTAATTTGAAAAAAATAATTGAAATGTTGAATACACAAATTGAGTCTAGCCCTATCTATTCTATTCAAACTTGCGTTGAACCCTGTACTTAGCACTAACACCACACTAGATCAGGAGTGACTGCTAAGGGACATAGGATTTCTTTTGAGGGTGTTGAAAATGCTCTAAAATTGAGTCTAGTGATACCTGCATGATTTTGTGAATACACTAAAAAAACAAAGAATTATACGATATGTGAATTCCAAAAATTGTGAGATGTGTGAATTTCAAGAAAACTGTTACCGAAAAAGTCAATATGTAACTGAGGGCAGTGTCTAGTACATAATAAATGCTCAGTAAATGTTAATTATTAAGTGGTAACCGATTACAGTTTCAAAGATAAAACAAGACAGAATGATCTGAAAATGGTACAGAGCAGGAATGCCTTATTTTGTGCATTAAGAAATTACTCCCAAATTAAATTCTACTAAAACTAGTATTACACTATATGTTAACTAACTGGAATTTAAATAAAAAATTTAAAAAATAAACCAAAAATGCCAGTACTCCCACATTAAGATCCTCTAAATAGCATAAGGGGAAATGATGAAAATCTTCTATATTTTCATTAGAATATGAGTTACATGGATATGGATGTTTGACAAAATTCACCGAACAGTATATTGTAAATCTATGTATTTCACTGCACATAAAATAATCTCAATAAGGAAAAAATAAAGCTTGAATATTTTATTCCAACCCTCTTCATTTTCTTGGTGAAAAACAAAGGCTACCTCAAAGAGGTTTGTGTCATTCATTAAAAAAAAAAAAAAAAAACCAACTGCATGGCTTAGAGATGAATAAATTAACAATTTTTCCTCCAAGTTTCAGTTCTCTAGATTCCAAATAATAAAAACATACAGTTGAACTCTGAACAACACAGGTTTGAATTGTGTGAGTCCACTTACATGTGGATTCATTTTTTTATAAACACAGTACAGTACTGTCAATGTATTTTTCATCATGATTTTCTTAATAACATTTTCTTTTCTCCAGCTTATTGTAAGAATATAACACATAATTTGTGTCAAAATATGTGTCAGACAAAATATGTGTCAATGAACTGTTTATGTTATTGGTAAGGCTTCTGGTCAACAGGAGGTGAAGTTTGGTGAGTCAAAAGTTATATGCAGATTTTCAATGACATGGGAAGTCAGTGCCCTTAACCCCCACATCGTTCAAGGGCCAACTGTATATTCCATTTTTTAAAACTATGTTTTCAAGATATAGTATGTCCTGAAAATACACACATAAATTAAAAATAAAACAAAATCAAACCTTTAATGCTATTGGATCAAGATTGAAATCCCAAACATCACCAATTGAATCATCCAATGCATCCTCAATTCTTCTCAGTTGAGATGTATATTCCTCAAGAAATTTCCCGTAATTCTTAAGTTGAACTTCAGCATGAATTTCTAAATTTAAATTTTAAAATAGTATGTAAGAAGTACAAGTAATGAATTACAGGACATTTACTTCAAATAATCTCAAAAGTCACAGCAAAGTACTTACTAAGCATTTTTAAATGTATTACTTTGGAATGTCTGGACGTCTTGAAAATAAAGTTTCAAAATTAAACAATAATTCAGCTTTTCATCTTTTCCAAATAGTAATTTTAAAAGCTGTGCATGTTATACAGTAATACCACATTTAAACTACAACTTTAAAGTACTATGAAAAATTTATTGTCCTATTTACCCCATAAATAATGTGAATAATGCCTTCAATAGCTCAACATCTTGATCCTATGTTTTAGTCATAAATAACTTTTTTGCAAAAAAAATAAATAAAGACCTGTATCAGGCGCAAAAATCTGTTGTCACAGAAGCAAAATTTAAAAAGGTAATTTTTAATTCTCTATACTGTAAACTACTGTCTAAAAATACATCCAGGGGTGCCTAGGTGGCTCAGTCGGTTAAGCATTCAACTTCGGCTCAGGTCACAATCTCACAGTTCGTGTGCTGGAGCCCCACAAGGGGCTCTGTGCTGACAGCTCAGAGCCTGAAGCCTGCTTCAGATTCTGTGTCTTCATCTCTCCGCCCCTTCCCCACTCACACTCTGTCTCTCTCAAAAATAAACATGAAAAAAAAATTTTTAAATACATCTAAATATTGTTTTTAAAAACGGTTTTAGACCTGCTCTATCATGTTATTTCTGTAACGCCCAAAATTCACCAAGATATTTTAATGACTTCACTATCATAAGAGTTGGAAAAGCCAAATGAAGAACACTGAGTATAGAATATAGTGGTAATATTTACACAATTTACACAATAGATGACTCTAAGGGGTCAGTGGAATAAACTGGACAATAAAAGTATGTCTAGTCATCAAAATTAATACTAAAAGGAGATATTCTATCTTATACATAAGAATTAATTACTTATTCCAAAGACAGCAAATCCAATTCAGTTTCTTTTATTGATGTGAATAACTATTCAATCGTTGTCTCCTAAAAAAAAACTAAAATTTTTCTCTCAAATTAGCCTTGCAAAGTAACTCTAAGATAAATTATATTCTAAGGATAAAGACCTAGCTTCCCAATCTCCCTTATTTTGCAACTAATGCTCAGAGCCTGAGATCTATTCCTATCTCACTGCAGGAGTAACCTAGGCAATTTTAGAAGACAATCTAGATATGACTCATAAATTTAAAAACTGTGAGAGATTCTTGAAATCCCAAATACATGCCTAATTCTCAATTACATGCATTTAACCAGCAAATGAGTTCTTCATGACAATGCCAGAAAAGCATGGTGGCAGTTAGTCTGGGAATTCACAAAGCAATGGGCAACTGATAACCTGCAATAACATTAAAGTTCCTTGCTGATAAAATAATCAATAGTTGTAAAATTAGTACAAAGTTATGACAAAAAGATTTGAAGAAATCCAGGGCGATTCCTCAAGAGTCAAATCCAAAAATGTATTTACATGCTCATCTCAACATTCTTTGTGTAATCTCTGTAGCTCTAATACTTTACACAGTTCCTAGGATGCAGAAAATGTCTGTTGACTGAATCCGATCATCCTACTCTCAGTTGAACCATTTTCAAACCTAGCAATATATTTTCATTACAGTTTTTTGAAGATACTAGAGTAAGAGACCTCTGTCCATAAAACCTCATACATGACAAGGCGCAGTTCACTTTATAACAGTAAATACAAAATCCTCGCCACAAAAAAAGTTGAAGGACGTCATTACCACCACGATTTTTTTTTATGCTGCATAAGAGCTACTAACTTATGGAATGTTTTATGAAAAACTGCAAACCATTTATGAATTGAGCTCATGCTTCTTACTTAATTACATGTAAGTTGGTACACATGATTTTTTTCTTTGTAAAGTTAGGCAGGGTTCACGTGTAATTTTTAAAAATTACATTCACCTTTTGGGAAAACTGTATTAAGAAACAAATTAACAAGCGGGAGGTCTCAATCTCTCATATCACTTAAACAGAATAACAGCACTACAGATAAGAAGCATTACCAATTTGAATTAATCTTAAGTAGAGTTTCACTAAAATAATTATTTGGTCTCTACCTTTAGTTTTGGGGGTTGGACTTTCAAGTTAAAAACGAAACGACTCGATTTTATGAAGTATAAGTTGCTTAATTTTTGCAACCTTTCTAGGTGCAACGGAAGCTACAGAACATCTCTGAAAAACGCTACTTGTAAATAAAAGGCACGGAAGGGGGTAAACTGGCACTCGCTCGTTTATTTTTTCCGCGGGAAGAGTGCTTTTCCGCTGTCTTTTACGCTGTAAGAACATGCAGAAAAAATCCTCAAACTTCCAAAAGTTGATTGGAAGAAAAGTAGAAAAACAGGAAAGCGAAAACAGGAACCCGGACCTCACTCAGCCCGTTCTAGAACTGCACACTCCGCACATGTGGCGAAAGCCCCGAGAGGCCAGAGGCAGGGCCAGCCTCGGCTCCCCGGGCTGCTGGGCCTCCCTGGACGCACCCCGCCCGGCCCTGGGTAGCGGAGAGGGGACGCCGCTGCCCCGGGCACCACGGGCTCCTCGGGAGAGCCACCGCCCCGGACGCTGAGCCCTGACCCGGCCGGCCTGACCCACCGCCGCTGGAGCCCCAACCCCGAAAGTAACGCCCGAGGGCGCGTCCCTCTCACACTTCAAGGGGCAGCAAGTGTCCCGAACTGGACGGCTGCGCGGCGACCACGACGCAGAGCCCTCCCGCAGGAGCGCCGCCGGTGGGGGGCTGAGGCGGGCCGGCGAGCATCCACCCGCAGCCCTTGCCCTGCCGCTCCCTTACTCTGTGAGCCGTCGTCAACGCGGTCGAACTCCCAGTCTGGGGACAGAGTCTCCACCGCCATCACCCCGGCGCCTCCCACAGTCACAGCCCCAACCAGACTGGGCGACCGAGGCAGCCTCACCCGGGCGGCTGTCGAGGCACGTGACTTCCGGCCCCGGCCCCGCCCCCGCTCGCGAGGGCAGGCCCGGCTCAAGGCCCTATGGGCCGCGGGGGCTGCTGGGAAAGCGAGTCGTCCGCGGCGGCCGGAGGCGGCCGCTGCGGCGGCGGTGCTCGAGGCGTCCTGCGGTCGGGACTAGGTCCTCACCGCCGTTCGCTTCACATCTGAAGACACATCGGTGCCTTTGACTTCTCCCTGGTGTCTCCAGGTCATTTTTAATACCTGGGGAGTTGCTCCATCAGTCTAGCCTAAGAAGGGCAAAATTGACGCACTAGTGGCTTAACAGGAGGGCGTGGTCCTCGAGGACGTCGCTGTCCAGGTGCTTCTTACAAGAAGCACAAATTGCCAATGCCCTCCCTGTCCACCGCCACCCCCCCCCATCAGAGTTCTTGCCGCTATCCTCTTCCAAGTCCTGTACTGATTGATCTTGAGAAGAAAAAACGGTGTGTGAGAGGAGTTACTTCGCGAACACCCCAGCGAGGCATTTTACTACTCTGCTTACCTTGCGGTAACCTATCCCGCGTCCCCTCTTCTTAAAAAGGCGGGGGGGGGGGGGGGGGGCGGAGAGGAAGCACTATTTAACACTATTTAAATGTGTTCCAAAATGCAGACTAACTGGGCTTTTCCGCAAATAGAGATCTGTGTTACCCTGTAATTCTACAGGTATGCAGATATTTACACAGCAGTGTTCATTGCTGCATGGTTTTTAATACATATTAACAGAAAATGATCTTAATGCCCATCAATAGAGGATAATTACATAAAAGTTTAATATATACATATTACGAAATACTAGATAGCTGTTTTTAAAGCTGAAATACATTTTTTTAACGTTTATTTATTTTTGAGACAGAGAGAGACAGAGCATGAACAGGGGAGGGGCAGAGAGAGAGGGAGACACAGAATCTGAAACAGGCTCCAGGCTCTGAGCGGTCAGCACAGAACCCGCCGCGGGGCTCGAACTCACGGACAGTGAGATCATAACCTGAGCCGAAGTCGGACGCTTAACCGACCAAGCCACCCAGGCGCCCCAAAACTGAAATACATTTACGGAGACATGAGAAACTGACAGAAGGCAGTTGCCGAATAATGTCGACTTGTGGTTACCTTTATGCTTTTATGTAAACACGTTTGTGCATGTGTGCATGCAAATGCATAGAAAGAGAACTCAAATGACGTTAAACAAGACAGAGGCCAACTGGAAAACAGTATGTGTTGGTGATTTGAAAAGTGGATTTTCAAGCTTTATTATTATCTCTTTATGTATCTTTTTAATTTTTAACAATGAAAGCTTATTAAAGTCTTCTGTAATCGTAAAAAGGACCAAAAATAACTAAATTAATCAAAGCAGGTAAAAGGTATCTGGAAGAGCATTCCCAGAGACCAGTAGATCTGCAGTAGGTCAAGTATTTGAATGTCCACTCAGTACCAGGCACCATGCTATATACAGAGATTATTATGGAAAAAAAAAAAAAAGACAAGAAAGGTGGAACCCACCCAGATGATGCTTGTAGTCTTAGTGGGCATTTTAGAAAAGAAAAGAAACAAACTTGAAAATAACAGTGACATCAGTGCCTATTGGCTGGCGATTTTTTTTCCTTTAAAAAATGTTTATTTATTTTGAGAGAGAGAGACAGCGGGTAGGGGCAGAGAGAGATGGAGAGTGAGAATTCTATGAAGGCTCTGCACTGCTAACCCTGGGGTTGAACTCACCGGAAACTCAGCTGACTGAGCCACCCAGATGCCCCCATCCTTTTTCCTTTTACTTTCTGCATGATCATGACTTCAACTTGCTATACTCTTCACATTTGTATTAATCACTGTAATTAGTCTCCCCACAGCTGATTGTGATACATTGAAATTACAGGTCAGAGCAATTTGAATATGCAAATTCACTAATCTATTATAGTTAATAAATCAGAGGCAAGAGGCAGTGTCGTGCTATAATGAACACAGTTTCTACAGCCAAATTGTGTAGGTCCAAATCTCTGTCACTTACTAGTCATGTGATTTGGGGTCAAGTAATTTAACCTCTGCCTCAATGTCCTCATTTTTAAAATGGGAATGATATGAACAGACACTTTTCCAAAGAGGACATCCAGATGGCTAACAGACACATGAAAAGATGCTCAACATCACTCATCATCAACGACATACAAACCAAAACCCCCCAAAATTAAAATACAGCTACCCTATGACCCAGCAATTGCACTACTAGGTATTTATCCAAAGGATACCAAAAAATGCTGCTTTGAAGGGGCACGTGTACCCCAATGTTTATAGCAGTGCTATTGACAATAGCCAAATTATGGAAAGAGTCCATATATCCATTGGCTGATGAATGAATAAAGATGTGCTATGTATCTACAATGGAATATTACTCAGTAATCAAACAGAATGAATTCTTGCCATTTGCAACAATGTGGATAGAACTAGAATGTATTTTTGCTAAGTGAAATAAGAGAAAGAAATATATGATTTCACTCATATGTAGAATTTAAGAAACCAAACAGCTGAACATAGGGGAAGGAAAGCAAAAATAGGATAAAAACAGAGAGAGGCAAACCATAAGAGACTCTTAAATACAGAGAACAAACTGAGGGTTGTTGGAGGGGTGTGGGGCGGGGGGGGGGGTGGCTAAATGTGTGATGGGCATTAAGGAGGGCACTTGTTGAGATGAGCACTGGATGTTATATGTAAGTGAGGAACCACTAAATTCTACTCCTGAAACCATTATTACACTATATGTTAAATAGGATTTAACTTTCTTGGATTTTTCCTTTTTACAAAAAAAAAAGTTCTCTCATTTATTTTGAGAAAGAGAGGGAGTGAAGAAGGTCTCTCTTTTATTTTTTAAATAAAATTTTAAAAAATTTAAAAAATAAAATGGGAATGATAATAGTAAATACATCTTGGGATTGTTATGAGGACTAATTTAGTTTATACATGAAAGAAACATAGAACAATGCCAACTGCATACAGTAAAAGCGTTTGCTATTTTGAATCATTATAACCTTATTTTTTAAAGAAATCTTACTGCCTCTCTTGATCTGACATATATTTAAGTAAAATTCCAGGGCGTAGAATTGTATTAGTTAGATATGAAATATAAAGCACATTCCCTATAAACTGAAATGTACTGTTGAAAGTTATTTATTACAGCAGATGTCTTATATTTTCAGGCCTCGTCTACAGAAGGCAAATAATCATCTTGAGGAATTAAATGTCCTTGTTTCTACTTTTCTTTGTTCTTAACAGTACTGTCTGAAAGGCAAGCTTGGAAACAGAAGGGAAAAATTTTTTATAGAGACAGCATGGTACTATTTTAAGAGCTTCAAAGAACTTTAGAACAGCTGCCCACAGAAGGTGCTTGCAGGAGTTTTTCCCTTGAACACTTATACCCACAACTTAAGTACCAGTTTATTACATACCAAAACACTTTTTACATATTATAGAGCTATGGTCTTGGTGAGCTTGTTTCCTAGTATACATTTAAAGCATGTTTCCAACAACAGAAAGTCGATGGTAATGATTCACTAGAGACATTTCACATAATAATGCGTCACAGAGACCTATGTGTACCTGTCAAAAAGATTCCTAGTGTGTTAATTCATATATTTCTTCCCAAAAGAATGATTCACCTGGACAATTATTGTAGACCTGTGACAGATCTTCTCTTTCCATCGTCCATACTGTTCTCCAAGTGAAGTTTCTCAAAACCTATCTGATCAGGTGATGTGCCACTTTAAATCCTTCAGTAGATTCCCATGGCCCTTGGTTCGGAATTATCACTTCATAGTATGGAACACAAGACTTCTTCAAATCTGCCCCTTGATTATTCTCTAAATTTTCTGCCTCAACTACTCCCTAATTTACACCCACTCTGCTCTGCTGAGATGCCAAACCATGTGCAGTTTCTCAAACAGGTCCTGCTACTTACAGTATATATAAAGGATTCAAAATGCTTCTTGGCACATTGTAAATGCAAACTAAGTGCTGCGATTATCTTTACTACCACTCCTGATCCCTGCTTTACTCTTTTTTCCCCCTAATTGTTACAAATATCTTCTTCTTCTCATTGAAGGAATACTCAGCAAGGTAGGCCATATGCTAGGCCATAAAACAAGTCTCAACGCAATTAAATGGACTGAAATTTTATGGTTATATTCTCTGACTGCCATGGGATTATATTAGAAATCAATAACCAAAAAAAGTCTCAACGTATCTGGAAAATCCCTAATGAGCACAAATCTCTAGGGCATTGTGCTGAATGAAGAAAATCTACAAAGTTGTATAGAATGTGATTCCATTTATTTGACAGTCTTGAAAAGATAAAACTCCAGTGATTGAGAACAGAGCAGAGATTATCAGTGTTAAGGGTGGTTGGTAGCCAAGACTCCAAAGGAACAGGGCAGTTTTAGGGTGAGGAATGGAACTCTTCTGTATCCTGATTGCAATGTCACTTATATGAATCTTCACATAGGTTAAAACTCATAGAACTGTACAGCAAAAGTGAAATCAATTTTACTGTATGTTAATTTTAAAACATGTAGTGGTGGAATTAGCCATCATGTGCATTAGGCTTCAGGATTCAAATGATGTCAGGTCTTAGATTCTCACTATTTCTTTTCTGTCTCTTCCACAACGTTTGCTACCATCTTTAGGTTCTGTACGGTAGCCTGTTTTGCTTGTTGGTTTGTATTGTTTTTTAGATTCCATATATAAGCAAAATCATCTGGTATTTGTCTTTCTCTGTCTGACTTAGTTCACATAGCATAATACCCTCCAGGTCCATCCATGTTGTCACAAGTAGCAAGAGCTTATTCTTTTTTATGGCCAAGTAATACTCCTCTGTATGTGTGTGTATACCACTTCTTTATCCATTAATCTATTAATAGATACTTGAATTGTTCCCATGCCTTATCTCTTATAAATAATGCTGCATAAGAGTGCATACATCTTTCTGAATGGTGTTTTTGTTTTCTTTGGGCAAATACCCAGTGGTATAATTACTAGATCATATGATATTTGTATCTTTAATTTCTTGAGGAATCTCCATATTGTTTTCCACAGTAGTTGCACCAATTTATATTCCCACCAACAGTGCACAAGGGTTTCCTTTTCTCCACTTGCTATTTCTTGTCTTTTCGATACCAGCCATTCTGACACATGTGAGGTGATATCTCATTGTGGTTTTGATTTGCACTCCCCTGCTGATGAATGCTGTTGAGCATCTTTTCATGTGTCTGTTGGACATCCATATGTCATCTTTGGAGAAATGTCTGTTCATGTACTCTGCCCATTTTTTAATTGGATTATTTGGGGTTTCTTTTGGTGTTGAGTTGTATAAGCTCTTCATATACTTTGGATACTAACCCTTTATCAGATATGTCATTTGCAAATATCTTCTCCCATTCAGTAGGTTGTCTTTTTGTTTTGTTGATTGTTTCCTTTGCTGTGAAGAAGCTCTTTATTTTGATGTATTTCAAATAGTTTATTTTTGTTCGTTTCCCTTGCCTCAGAAGACATATCTAGAAACACGTTGCTGCAGTTGATATCAGAGACATTATTGCTGTGCTCTCTTCTAGGATTTTTATGGTTAAAAGTCTCATATTAAGGTCTTTAATCTACTTTGAGTTTATTTTTGTATATGGTATTCGAAAGTCATCCAGTTTCATTCTTTTGCACCAGTTAATAAAAAGGCAGTCTTTTCATCCAGATGGCCAACTGACATATGAAAAAATGCTCAACATCACTCATCATCAAGGAAATACAAATCAAAACCACAATGAGATACAACCTCACACCTGTCAGAATGACTAACATTAACAACTCAGGCAACAACAGATGTTGGCGAGGATGTGGAGAAAGAGGATCTCTTTTGCACTGTTGGTGGCAACGCAAGCTGGTGCAGCCACTCTGGAAAACAGTATGGAGGTTCCTCAAAAAATCAAAAATAGAACTACCCTACGACGCAGCAATTGCACTATTAGATGTTTAACCAAGGGATACAGGTGTGCTGTTTCGGAGGGACACATGCACCCCAATGTTTATAGCAGCATTATCAACAAGAACCAAAGTATGGAAAGAGCCCAAATGTCCATTGATGGGTGAATGGATAAAGAAGATGTAGTGTATACATATATGTGTGTGTGTGTCCGTGTGTTACATGTGATATATATATATATATATATATATATATATATATATATATACTGGAGTATTACTCAGCAATCAAAAAGAATGAAATCTTGCCATTTGCAGCTATGTGACGGAACTAGAGGGTATTATGCTAAGCCAAATTAGTCAGAGAAAGACAAATATCATATGACTTCACTCATATGAGGACTTTAAGACACAGAACAGATGAACACAAGGGAAGGGAAGCAAAAATAATATAAAAACAGGGAAGGGAACAAAACGTAAGAGACTCTTAAATATGGAGAACAAACAGAGGGTTACTGGAGGAGTTGTTGGAGGGGGGAAGGGCTAAATGGGTAAGGGGCATTAAGCAATCTACCCTGAAATCATTGTTGCACTATGTGCTAACTAACTTGGAAGTAAATTTAAAAAAAAAAAGGCAGTCTTTTTTCTACAATGGCTTTTTCATTGTAGATTAATTGACCATACTGGTGTGGGTTCATTTCTGGGCTTTTAATCCTATTTTGTTAATCTGTGTGTCTGGTTTTTGTGCCAGTACCATACTGTTTTGATTACTATAGCTTTGTAGTATATCTTGAAATCTGGGATTGTGACACCTCCAATTTTGTTCTTCTTTCTCAAGATTGCTTTGGTTATTTGGGTCTTCTGTCATTCCATACAAATTTTAGGATTATTTGTTCTTATTCTGTGAAAAATACTACTGGTATTTTGATAGGGATTGCATTAAATCTGTAGATTGCTTTAGGTAGTGTGGACATTTTAACAATATTAATTCTTCCAATCCATTAATATGATATACCTTTCCATTTGTTTGTGTTGTTTTCAATTCCTTTCATCAATATCTTACAGTTTTTAGAGTATAGAGCTTTCACCTCCTTGGTGAAATTTATCCCTAGTTATTTTATTCTTTTTGGTGCAATTATAAATGGGATTGTTTTCATAATTTATCTTTCTGCAACTTTGTTATTAGTGTATTGAAATGCAACAGATTTCTGTATATTAATTTTGCATGCTGAAACTTTACTGAATTCATTTATTAGTTCTAATAGTTTTTTGATGGAGTCATTAGTGTTTTCTACATATAGTATCATGTCATCTGCAAATAGTGACAGTTTTACTTCTTCCTTACCAATTTGGATGACTTTTATTTCTTTTTCTTGCCTGATTACTACACCTAGGACTCCCAATAGTATGTTGAATGAAAGTGGATGAAAGTGGTGAAAGTAGACATCCTTGTTTTATCCCTGATCTTAGAGGAAAAGCTTGGAGTTTTTCACCATTGACTATAATGTTAGCTGTGGGTTTTTCATAATGACCTTTATTGTATTGAGGTATATTCCCTCTAAACTCACTTTATTGAAAGTTTATCATGAATGGATGGTGTATTTTGTCAAATGCTTTTCCTGCATCTATTGAGATGATTATATGGTTTTTATCCTTCCTCTTGTTAATGTGATATATCACATTGATTGACTTCCAAATATTGAACCACTCTTGCATCCCTCAAATAAATCCTACTTGATCATAATGAATGATTTCTCAAATGTGCTGTTGGATTTGTTTTGCCAACCTTTTGTTGAGGATTTTAGCATCTATGGTCATCAGAGATGTTGGCCTGTAGTTTTCTTTTTTTGTAGTGTCTTTGTCTGGTTTTGGTATTGGGGTAATGCTGGCCTCATAGAATGAATTTGGAAGCTTTCCTTCCTCAAATTCTCTCAAGTTTTTGTTTGAGAGACATAAAAATGAGTTTATTTCATCTTCATTTTTGCTGTGTATAAAAGTCTAGATTAGTAGGGCTTTTCTGTTTGTCAAACTCTAATTACCTCTGATGTAACCATGAGTTATCCAGGGAACTTTATCTTTTATTCTTACAGAAGAAAATATTAGACATCATTAATATTTCATTATATGTGTGTAGACATAAACTCTACACTTCCTAAAGTTGGGAATTAGAGAATACAACTATGGAACCCCTGCTCAGAAAAAGACACACTCCTTGCCCACCCTTCTCAGTACACATAGATAAGAACAAATAAAATAATTATCAGTATTTGGAAGTTTAAAGAAGCAAGAAGTCTTCTGATTGGAGCATTTAGTCCACTTACATTCAATGTTATTATTGAAAGATATGGGCTTAGAGTCATTGTGATATCTGTAGGTTTCATGCTTGTAGTGATGTCTCTGGTACTTTGTGGTCCTTGCAACATTTCACTCACAGATCCCCCTTAGGATCTCTTGTAGGGTTGGTTTAGTGGTGATGAATTCTTTCAGTTTTTGTTTGTTTGGGAAAACCTTTATCTCTCCTTCTATTCTGAATGACAGGCTTGCTGCATAAAGGACTCTTGACTGCATATGTTTCCTGTTCATCACACTGAAGATTTCCTCATTCCTTTCTGGCCTGCCAAGTTTCAGTAGATAGGTCTGCTACTACCCTTATGCTTCTACCTTTGTATGCTAAGTCCCGTTTATCACTAGCTGCTTTCAGAATTCTCTCTTTATCCTTATATTTTGCCAGTTTCACTATGATATGTTGTGCAGAAGATTGATTCAAGTTACGTCTGAAGGGAGTTCTCTGTGCCTCTTGGATTTCAATGTCTGTTTCCTTCCCCAGATTGGGGGAGTTCTCAGCTATGATTTGTTCAAGTATACCTTCAGCCCCTTTCTCTCTCTTCTTCTTCCAGAATTCCTATGATACAGATATTGTGCCATTTGATTGCATCACTTAGTTCTCTAATTCTCCCTTCTTGATCCTGGATTTTTTTATCTCTCTTTTTCTCAGCTTCCTCTTTTTCCATAATTTTATCTTCTAATTCACCTATTCTCCCCTCTGACTCTTCAATCCACACTGTGGCTGTCTCCATTTTATTTTACACCTCACTTATAACATTTTTTAATTCATCATGACTATTCTGTAGCTCCTTGATCTCTGCGGTCTCTTTAATAAAAGGTGCTGGGAGAACTGGACAGCAACATGCAGAAGAATGAAACTAGACCTTTCTTACACCATACACAAAAATAAACTCAAAATGGATGAAGGACCTGAATATGAGACAGGAAACCATAAAAACCCTAGAGGAGAAAGCGGAAAAAACCTCTTTGACCTCAGCCGCAGCAATTTCTTACTCTATAAATCTCCAAAGGCAAGGGAATTAAAAGCAAAAAATGAACCACTGGGACCTCATCAAGATAAAAAGCTTCTGCACTGCAAAGGAAACAATCAACAAAACTAAAAGGCAACCAACAGAATGGGAAAAGATACTTGCAAATGACATATCAGATAAAGGGCTAGTATCTAAAATCTATAAAGAACTCACGTAACTCCACACCCGAAAAACAAATGATCCAGTGAAGAAATGGGCAAAAGACACGAATAGACGCTTTTCCAAAGAAGACATCCAGATGGCCAACAGATACATGAAAAGATGCTCAACATCACTCCTCATCAGGGAAATACAAATCAAAACCACACTGAGATACCACCTCAGGTCACTCAGAGTGGCTACAATGAACAATTCAGGAGACCATAGGTGCTGGCAAGGATGTGGAGAAACGGGAACCCTCTTGCACTGTTGGTGGGAATGCAAACTGGTGCAGCCGCTCTGGAAAACAGTGTGGAGGTTCCTCAAAAAATTAAAAATAGAACTACCCTATGACCTAGGAATCTACCCAAAGGATATAGGAGTGCTGATGCATAGGGATCCTTGTATACCAATGTTTATAGCAGCACTTTCAACAATAGCCAAACTATGGAAAGAGCCTAAATGTCCATCAACTGATGAATGGATAAAGAAGATGTGTGGGAATGCAATCTGGTGCAGCCACTCTAGAAAATAGTATGGAGGTTCCTAAAAAGTTAAAAATAGAACTACTCTACAACCCAGCAATTGCACTATTAGGCATATATCCATGGGATACAGGTGTGCTGTTTTGAAGGGACACATGCACCCCCATGTTTACAGCAGGACTATCAACAATAGCCAAAGTATGGAAAGGGCCCAAATGTCTGATCCAGCAATTGCACTATTAGGCATTTATCCAAGGGACTCAGGTGTGCTGTTTTGAAGGGACACATGCACCCCCATGTTTATAGCAGCACTATCAACAATAGCCAAAGTATGGAAAGAGCCCAAATGTCCATCGATGGATGAATGGATAAAGAAGATGTGGTCTATATATACAATGGAGTATTACTTGGCAATCGAAAAGAATGAAATCTTGCCATTTGCAACTACGTGGATGGAACTGGAGGGCATTATGCTAAGTGAAATTAGTCAGCCAGAGAAAGACAAAAATCATATGACTTCACTCATATGAGGACTTTAAGAGACAAAACAGATGAACATAAGGGAAGGGAAACAAAAATAATATGAAAACAGGGAGGGGGACAAAACAGAGGAGACTCATAAATATGGATAACAAACTGAGGGTTACTGGAGTGGGTGGGGAAGAGGGTGTGGGCTTAATAGGTAAGGGGCACTAAGGAATCTACTCCTGAAATCACTGTTGCACTATATGCTAACTAATTTGGATGTAAATTTTATTTTATTTTATTTTATTTTAATTTTTTTAACGTTTATTTATTTTTGAGACAGAGAGAGACAGAGCATGAATGGGGGAGGGCCAGAGAAAGAGGGAGACACAGAATCCGAAACAGGCTCCAGGCTCTGAGCTGTCAGCACAGAGCCCGATGCGGGGCTCGAACTCACGGACCGCGAGATCATGACCTGGGCTGAAGTCTGATGATTAACCGACGGAGCCACCCAGGCGCCCCTGGATGTAAATTTTAAAAAATAAAAATTTTTAAAAAAGATGTGGTTTATATATACAATGGAATACTCCTTGGCAATGAGAAAGAATGAAATCCTGCCATTTGAAGCAATGTGGATGGAACTGGAGGGTATTATGCTGAGTGAAATAAGCCAGGCAGAGAAAGACAGATACCATATGTTTTCACTCATATGTGCATCTTGAGAAACTTAACAGAAGACCATGGGGGAGGAGAAAGGGGGGAGGGAGTTATGGAGAGGGAGGGAGGCAAACCATAAGAGACTCTTAAGGACTGAGAACAAACTAAGGATAGATGGGGGGATGGGGGAGAGGGGAAAGTGGGTGATGGGCAGGGAGGAAGGCACTTGTTGGGATGAGCACTGGGTGTTGTATGGGAACCAATTTGAAAATAAATATATTTAAAAAAGAAAAGAAAAGAAGCAAGAAGTCACAATGTGCAGTCAGGGAAGTGGGTTGAATTGGAAATGGGTAATTCCCGGAGCAAAACTCTAGATGTTTGCTGCCGTTCTCCAAGCTTTAAAGATGTTTTTTTTCTCTCTCTCCCTCCTTCTTAAACACATTCATTCATCCTCTCTTTTACCAAGTACTTTTTGAACTCTGCTTAGTGCTAGATATTGTAAATCTTGATAAATCAGACGTCGACTCAGCTTGCAAGGAGCTTCCAGTAGAGAAGATGACAGGCACACAAATAGCAGTGACAGACTGAGATGTCAGAAGAGATGCACAGACAAAAATCTTCTCCAGTTCAGAGGAGTTAAAGATTACTTCGGGGGAATAAGAGGGTTAAGGGAGGAAAGAATCAGGAAAAATGCCTCCCAGAGGCAGAATTTGAGCTGTGCCTTTAAGAAAAGAAGGAATTTGGTCGTGCTGAGATGGTGACAAGCGACAGGTGACAAGCTTTTCTGGGAAGCATTGTCCAGGAAAAAAAGAATCAGCAAGCACCAGAGTTAGGCTAAATTATATATGCAAAGGAGCAGCAAGAAATAAAAATGCCAAATTGCAGATGGCCTTGAATGTCAGGCTAAGGTGTTCCGTTTGAGACAAATGCTTAGCTAAATGAGCATTCCTTCTAGAGAGATGAGGGAAAAGGGTGTGTATCTATCTATGTCTGTCTATCACCTGTTGGGGACCAGCTGTGTGCCAGGCCCTTTGCCAAGTGCTTTATACACAGTCTCTCATTAAATCCTCTCATCAGCTTACAAGATAGGTATCAGGATCCTATATAGCTAGGTGTCCCCACACCTTATCTTTTCCTATCTTTGCCTTCTCAGGACTGTTGTGGGCCTGACTTGGGGTGTCAGGTTGACCATGAATAAGGCAAATCCCTGTGTACCTCGCAGGGTTATGAGATGGAGCTGAGTAACTGGAAGGCGATCTCCCAGCTGGTAAGTACCTGGGCCACAACTGGAAGCCATCCCTCCTCCCTCTGGGTACCAGCGTGGCACCGGGATTGCGGCCCAGCGCCTCCCAGCGGCCGGCGCAGGCCCCGCCCAGTCGCAGGGGATTGGCCACCCGAGCCCGGCCAGCTGAGGAGGCGAGGCCGTGCCAGCCGAGGGGGCGGGCCATGGGCTGGTCCCAGGACTGGCGGACCCGGCGAGCAGCTATTGAGGCCCCCGGGCGCTCGGAGGCTGCAGGCCGCGCCGCCAGGCTGAGCCCCAGCCGTCTCGCCGCCGCCCGGGCGCTCCCTTCCATCATGCTGTGGCGGGGCAGCCAGGCGCTCCGGCGCTTCTCCACCGGCCGGGTGAGTCTGGTCCCGGGCGAGCGTCCTGGCTCTCTCTCACCGGGGCTGCTTTCCAGACCCCCGGGCGGGGCGGGCGGGTCTGGAGGGTCGGGAGGGCCGGGCGGCGGGGCTGGGGGTGGGCAGCGATGTTCAGGCTTTGCTAAAAGCCAAGACAGCGTTTTTAAAACTAGGAGACTGCCGAGAAGGATCCGGAGAGGGTCTTGAGTATGGCTTGCCAGGCGAGCCATTGTCTTGTCCGGGGAAGGGGCTGAGGATGCGGCTTTTGAACATCTACGGTCTGGCTGGGATTGACAGGGTGGAGACAGTCACTTGGCAAGGGGGACAGGGTCAGCTTCCTTTCCTTTTTTCATTTCAATGATGACATCCCTGGTTATGAGATGGAGCTGAAGTGAAGGACCGAAACCGTTTCTGGAGGACAGTAGTATTCAAGTCAGCCGCGTGGTCCTGGGCGGCCTGGGAGTGGGGAGCCCTGGCATTGAGGATCCATTCAGATTTGGGCCCTCGGAGCTGGTGGCTGCAGGCTCATTTTTCGCGAGTTGCAGGCGGCAAGATTGCTATGATTACCAGACGCTGCAGAAGCAGCCACTCTGGAACATTATTAAACTGTAGTTAAGAAACGAGCCGTGGCCCAGCCCCGCGCCTTAGAATTGCATCAGCTCCTCCAGAAATGGAAAGAGAGCAGACACGTTGCATGTGACCCCTGGGAGAGATGCCTCCCTGCATTTAGGCAGACTCTAAACTGTTTAGGGAAGGAAAAAAAGCATGTCATGTACATCATCTCTTCTATAGGAAGTGCATGCTTCCTGGTCTGTGAAAGAATTTGCTTTTCAATTCCTCTTCTTTGCCAAAGCCATATGTGCATGTATACAAATCCAGACGTAAGAAACTTGAAGGCGGAGAGAAGTCTTGAATAGCACCAAGAACCGGCAGAACGATGCATACATGGAAAATCTTTTGTCTCCCAGACGACCCCAAATAATGAGGATTCGTCACTTTACCCCATCCAGTCCTAGTTATTGGGGAGTATTCGCCCTTTTAAAGAATAAGAAAAGAGAAACCTGCTCTTGGAGAGCCTTTGCTTGCTCTGAACTCCTCCTTAGCTTTCTCCCGCCACGTGGCACCTGGGGATGTGGATTGGATGGCACCGAGAGCAAGGGCTTGTGCCTGCCTATTTTATTGGCCTCCTCTGTCAACACCTTTCATTGAATTGCCTTTTTTGGAGTACAGAAGGGAGTCTCAAAGAACGAAAAGATTGCAATAGTGGGGTTTACATAAGATTTCAGTAATAAAAGTTGAACATCCCAGGTGGCAAATGACATGAACAGAAACATGCATGTGGGGAAGCACCAGGCAGGGTCAGGGGTCTGGGGTCTGACCGTACGTGTGAAAGAGCAGCGACATTCGTTTGGGAAGAAGACAGGTTCTTCCATGGCCAAAAGGAAGACATGGAACAAGTGAAGTGTTTGGGATGTTTTACTCCATAGAAAATGGGGATCCATCCTTTGGACGGTATTCTAGTAAGAATTGTTCAAAAGCAAGCATGGCTAGTGGGAGCGTAAAAAGGTGCAGCCACTTTGGAAAACTGGCGATTTTTTATAAAGTTAAACATACACCTATAATATGGCCCAGCAATTGCACTCCTAGGTATTTACCCAAGAGAAGTGAAAACTCGTGTTCACACAAATACCTATTTATGAATGTTTACAGAGGCTTTATTCATTATCACCAAAAACTGGAAACAACTTAAGTGTCCTTCATCTGGTGACAGGATAAACAGTGGATAAATCCATCCCTACATGGGAATCCTACTCAGAAAAAGAAAGAGGAAGGAACTCCTGGTGTGTACAAAAGCATGGATGAAACTCAGGTGTGGGTGCTGAGTGTCAGAAGATGGACTCAAAGGGCTATGTATTATATGATTCTGCTTATGTGACATTCTGGAAAGAGTAGAACTATACAGTGATAGAAAAAAGATCAGTGGTTATTAGGGGCTGGACATGGGGGAAGCATGGACTATAAGAGACTGTCTCTCAAAGGACAGGAAGGAATATTTTGGCGGGGGGTGGGGGGTGATGGAACTATTCTTTTTTTTTATTTTTTTTTAAAGTTTATTTTTGTGACAGAGAGAGACAGAGCATGAGTAGGGGAGGGGCAGAGAGAGAGGGAGACACAGAATCGGAAGCAGGCTCCAGGCTCTGAGCTGTCAGCACAGAGCCTGATGCGGGGCTCGAACCCACAGACTGTGAGATCATGACCTGAGCCGAAGTCGGACGCTTAACCGACTAAGCCAGGCGGATGGAACTATTCTTTATCTTGATTATAGCAGTGATTAGGTGACTGTGTGTCTGTCAAAACTCCCAGAACTATCCACTGAAAAGGGTGTATTTTACTGCAGGTAAAGTATACCTTCATCTTTAAAAGTGAAAAAAATCACACGGTTTTTTTTTTTGTTTGTTTGTTTGGTGTTAAAGCAGAATGAAAAAAAAAAAAGGAATGACAAATTTCTTGGAACCTAGCAAAATCCAATGGGAAAACTAGTTTATAACACTTCCTGCTAGAGTCGATTTTTTCCATTCTCGGTCTTAAAGAAGTGGACTCAGAAATATTTAATGATTTTGGCTTAATGATGTGGCTGGATCTTTTTAACTACGACCACTATCCATAGCAATAAACCCTTTGTCTATAGTTAGTGTCGTGCACTTCCATTATCTTGCCTGGTTCACTGCTCCTTAATTTCTCCCCATGGGGGGGGATTATTTAGCCTTCATATTATTTGGCACTTTGTAATTTAGCTTCCTCTGCCAATGTCTGGGATAAGTCTGGCTGGTGGTTCTGGGTTCATAGCCTGGTTCTGGAACTTGAGGTTACTCTATGATCCAATTTAAGAGGTTGGACCCCTCCCTACTTCTTGGAACCAAGTACTGGTTTATACCCTAATTCTAGCAACCAGGTCCTTGTTTCTGAATTACCTGACCCCCTGCTTTCATGTCAAGTTTGTTTTGAGGACCTTCAAATTCAACTTCAAACCATATTTGGTTGTGTACTGAGCACTTGTTCTAAATCCTGAGGATATAATTATTTAATAAATAACAATAATAATATAATAATAATAGGTAGCATTGACATAGCACTTAGTATGCACCAGACACTGTTATAAATGCTTTACATTTATGCACACTTAATTTGCTTACTATCTCAGTGAGGTAGGTACTATTATTACCCATTTTACAGATAAAGAAACTAAAACTCAGAGAAATTAAATAACTTTTTTAGAGTCTCACAGCCAAAAAGGATAAAATAATAAACAAGAAATAAACTATCCCTGCTTTCAAAGAGTCCATAGATTAGTGGAACAAATGATTAAACTTGTGCTTAAAGAATAATAATAGACAATATGCCAAAAAGGAAATACAAATGGATAGTGCAATATTAAAAGGCACTCAACCAAACCAGTAATCAAGGGAATGCAAATTAGAACAAGATATAAGATTTCACTCATCACATTGGCAAAAATCATAGAAGTTGACAATATTGTGTGTTGGCAGGGGTGAGAAAATAGTTCCTCAAATATTCTAGAAGCCAATTTGATGGCATCCGTTAACATTTAAGTTTAAAAAATGATCCTACAATTTCATTTGTAGATATCTGAGAAAAGCACTCCTGCATGGGCCCAGGAAGCATGTACCAGGATACCCATTGCCGTGGTATTTGTAATAATGACAGACTGGAAGCCAAGCTGTTCCTCAGTAGGGAAATGAACAAATAAACTGAGACATAGCTACGCTCTGAAATGCTGTACACCAATTTTAAAGAATCAATTATATGTACTAACAAAGTTATGGGACATTACACATAATATGACTCAATTTGTGTTATTTTTAAAACACAAAATAATATTTTATGTATATACACTTTGATATATGTAAATGTCCAGAAAAGGTCCGCAGGATGCACAGCAAACCATGAAATGTTTTTTTCTGGGGTGGAGGGGGAGAGGGAACTGGGATTGGGAGACTCCAGTCTTATCTGTGATTGTTTCATTTAAAAAAAAAATTTTTCTTTACATTTATTTTTGAGAGACAGAGTGAGAGACAAAGCACAAGCAGGGGAGAGGCTCAGAGAGGGAGACACAGAATCCAAAGCTTTCTCCAGGCTCCAAGCTGTCAGCACAGAGCCCGACGTGGGGCTTGAACTCATGAACCGTGAGGTCGTGACCTGAGCTGAAGTTGGATGCTTAACCGACTGAGCCACCCAGGTGCCCCCCCAAATTTTTTAATGTGTATTTATTTTTGAGAGAGAGCAAGCACATGCGAGTAGGGGAGGAGAAGAGAGAGAGAGGGAGGGGGACAGAAAATCTGAAGTGGGATATGTGCTGGCAGCAGGGAGCCCAATGCAGGGCTCGAACTCAAGAACTGTGAGATCTTGACCTGAGCTGAAGTCGAACGCTTAACCGACTGAGCCACCCAGGCACCCCTGTGATTGTTGCATTTTTAACAAGGAGATTGTGTGTATATGTTAGATATGTAATTAAAAATTAATTTTAAAAATTCTATGCAATGAGAATATTACAGATAAATGCAGTGCACTGAAGTCCTCCCCTTCTACCAGGGACTGGAGTCCATCCCTGGATCTAGTCCTTTGGACTCTTTCCCTACTTTTACCCAATCTTTGACATGGTCTTTGGTCACCAGCTGCACCCAATCTTTAGGTGCAAGGCATCCCAGCTGGCCTCACATGCTAATAGACCCTGTGTTGACATCTCTGTTTTAAAAACCTCTTACCAGGGTACCTGGGTGCCTCACTCAGTTGAGTGTCCAACTCTTGATTTCAGCTCAGGTCATGATCTCATGGTTCGTCAGTTCGAGCCCCGAGCCAGGCTCTATGCTGACAGCATGGAGCCTGCTTGGGATTCTCTCTCTGTCCCTCCCCTGCTTATACACACACTCTCTTTGTGTGCAACTAACAAAGTTATGGAACTTTCTCTTTCTCAAAATAAATAAATAAACATTTAATAAAAATAAAAATCTTTTATCCTTTTTATGATTAAAAAAAATGTTGGCCAAGGGGTGCCTAGGTGGCTTAGTCTGTTAAGCATCTGACTTCAGCGCAGGTCATGATCTGACAGTTAGTGAGTTCGAGCCCCACGTCGGGCTCTGTGCTGACAGCTTGAAGCCTGGAGCCTGCTTCAGATTCTGTGTCTCCCTCTCTCTCTGCCCCTCCCCCACTCATGCTCTGTCTCTGTCTCTCAAAAGTGAATAAATGTTTAAAAAAATTAGAAAAAAAAAAAGGCCAGATATCCAAGAAAGTCCTCATTAATACGTACTTTATATGATTACACAATGGGGAAAAAATCAAGTTGCACAAGTTTGTCATTTATGGTGGTGTCTTGAATCTTGTTTGAATCTTACACAGATTTCCATCTATGCAATGTGGAACTTGTTGCTTCTGATGATTAGTATGAGGGTTTGTTACAATCAGTACCATGGGCTTTTATGCTATTCCAAGCTACCTCCTGTGAATGTATTGAAGGCGGCTTATTAAGTCAGCTTTTATTTTCACTGTGTATCTGCTCAACTCTCAAACACAAGAGGGGTGCCCACCCAAAGTTAATTCATGCCTCGCCTGAGTGTGTGTTAATAGAGAAATAATATAGCATCACTCTTGTGCTTAAAATCATTCATTCGGTGGATCTCCTCTTCACAATAAGGTCCAAATTATTTGCTGTAGACAAGGCTCTCCCTAATAGGTCTTCTGACTCTCCCTAGAGAGTCACTTGTCATCACTCCCCAACTTCCAGTATTGGACCCACTTTGCCCACTCCTTCGCTTCTTTGTAAATGCCACCCCCTCTGCCTGAAACTTCCCAAGGACCTCCGGTAATCCCCGCCCTTCTCTTGGCCAACTCTTAGGATGAGAGCTCTAAGATTCAGTCAAGGAATTCTTGGAAAGTCTTCCCCTTTCCACACCCACACTGTGCTTTCCTGTCCAGCTCTATGATGCCGATATGTCTTTACTGCTTCCCTGCTAACTGGCAAACTCCTGAGGGCAGAGACCAGTCTTCTTTGTGGTTTTACTGTAGGGGTCCCCCCCCCCCAAAAAAAACGCCCATGGAAGCTAAACAGGCGAGCAAATGAAGGATTTGAGCCTGAGGGAGCGAAAGGCCATATCCAACCAGAGGAACGGGGGCAGCCGCTGCTCAGCTCTAGCTGACTGTTGCTACGTCGAAGTGTAGACCATGGTTGATAAACCTCTTGAGTTCTAAAAAGAAGTCAGAAATTCAGCCTGCTAATGTGAAAGCTCCTAAAAATCTTATCACAGTTCTTTTACAAATGCTCTGTGGGCCGAATAAAATACTCTTGTGGGACAACTGATTTGCAGTGCCTACCAGGCCCTGGGCCCGGAGCATGGTAAATGCTCAGAACGTGTTCGTTGAGCACGTCTTGCACACTGTCAGGCATGATTTGGGGCACCATGTGCCGCATGTTCCACCAGGTGCTAGGCATCTGGATGTCTCTGAAAAATTGACTTGGTCTTATTCTTCGGTAAAACTGTCAGTTCTCACAATTCCTGACGTGGAGAGCTTTGGCCTTGTTTTACGCCCCACTCAAATGGTTCTGTAATGGTATCGTCTGCTTCGCAAAAGCGTTTCGGATCAGGGCTGACTCGTAGTGCTGCGCCATTAGGCTTTCTATAGAGGATTGTGTTTTGGTTTTTGGTTTTAATCCTTGGAGCATAATCAGAATTCTCATTAATTTGCTTCCTGAAGGAGTCCACCAGGATGTGGATAGCCTGGGAATGCAACATTGAATAGTTTAAATAGCAGAAGCTCTGGGGGTGCCTGGCTGGCTCGGTCAGTAGAGCATGTGACTCTTGATTTCAGGGTTTTGAGTTCAAGCCCCATGTTGGGTGTAGAGATTACTTAAAAATAAAATCTTAAAAAAAAAAAAAAAGAAGGCAAAAGTTCTGTTCCCTGCCCAAGGCTCTTCTAGGCAGAATGCCATCATTAGAGAAACCTAAGATAATGGCACTTACCGCCAAGATTTATAAATGCTGTGGGTGGTTTTATGCCTCCCTGTCTTTCTCACCAATATAACAGGCACTTATAAGTGCCTCAAAGAATGTTCTCTGGTCACCAGATCCAGCCTACAAATGAATGGTGCTTTCTCCCCTGTCAGGACCACCATGGTATTTCCTTAGAAAGTCTTATGGAACTATTTCCCACAATTAACCTGTCAAACTGTTACCATATTTTTCTTTTTAAAAAAAGGGGTTTGGGGAGGGAGGACAGGAGTGCCTGGGTGGCTCAGTTGGTTGAGCATCTGACTCTTGATTTCAGCTCAGGCCATGATCCCAGGGTCATGGGATCGAAACCCCAGTCGGGCTCTGTGCTGAGTGTGGATACTGCTTAAGATTCTCTCTCTCTCTCTCTCTCTCTCTCTCTCTCTCTCTCTCTCTCTCTCTCTCTCTCTCTCTCTCTCTCTCCCCCTCTGCCCTTCATCCCTGCTCTCAGGCTCTCTCTCAAATAAAAAATAAAATAATATAAAATATTTTAAAATGGGGGGCAGACCTTCAGTATAGGAAAACAATAGAAGCTTATCTGCTGAAGTGTGATAGATCTGAGTTTTGCTTCTGCCCGTGGTTAGCCCCGTCTGCAGGCAGTTTACTTGACTTCCCTAAGCCCTGTGTGTTCTCATTTGTAAAATGGGTTACTGTGAGGCCTAAAGGCATAAGTAGTTGATAAAATGTTTTAAATTGATTAACAGGGCTCAACGTGGTGTTGGGCTCATGGTACATTTCCAGTAGGAAAGTTCCATCATCAACATTTTTTATTTACCTAAGTATTACTTGTGGCATAACAATAATAATAATAATAATAATTAACATTTGTTGAGCATCCACTATTGCCATACACTGCACTAATGCATTAGGTGATAAATTAGATGATAAACTAATGCATTAGATGATAAATCCTTTTAACAACCTTATGAAATAGGTACTATTATTTTTTTTATTTTTAAAGAGTTTTTTAAATTTTTTTTAATGTTTACTTATTTTTGACAGAGAGAGCGCGCGCATATGAGTGGGGGAGGGGCAGAGAGAGGGAGACAAGATCTGAAGACAAAATCTGGATCATGACCTGAGCTGAGATCAAGGGTTGATGCTTAACTGACTGGGCCACCCAGGTGCCACTAGATACTATTATTATTCAGATTTTTAATTGATGAGACCCAGCTCAAAATCCTATGGCCTGTGTTATGGAAAAACAAAGGAAACTAATAACCAGAGTTAGAAGCTGAGAGCTGCCACTTAGTAGCTGTTTGACTCCAGGCTATATCTTAACTTCCAGGTGTTTTAATATCTTCATCTATAAAGTGGCTTAGGGATGCCTTTCTCCAGGAGTCATCGAGCGATCAAAATGAGGTAATGTTTGTGAAATACCTGGCACTTACAAGGGTCTCCTTAAAATGTTGACTGAGGGGCGCCTGGGTGGTTCACTCAGGTCATGATCTCACAGGTTCGTGAGTTTCAGGCCCACATCGGGCTCTGTGCAGGCAGCTCGGAGCCTGGAGCCTGCTTCGGATTCTGTGTCCCACCCCACCCTCTGCTCCTCCCCTGCTCACACTCTGTCTCTGTCTTTCTCTCAAAAATGAATAAATGTTAAAAAAAAAAAGTTTGCTATTATTTCCACCCCTTCTTCCTGATCCAAGCTTCCCAGGGCAGAACCTTTTTGCGAAGCAGGTAGGCACACGCGCTCCATACAACACAGATTCTCTGACTTTAGTGTGCCTCTCAGTCGATGGGGAGCTTGTTAAAATGCAGCTTCCTAGTGCCCCGCGTCTGACTCAGGAGATCTGGAGTGGGGCCCAGGAACCCACACTTTTAGCACATCCTCCCCACTGATTCTAACACAGCCATCACAGCGTATGTCAGTCGTCAGATCACACTTGGAGAAATAAGAATACCCCAGTCTGGTGTTTGGGAATTATGCCAACTCATTATAAACGCAATTACCATCCTAAAATCCGAACATGTCTCAGTGTTGGAAACTCACTTTTGTAGCTTCAGCTTTAGCATGAAGCTCAGAAACTGTTTCAGTGAATGTAGCATTTCTAGAGATACTGACATTTCTTTAAATGCTGTCTTTCTAGGGGAGCGTGGAATCTGGAATTGAACTCCAAATACCCAGGTGACAGCTGAGCACAGCTTTACATTTGAACCATCTCAGCCTCTTAGCTCTTTTGTGTGCCAAGGGTAGTATTTTAGAAGGCTTAAACTATTTGGTGTTGGTAGCGGTGTGAGGCAAAGCCGGATTTTTAAGATATGCCATCATGTCTGTTCTAGTTCAAGCCACAGCATAAATGATAGGATTTGGAGATGGAATGCTTACAGAACATTTTGATTTTTCTGGTAAGAGTAAATGAAATAATCATGTATTATCTGTAGGCAAACTATGCTGTTGTTGCAGAGTTAATCTGTTTGCTTGAAAATATTTGTTAGATGTTGAAGCTGTATGCTCTTTGGGGATAGAATCTTTGGCTGGCCCTGGAAAAGATTTTTTCAAGTAAAACCTTCATTGTTTTCATTATCAGCTCAATTACAGGGAACATGTGAACCCATATGCTTTTAAGTTCATGCCTAAAAAGGGAAGCTGTCTATGCCCTCAGTAAATTGGGAAATAAGGGAAAATTGTTTCCTCATAATCAAATTTTCACAGTGAGGCTTGACTAATTTAGAATGACTTTCTAGTACATTAAAGAATCCCATTTAGAGTGAAAGGGAAAAATATCTAAATCCAAGTCCTGTGGAGCTGTGTTCTTTTTTTTTTTTTTTTTTAACGTTTATTTATTTTTGAGGGAGACAGAGACAGAGTGTTAGGGGGAAAGGGCAGAGAGAGAGGGAGACACAGAATCCGAAGCAGGCTCCAGGCTCTGAGCTGTCAGCACAGAGCCTGATGCAGGGCTTGAGCTCGCAAGCAGTGAGATCATGACCTGAGCTGAAGTTGAGCGCTTAACCGACTGAGCCACCCAGGTGCCCCATTGTTACCTTAGCTTTGCGAAAGATTCCATTTGGGGAGAATTTACAGGAGGTATAATTGCTTAAAGAGAATTCTTTAAAACTACAACCCCTTAGCACTATTCTTGTCTAAATGGTGTCTGTATTTCTTGATAATCAATGTACTTTTGTACATCAGTGTTAATCTTCTAAAAGGAAGAGAAAAGAGATGAGTGGTGGGAGCTCATTTTTATTATTTTATTTTTAAGTGCATACGTAGGCTTTGAAGTCAGACAGACCTGGATTCAAGTCTCACCTCTCCTCCTTTTTGCCAACATGACCTTGAGGATATAATTGACATTTCTGAGCTGTGGTTTCTTCATTCATAAAATAGTGTAAAATGGGAGATAATCAAACATGATAGTTGCAATGATTAAATGAAATGAAATGATGTGCAGGTCTTAATTCTTTACCTGAAACCTGAAGGACACGGGCACCTGGGTGGCTCAGTTGGTTGAACGTCCTACTTTGGCTCAGGTCATGATTCACTGGTTCATGGGTTCACGCCCTGTGTTGGGCATTGTGCTGACAACTCAGTACCTGGAGCCTGCTTCAGATTCTGTGTCTCTCTCTGTCCCTCCTCCACTCACATTTTCTTTCTGTCTCTCAAGATAAATAAATTAACATCAAAAAAATTTTTTTAAACCCGAGGAACAAAATATATTTAGAGATTCAGAATTACATTTTAGAAAGTCAATGTGGTACATAGATAGTACATTACATATAATTCACAGCAGGGTCTGGGACAGTATCTGTAACCAAACACATTGATTTTTCTGCAGCAAAACATATAAATGTTCATACAGTCCTTACGAATACTATAATTAAGATTATAAATAGCAGTATGTCAGCCCAGGTCAAGTTTGAAACCAAATGAATGTGCACAAACTTACAAGAAAGCTGTAAGAACTAAAAAGAATATTCCACTGGAGCAATCCAGGTTTTGAAGCCTAAGGAATTTGGGCCACTTGCCAAAGATTTTGGAATTTTGGACTATATAAAGAAACATGGAACTGTATCTAGGATGTAGCAAAACCTCTAAGACATGATTGAAGCTAAACCGCAACAATCCTTTGTGTCAGATACTGCATTGAGCCTCTTAAGTCATCTGCTTCAATCAAACTTGTGTGAGGTTGGTGTTATTATTCCCATTTTACAGGTGAGGAAAAAAGGCAACAGAAGTTCGTCGCTTGCTTAAGGACACACGACTAAACAGGAGTGGCACTTGATTTTGATTTCGGGTAGTCTAGCACTGGGGTCTGCCTGGGACCCCTGTGTCATGCCGCGTGTTAGCTCTTGGCCTCTTCTGGAAGTTAAGAGATGAGTCCGGCTCTTCTTTCTATATTGCAGGGCCACAAAAGCCATTGTCCTATTGAAGCAGATCTTGCTCAGAATTAAACTCCTTTTAACTATGAAACTTACTGTTACTTGTTAACATCTGGCTTCATTTCACCGAGGGGTTGGAATGGCTTGTAAAGTATACGCAATCCCAATGATTATGATGAATAATCAGGGGGATTAGAGCAAAGGGGAAAAAAGGAATACGTCGGCGTCACATTATTTTCACTACTGTTTATGTGTAATGTAGCCTAGGTTCAGCGTGTGTCAATAAAAATTTTATTTTGTAGATCTCTGTGTTGTTTCCTCAAGTCATTTGCATGATTGGAAAAAGAGTGTTGGTGACCCATATGTCTTCTAACCATGCCGACGTCTGTCATCATTGAATTGCTTCACAGGCCCATTTCAAAAACAAGCTGAAGCTGGCACTTATTGGTCAGAGCCTTTTCGGACAGGAAGTGTACAGTCACCTCCGCAAAGAGGGCCACCGAGTTGTGGGCGTGTTCACGGTTCCAGACAAGGATGGCAAAACTGACCCGCTGGGTGAGTGTATCTTGGAACAGCTGAATCAAGGACTCTGCACTGACCCAGCCGGCTTAGGCCCCAGCTCAGACCCCTTATGCCTTGTTGGCATTTCTAAAGCTCTATTTCTTTGCCACAGCTCCCAAAGACCCAGACTACCTGCCTCCCCCCTGGATTCTGCTACATGCACTCTGCCTCTTGAAAGCCTTCTCAAGCTAAGTCTATTTGCAGACTCAAAAATGCTCCCTTGTCTGTGGGCCCCAAGACAAAGATGCAGGCCCCCACTGTGTTAAGAATTTCTCCACTTACCTCCAAGGTCCCTCAGAGGAATTTTCAGGTTTATGTTTTTTCTGAACTACACTTGTGACTTTCCAAAGGTGTTATGAAGCATCTAGAATAATGTCTGATTCAGAGGTGCCAATGGAATTGAAGAGAGGACCACATCCAATAATAGAAATTGATGTGGGGTCATAAAGAATATATTTATGTCAGAACAATGATAGCTTGGCTGCTTGGCTATTAAGGTAAGGTAAAGAAGATAGCCATTCTCAAAGCAAACGTACAATGAGATTCTGATTTACAAGTATGCAGTTGACCCTGAACAACACAGGGGTTTGAGGTGCTGACCCCCTACCTAGTCAAATCTCCACATATTACTTTTGACTCCCCCAAAACTTAACAAAAAATAGCCTACTGTTGACTAGAAGGAAGTCTTAACTGTTAAACAGTTTATTACCACATATTTTGTATATGTATCGTATACTGTAGTCTTATGATAAAGTAAGCTAGAGAAAAGAAAATGTTATTTAAAAAATCATAAGGAAGAGAAAATACATTGACAGTACTATATTTATTTAAAAAATTCACATATAAGTGGACCCACATGGTTCAAACCCGATTGTTCAAGAGTCAACTATAGCTATGTTGAGGACGGGTGCAAGACACGGAGATAGAAATGGTCTACAAATTGTACAGATAGGGCATAAGAATGAGCAACTAGCTATCCTGGCTTATAAATCAGATCTTCAGAAATCACTGGAACAATGCGACAGACATATTGGCTGATAAACACTGATCAGTGATAACCCTAAAATTGTAGCCTTTTTTCTTGGAAGAAATAGTTCTGGGGCTTATCCTATCTTGTTATACTTTTAAAAATATTATATTTTAACTTTTTTTTTCAAGAGTCATGCTAAAAAAAGTTGGGTCAAAGAGCACATATGCATATATGAATTTAATCACTTGATTTAGAAATTATCCTTGGGGGGACACCTGGGTGGCTCATTCAGTTGAGTGTCCATCTGACCCTTGGTTTCAGCTCAGGTCATGATCCCAGGGTCGTGGAATAGAGCCCTATGTTGGGCTCTATGCTGAGTGTGGAGCCTGCTTAAGATTCTCTCCCTCTGCCCCTCTCCCCCACCCCTGTGCGTGCGCACGCTCTCTCTCTTTCCCCAAAAGGAAAGAAAGAAAGAAAGAAAGAAAGAAAGAAAGAAAGAAAGAAAGAAAGAAAGAAAGAAATTATCCTTGTTTCAGAAAAAAGCTATCCCAACCTGGGGAATTGTGAGGGAATCTGCCTCATGAATTTGGACCTGGTTCCCAAGGCAGAAAGGGACGGATGCCTATTACTGGGACTATCTGTCCTATTATTAGCTATTTGCAGCAGCCTTGTGGCGGGGGGGATATTTGGGAGGACTCATATTTGGGATATCAGATTGGTTGTTGAATCAGGGAAGCCCCAAATAATATTAGCTTAAGTAACATGGAAGTCCATTTCTCAAGTCTGAGTTGGCCATTGGAGCTGTTGTGGCAGCTCTATATTTATCACGATGCAGACTCTTGCTGTTTGTTGTTTTCTTATTGTCAACACTGGGCTTCCATCTCATGGTCCAAGATAGCTGCTTTTAAAAAAAAATTTTGTTTAATGTTTATTTATTTTTTGAGAGAGAGAGAGACAGAGTGTGAGCCGGGGAGGGGCAGAGAGAGAGAGAGGGAGACACAGAATCTGAAGCAGGCCCCGGGCTCCGAGCTGTCAGCACAGAGCCCGATGCAGGGCTCGAATTCACAAGCTATGAGATCATGACCTGAGCCGAAGTCAGACGCTTAACTGACTGAGCCACCCAGGCTCCCCCAAGATAGCCGCTTTAGCCCCAACTGTCCAGTCTGCATTCTAGCAAGCAGGAAGGGAAAGATGGGAAGCAGAAGGCAAGCCTTTATCCCGAAGTTGCACATATTATTCCCATTTGT
Organism: Lynx canadensis; assembly: GCF_007474595.2. Lineage (NCBI taxonomy): Eukaryota > Metazoa > Chordata > Mammalia > Carnivora > Felidae > Lynx > Lynx canadensis. The sequence continues at coordinate 124,462,243 of NC_044309.1, read as the reverse complement.
ATCCCACTCGCTAAAACGTAGTCACAGCCCAAATCTATTTGTAGGATAGACAGAGAAACATGGATTTTATTCAGGGTGGCTATGTGCTCAGCTAAAGTAGAAGAATCTTTGCTAGAGATTGAAGGGGGACAGCTAGCAGTCTCTGCCATGTACATGAACTTCAGAAGAATTACAAGCATGTGACTCTTAAAACTCCTTTAAAAGTATGGCCTGGGAAACTAACTTTCCCTAGTGTCTGGTCCCGGGGCCGGGACCTCCTTTCCGTTCGTTGTGGCCATTTGGGCTGCTAGCAAAACATAGAAAAGAAAAACTACCAACTTGACTTGTAGAGTAGCCTGGGATGTAGTACAGCATATAGTTAACTGTATATGTTCTGGAGTCATGCAGTTAATCTGACCCTGCCACTTACTAGCTGCATGAGGTTGGGCAAGTTGTTAAAACCGATTAAGCTTAGTTCAACAGCACCCATCTTACATGGGTTAGATGACATAATGTATATAATGTGCTCATCCCTGTGCCTAGTTCATGAAAAGGGATCAAAATGACAGTGGCAAACTATTCTTGTTATCAGAATAGCCAACTAGAGCAGTGGAAAATAGCCCTGGGCAGCCACAAATTACTATGGAAGGATCATAGCCTATCTCAGTGTAGTAGATTTTTAAAATGAAGACTTCTAGGTGTGCCTGGGTGGCTCAGTTAGTTAAACCTCCAACTCTTAATTTCAGCTCAGGTCATGATCCTATAGTCATGGGATTGAGCCTTGCATTGGGCTCTGTGCTGACGGCATGGAGCCTGCTTGGGATTCTTTCTTTCTCTGTCCCTCCCCCACTTGTGCTTGTGCACACACTCTCTCTCTCACTCTCTCTCTTTCTCTCTCTCTCTCTCTGTATCTCAAACTAAATAAACTTAAAAAAAAATGAAGACTTCTAAGTTTTTCATTTGATTTTTCTTTCCCAGTTTAACGTTGCACAGTTTCCTCCCAATTTCACATTTTTTACCACCATTTATTCATTTTCTTATTATCTGAAAATGATTTATTTACCGTTTTTTGAACATTTTATGAATATTATTATACTGGTCTCTCACATCCTTCCAAGTGTATTGATCAAGGCATCAGCTTGATGGCCAGATTTCTTCAGGACTCACTTAAGATTTGTAACTATGCTTTCTGGTGGAGGCATTATCCCCTCCAAAGTCAACGAAGGTTGATTAAATGGGGGAGAAAGGAAAAGGAGCCCAAAAATACAGATAAAAAGCCTTTCTTAAAGCTTTAAAAAATTGCCTAAAATGCAGTTGCTTTGTATTGCTGGTGGAAAATAAATATATATACTTAATATATGTAAGGTATGTAGTTAGTAAAAATGATATTTTATTATGGAAAAAAATGAGCTGGTGCTACCGGCACTTTGGAGGGCCACTCCTTTTCCACACAGAGGTAAATGGAAGATGGTAGATGTTCTTTTGGGAAGAGAGAACATTTTCCACAGGAATGAGCCTCAAATCTTCTCCAGTATGGCAGAACCCTCACGAGGAGCATGTGTTCTCCATTCTTGGCCTCTCTCTTCCACTAATTTATCTGACTGGTGAATTTGGGAGAAGGAACTAGATAATAGACAAGCCCAGCTCAGATCAAAAACGTCCTCTCTTCATCTTTTGGGATCTGCCTGTTTGGTGGAGAAAATGTGTTCTCATTATAGTTTGCTCTGTAATAAAAATGACTTCCCTCCAGGAAACAGGCATGGGATGGGACTCATGGTTTTCCATCTGTGCCAGAGGCTGAGTACGTCTAATCTGAGTGGTGATGTAGCAGCACTTGGCTCCAAATCTAAAAAAAAAACAAACAAATATTCTTTAAGTGGCTATATCAGTAATAAAAGTATAATTTTTTTATCTGTAAAAGAGAAAAGCTTTAGTTAAAATTTTAAAATGTTGGGGCACCTGAGTGGCTCAGTTGGTTAAGCATCTGACTCTTGACTTCGGCTCAGGCATGATCTCACAGTTTTGTGAGTTCAAGCCCTGCATCTGACAATAAGTGTGGAGCTTGGTTGGGATTCTCTTTGTGTCCCTCCCACCTCTTGCATGCACCTGTTCTCTCTCTCTCAAAATAAATAAATAAACTTAAAATTTTTTTAAATGTTATGTAGCCACAAACTTTTTTTTAAGTTTTATTTATTTATTTTTGGGAAGTGGGGGCAGAGAGAGAGAAAGAGAGAGAAAATCCCAAGCAGACCCCATATTATCAGCTCAGAGCCTGATGTGGGACTTGATCCTGTGAACCGTGAGATCATGACCTGAGCTGAAATCAAGAGTCTGATGCTTAACTGACTAAACCACCCGGGCACCCCTAGTCACAAACTTTTGAGTTTAAATATATTATGCCTCAAATATATAGGTAAAAAATCGCATTAGAAAAATGGATGGATCATGATAAAATTGTAACAGGTCAAATTCTGGTGACCATCTAAATTGTTCTTCAACGTGTTTTATTTGTCAATGTTTCATGAAGCTGGAAAACTGCAATGTGTGAATCCACACATTGCACATATAAACTTATGGCCAAATTTTTTTTTAATGAAAATCATTTTCTCTTTCCTGCTCAGCTTTAGCTGCAGAGAAAGATGGGACCCCCGTGTTCAAGTTCCCCAGATGGAGAGTCAAGGGCAAGACCATAAAGGAGGTGGCAGAGGCCTACAAATCTGTGGGTGCTGAGCTAAACGTGCTTCCCTTCTGCACACAGTTTATCCCCATGGATGTAATTGACAGCCCAAAGTATGGCTCCATCATATATCACCCCTCCATCCTTCCCAGGCATAGAGGAGCCTCTGCTATCAACTGGTGAGCATTTTTTTAAATTACAGAGAAGATGGGCCTATTTCCATCGCCTATAATCTTCTATATTTTTACCTAGGGGATCAAAGAACTAGGTGTGCTTGAGGAGGTGTGAGGCCCTGATTGATTGCTACTATTGCATGAACTCCCCTGAGACATAGAGGTACAGCATGGGCTAGATAGCATTTCCCAAGAATAGTCTATGGCGTACTGGCTTCATTAGGCTTAACTAAGTAACTGAGCAAACAAAGGTTTGCAAACAAAGGTTCTATAGTCAGAACCCTTAACTAAGTAACTGAGCAAACAAAGGTTCTATAGTCAGACAAGTTTGGTTTATGATGGATTTCTTGATCACAGGACTTCTTAGAACCTATTATATGTGTTGAGTGAGAGAGCATTATAATCTCTAAGAGGGAATCTGAGTATACAATGTTCCCAAACTTATTCGACCATAGAACTGTTTTTTGCACAGAGAATCTCAAGCACATGTCAGGAAATGCTGAATTACCTGAAATTATCTTCTTTGTTATCTGTCTTCTGTTCAACTTTAAGCTCCTTGAGGGAAGCGGCTATGATCTAACATTTTTATTGCTGTAGGTACACTTTTCTGCCTTCTCTCCTTTACCTGTGCATCTCCTTGATATCTCTCAGTGTCAAGTTATTAATTAGGCAGAAAACTACACTTAGTTTCAATGTGGTGAATAACACTTCATTGTATATGCATGAATTGATTTTTTTTTTCTTTTTGCTCTTGTAAATGGTACTGTGTGGTTATCTTTGCATTTAAACTTGTAGTTTTTCTCATTTCACATTTCTTCTACATGCAGAATCACTGGGTCAAAGTATATGAATGTTTGCAAGTCTCTTGATAACATAATGCCAATTAATTCCTCAATATTTCTGAAAAGAGTGATTGATTGATTCATTGACTTAGATCTTGCTCGATTAGTAGCTCTGAGATTTAAAATTATTTAGGTCAGGGGCGCCTGGGTGGCGCAGTCGGTTAAGCGTCCGACTTCAGCCAGGTCACGATCTCGCGGTCTGGGAGTTCGAGCCCCGCGTCAGGCTCTGGGCTGATGGCTCAGAGCCTGGAGCCTGTTTCCGATTCTGTGTCTCCCTCTCTCTCTGCCCCTCCCCCGTTCATGCTCTGTCTCTCTCTGTCCCAAAAATAAAATAAACGTTGAAAAAAAAAATTTTAAATTATTTAGGTCATATTGCAAATGACATATCAGATAAAGGGTTAGTATCCAAAATCTACAAAGAACTTAACAAATTCAACACCCCCAAAACGAATAATCCAGTGAAGAAATGGGCAAAAGACATGAATAGACACTTCTCCAAAGAAGACATCCAGATGGCCAACTGACACATGAAAAAATGCTCAACATCACTCATCATCAGGGAAATACAAATCAAAACCACAATAAGATACCACCTTACACCTGTCAGAATGGCTAACATTAACAACTCAGGCAACAACAGATGTTGGTGAGGATGCGGAGAAAGAGGATCTCTTTTGCATTGTTGGTGGGAATGCAAGCTGGTGCAGCCACTCTGGAAAACAGTATGGAGGTTCCTCAAAAAACTAAAAATAGAACTACCCTACGACCCAGCAATTGCACTATTAGGTATTTATCCAAGGGACACAGGTGTGCTGTTTCGAAGGGACACATGCACCCCCATGTTTATAGCAGCACTATCAACAATAGCCAAAGTATGGAAAGGGCCCAAATGTCCACCAATGGATGAATAGATAAAGAAGATGTGGTATATAAATACAATGGAGTATTAGTCAGCAATCAAAAAGAATGAAATCTTGCCATTTGCAACCACGTGGATGGAACTGGAGGGTATTATGCTAAGTGAAATTAGTCAGTCAGAGAAAGACAAAAATCATATGACTTCACTCATATGAGGACTTTAAGAGACAAAACAGATGAACATAAGGGAAGGGAAACAAAAATAATATGAAAACAGGGAGGGGGACAAAACAGAAGGGACTCATAAATATGGAGAACAAACTGAGGGTTGCTGGAGGGGTTGTGGGAGGGGGGATGGGCTAAATGGGTAAGGGACATTAAGGAATCTACTGAAATCATTGCTTCACTATATACTAACTAATTTGGATATAAATTTTAAAAAATAAAAAATAAAGTTAAATAAAAAAAAAATTATACCACAAAAAAAAAATTTAGGTCATAAACATGGATGATGTCGATATTAGCCTGCTCTCTGATATACTTTTATATGTATTTGTTCACATATTCAGCTTATTGATTGTATTATATGCTCTTAAGGGCCAACATTTTCTTTTTCTTTTTTTGTTTTTTAAGTTTATTTATTTATTTTGGGAGAGAGTGTGTGCGTGAGTGTGTACATGAGTGGGGGAGGGGCAGAGAGAGAGGTAGAGAGAATCCCAAGTAGGCTCTGTGCTACCAGTGCAGAGCCCCACATGGTGCTCAGTCCCATGAACTGTGAGATCATGACCTGAGCCAAAATCAAGAGTCAGATGCCCAACCAAGTGAGCCACCCAGGAGCCCCCAGGGCCAACATTTTCTCTTAGGCTAAGCTTCCTAGAGCATAAAATACAAAGAGTTGGATTAACCAACCATCTTTTACTATAATTTACATGGACAATCTAGAGCTAATTCTAGCTCTGACACTTATGTCCAAATTATATCATCTCAATTAATAATCAGTTCTCCTTTACTGAGTATCTTCCGCTTTATTTTCCTTTATCTTATTCTGCCTAATACAGGGTCAACTATGATGTAGGAATTGGACCCAGGTGGGCAAAATTGCTTGATGCCACAGTAGAAAGCTGGCAACTGGCAGTTAATGAGTGGTAGTAATGATGGGCTCCAATGCCCTTTTGAATAGACTAGCAGTCATTAGTGTGTATTAACAAGAAAGACTATAGATATGGGAATGTACAAAATAGTGGTACCATTAAGTAGTGATTTTATGAATGCTGACATCTCCTGGCTTTGCTGTTAATTTCTCATGGTAGCTTCCCTCACTGTCTACTTTCCACTATAACTATCTTGTACTTTAATATCACTAACGCATCACTTTGTCATACATTATACCAACATTTTAAGTTGAAGCTCTTCTTTTCACAGGACTCTAATTATGGGAGATAAGAAAGCTGGGTTTTCTGTTTTCTGGGCTGATGATGGTTTAGACACAGGACCCATCCTTCTTCAGAAGTCATGTGATGTTGAACCCAATGATACAGTGGATGCACTTTATAATCGGTTTCTCTTTCCTGAAGGAATCAAAGCCATGGTTAGTATATTTATGCCATCGAGAAGAATTTAGTAAACCTTTAAGATTTTAGAAATATTTTTCTTTTTTTGAGAATTTTCCTATATTAATTGTTATACACAGTATAAAGCTGAAAAACAAAATTAGATTTTATATTTGCCAGTAGGATGGTATATTTAGGGTGGAAATCTGAATGTTAAAATTTCTTAGTTTGTGAAGCTATCTTGTTCTTCTGAGAGCACTGATAAAATGGATGAAGTAGCAATGAAATGGCTTCATTTATTTTGCCAAATACTTGAATCTCCAACCCTGTTTATAATGACTAATTGTAAAGAAGTGTACAGACTCTTAAGAAATTTTGCTATGGAAGTTGGACTTCCTTCAAAAGTGTTTGAAATCAGTCTATGTAACAGGGTGAAATTTGGCATTGCTTAATTTTTTCAGATGTGCTCTGGGTAAAAAGCTCAAAGCACGTGCACCACAACATAAAAATATATTAGCTTGTAGAAATACTGAAAGATAATTTCAGTGTTATTTAATTTTTTCCGAGTTCGATATATATAGTAGAAGCAGCCACATAGAGATGGACATTAGGAAAAAGCAGCAGCTGTGGATTTAGGAGGAAAGACAAAAGTGATTTGTTTGTATCATTTAATGATTAAGAGAGTAGGGCACTGGTGTCAGAAAGACACCAAAGTTCTCATTCTACTGCTTACCTGTTGTGACAGTAGGCAAGTCACTTAGCTTCGCCAGCCTTGGTTTCCTTATCTGTAAAGTGTAGATAACTGCCTGACTTACAGGCATGCTATGAAAATTAGGTAGCATTTGTGTAACGTGCCTGGCACACAGTAGGTGCTAAAAAATGATCATTACAATCAAAATAGTGTTGGGTGTGTTCAGTGGCATTTACTCAAGCCCAGATCATGTATCCAATGATATTATGGCTACACGTGGGCAAGTAAATGAGCTATGAACTGGCCCTGTTCTCAGGTCTCTCCATCCGCATACTTTTGGGGGGTGGGTGTTGGTCAGCAGCTGTGTATGCTGAGAGCGAGGTCTGGGAACTGAAGCTCAGGTAGGCCTCCCCATGAAGGAGAGAGACTCTCAAGGCAAACGAGAATCTGGCACAGAAGAGAATTCAGGACACATCCCAAAGGCAATCAAACTCATGGGTAGATTTTAATTATTTTTAAATTTCAGGTGTCCTACACTAGAAAGTAAGTTGAATTTCTTAAATATAACAACGTACCACTTTCTAGAATCATCGTGATAAATAGAAATCACTCACAGTGACTTATTTTACAATTATATTACTGAAATTCCCACTGGGTCATCAAAGGATGTTGAAATTTGTTGAAACAAGGGAGTCATTTTTAAGAGTACAGGCTTTATATTGGCAATAGGTAGACTTGGATGGAGATCTTGCTTCTGATGCCTATTGGCTACCTCTGCTCTTGAGCTAGTTGCTTCACTTAGGCCTCGTTTTTCTCATAAAACCAGAATAATAATATCTACCTGGCAGGATTGGTGTGATGTCTGCAAAGGATATTTTCTGTGAAGTAGCTATCACATTGCCTGGCACATAGATGGACCTGAAGAAATGGTAGTTGTCTATTATTATAGTCTGACTCTCTGGACAGATTTCTATGTAGCAATTCTGTTTTGCAGAGCTTCAATTAAACAGATGATGCCATTGCTGACCATTGGGCTATAACCCAGATAATGTTTTTGGCTTTAGGTGGAAGCTGTTCAACTCATAGCCGATGGAAAAGCTCCTCGCATTCCCCAACCAGAAGAAGGAGCAACATTTGAAGGCATCCAGAAAAAGGAAAATGCTGAGGTATTTATATCCACTCAGTAATACACCCCAAAGTTCTTGGCCATTTACCTTTAAGTAGTTCCCAACGTACAATTTCCTGGCCAAAGGGTAGATCTCCAATCCAGCCTATTCTATGCTTACCCAACCCCACTTCCACCACTGATGGAGAGAGATGTTTCTATTGCCTTTGACACTCATAGCATTAGGAGATTCAGCTTTGTGCTTTCCTAGATTTCTTGGGATCAGTCTGCCGAAGTTTTGCATAACTGGATCCGAGGTCATGATAAAGTCCCTGGAGCTTGGACAGAGATAAATGGACAGGTATGTGCCAGGGACCAATTGTGTGTGTGTGTGTGTGTGTGTGTGTGTGTGTGTTACCTTTGTAAAAGGTATTACACATAAGTCCTCTGGTTCTTTCCTTGGTCATGAAGAGGGTCTGTGATTCTAGGTATATGTGACCAGCTGGATGAAAACACCCCCATCTTTACTCGTACTGAGCATTTGCTGTGAAGCAGATGCTAGGCACAGCCTCTGCTCTCAAGGAGCCTGCAGTTTTATGGAGAAAGCAGAGAAGTGAATAAGCACTCACAAGGCAATAAGACAAATATTATCCTTGAGGCCCAGACTCAGGTGCAGTAGGAAAGGCTTCCTAGAAAAGCTGGTCCATTTGTTTGCCCTTCAAGAGGTCAGCAGGTAGAGAAGGAAACAAAGAAGCAAAGACCCAGAGATAGGAGAGTGTTACCCAGTCTAGGAGTCCCAAAGAGCCTCAGGTGTGAGGAGCAGGTGGGAGAGGTGGCCGGGGCGGGGGCGGGGGCGGGGGCGGGGGTGGGGGGGGGGGGGGCAGGGGAGGAGCAGGAAGGGCCTTATAATCCCTGGGAAATCTCAACCCAACTTGGCTCTCAGGTTTCAGCTCTCCTTGGGAGTTCCCTGACTTCACAGGCCCGTGCTGGCCAGGTTGGGGGTCCCTCCTCCTGGTCCAACAACCCCCTGCCTGCCTCTGACACAGCGTATTATATATTGTCAGGGTCTCTTTATTTATCAATCCCCCCACCCCTACTAGGCTTTGTACTCCATGGGGCAAGGACTTCATGTTATTGTCTTGATAATATCCTCACTTAAGCAGGATTCTTAGTATGTATTAGGTGCCAACAAAAATATGTGGGATCAGGAAGGACCAAGAGAGGGAGTTCAGTGCAGTAGTTAAGTGAGTGGGAACTGAAGCCAGAATGTTTCTGTTAAAATTCTGGCTCTGCCACTGTTTGCTGAGTAATCTCAGGCAGGTTACTTAACCAGCGGGGCTTTGGGTTCCTTATTGCAAATGGGACTAATAATAGCACCTGGGTGGCTCAGTTGGTTAAGCATCTGAGTCTTGATTTTGGCTTGGGTCATGATCTCACGGTTCAGGGATCAAGCCCTGCATCGGGCTCCACTAACAGCATAGAATCTGCTTGGGGTTCTCTCTCTCCCTCCCCCCCCCCCCGCCCCTTTCTTGCGCATGCACACACACACTCTCTCTCAAAATAAATACACTTAAAAAATAATAATAGTGTCTCTTTTATTGGCTACAGGTCATTGTGAAAATTAAGTGAGTTAATACATGTTAATTCATTTACATACTGAGTTCTGGGCATGTGTATTCAATAAATGTTAACTTATAATCTTCAATAGATGATAGCTAATAGTCATAGAATTACAATCACAAATCAATTACCATCACGTTTTCTTAGTTACAGTCTGGATCCAGTCCTGTTTCCATGAACTGACCCACAAAGCACCCTGTACTTCCCATCAGTAATCGCACTGGACTGTAATCATCTGGTTGCTACCTGCGCCTGCCCTCACTGACTCTCTACCATCACCACCTCCCCTCCCCTTTGAAAATCGAAGTCTGCAAGACCTTTTTGTTTCATTTACCTTCGTATCCATGTGAAGAAATGATAAATGTCATCTGGTTGTGAGGCATTCTTGAAACTCTTCAGTCGTACATTCATAAACTATCTCTTGCTCGGTGTCATTTCCACAGATGCTTGATACAGTCTCCCACATTGGGGTGTTCCGATTTTATCAGAGATGATGATTCCAACTGGAGCTTTTTTGCAGGGAGTGCTGTTTGCACACACCCCTGTTTGTAGGTGTAACTCCCTCATTTCACATGGGTTTGATCTCTTTATTAGATGGTCACATTTTATGGCTCGTCATTGCTGAAAAGCTCCGTGCCTTCTGGAGAACCACTGGAAATCAAAGGTGCCACGAAGCCTGGTCTTGTTACCAAAAATGGACTTGTTCTTTTTGGTAATGATGGAAAAGCAGTGAGTGTTCAATATGGTCACCTATAAAGTAACATTTTTGGTTTCCTTCTATAACCCAAGCTACTAAGGAAATACCTTTTACAAGGTAATCCATCTTTGCAGTGGGACATGGGAGGCTCGAGATACCCATGCCCTATTTCTGTCGGGGGATGAGCTGGCTCTGTGTGCCTAGTTGAGAACAAGTCTCCCTAGGATGAGCCTCAAGGACCTGTGCAGTCACCTTGGTGGCACAGTAGAAAGAGTTTGGAATTTAGTCAGGAAACAGGATGTGAATCCCTGCTCTGCCACTTACTGGTCTTGTGGAGGACGCTTCTCCCCTCTGAGTCTCTGTTTCCTCATCTATAAAACAGACAGTAGTCCCATCTGTCTGCCTTCCCACTGCTGGAGCCCAGGAGGCTAAATGCAATGGATGTGGCCCTCTTCAGATGCTCCTTGCCTTTGCCTTCCACGCAGGCAGCCACCCTCACTGCTGTGCTTGGAAGCATGGGCCCTTGGCCCCAGTGCGCTCTTTGAAGAAAGCAAAGGGGAATTTGCAGCTTACAGATATATTCTGGTAGCTGGCAGGGTAGATCAGTTATTAAGATTGTAGGCTTCAGGGTCCAGCTGCTTCTCGGTTGTAACCCCAGCTGTGCGGCATTGGGCAAATCACTTACCCTCACTGAGTCTCCATTTCCTCATCAGTAAAATGGGGATAATAATGGCACCTGCTTCCATTGGGATTTATGAGACTAAAATGAGATACGTGCATCCATACATGAATACATAGCACTGTGCCTGCTACAGAGTAAGTGTTCAAATGATGGGAGGAGGAGGAAGAGGAGGAGGAGGAGGGGGAGGAGGAGGAAGAGGAGTTACAGTAGGTTTTAGTCTACATATATCCAAATGCCAATTTTTTGGGAGCTTATTACCCATTTTGAGATGTATCTACCCCTAGACTTAACTTTCTCCTTTCTGCTGCCTTTATTAAAATACCATTTCAGTCCTTTTACAAATAATGGTGAGTGCTTTCTATCCATATTTTTGTATTTGCCAAATAAGTTGCCCCTTGTATTTGTGTAATCTACGACACGTCTTCCCCTACCAACCTCACTTTTGAATTGTCCTAATCTTCAATCCTTCTGTTTGTCTTGTTGCTGCACTGTAGCTGATGGTGAGGAATTTGCAGTTTGAAGATGGAAGAATGATTCCAGCCTCTCAGTACTTTTCAGCGGGTGAGACCTCAGTGCTAGAACTTACAGCCGAAGAGGTGAAGGTGGCAGGGACCATCAAGGTGAACATGTGATGTCCTTAATGTTACCCTTACCTTGCAAAACTGAAGCATTTTTGCAACTGTACCATCAGTCTTCAGAGTAGTGAGGATGGAACTTTATTTCTCCTCTTTTTTGTGTTAGCCATAGTAGGAATCAACTCCAAAATGTATATGCAAAGTTATTTCTCACTCACAAAATAATCCCAGGCAGTTCTAGGTTGGCAGGGGGATTAGAGGTGAAGCTGGAATGTGAGGATTAGGGGTGGAGTCATTCAGGGACACAGGCTATGCTATCTTCAAAGTCACCTACAGTCCAGACAGCCAAAAAGGGCAAAAGCGCACAGAGAATTGTGTGAAGGAGGTTCTTCATGGGTCAAGACTGGGTGTCAAGTTCACCTCCGCTCATGCTCATTGGCTAGAAGTCAGTCATACGGCTACATCTAACTTGAAGAGTTGCTAAAAAATATAGTCAGACCATGTATCCAAGATGAAAAAAAAAAAAGTAGGTTTGGTGAGGCACTGGTCAGTCTCTGCCACTGTGTTTTTCATGGCACGCCCTTCATAAAAATTATCCTTGCCGTATAGGTCATCTGGGCTGGAATTTTAAGTAACGTCCCTGTTATTGAAGACTCGACAGACTTCTTTAAATCTGGAGCAAGCTCAATGGATGTTGTCAGGTAAAACTATCACCCTGTTGACTCACACCCCTCCACTGGGGATTTTGACTTTGACTTTGAAGATCCAATCCAATCCTTTGTTCTGGATGTTATCACTCTACCATTATTCTATTTCTCTTTTCTTCATCTTTTTTGGATTGTTTGTTTCCACGGCCAAACACATATCTTTGTTCCTTTCTCTGTCACTAGCCAGGAGTTGTTTTCATATCTCCTGTATACCTAGAAAATCAGTGCTTCTAATTGTTTGTTTCTTTTTAAAATTCGTCCTCACATTTGTTAGCTAATTTTCCCCCAATATGACACTGGAGTTGGGAAGCTCTAAATGAGAATTTTTTTTTTGATGTTTATTTATTTTTGAGAGAGGAGAAACATAGTGCAAGCAGGGGAGGAGCAGAAGAAGAGGAAGACACAGAGGATCCAGGTTCTGAGCTGTCGGCACAGAGCCCAATGCAGGGCTTGAACCCATGAACCATAAGATCATGACCTGAGCTAAAGTCGGACGCTTAACCGACTGAGCCACCAAGGTTCCCCTCAAAAATAATTTTGATTCTGCTTAGTACCAACACTAACCACGTAATAAAACAAATGTTTGCTCCATTCTTATATATGATCTACAGAAAATATTATACAATGTCTTTTGTTTCATATTCTTTATTTACATTAGGGACTTTTCTTTATTCCTTATTCCTTGAGCACCTTTGAAAGGATAGGAACTGATTTTATGTGCCCCTTAATTATCTTGCTTGCAAGTAAGTAAAATGTTTTTGCCTTGGTTTCTTTTATCATAGCCATGCACAAAGTTAAAGACAAAAGAATATCCACTGTCCCTCCAGACACCTTTTAGGGGCACCTGGGTGGCTCAGTTGGTTAAGCCTCCAACTCTAGGTTTCAGCTCAGGTCATGATCTCGAGGCTTGTGAGATTGAGCCCTGCATTGGGGTCTGTGCTGATAACATGGAGTCTGCTCAAGATTCTCTCTCTCTCTCTCTCTCTCTCTCTCTCTCTCTCTCTTTCTCTCTCTGTCCCTCTCTGCCACTCCCCCTCTCATGCACACACATGTGCACATGTGTTTTCTGTCTCTCTCAAAATAAATAAACAGTAAAAAATTTTTTAGAATGCAGCTTTTTGATTTTGTTCTCCCGGTCTTATCAATTTCTTCAGTTATCATAGAAGATCTCATAGGTGGTAAATAGGCATGTGACATGTCTTATCTCAAAGCAACTTGACAAATGTAATGACACAGTGCCCCTAAACTCTTTTTAAAATGTAAGTAACGTGAACTGGTTCTTACCTGAAGGCTGGTTGAAGAGATCAGACAGAAGTGCGGTGGGCTTCAACTACAGAATGAAGATGTGTATCTGGCCACCAAGTTTGAAGACTTCATTCAGAAAGTTGTGAGGAAACTGAGAGGAGGAGAATCAGAAGAGGAGCTGGTGGTGGATTATGTAAGCTTTTCTGTGCTTCAGGAAATCTAAATCATTAGGACCCATACACTATAAAGGAATGTGGTTCCTTTTGTCCATTTGTTTTTACATTTATGACCTTTTATTTATTTATGTATGTATGTATTTATGTATGTATGTATGTATTTATTTATTTATTTATTTATTTATTTTTAATGTTTATTTATTTTTTGAGAGAGAGACAGACAGAGTGTGAGTAGGGGAGGGGCAGAGAGAGAGACGGGGGGGAGGGGGAGACACAGAATCTGAAGCAGGCTCCAGGCTCTGAGCTGTCAGCACAGAGCCTGATGCGGGACTTGAACTCACAAACTGTGAGATCATGACCTGAGCCGAAGTCAGACACTTAACTGACTGAGCCACCCAGGCGCCCCACATTTTAAATACCTTTTAAAACAGGTATTTTAGTGACTTATAATTCAGACACCATTACATTCACCCTTTAAAAATGTACAGTTAAGGGACACCTGGGTGGCTTACTCAGTTAAGTGTCTGACTCTTGATCATGATCTCCCATGATGATCTCGTGGTCATGGGATGGAGCCCCATATCAAGCCCTGAGTCGGGCTCCAAATTGCACATGGAGGCTGCGTGGGATTCTCTCTCTCTCTCTGCTTCTGCCCCTCCCCCACTTGCGTGCCCTCCTTCTCTCTTAAAATAATAAACATTTAAAGAAATTAAAATGTACAGTTCAGTAGTTGTTTTGCTTTTTAGAGAGAGAGAGAGGGTGCATGTGCAGGGGAGAGGGGCAGAGGGAGAGAGGAAGAATCTTCTCTCCCCAATATGAGGTTCAATCCCATAACTCTGGGATCATGACTTGAGCCAAAGTCAAGACCCCACTGCTCAACCCACTGAGCCACCCAGACGCCCCCAGTTCAGTGGTTTTAAGTATATTCACAGAGTTGTGCAACCATCACCACTATCTGATTGTGGAACTTTTTTTTTCTTATTATGCCCAAGTTTATTTATTTTTTTATTTTAGCATGCTACAAAATATCGATATGCACTGAATGAAAACACATTACATATCTTAGTTCCAAAGAGTTTTCATCTATGTAAGGCTAGGCCTTTAGAGAAAACCACGTGTTAACTGAAATGGTTGTAGTGCCCCTATTCTCTACCAGTTCTCTCTTCTGAGTCTTTTTTTTTTTTAATTTAAATCCAAGTTAGTTAACATATAGTGTGATAAGGATCTTAGGAATAGAAATTAGTGATTCATCACTTACGTATAACACCCAGTGCTCATCCCAACAAGTGTCCTCCTTCATGCCCCACACCCATTTAGCCCATTCCCCCATCCAACACTCCTCCAGCAACCCTCGGTTTGTTCTCTTTATTTAAGAGTCTCTTACAGTTTGTCTCTTACGTTTTATCTTATTTTTGCTTCCCTTCCCCTATGTTCATCTGTTTTGTTTCTTAAAGTCCACATATGAGTGATGTCATATGATATTTGTCTTTCTCTGACTGACTGATTTCACTTAGCATGATACACTCTAGTTCCATCCATGTTGTTGCAAACGGCAAGAGTTTATTCTTTTTGACCACCAAGTAATATTCCATTGTATATGTATGCCACATCTTCTTTATCCATTCATCCATTGATGGACACCTGGGCTTTTTCCATACTTTGGCTATTGTCAACACCACTGCTATAAACATTGAGGTGCATGTGCCCCTTCTAAACAGCACACCTGTGTCCCTTGGATAAATACCTAATAGTGCAATTGCTGCATTGTAGGGTAGCTCAATTTTTAATTTTTTGAGAAACCACCATGCTGTTTTCCAGAGTGGCTGCACCAGTTTGCATTTCCACCAGCAGTGCAAAAGGATTCCTCTTTCTCCACATCCTCGCCAACATCTGTGGTTGCCTGAGTTGTTAATTTAATTTTAGCCATTCTGACAGGTGTGAGTGGTATCTTATTGTGATTTTGACTTGTATTTCCCTGATGATGAGTGATGTTGAGCATTTTTTCATGTGTCTGTTAGTCATCTGGATGTCTTCTTTGGAGAAGTGTCTATTCATGTCTTTTGCCCATTTCTTCACTGGATTAGTTGTTTTTTGGGTGTTGAGTTTGATAAGTTCTTTATAGATTTTGGATACTAACCCTTTATCTGATATGTCATTTGCAAATATCTTCTCCCGTTCCATCAGTTGCCTTTTAGTTTTGCTGATTGTTCCTTCTCTGTGCAGAAGTTTTTTATTTTGATGAGGTCCCAATACTTCATTTTTGCTTTTGTTTCCCATGCTTCCAGAGACATGTCAAGAAGTTGGCTGCAGTCGAGGTCAAAGAGGTTGTTGCCTGTTTTCTCCTCTAGGATTTTGATGGCTTCCTGACTTATGTTTAGGTCTTTCATCTACTTTGAATTTATTTTTGTGTATGGTGTAAGGAATTGGTCCAGGTTCATTCTTCTGCATGTCGCTGTCCAGTTTTCCCAGCACCACTTGCTGAAGAGACTGTCTTTTTTCCATTGGATATGATTTCCTGTTTTGTCAAAGATTAGTTGGCCATACGTTTGTGGGTCCATTTCTGGGTTCTCTATTCTGTTCCATTGATCTATGTGTTTGTTTTCATGCCAGTACCATACTGTCTTGATGATTACAGCTTTGTAATACAGCTTGAAGTCCGGGATTATGGTACCTCCAGCTTTGGTTTTCTTTTTCAGGATTGCTTTGACTATTCAGGGTCTTTTCTGGTTCCATATTAGGATTGTTTGTTCTAGCGCTATGAAGAATGCTGGTGTTATTTTGATACGGATTGCACTGAATACATAGACTGCTTTGGGTAGTATCAACATTTTAACAATATTTGTTCTTCCAATCCATAAGCACGGAATGTTTTTCCATTTTTTTGTGTGTGTCTTCAGTTTCTTTCATAAACTTTCTATAGTTTTCAGTGTATAGATTTTCTACCTCTTTGGTTACATTTATTCCTAGGTATTTTATAGTTTTTGGTGCAATTGTAAATGGGATCGATTCCTTGATTTATCTTTCTGCTGTTTCATTATTACATAGAAATGCAACTGATTTCTGTACACTGATTTTATATCCTGTGACTTTGTTGAATTCATGAATCAGTTCTAGCCATTTTTTGGTGGAATATTTTGGGTTTTCCACATAGAATATCATGTTGTCTGCAAAGAGTGAAAGTTTGGCTGCCTCCTTGCAGATTTGGATGCCTTTTATTTCTTTGTGTTGTCTGATCGCTAAGGCTAGGACTTCCAACACTATGTTGAATAACAGTGGCAAGAGTAGGCATCCTTGTCGTGTTCCTGACCTTAGGGGAAAGCTCTCAGTTTTTCCCCATTGAGGATGATCTTACTGGTGGGTCTTTTGCATATGGCTCTTATGATCTTGAGGTATGATCCTTCTATTCCTAATTTCTTGAGGGTTTTTATCAAGAAAGGATGCTGCATTTTGTCAAATGCTTTCTCTGCATCTATTGAGAAGATCATGTGGTTCTTATCCTTTCTTTTATTAATGTGATGTATCATATTGATTCATTTGTGGATATTGAACCAGCCCTGCATCCCAGGAATAAATCCCACTTGATCGTGGTGAATAATTCTTTTAATGTATTGTTGGATCTGGTTTGCTAGTATCTTCTTGAGAATTTTTGCATCTATGTTCATCAGGGAAATTGGTCTATAGTTCTCCTTTTTAGTGGGGTCTCTGTCTGGTTTTGGAATCAAGGTAATGCTGGCCTTGTAGAATGAGTTTGGCAGTTTTCCTTCCATTTCTATTTTTTGGAAAAACTTCAAAATAACAGGTGTTAACTCTTCTTTAAATGTTTGGTAGAATTCCCCTGGAAAGCCATCACCCTGGACTCTTGTTTGTTGGGAGATTTTTGATTACTGATTCAATTTCTTTAATGGTTATGGGTCTGTTCAAAGTTTCTATTTCTTCCTGTTTCAGTTTAGTAGTTTGTATATTTCTAGAAATTTATCCATTTCTTCCAGATTGCCCAATTTGTTGGCATATAATTGCTCATATTCTTTTATTATTACTTGTATTTCTGTGGTGTTGGTTGTGATCTCTCCTCTTTCATTCATGATTTTATTTATTTGGGTCCTTTCCTTTTTCTTTTTGATCAGTCTGGCTAGGGGGGTATCGATTTTGTTAATTCTTTCAAACTACCAGCTTCTAGTTTCATTCTATTGTTTTTTTTTTTTTTTTTAATCTTGATACCATTGATTTCTGCTCTAATCTTATTTCCTATCTTCTGCTGGTTTTTGACTTTATTTGCTATTCTTTTTCCATCTCTTTTAGGTGTAGGGTTAGGTTGTGTATTTGAGACCTTTCTTCCTTCTATAGGAAGGCCTGGATTGCTATATATTTCCTTCTTATGACCACCTTTGCTGCATCCCAGAGGTTTTGGGCTATTGTGTTTTCATTATCATTGGCTTTCATGTACTTTCTAATTTCCTCTTTAATTTCTTGGCTAGCCCATTCATTCTTTAGGAGGATGTTCTTTAATCTCCAAGTATTCATGGTCTTTCCAATTTTTTTCTTGTAGTTGATTTCATGTTTCATAGTGTTGTGGTCTGATAATGTGCAAGGTATGATCTCTATATTTTTGTGCTTGTTAAGGGCTGATTTGTGTCCCAGTATCTATTCTGGAGAATAGTCCATGTGCCCTTGAGAAGAATGTGTATTCTGCTGCTTTAGGATGAAATGTGCTGAATATATGTTTTGTCCATCCAGACCAGTGTGTCATTCAAATCATTGTTTCCTTGGTGATTTTCTGCTTACATGATCTGCCCATTGCTGTAAGTGGGGTGTTGAAATCCCCTACTATTGTGGTACTATTATCAATGAGTTTGTTTGTTTATGTTTATGTTTGTGATTGATTTATATATTTGGGTGTTTCATGTTGGTAGCATGAATGTTTACAATTGTTAGGTCTTCTTGGTGGATAGTCCCCTTAATTATGATATATTACCCTTCTTCATGTCTTGTTACACTTTTTATTTTAAAATCTAGTTTGTCTGATATACATATGGCTACTTCAGCTTTCTTTTGGTGACCATTAGCATGATAGATGGTTCTCCATCCCCTTTCAATCTGTAGGTATCTTAGGTCTCAAATGGGTCTCTTGTAAGCAGCATATAGATGGGTCTTGTTTTCTTATCCATTCTGATACCCTATGTCTTTTGATTGGAGCTTTTAGTCCATTGACTAAAAGAGTCAGTACTGAAAGATAATTTAGTGCTATTGTGTTGCCTGTAGAGTTGGTGTTTCTGGTGATGTTCTCTGGTCCTTTCTCGTCTTTGTTGCTTTTGGTCTTTTTTGTTTTGTTTCATCTTTTCTCCACTCAGAGTCCCCCTTAAAATTTTCTGCAGGGCTGGTGTAGTGGTCATGAACTCCTTTAGTTTTTGTTTGTCTGGGAAACTCTTTATCTCTCCTTCTATTTTGAATGATACCCTTGCTGGATAAATAATTCTTGGCTGCATATTTTTCCAATTCAGCATGTTGAATATATCTTGCCACTCCTTTCTGGCCTGCCAAGTTTTGTGGATAGGTCTGCTGTGAACCTGATCTTTCTTCCCTTATAGGCTAAGAACATTTTTCCCTTGCTGCTTTCATAAGTCTTTCTGTGTGTCTTGTGAATTCAACTATGATATGCCTTATTGATGGTCATTTTTGTTGAATCTAATGGGAGTTCTCTGTGTCTCTTGGATTTTGATGTCTGTATCCTTTCCCAGATTAAGAACATGTTCCACTTTAATTTTCTCACATAAACATTTTGCCACTTTTTCTCTCTCTTCATCTTCTGGAACTTATATGATTTGGATATTATTCCTTTTTAATAGGTCACTGACAGGGGCGCCTGGGTGGCGCAGTCGGTTAAGCCTCCGACTTCAGCCAGGTCACGATCTCGCGGTCCGTGAGTTCGAGCCCCGCGTCAGGCTCTGGGCTGATGGCTCAGAGCCTGGAGCCTGCTTCCGATTCTGTGTCTCCCTCTCTCTGCCCTTCCCCCGTTCATGCTCTGTCTCTCTCTCTCCCAAAAATAAATAAACGTTGAAAAAAAAAAATTAAAAATAGGTCACTGAGTTCTCTAAGTCTTGTATCATGCTCTCTTGACTTTGTTTCCCTCTCTTTCTGCTTCATTATTCTCCATAATTTTGTCTTCTGTATTGCTGATTCACTGCTCTGCTTCATCCATCCTTGCCACTGTGGTATTCATTCAAGATTGCATCTTGGTTATAGCATTTTTAATTTTGTCCTAACTAGATTTTACTTCTTTTATCTCCGTCTAAAGGGACTCTATGCCTTTTTCAACCCCAGCTAGTATTCTTATTATGCAGTTCTAAATTCTAGTTCAGTTATCTTGCTTATATCCGTGTTGATTAAACCTCTGCCATCATTTCTTCCTATTCTTTCTTTTCGGGTGAATTCCTTCATTTTGTCTTGTTAGAGGAAGAAAAAAAATAATAAAAATTAAAAACTAAAAAATTAAAAACAAAACAAAAAATCAAATAAAGGAAGCTAGATCCTAGTTGTGTTTTGGTCTGCTTATTGAAAGAAGCTTGATATACCAGAGAAAAAGGGGAAAGAAAAAAAAAAAAGGTAAGAAAAAAAAATTTCTAATGTATATAATAAAATAGAATAAATGAAATAAGGAAAGTGAAATAGAATAAAAAATTTACAATGAAATAAAAAACATTCTAAAATAATTTAAAATTTTTTTAAATACTAAAAATAACTAAAAAAATTTTTTTAATTAAGTAAAAAGAAAATAAAAATCAATTTTCCTCTTTCTGCTGAGTTCTGTGGCTCAAGTTATGCATATTGTTGTGTTAATCCTCAGATCAGTTTCCTACGTATGCAAAATGGTTTGGTGCTGATCTGGCTGTGTTTCAGGGACAAGACAAGCTGAGAGCATCCATGCTGCTCTACCATCTTGAACCCCCTCCTCTGATTATGGAACAATTTTATCACCCCAAAAAGAAACACTATATCCATTGACAATGATTCTCTGCTTTCTTTCCCCCACCCCTGGCTCCCAGATACCATTAATCTCCTTTATGTCTCCATGGATTTGCCTACTTTAGATATTTCATATAAGTGGAATCACACAATTTGTGGCCTGTTAAGCATCTGGCTTCTTTCACTGAACCCATGTGTTCAAGGTCCATCTATGTTGTAGTAGATGTTATCCACTTCATTCCTTTTTGTGGCTGGATAATATTGTTGTATAGATATACCACATTTTGTTTATCCATTCCTCAGTTAATGCACATTTTGTTTTCACTTTTTAGTATTATAAATAATGCTGCAATGAAAATTCATGTGTAAGTTTTTGTGTGAATGTATGTTTTCAGTTCTCTGGGGTATATATCTAGGAGTGCAATTGATGAGTCATGCGGTAACTCTATGTTAATTTTTTGAGGAACATCCAAGCTGTTTTCCAAAGTGGCTATACTATTTCACAATCCCACTAGCAATGTAGAAAGGTTCTGATTTCTCCATATCCTCACCAACATTTGTTTTGTCTGTCTTTTCTATTTTAGCTGTGGGTAAGAAATACTATCTCATTGTGGCTTTGGTTTACATTTCCCTGATGACTAATGATGAGTCTCTTTTCATGTCTTTATTAGTCATTTGTATCTCTTCTTTGGGAAAAATGTCCATTCAGATTCTTTACCCATTTTTTAATTGGGATATATGTCTTTTTAATGTTGAGTTGTAAGGAGCTTTTGTATATTTTGGGTACTAGACCTTAATTAGATACATGATTTGTAAATATTTTCTGTGGGCTTGTAAATATTGTAAATATTACTGTGGGCTTTCTTTTCACTTTTTTGACAGTGTCCTTTGACATGCAAAAGTTTTTAATTTGATTAAGTTTAATTTATCTATTCTTTTTCCATTTTGCTTCTGCAGGCATACCTCATTTTATTGCCTTCTTTGCTTTACTGTGTGCTTCACAGGTATTATGTTTTTCACAAATTAAAGGTTTGTGGCAACTCTGCATCAAGCAAGTCTATTGTTACCATCTTTCCAACAGCATCTTCTCATTTCATGTCTCTGTGTCACATTCTGGTAATTCTCACAATATTTCAAACTTTCTCATTTGTTATGGTCTGTGATCATTGTTAATCTGTGATCAGTGATTATGACACACTGAGAGCTCAGGTGGTGGTTACCAATGTTTTGCAATAAAGTATTTATTTATTTGTGTGTTTGAGGGAAAGAAAAAAACATCCAAAATTTATTTGCTAAAACGATAGACAGCATCAGCACGTTAAACTACAGGGGTTTTTCTGTAGATCATACATTCACAAGGCATTATTTGCTTAACAGTGAGAAAGCCTCCAGTGTGTTTTCTGTAATAATACCCACTTCACAGTGTAAACAGGTACTATTATTGTGTTCAGCTTACAATTCCAGGAGGAAAGGCACAATGTGGCAAAAAAAAAAAAAAAACAAACCCACAAAAAACAAAAAACAAAAACAAAAAAACCCCCAACTTTTTGGATCCTAAAGTCAGGTGCAGTAACACAGACAAACTTTTGACAACGGTCTTAATCGACTTATCCACATAGAAGGAGACATCTCCACTCAGAAATTAAGGTCTTTCTTTCTCCTTCCTTGTTAAACCATTAGAACGATGTTTCCTCATTTGCTTCATATCACATACACAAAAGGGGGGGTGGAGATTAAAACAAAGAATCACAAAAATATCTTAAACATCCAGTTGTTCCCACCATTCATCAACTCAGGTTTAAGACAGAATGTTGGAACATAAAGTATTTCTTTTTTAATTGAAGGATATTGATAAAGTATCTTTTTTTTTTTTTTCAACGTTTATTTATTTTTGGGACAGAGAGAGACAGAGCATGAACGGGGGAGGGGCAGAGAGAGAGGGAGACACAGAATCGGAAACAGGCTCCAGGCTCTGAGCCATCAGCCCAGAGCCCGACTCGGGGCTCGAACTCACGGACCGCGAGATCGTGACCTGGCTGAAGTCGGACGCTTAACCGACTGCGCCACCCAGGCGCCCCGATAAAGTATCTTTAATGAAATATACACATTGATTTTTTAGACATAATGTAGTTGCACACTTAATAAACTTCAGTATAGCATAAACATAGCTTTTATATGCATTGGGAAACCAATATGTTCATCTAGCTTGCTTATTTCTTCATGTAGATTCAAGTTACTGTCAAGTGTCCCTTCATTGCAGCCTGAAAGGTATCTTTTAGTAAACTTTTTAAAGGGCAGTGTGCTAGCAATGAACTCTCTCAGTGTTTATTCATTTGGGAATGACTTAGTTTCTCCTTTGTTTTTAAAGGGTATTTAGCTGTATATGGAATTTTTGGTTGATAGTCTTTTTCTTTCAACACTTTAAATATGTCATCCTATTGCCATCTGGCCTCCATGGTTTCTGAGGATGAGTCATCTGTTAATTTTATCGAGAATCCATTTGACGTGATGGGATTCTTCTCTCTTGCTGCTTTCAAGATTCCCTCATTACCTTTGGCTTTTAACCATTGTATTATGATGTATCTAAAATGGATCTGTTTGAGTTTATCTTACCTGGAGTTTGTTGAGCTTTTTGGATGGGTGGTTTAATGTTTTTCATCAAATTTGGGACACTTTCATTCATTATTTCTTCACATATTCTTTCTGCCTCTTTTCCCCTCTCTTCTCCTTCTGGGACTCTCATTATGCATGCTTTGATACATTTGATGGTATCCCACAGGCCTTCTTTTTCCTTCCTGTTTTCAGACTGGGTAATCTCTATTGACATATTGTCTAGTTTGTTGAATCTACTGTTGAGCCCCTATGATAACTTTTTAAAATTTCAGTTATTACACTTTTCAACTCCAGAATTTGTATTTAGTTCCTTTTTTATAATACTTTTTGTTTAAAGTTTATTTATTTATTTTGAGAGGCACACAGAGAGTGTGAGCAGGGGAGGGACAGAGAAAGAGGGAAAATACCAAGCAGGCTCCGTACTGTCAGCGCAGGGCCCCTGTGGGGCTTGAACTCATGAAACTGTGAGATCATGACCTGAGCCAAAATCAAGAGTTGGCCGCTTAACTGACTGAGCCACCCAGGCACCACTGGTTCTTTTTTTATAATTCTTCTCTCTTTCTTAATATTCTCTATTTGGTGAGACATTGTTCATTTACTTTTCTTTAATTTTTTTAGACATAGCTTCCTTTCCTTCCTTATTTGGAAATATTTTTTTTATTTAAAAATTTTTAAATGTTTATTTTTGAGAGAGAGAGAAAAAAAGAGAGACAGAGTGTGAGTGGGGGAGGGGCAGAGAGAGAGGGAGACAGAATCTGAAGCAGGCTTCAGGCTCTGAGCTGTCAGCACAGAGCCTGACATAGACCTTGACCTCACAAACCATGAGATCATGTCTTGAGCCAAAGTTGGATGCTTAACTGAGCCACCCAGGAACCTCTATTTGGATACATTTTTAAAAGCTTATTTAAAATCTTTGTCTATGGGGTGCCTGGGTGGCTCAGTCAGTTAAGTGTCCAACTTTTTATCTCAGCTCAGGTTATGATCTCCCAGTTCACGAGATCGAGTCCTGCATCAGGCTCTGTGCTGATAGCGAAGAGCCTGCTTGGGATGTCTCTCTCTCTCTCTCTCTCTCTCTCTCTCTCTCTCTCTCTCTCTCCCCCTACCCTGTGAGTGTGGACACACTCTCTGTCTCTCTCAAAATAAATCAATAATCTTAGAAAAAAATCTTTGTCTAATGTCTAGGTTTCTTCAAGGAAGGTTTCTATTGACTGGTTATTTTCCAATGTATTGGCCACTCTTTATGCTTTCATGCTTCTTCATGTATCTTGGAATCTTTTGTTGGAAACTAGCCATTTTAAATAACAGAATGTGGCAACTCTGGAAATAAGACCCCCACCCTTCATAGGGAGTGTTATTGTTGCTTTTCTTTGTTTGGTGACTTTCTTGGACTAATCCCGTAAAACCTATATTCTTTGTCGTTTGCCACCACTGAAGTCTCTACTTGGCTAGCTTAGTCATCAGCTAATAAGCGGATGTAGATTTCCTTACATTTCTTGAACGAATAAGGTCTCTCAGCCTTTATGGAAGGCCGAGGGCAGTTTGGGCAGAGCAAGCTCTCAAGCCAAATAAAGACAAACACGAAGAATAGAGCCAATTGGGGAGTTCTGTGGGGATGAGGCCTCTGGGGAGCTTCTGGGGAGTCATTTCCCCTTCTGGTGGCTAATAGATTGCTGGTTTTCACAGCCACTATGGTTCTAAGGATGTGGGATTTCAAGTTACTGGAGAGCTCTTAAGGGAGAGATGGGATCCGAGGCATGCTTCTCATTCCATTTGTTTTTAATAAACTTCAGGGAAATTTGAAAGCAATTTAGTTACCATCTAGTTAAGAACATGAATCTTGGTGTTAGACCCACCTAAAGTTGAACCCACGTAGCATTGCTTACCAGCTGTGTGAGCTTTGGCACGTTGCTTAACTTCTCTAAGTCTCGGTTTCCTCATATGTTAAGTGGGGAAATAATAATATGTACATTATAGGATAGTTGGGGGAACCAAGTTAGATAATACATATTTATACATAATTAGTGTATTTATACATTTACATATTTATACATAATTAGCATATTTTCAGAATGATGAGTTTAGGAAAGTGAACTATGTGCAGAGACACATCAATTCAGATGAAGATTCCTTCATTATATCCTACATAAACACAATGGAAATATTTTATAGAAAAATTTCTTATCTGTGGGATAAGACAAGATACCCTCTTGATACTTTTTTGGTTTTTTTAAAGCATTATCAATTTCTCTATATGAAATTATTTTTAAAATTATATTTACTTTTTATGCCTTGCATTGATATAAAATTTTATTCTAATGATGTTCTTTCTCATACGTTTTCTCAGTTTTTCCTCATAATAACTGTATAAAGCAGGGAGACTTTTTCCCTTTTTATTATTGAAAGAACACATTCATAGTAGTTAATGGACTAAACTAAATTCACTCTCTAGGTAATGGTAGAGAACAATTTAGGTAATACATTTGTAAGAAAGAAAGTAAAAACGAGGAGGAACTTAAGGAAAGAAAACTTAAAATGGCACCCATGTAAAAGGCAATTTCACGAACTCAAAGCAAAGCAATGACTGTGCTCCATAGATGTTGCCACTAGATGGTGATGTTTCTGTGATCTGCAGGTCTTTTGCTTCTTTTTCATTTGTATGAAGAAAATCTGAGATATTTATAAGGCCCAGCCAGGAGTACTTTGGTCATCTGGCTGAGTGGCCAATCTGAGCATCATGAGGTCCAAATCTAACATATGCTTGTCTATTCTGGAGACTAGGAACTGGAATTCTATTGACCTAACTTCTCTCTGCTGCATTAGTGAATAAACTCCTTTATTGCTATTTGGTATCAAATGGGTAAGCAGAGAAATCCACTGATTCTATTAACATAATTTTCTATCTTAGGTTTCAAAGGAGGTCAATGAAATGACAGTGAAAATGCCATATCAGTGTTTCATAAATGGACAATTCACAGATGCTGATGATGGAAAGACCTATGATACTATCAACCCAACAGATGGATCTGTGAGTAATTGCTTAGTGTGTGCAGTGACCACTGGTCATGAAATTTTAATAGTTGTAAACCTGGAAGTCTTAAGAAGTTACTTTATTCTATCACTTTGCCTCTGAGCACTTACTAGAAATAAATGTTCTCCATGTATTCCTTTCAACTATTCAGTTCTGATACTGGCTGCTGACCATAGTAATCTATTTTATGGAATGAATATTTATAATTATTTTAGACAGATAGCTATACCTATCCGTATCAGAGGCACAGCTTCACATAATGCTCTATGCAGAAAAGAACTTTCAAACTCGGCAAGCTCATGGCAAGAAATTCAGCTTCCCCAAGGCACTAGAAGAAGCAGATATATTCTTCCTAAATGTGTCTTTCAATCGTGTCATGTGATGTGAGAAGTCCCAAATTTCAGGCTTCCAATTTCCATGTTTAAATTTTTCTTTACTTTATTACTCAACGTATTGATTTTCCATCATAAATTCTCTGGGTTTTATAAGTAATACTCTATTTTTCCTATTAATATAATATTAATTTCAAGAGAAGCATATTTATGTATCTCTGTATAAATAACCTATAACCTATTTTTCCTTATCTTGAAATAGATAATATGCAAAGTATCCTATGCTTCTTTGGTGGATGTTGATAAAGCAGTAGCAGCAGCAAAAGATGCCTTTGAAAACGGTGAATGGGGAAGAATGAATGCAAGAGAAAGAGGAAGGTTGATGTACAGGTGTGGGTTTTTTAATTTTCTTTTTAATGTTTATTTAGTTTTGAGACAGAGAGAGACAGAGCATGAACGGGGGAGGGGCAGAGAGAGAGGGAAACACAGAATCCGAAGCAGGCTCCAGGCTCCGGGCTGTCAGCACAGAACCCGAGGCGGGGCTTGAACTCACGGACTGTGAGATCGTGACCTGAGCCGAAGTCAGACGCTCAACCGACTGAGCCAGCCAGGCGCCCCAACAGGTGTGTTTTTTTAAAAACACAGATCTGCTGTCTCTGGGTATTGGTTAACATTGCCAAGTTTTTAAAAATTTCCCCAAGATAGTCTAGCATGCACCCATTATGTAATATGTCTTCTGTTATTTACATCCTGTAAAGTTACATAGATGTGAGTTCCTGATTTTTGTATTAGTGCTTGGAGCAGTCAGGGTTCCAGAGGAAAAAAAGTTTAATAAAAAACGATTTACAAAGATGTAGGCAAGGTCAAGGGATAATTAAGTACCCAGGTAGGGACAGCAACAGGGCAAGTTGTGACTACTCCAAGATCTAGGACAGAGGAAGGGGCTATTGCTGGAATGTGGCAAGATCTGTGGCTGTAGAAGACCACACTGCAGTGGTTTGTCGGGGAGGGACACAGCAGCTGCTGAACCATCTGTGGGGGAGCTGGGGAGTGCAATGCCCGATTGCTTTCTCTCCTGGGGGTGCTGTTCATTGGTCTCTCATTAGTCAAGCCCAGTAACGGAGCAGGGGAGCCAAGTGATGTGGTCTATAAATAAAGGTCATCGTCCCAGGTCACAGAGCAGTGTGGAGAAGGGATATAGAATAGCAAATGGGGACTACGCAGCACTTTGTTGTTTTCAATGACAGATTTTAAATCTGCTTGACCCATAGGGACTAGGAATGAGGAGGAAAAATAGTAAGGCCTAGAAAGAATTATAAATTGGTAACCGAGTAGGTAGATTCAAGTATGTAATTAGATTTAAGCATAAATTCATTTTTCTACTTCCCTAAGGCCAAACAGCTGACTTTGGTCAAAATATCTCTTACAGCAGGATCTGGAAGAAACATTGAGGGGAAGGGGATTTCGAGCCCAACTTTAGAATGGTCCAAAAGGAACAATGCAAAAACCACTGAAGGGTGGAGGAAAATGGTGGAGGGGAACACAGGATGAATTTTGACTATTTTATACTCATGAGACAATCCTGTACTTATCTTCCCATAGAAACTAGGCCCCTACCAGAAACCTGTTGTAGTGTCTGTAATTCACCCCAGGTATTTCTATCTTGTCTCTTCAGTTAGTGTTGGAAGCATTTCTATACCAACAAGAGATCCTCGCGTTCATGGATTCTCATGGGTTGTGCTCTCTAACATCTCCTTGCATATTCATGAACTAGCCACATTCCCACTGTCTTCTGTCATTGATCTCCTCTGATTATTGTGGCTCAGTCACTCTTCTGTTTTTTATACACTGATGAGGCAAATGGTACAGGCTTCCCACACCCTCTGCTTCTTTTTTTTTTTGTAACTCCTGAAACAAATTATGTATGAAATGATTTGTTTAATGTCTTTGCTGCTGGACCGTATTCTCCATCAGGACAAAACCTGGTCCATGTGTGTTCACCTCTGAATTCTCAGCCCTTAGGATGGTGCCTTATACATAATAGGAGCTCAATCCATATTTGTTGAGTGAATTCCTTTCACTGACCATACAGACTTGCAGACCTACTGGAAGAGAACCAGGAGGAGCTGGCAACCATTGAAGCCCTTGATTCAGGGGCTGTCTACACCCTGGCTCTGAAGACTCACATCGGAATGTCTGTGCAAACATTCAGATATTTTGCTGGCTGGTGTGACAAAATTCAGGTGAGCACAAATGTCATTTGACTCCACGGAGATCATTCCAAAAGGAAAAGGGCCGAGCATTTAGTAGTTTGTAAAGACAATGTTTTATGGGCACCTCTTAGATTTTCTTCTCTTATCCTTATAACAGTCATCTGTGGTGGGTCGATAGCTATTATCCCTTGTTGCAGGCAAGGAAACAGAGGCCTGAGGACAACAGATGACTTGCATACACTCACATCGTTAGTAAGTAAACCACAGAGCTAGAATTTGAACTCAAGATTTTCTGAACTAAAGTCTCATGATGTTTTTTGTACTTTACTATATCTCCTAAGGGCACCTGGTAGTCTTCTGGACATCTAGGGTGTCATGGAGAGATCGAGAACTCAAATGCCTACAGAAGCCAGAGAGCTAACATACATTGTCTAAGTAAGCTGGGTATAAGAAAAATAATTTTCTAAGACATGGGCACAATAAATATTTCATTTCCTTTTTTACTATAAGAAAGTAAATAGCACATGTATGAGGAGAAGCCGGCTATTGCTCTTGACCTCAGCACCCGGGGCATGAAAGGTAAAGGTAAGGCTCATAACAAAGAGCCACATGCATACTGCTCATAGGCTCACGATAACCACTGCAGCACGGGCCAGGCAGCAAGAAGGAGGAAGTGGGCAAGGGAGAGAAATATAAGAGAGCTTTCAAAAGCATTCCCTACCTCCCTTGTGCTTCTATCTCCCACTGGCCTTCTCTATCGGCTGAGAAGACCGGGAAACAGTATTTTATTTGGGCAAGTTGCTGTGACCATTATTAACATAGAGTCAGAGAGACCGGTCCAAGAGTGAGATTTGGCACTTAGCAGCTGATGTTGTTAAAGTTATTTTCTCTCTCTAAGCCTTCCTTTCCTCATCTGTAATATGGTCACAATAATACATACCCTGCAAGTTATGTAGTGAGGCTTAGGAGCAAGTTTGCGGTAGACTAGGGTTTGTGCATAAACGTAGTTTTAGTCACAAAGTCATACAGATGTAAGTATTTAGTAGTGGTGGTTCACGCCCACACTTTTGCCTCAATTATGAAAACCAGAGAGCTTCAAAACCTGAAAATCAATTGGTTTCAGTGGTTCGAACTCATTTGTTGCCAAAAGCTGACCTGAACCAACATGAGTCTATTTATAATTTGTATTTATATCACTTAGAGGAAAGATTCATGCTTCACTAAATAAATATTTCAATACTCATGTATTTATTTGATTATGGGGGGCTACTTCAGACCCTACTGGGAGTCATAGAGAATATAACATAAGGTATGTGCATTATGTTATATCTCTATAGTTCAAATAATTCTGAATCCCAAAACACACTGGCCCCAAGGATTTCAGATAAGAGATGAACACGTGTAATTAGTAATAGCAATACAATTGTGTGCGGCAGACAAATGAATAGCTTCAGCTGAAAACGACTGCCGTGAATTAGATGGGATTAAGTCTGGCTGCATGTAACGGATACTCAAGTATGAACTTCACTTTTGCCTCATTTTCAAGGAACACCCAGGCAAGTAGTCAGGGCTAGTATATGACATGTGGGCTCCTTCTCTCCCTCTACCAGAGCTACTAAGGTACCATGTGACCTGCACCCTCAAGACGGTCTCATGGTGTCACAATAACCATTGAGGTATCAGCCATTTCAGTGACACTCTGAGCAAGGAGAAGAAATGAGTGGGGGGTAGGGTAAAGGAGCCTGTGTCAGAGCTGAGTCAGCCTACTGTAAAGAACATTCGCCTTCCAATGCCTTGTACTTATGTCTTCCATTGACCATCCCTGTCTGCCCTGGAAACTGGAAAACAGTATGTTATCTGGGCACATGACTATCACCATTATTTTATTTTATTTTTTAAAAACTTTTTAAAATGTTTGTTTATTTTTGAGAAAAAGAGAGAGACAGTGTGTGAGCAGGGTAGGGGCGGGGGGGGGGGGGGCAGGGGAGACACATCCAAAGCAGGCTCCAGGCTCTGAGCTGTCAGCACAGAGCCTGATGCAGGGCTCGAACTTATGAATCGCGAGATCATGACCTGAGCCGAAGTTAGACCCTTAACCGAGCCACCTAGGTGCCCCTCACCATTATTTTTTTAAAATAAAGTTTATTTATTTTTTGGGAAAGAAAGAGAGGGCACAACTGGAGTAGGAGAAGAGAGAGAGAGAGAGAGAGAGAGAGAGAGAGAGAGAGAGAGAGAATCCCAAGCAGGCTCTGCACTGTCAGTGCGGAG
Source organism: Lynx canadensis (assembly GCF_007474595.2). NCBI lineage: Eukaryota > Metazoa > Chordata > Mammalia > Carnivora > Felidae > Lynx > Lynx canadensis. The sequence continues at coordinate 124,431,252 of NC_044309.1, read as the reverse complement.
CCCAATGCAGGCTTGAACTCATGAACCATATCACCATTATTAATATAACAACACAGGGAAGAATGGCTATTGGTTACACAATATTCTCTGCCATGCCAAGAAGTTGGGAATGGAGGTAACTAAATTAGAACTATGTTTTATAGATAGATAGATAGATAGATAGAATTATGTTTATTCTCCCATGTCTTACTTCTTTCCAGAAAGAAATAGCAGTTTTTTTTTTTTTGGTGTGAATATATTTCTTATATATCATATATTCTTACAAATTGAACACTGCCTTTTCATACCAGCTAAGAAAATGGATTCCTTGAGATTAGACTTAATCATTTCAATTAGTGAAATGAGGATCACCTTTTTTTTTTTTTTTCTTTTTTTACTCTTTAGGGTTCTACTATTCCAATCAACCAGGCCCGTCCAAATCGCAATCTGACCTTCACCAAGAAGGAGCCGCTTGGGTGAGACAAGGAGAGCGCCAAGGGTGACTTGGGTGAGTTGTGTTGGTTGGAGACAACTAAGGATGGTCGTCCTTCTACCTCTGCAGGGTCTGCGCCATTATCATCCCCTGGAATTACCCACTGATGATGCTGGCGTGGAAAAGCGCCGCGTGTCTGGCGGCGGGTAACACCCTAGTGCTCAAGCCAGCGCAGGTAAGATGCAAGGAGCCAGGGCACAACCTCCTACTCTCCTACTTACTTGAAAACAGAGACACCCATTTATAAACATTATGTCTTTAGACAAAAATGAGATTGTGTATTATGACATCTTCAAAGGCATCATGGCTGGGCATCTTTTCCTATTAGTTAAATCTGCATTTTTGTTTGAAGTTTATTTATTTACTTTGAGAGAGACAGAGACAGCGTGAGTGGCGGAGGGACAGAGAGGGAGAGAGAGAGAATCCCAAGCAGGCTCTGCACCCTCAGTTCAGAGCCGGATGCAGGGCTCGAACCCACAAAACCGCGAGATCATGACCTGACCCAAAACCAAGAGTTGGACACTTAACCGACTGAGCCTTCCACACGCCCCGAATCTTCATTTTTAATGGCTGCCTAATGTAACGCATGGATATCCCACAATTTAAAATTTTCATGGCAAGGGAAGCAGGCATAGGGTTACTCTGTGAAATCCACTGAATTTCTACCAGCCACTCCAATTCTTGCCAAATGCCAAATGCCTAATGATTAGGGAATTATTTAGAGTAACTATAAGACATCCAAAGAAAAGTATTACATAGGCATTTGAATTTTAATTACTAAAAATATTATAAAGATATGGAAGATGAAGGAAAAGGAGGCAAAAGAATGTACATAATCGTGGCAACTGTAAGTATATGTACATTGAATAACAAATAATGAAAAATAATAATTCAAATGATAGAAGTTCTCAGAAAAAATCTTTTAATGCTAGAGTAGCTTTTCAGGGAAAAGAATATGGTAGTCAACTTAATCTCTGGCTGAGCATGGCCTGTGTAAAAGTGACCAGTAGGAGATGTTCTGAGGGACACAAGTCACGGAGAAAACTTGGTCACTATTCTAGAAGGATTTACAGTTCATTACCTATTACCTCTCCTTTTATTTCTTCTTTTAGGACTTAAGAAATTACGGTTTCATTTGGCATTACTACTTAGTCGTAGTGACCACAGTCATCCTGGTTTTGCTTGTTAGGAACAATTTCATTTCATTTTAATTTTTTTAATTTTTTTTTAATGTTTATTTATTTTTTTTTTAAATTTTTTTTTTTTTTCAACGTTTATTTATTTTTGGGACAGAGAGAGACAGAGCATGAACGGGGGAGGGGCAGAGAGAGAGGGAGACACAGAATCGGAAACAGGCTCCAGGCTCTGAGCCATCAGCCCAGAGCCCGACGCGGGGCTCGAACTCACGGACTGCGAGATCGTGACCTGGCTGAAGTCGGACGCTTAACCGACTGCGCCACCCAGGCGCCCCAATGTTTATTTATTTTTGAGAGAGAGAGAGACAGAGCACAAGCAGGGGAGGGGCAGAGAGGGAGACACAGAATCTGAAGCAGGCTCCAGGCTCTGAGCTGTCAGCACAGAGCCCAATGCAGGGCTCGAACCCACAAACCGTGAGGTCATGACCTGAGCCGAAGTCAGATGCTCAACCAACTGAGCCACCCAGGTGCTCCTAATTTCATTTTTAAAAAATGTTTATTTATTGAGGCTCCTGGGTGGCTCAGTCCGTTAAGCCTCCGGCTCACATCATGATCTGATGGTTTGTGGGTTCGAGCCCTGCGTTGGGCTCTGTCAATCTGCTTCAGATTCTGTGTCTCCCCCTCTCTCTGCCCCTCCCCTGTTCACACTCTGTCTTTCTCTCTCTCTCTCTCTCTCTCAAAAATGGATAATAAAACATTAAAAATCTTTTTAATTAAAAATATTTTAAAATGTTTATTTTTTAATGTTTATTTATTTTTGAGATCTCACAAAGCAGGCTCTGTGCCAACAGCAGAGAGCCCAGTATGGGGCTTGAACTCACAAACTGTGAGATTATGACCCAAGCCAAAGTTAGATGCTGAACTGACTGAGCCACTCAGGCACCCCTATTTATTTATTTTTGAAAGAGAGAAAGAGCAAGGGACAGAGAGAGAGGAGAGAAAGAATCCCAAGCAGACTATTAGTGCAGTGTCTATGGCAGGGCTCTAACTCACAATCTTGTGAGATCATGACCTGAGCCAGAATCAAGAGTCAGATGCTTAACTGTCTGAGCCACCCAGGCACCCCAATTTCATTTTAAAAAATAGGTATACATTTTAAAAAATTTCAAACTAGAAACATACAGAGGTAGGTAATGAAAAGTCTCCCTCCTATTCTTAATCCCCCAGCCAATTTACCTCCTTAGGGGCAACCAATGTCATTAATTGTTATTTATTAGTTTCTTAGGTATTCCAGAGAAGGGAATATGGGAAATTGCTAATCAACAGGCACAAAGTTTCAGTTATGCAAGATGAATAAGTCCTAGAGATCTGCTGTGTATCATTTTGTCTACAGTGAACAATAGTGCATGATACATTTAAAATTTGTTAAGAGTGTAGGGGCACCTGAGTGGCTCAGTCGGTTGGGCGGCTGACTTTGGCTCAGGTCATGGTCTCGCAGCTTGTGAGTTCAAGCCCTGTGTCAGGCTCTGTGCTGACAGCTCTGAGCCTGGAGCCTGCTTCCAATTCTGTATCTCCCTCTCTCTCTGCCCCTCCCCTGCTCGCTCTGTCTCAAAGGTAAATAAACATTAAAAAAATTTTTTTTTAATTGTTCAGAGGGTAGATGTTGTATTAAGTGTTCTGACCACAATGCAATACAATGGTAGCATTCTATACATATTTAGCAAAAGAAAAAATCTTCCTTTTTTTGGTACAATTTCCAGTGTATAAATAAACCATCTCCCATAATATTCCATTGTATAGTTAAACTATATTTTATTTAACCAATCCCGAGTTAATGGATATTTAGATTGTTCTGCCCTTTTGGTATTATTTTTTTTTAAGTTTTATTTATTTATTTTGAGAAAGAGACAACATGAGCAGGGGAGGGGCCGAGAGAGAGGGAGAGAGAGAATCCCAAGCAGGTTCTGAGCCATCAGTGTGGAGCCCAAAGCGGGACTTGATCTCACAAACTGTGAGTGAGATCATGACCTGAGCTGAAATCAAGAGTCAGATCCTTAACGGACTGAGCCACCGAGGCGCCCCTGCTCTTTTGGTATTATACAATGTGCTACGGTTATTACCCTTGTAAATACGGCATTATACACGTGTGGAAGCCTATTTAAAGGATATGTTTCTGAGAGCCGAATCACTCACAGATACATGTATTTGTGCGGTAGATATGACAAATGCTTCCATGGAAACGGGACCAATTCCCCAGCGTGCTATAGGAGTGCCATTTCCCCGGGTAGCACTACTCATTAAGGAGCAGGAAGCTAGTAGAGTGAAGAGGGACAGATAACCTAGCCTGGGGGCGCTTAATCCTGGCTGCACATAGAATCACCTGGAGTTCTCATTTTAAAATCCTGATACCTGGGCCGCCTTGGCAGAGTTGCTGATTTAATTGGTCTAGTTTGGAGCTGAGGAACTAGTATTGCTTGAAAGCTTCACATTTGTTTCTAAGATGCAGTCAGGGTTGAGAATCACTAAATGGTATCCTATGAGAGTGCTAAATAGTGAAGAATTCCAATGATTATATATAATGTTCAAAAATTATGAACATGCATTGAGGGTATACTAATTGCCAGGCATCTATAAGACAAAGACGCACAAAGTTTCTGTTCCCATGGAGATTACAGTCTGACTCCAACGCAACTTAAAACTTGTGACTGAGTTTACGGGTGCCTGAGTGGCTCAGTCGGTTAAGCGTCCAACTCCTCTGATTTCTGCTCAGGTCATGATCTCACGGTTTGTGGGATTGAGCCCCGCGCTGGGCTCCGTGCTCTCAGTGCAGAGGCTGCTTGGGTTCCTCTCTCCCCCTCTCTCTCTGCCTCTCTCTCTCTCAAAAATAAATACATTTTTTAAAAAAACTTAAAAAAAACCCTGACAGTTTAGTGATTGATGATAATTTTAATCTTGTAAATGAAAGACCCAAAGTTGTTGTTCTGTTATAGATATCTTTTTATTTTTATTTTTTAAGTTTATTTATTTATTCTGAGAGAAAGAGAGAGAGAGAGACAGGGAGGGGCAGAGAGAGAGAGAGAGAGAGAGAGAATCCCAAGCAGGTTCTACACTATCAGCTCAGAGCCTGGTGTGGGGCTCGAATTCATGAACTACAAGATCACCACCCAAGCTGAAGCCAGAGTCAGACACTTAACTGACTGAGCCACCCAAGTGCCCTGATATCTTTTTATTTTATTGTATAATATTACATAACGATAGTATGAAACCATTTCCAGTATTAAGGCCCCTGTGTGAATGTCAGGAGGACTGAATCAGAGGTCTCTCTTTCCCTTTAACCTGAGAGGAAGGTACAGATTCCTGTGGCCTGGACTGGCCACAGGTCTGACAGATTCCAACCACTTTATTAATGTAATAAGAGCATTAGCAATGACCTACTCTTGCCCAGAACACTGCTAGATGCTTTCCTATACATCATTTAAACCGACAGTCCTGCTGGGAGAACTGAGCAGCCAAATGGAAGAAAGCCAATAGAAATGAAAAGGAAAGAGATAAAGATTAAACCATTTGTTTTATTTTATTTATTAATGATATAAAATCTTTTTGTTCTTACTTAAAAAGAACTACCATTAATCCAGGGTACTTAGTTTTTAAATGTCTTTCTAGTTGTGGTTTCATACAAAGTCATAATAATATACCCTTTGGGCTAGGACCATCTTTAACTGGAGTAGATGTAAATCTACTGTTTCAGATATCTTCTTGATGATTTCAAATGTTTAAGACCAATTTCTCATTGAGTTTAACTAGATGGCCATTTTTTAAACCTCACCAGGTTACTGCAGTGGATGTGTTACTAGAAGGAAAGTGTTAGCCCTGCCTTTTGCTTGTTTGCTTGTTGCCTTGGTAGTAGTATTATTTATTATGCAGTTTCTTTTTCAGCCACTTGTCCGTTTTATGAAGGCTGGGTTAGTTAAAGTAATAATATATAACAATACATAGTCTGTGAATCCATGTAACCAGGCCAATAAACTTCAACATGTGGCAATATTCTGAAAGCAAATAAGCAAGTAGGGAAATCACTGTCATTCCCTTGCCCTTGTGAACTCCTGTTCTTTCCTAGGACATACCTTTGTGACCCATGACCTTCTGGCCTTCATTCAGACTGAGCGAGAGTATCATGATCCCGCCATATAATAAATGTTAGTTATGTATGACTTACTGCATATCTTTGTCCATTAAATAGAAGCTCTACTATTCTCTTTTCACACCTCCATGGATCTTCTTGCACATTCCATTCATTGGGACTACACTAACAAAGACATAATCAGCACTGGTTTTTAAGTGTGGAAATTATGACTTTCATTTTGCTTCTGAGTTATGCACTGCTGTAATCGATGTTAAAAATGAGATTCTAGGGGCGCCTGGGTGGCTTAGTCGGTTAAGCGTCCGACTTCAGCTCAGGTCACGATCTCGCAGTCGGTGAGTTCGAGCCCCACGTCAGGCTCTGGGCTGATGGCTCAGAGCCTGGAGCCTGCTTCCAATTCTTTGTCTCCCCCAATCTCTGCCCCTCCCCAGTTCATGCTCTGTCTCTCTCTGTCCCAAAAATAAATAAACGTTAAAAAAAATTAAAAAAAAAATGAGATTCTATTATGCCATCTTTGTGTAAAAAAGGAGGGAAAATAAGAAGATACGTATCTGTTCACTTGAACAAAAGAAACATAGGAAGGATACACGGTAGACGAATGAGGTTGATTAGCTACAGGCTATGAGGAGACCAGATGGAAGGGGTAGAGGGAAGGGGAGCAGGGAATAACATTTCTCTGACTGTACCTTTTGTATATTCCTCACTTTTGGAAGCATATTTCCCATACTCAACAATGACAACAAACAAACCACAAAAGAAAAGAAATATGATCAACCCAGATGGGGCAAAATCCCTAAAATTGAATACAAACAAAAACAAATGCACTAAGCCACATTTCAGAAGAGTAACATGATCCCGTTGAGGGAAGTGAGGAAACATTAATCCAAGTAACTTTTGAGAGACATTGGGACTATGTGCCCTGAGTCTAAAGGCAAAATCACTGTAAATAAGTATTGAACTCTAGTTAGTAGGCTTCTTTTTCATAGGGACATAGCTTAATAATTCTCAAATTGTCCTCTATACATTTAAGGATTGAGCAAATCAGTAAATGTTTTGTAACTATTGGAAGCCATGTCTCTCAGTGTTGGAGAAGAGAGTTACACACGCAAAAAGGGAAAAAGATTGAATGAACCCTGAGATATCGGATGGAGGTATTCACAAATTCATATGTTTTAATATATTTAGATAGCGTGGTGAAGAAATGGATCTGGTGTATGTGGGGATAGATGATAGATAGGAAGATAGATACAGACACACAGATAGATAGACTTATGTGTGTATGGGCAAACATATAGCTATCCCCCAGCTCTGTCTCCTGAGAAGGCCTAGAAGCAACAACAGTGTCCAGATCTTGGTTTCTAAAATTCTGAATTTTTTTTTTACTCACAGCCCTTTTGACACCAAATGTGTGGGGTTTTTTCTTCCCCCCCATACCAACCTATTCTTTAACTCCCTAAACACCAGCTAGGTGCTCTACAATTTAAGCCAATTCTGACACTAATTACCTTGAGCTTTAGCACAGACCCCAGAGGTGAAGGGGTCTTCACAAGACTGCCTCCATTTCAGATGCCAATGTGAGCCCTGGGCCTCCTGTACTTCCGACCAACTGGCTATAATTCAGAGGTTTCCATGATCCCCTCCTCGGGTGTGATTTGCTACAATAGCTGACAGAATTCAGGAAAACACTTTATTTACTATGACTCTATTATAAAGGATCAAAACCAACAGTCAGATGAAAAGGTACATAGGTTGAGGTCTGGAAGGATCATGAGCACAGGAGCTCAGGTTGTGGAGTTCAGGTGCACCACCCTCCCATCACATAGATGCATTTGCCAACCCAGAAGCTCTCTTGGTGATTGAACTCAACATCCAACCCCACTTACCTTCCCAACGTCAGGGTGAAAGTTCCAATTGTTTAATCATGGCTTTAAATAGTCTTGAAATCTCTTCCTACAATATATTTATTAATCACAAAATATAAATGAGTAACTTACAGTGGTGAAACATAGCAGACCCCCTTTACCAAATCATCAAAGTTAACATTTCCAATATTGGGGCTATTTGATAGCATGTGTCTCCTGAGATGGTGCTCTGAGGACTCAGCATCAGTCCTGTGGTCTTGCCAAAGTTCTTGCACTTGAACAAGTGCACAACCTGAATTGAATCATGAGGAAACAGCAGACAAATCCAGATGAAGGGGCGTTGTCCAAAAATAACTAGGCTGTGCTTATCAAAAATGTTAGGGAAATGAAACATAAAAGAAAACTCAGAAACTCTCCCGGATTAAAGGAGACTACAGACATGGAAAGGCCACGTATGATCTTGGATTTCCTTTTTCTACAATGCGCATTACTGGGACAATTGGTGAAAACAGAATAAGGCCTGTAAATAAGGTTTTCTAATGAGTTGTTAATTTTCTGATTTTGATCATTGTACTGTGGTTATGTAAAAGAACTCTTTGTTTTTAGGAAATACACACAAAAGTATTTACAGGTGAAGGGCGCCTGGGTGGCTCAGTTGGTTGAGTGTCTGACTTTGGCTCAGGTCATGATCTCCAGGTCTGTGAGTTCAAGCCCTGCGTCGGGCTCTTTGCTGATGGCTTGGAGCCTGCTTCAGATTCTGTGTCTCCTTCTCTCTCTGTCCTTCCCTGACTTGTGCTCTGTCTCTCAAAAATAAATAAATGTAAAAAAAAATTAAAAAAAAAAAGTATTTACAGGTGAAGGGGCATGTCTATGTCTTACTCTTACACAGTTCAGAGAAAAAGAAAAAGAAAAAGAGGATAAAGCAAATGTAGTCAAATGTTAACATTTGAGAAACCTGGGTGATGGATATATAGGAATTCTTTGTACTATTTTTGCAACTTTGCTGTAAGTCTGAAGTTATGTCAAAATAAAAGAAAAAATAAAACGACCAGAAAGGAAAAGCAGGATAGTAGTCTAAAGGACAAGACAGGGTCTGAAGAAGGTAATTGTGGTCTGCTTCTGCTCAGGTCACGCCCTTGACCGCTTTGAAGTTTGCTGAGCTCTCCGTGAAAGCAGGCTTTCCCAAGGGGGTAATCAACATCATCCCAGGCTCAGGTAAACCATCAAAGGACTCACTTGGCTGTAAGTAATGAATGGTACAGGAGTAGCTGAGCGACTATTTTCCCTCTAGAGTCTTGTCTTGTAACTACCATATATTAAAGTTAAATACAATTTACCAAATAATTAACTTAAGGATAAATATATTTACCATGTGCTAAAAATCTTAGAGTAGAAATATAACGGTGGGTGAGTAGGGTGGGAGGAGCAGAAATTGAACAACGTTGTAAAACTACCGTAAGGTGGCCTGTTTCAATTTTTAAAAATTACCTTGGAAGATGAAAAACCAAGGCTTACCCGTCTTCTGGGAGGCTGATAATTGCATGGAGGACATTATTTAGACTTTTTCAATTTGTAATTAATATAGAAAATGTGAAACTAAGAAAGCTTAGAAATCTACTTCAATGAATTCAAAGTCACTCTCACCGTAAGAACTTGAATAATGTTTTAATTCATGTTTTCCTCCCTGATTCTACAGGTGGCATAGCTGGGCAACGCCTTTCTGAACATCCTGATATCCGTAAACTTGGTTTCACTGGGTCCACTGCTATTGGCAAACAGATCATGAAGAGGTATTGGTTTTAGCGTGTTGATTTGCTGCAGATCCTAGTAAACCAGGTTTTTGTTTATGCTTTTTTTGCTTTTTTACATAGAATGTGTTTGGAGGGGGTAACCTGGGTGGCACAGTTGGTTAAGCATCTGACTCGATTTCAGCTCAGGTCATGATCTCATGGTTTGTGCGTTCAAGCCCCACATAGGGCTCTGCGCTGATGGTGCGGAGCCTGCTTGGGACTCCGTTTCTCCTTCTCTCTGCCCCCTCCCACTTGTGTGCTCTCTCTCTCTTTTTCTCTCAAAAGTAAATAAATAAGCTTAAAAAAAAAATGTGTTTGCAAGGAGAAAACCCACATCAGATTTAGAAGAGAAATCTACTTATCACTGCAGGGTATTGAGATATTTTCATATAATAAAATACTCTCCAAAGCATAAAGCCCATAGTCCATAAAACTAGAGCCATATTGGAATTCTACACCCTACTGGTAGCTATGACAATCCAGAACAAAAAATTTTTGCATACTAAAGCTGTGGCCCAAATTGGTCTTAGAGCATAAGTAAGAAACTGAAGAGACATATAAATGGCAAATATGGATTATTTATAAAATGAATTCCTAAAATGCAGTAACATTTGTTTTTTAAAAAAATTGCAGACAATCTAAATGTCCAAAATAAGGCATGGTTAAGGTATGTCAGTGTAGGGATGCCTGGGTGGTTCAGTCGGTTAAGCATGGACTCTTGACTTCAGCTCAGGTCATGATCCCTGAGTTGTGTTATCAAGCTCCGTGTTGGGCTCTAAGCTGAAGGTGGAGCCTGCTTGGGATTCTTTCTCTCCCCCTCTGCCCCCCTCTCCTCCACTTGCGCGCGCTCTCTCTCTCTCTCTCAAAAAAAAAAAAAAAAAAAGGATGTCAGTGTAATGGAGGTCCGCACAATCATGTTCATGGAGAATTTTTAATAATATTGAAAAATATTGTTAAAAGGTAAGTAGAAAGAAAAAAGAAAACTAAGGTATAAAATTGTACATATGGGGTCATCACAACAATTTTAAATAAGGCAAAGGCTGTGGTTGGACACAGACCAAAAATAAGTATGTCAAAATGGTGAAAACATGGATATGAAGCCATGGAATGGAATTTTGTGATTTTTTTTCTTCTTTCTGAGTTTTTGGGGGTATTTTTAAATGTTTTAAATAACAATACTTTTGCGAATAGGGGGAAATAAATAATGTACTTCTAAAAATTGATATTTTGTTTCTGTAATGCTTCAGGAATCTGGCTAGAGGTTAAATTCCTTGCCAGGGCTTTATGTAACCAGATTTCTTAAGGAATCTAAATTTATCCATAAGGATCTCTAGTTATTGAATGACAGAATTATAAAAGCTTTTTATTATGGAAACTTTCTAATATTTACAAAGCACACAGAATCATGGAATGAACTCCCATGTGCTCATCACTGGGCTTCAACAGCTACTACCCTTCAACCATTTGTGTTTTGTCTTTGAATAAGTTTCTTAATATTTCTGAGGCTCAATTATATTTTCCATGCTAAGTGGTAAATTAGAGTTAAAAAGGCCCACGCGAGAGAATGCTCATTTCCCATTTATTTTCCTCTAGCTGTGCTGTGAGCAACCTGAAGAAAGTTTCCCTTGAACTTGGTGGCAAATCCCCACTTATAATATTCAATGACTGTGAACTTGACAAGGCTGTGAGAATGGTAAGAGGGGGACAAATCTCCCTAAATAGGTGCCTACTTCTAAAACATGTCTCATCTCCTTTTTTATCAGAAATCTCAAAATGAGATTGGGTTTTGTCTGGTGATAAATAGAAGCCACTCTCTTGATGCTTAGATTTAGGACTATTTAAATCACTTAATTAAAAAAAATAGTACCTTTACACTTGTATCATTAAGCTGTATTTAAAACTTGGGGGATAAGAGAGTCTTTTCTAAGCATTCATGATTTATACAAACTGATGTCAAGATTTTAAAAGCAAAATCTGGTATACCAGTAGTACATTTAAATGTATCAAATAATATAGATTTTCTCACAACACAAAATTTGTTCTTAGTGGTTTATCCTTACTGTTACACACACTTTTTTTTTTAAGCGCTCCTAGACCAAAAGGGGGAAAGGAGAAACAAAATCCCTAAAATCGTGCTAGATCAAAACTGAGTATCTCTAGACAATTCCCATCATTAGCTAGGCCAAGGCATTGGCTCTGACTTTTGTTTTTCTGCTGTCTTCCAACAACATCTAATTCTCAGTGTGTGTGATCTTATGACAATCTGAAGTATTGTTAATATTTTCTCTTCTGTTGCTGAAGGGCATGGGGGCAGTATTTTTCAACAAAGGAGAGAACTGTATTGCAGCCGGGCGCTTGTTTGTGGAAGAAGCCATCCACGATGAATTTGTGACAAGAGTGGTAAGACATCTTCCAATTTGCTTTATAGAAACTGCTTTTACCTGAAAAGTACTTCTGGCGATATTGATGAATTTTTAGGTGGGATACTAGTACTTTGCCATATTTTAAATGACAGAGTCCTTACCTTTTAGAGCTACTTTCTGACATATTTACAGAGGAAATTGTATGATGTGTAGACTTTGCTTCAAAGTAACCCAGGAGGATAGGGGCACCTGGCTGGCTCAGTCTGTTAAGCGTCTGAATTTGGCTCGGTCATGATCTTGTGGTTCATGGGTTTGAGCCCCATGTCAGGCTCTGTGCTGACAGCTAGAGGCTGAAGCCTGCTTTGGATTCTGTGTCTCCCTCTCTCTCTGCCCCTCTCCCACTCCCTCTCTCTCTCTCAAAAAGAAATAAACATTAAAAAAGAATTAAAAAAAAAAAAAACCCAGGAGGGGAAGAGGTGAGTAAGGGAACAAATTGGCCAAGAGTTGGTAATTGTTGAAGCTGGATGATGGGTAAATGGGGTGTCATGTTATTGTCTACTTTTTTATATATTTGCAGTTTCTCATAGTAAAAAGGTATAGGTCTCTATAAAAAAAAAAAAAAAAACCTTAAAAGTTTTTATTATCTATACCTTGCTCTACATTTATAGTAAATTATATCCTTGAGACTAATGGGAAATATACTCCTAGATTTTTGTAAATTCCTAAATTGACTAAGAGAGATATACTACTGGATCCTTGCAAATCGTCAATGCACTGTTAATCAGACAGCCAATCATTTCCTCAACTACAATGTATAGATAAATACATACATGCATACATACATATATACATACACACCTCTTATAGATTGGTCATGATTTTATAAACATAAGACCAAAAGAAGCCATTTGTAGAACTACTAACACGAATTGTGTGGCTAAAATAAACTAAACTATAATACAGTATGCCATTATTATGGTAACAGTAATCATGAATTTGTTTGTATTTGAAAAACCAGCACCCAGCTTCTTTTTTTTAGGGTCAATTCCCTCTCCCCATTCCCAAGAAGAAAAGACATTCTTTCTTCATGAGAATGGAAAACAAGAAGACCAGGAGTGCCTGAGTGGTTCAGTCAGTCAAGCATCTGACTCTTGATTTCGGCTCAGGTCATGATCCGAGGGTCATGGAATCGAGCCCCATGTCAGGCTCTGCGCTGACATCATTGTGCCTTCTTGGGGTTCTCTCTCACTCTCTCCCTCTCTCTGTCCCTCCCCTGCTTGTGCTCTCTGTTTCTCTCACTCACAAAATAAATAAATAAACATAAAAATGGTTAAAAAAAAAAAAAAGAAAAGAAAACAAGAAGACCTATGGAGGGCAGTGGCTACCCTCCTGAGCACCCCTGTAATTCAGTTTTGTGCCACGGTAAAATAAAAGTTACAGAACTTTTGCAATTAGTTTGTTGACATTTCAAATGCTGAGACCAGAAATGTCAAGAGTCTACCTTATCAGCCCATCAATAAACATGTTTTCTACACATGTAATCTGTATTCATTCACTCATTCAGCAACTATTTCTTGAGCACTTACTGAGAGATTCTTGCTAGGCCTAAATTCAAATTCAGGGCCCTATTGGGTCATGGTAACTCTCATTCTTTCTTCTTACTGGAAATGGACTTAACATTAGAAAATGCAGGGGCCCCCGGGTGGCTCAGTCGGTAAAGCGTCTGACTTTAGCTCAGGTTACGATCTCACAGTTCATGAGTTCAAGCCCCACATGGGGCTCTCTGCTGTCAGCATGGAGCCTGCTTTGAATCCTCTGTCCCCCTCTCTCTCTGCCCCTCCCTCACTCTCTCTCTCTTAAAAATAAATAAACATTAAAAATAAATAAATAAGAAAATGCAAAAGTAGGTTAAGGTAAGTGAGGTGCATGGGAAATGATTACAAAGACATGCCTCTGATGAACATTGCACAACAAAGATAGCTTTTTTATCAGAACATTCTAGCACTTCCTCTGGCATGACTATACCATGAAAATGTCTCAAGGGCAGTCTGCTACATTTGGTGGGGAGAAAAAAAGATAGCAACGTGGCCATTGCAGAAATTCTTCTGTCCTGAAGAGTAAAAGTGTGCTGTGTTAACAAAAATTCCAGAACATCAGGTCTGCTATTCTAATGGATTAACACTCAGGATAATTTGAATGTAACATACATACATAGCTTATAGTCTGTTAGAACTTAGTGGCTAACAGCTTAGGCTTTCAAGTCAGGAAAACTACTATATTTAGTGGTTGTGTGTCTTAAATCACTTACCCTGTCTAAGCCTCAGTTTCTTCATCTGTAAGATGGAAACAATGAATACCCACCTCCAGTGCTTCCGTGAAGACTAAAAGACAACACATCTTTTGACAGCTTAGTACAACAGCCACCACACGGTAGAAGCTGAGCTGAGGGTATCCATTATTATTATTAACAGTCAATTGTGTTTTGTGAACTGGGTGACAAACAGGTGGAAGAAATTAAAAAGATGAAAATTGGTGATCCACTTGACAGATCTACCGATCACGGGCCCCAAAATCATAAGGCCCATCTGGAAAAGCTTCTGCAATACTGTGAAGCTGGAGTGAAAGAGGGGGCCACCTTGGTGTACGGGGGAAGACAAGTTCAAAGGCCAGGTAAGACCACCTCCGCAGGAGGCATACTGGGATTGTGCTCCAACACCTTACTCTGCAAATTGATCATTAGCAGGGGAAAAGGTAACATTTGTCTATGTTTCCTGTATGAACCAAAGGTCTCAGTACCCTGAGTAGCTGATAAGGGAGACTTTTTTTTTTTTTTAACAGAAGAGTGCCTGCTAATTAACGTAGAAAAAAAATGATAGAAAAATCACCACTTTGTACCCCTAATTGAGTGAATTGATTGATGAGGCAGTTATCATCAAGGGAGGCTAAAGTTATCAGGAGAGAGGTTGATGGGGGGAGCTGAGTACATACAAGGTCTCAGTTTCTCACCCAGGATGGCTTGCCAGTCTCAAGGAGAAAAATACAATTTTATGATGGAGAGGTCAAGCTGTCACCGGCTGGGAGCCCCTGGTCATTCTTAGCAACAGTGAAAGCAGAACATCCAGGTCTGATGTGTCTCCTATGGGATACAACAGGTACCACACAGCATCACCTCTGCAGTGTTCTTGCCGAAAATGTTTAACCTGAATCTAATTGTGAATTTAGGTCAAACTTTCCATTTCTGAGAAATAAAGGGGATCGAGGAACAATTAATTGCTTTTAAATTTTTTTTTAGCATCTATTTATTTTTGAGAGACAGCGACGGAGCATGAGTAGGGGAGGGGCAGAGAGAGAGACACAGAATCTGAAGCAGGCTCCAGGCTCTGAGCTGTCAGCACAGAGCCCAATGCAGGGCTCCAACCTACACACCAGGAGATCATGACCTGAGCCCAAGTCGGCCACTTAACTGACTGAGCCACCCAAGTGCCTGGATCAAGGAACAAATTAAATATCATCCCAAGGAAACAAAGGCAAATCTAAATGCAACATATCCTGCAGGACAACTGACTCCATCTGTTTAACAAGTCAATGGCATGAAAAATAAGGGGTGAAAGGTTCTAGATGAAAGGACACCTAAGAGATCTAACAAGTGAATGCAATGTGTAGAACTTATTTGAAGCCTGAATCAAACAAATCAACTGTAAGAAAGGTACTTTTGAGAAAAAACATTTGAAATAGAAACCATGAAGAAGGAATTAGCACAAATTTTGTTAGATGTGATAATGTATTGTGGGAAGTTAAAAAAAATACTTAATTTTTTCGGGGCGTCTGGGTGGCTCAGTTGGTTAAGCATTGACTTTGGCTCAGGTCATGATCTCACAGTTTGTGAGTTCGAGCCCCGCGTTGGGCTCTGTGCTGTCAGCTCGGAGCCTGGAGCCTGCTTCAGATTCTGTCTCTCTCTCTGCCCTTCCCCTGCTCGCACTCTCTCTCTCTCTCCCTCTCTCTCTCTCTCTCTCTCTCAAAAATAAATAAAACATTAAAAAAAAATTTTTTTATCCTTATTTTTTTACAGATTTGTACTGAAATTCTTGGAGGTGAAAGTTGTGATCTCTGGAATTTGCTTTCAATTATTCCAGCAAGGAAATAAAATGAATCAAAGATAGCAAAATAGGAGAAAATATTTATTTTACAATTCACTATACTACTTTCTCTACTTTGACATATGTTTGAAATTTTTGTTAAGAAACAGATTAAAAAATAAGAATCTAGGAATGCTAATGCCAAGTAGGAAAATGAAAGTTGTCTTGGTTTTATTGACCCCGAAGGGAAGAAAAAAATTATAAGGTAATTAAATGGGCAAACTGTTAATTAAAAATTAATTACCGTATAATTGATGATCTTTTCTGTTTTTCAAATAGGCTTTTTTATGGAACCAACTGTGTTCACAGATGTGGAAGACCACATGTATCTTGCCAAAGAGGAATCATTTGGGCCCATTATGGTCATTTCTAAGTTCCAAAATGGGTATGTTTTTCAGGCACGATCTAACAGGTTTTGGGTAGATAAGTGTTTTTTAATCCGCCATTGTGCTGTATACAGGCCATAAAATCAGTGAACATGTAATTCTCAATTATATGACAATAACTGACTTAACTAATTAGAAGAGAAGGGTAACCGATGTAGGTTGTTATATATTTTTGCTTCCTAGCTTAAATTAATGGCTGACGGTATGGAACTTTAGCTGACTAAATTTTAGTTTGTGTACAACCAATACTCACAACGTCTCTGGAACAAGATGAATAACTGAGAATAACAAAACTAGTTTTCACATTCACATTCCTGGGGAAGGCAGCCTGTGATTTTCCCAAGGAAAGAGCACTGCCTTCATAGGGGTGATGTACCTGAAAGCAGACACTCAACTTTTTATAGCAATGTCCACAATCCCCATGTAATCAACTATAAATGATATACTGGTTTGTTACAGTACAGGAAGCTTTCCAAAGTGTTTAGCATATCAAAGAGGGTCATATGGTAACTGGGCGCATACAAGAATATTTAATACAGTAGGTTCTCATGGTATGCTGTGCAAAATTCTTCAGAATTCTGGCTTGAATTTTCCTTCAACCAATGAGAAAGTAGGAAAAAAAAAACCCAGAACACCAAGTTCAAAGGACTCCTTGCTCTTTTATTTATTTTATTTATTATTATTATTATTATTAGAGAGAGCGAGTGGGGGAGGGGCAGAGAGAGGAGGAAAGAGAGAGAATCTTAAGTAGGCTCTTCACTCAGGGCAGAGCTCGATTGCAGGGCTCAGCCCCACCACCCTGAGATCATGACCTAAGCCAAAATCAAGAGCCAGGCTCTTAACTGACGGAGCCACCCAGCCGCCGCTCTTGATCTTCGATAGACATATTGTAAGACATAGTTGGGGACGCTAAGCTATAGTGAGCAACCTTTTGACACAGGGAGCCAAGAATGCCCTATTAACCTTCTTTTCCTCATAAGTTCCTCCCATAGGATAGTCTTTGTGTTAAACATGCAGATTTTAGAAGCCAGATTTGCAGGATATAAACCGGATAGGTCACAGTTCCTTGAGATGCTTACCAGCTGATGAGGGAGACAGACAAGGACGTGGGCAATCAACCACAGAGGGCCAAAGGCAGCCACAGTGGGTGGAGTCTGCAGCCTGCCTCTGCACCTGACCTCGTCTATGGGCTTGGGCCAGTTACTTACTCACTCTGAGCCTTGGTTTCTTTGTGATGTTATTAATAGCATCTATCCTTTTGTGTCATTCTAAAAATTAAATAAGATATGTTTGTTATTGTGCTGTTGCCACTGGTATGCTTGTTATTATCCTAGAAATAGACCAAGGTGTCTTATGAAGCCGTGTCATCTCGATAGTCCTCAACAAATAATGGCATAAAGCCATCTTTCTGCCTTAGGCTGGTCAATAAATATTTGGGTCCCTACCACGTGCAATGCATCAAGAAGTCTGAGAGTTTTAGCAGAGCCTCAGTTCACTCTAAGTTCAGCTCCAAATTTCTTGTGCGAGTTTAAAATTGTATGTAGCCGAGGTTACCTTTGAAAATCTCTTCAGAAGCCACCACACTGAAGCACGTGCTGTCTCTTAATCTTGAGCACGATTAATTTTTCCTCCAGTCTGGGGACAGATCCTCTTTCTTTGCCAAAGCGCCAGATGAAATCCTTGGGTTGCACTTACTGGCCATGCTGTAGAAAATCATGCAGTTTTAAACATTAGGATGGGACACTCATACTGTGACAGACACGTTGGAACTGGACCCAACTGAGAGATGAGCAGGGTCAGGCTCCACTCTCTTGGGAGTGCACACACACTGAGTCCAAAGGCAGGGGAATCATGATTTAAGGAGTAATTTTGCTCTCCTTTAATGGAATTTTATTAATTGAATTCACTCTCATTTGATGATCTAACACCATGGTATGAAGAAGAATAAAATGTCATTCCTGCCCTCAGGGAGCCGCCAAGTGTAGCTGGGAGGTGAACCAGAGATACAGAAAGAGTTAAATCAAAATATTGAGTTTGGAGGAATACATGTTCCCTGATTATGGCTGGCTTTTATTGAGCATGTACTGTGTTCCAGGCACTATTAGCTCATTTCGTCCTTGAGACAACAAGAAATGTCCTTTTATTATTCTTGCAGTGTTTTGCAATTAACAAAGGAGTCATTTGCCCAAGGTCAAGAGGCCACTCTCTGAGCCACTACACCCTACTGCCTCCACAGTGGCGCTGGTGGGAGCTGGGAAGGCTTCAGGGCGAGGCACAGAATGAGCCTTCAGCTGTATGCAAAATCTGGAGAGATGGAGGGAAACAGCGGGGGTGCTCTGAGAATGTATCCAGAAGTAGGACTCCAGGGACAGGGGAGGAAGTGAGAGGTCGTGAAGGAGAACCAAGAAGAAAATGGAAAAGATGACTTCAGATTAGATTTTAAAAGGTGTTGCATGATATATACATGAAATATATAATGCTAGAGTTCTAATATCTTGTTGGGAGTTTCTTTTGGTGTAAGCCTGAACTATTTCATTTATAAAAATTCAAGCCAGTTGGCAGTAACGTTTTTCCGTTTCTAGCATGGCGTGGGGGGGGGGGGAGGAGTAGAACATGACATGAGAGTGTTTTGCTTTGCATTCAGTGATATGATGTCTTCCTGCAAACATCTTGCAGGGACATCGATGGAGTGTTGCAGCGAGCAAATAACACAGAGTACGGTTTGGCCTCAGGGGTTTTTACAAGAGACATAAATAAAGCCATGTACGTGAGCGAGAAACTAGAAGCGGGAACTGTTTTTGTTAACACCTACAACAAGACGGACGTGGCCGCCCCTTTCGGTGGGGTTAAACAATCTGGCTTTGGGAAAGACTTAGGTATGCTCTGCTTTTCTACTGCATGTTCTACTGTCGCAGAGAAGTCTGCTTTATGTTTTGTGCAACCCTTGTGTATTGCTTTGAAGGACATTTCCTATATGGCAGCTGTCCCTGGGTTTTTATGGGCACTATTTGTTTTTTAATGCGAAACGTTTTTATTTAACATACCTACACAAAAGCACACAAACCGCATGTGTGGAAAGGTGTTTTTAAAAGAAGATTAATGTTGAAAAGAAACTATCTTTTAGCTAAAATATGTTTGGCTTTTGACCTGACATTCATCATGAACTTGTTTTAGCTTTTGTGGGACGAAGTGGAATCAAGACAGAAAAATGAGTGGAGGGCAGTAATCAGCTAGCTCCAAGAATAAATCTTGTCTGTGAGCTGCTTGGCGGTCTTTCAGAATCAATACTGCAATTGGCAGGGTTTTCTGGGAGTCTGGGAAGTTATGTTTAGGGTTGCAAAAAGTCCGAAAGATCATTTTTTGTGGGCAATGACACTATCACATTTCAAGTAATAGCTTCCTTTGAACACTACCTACGTATGGACCAGATCTCGTGCTGACTACTTTGCCTGTAGTAGCACAAGCGAGCCTCACAATAACCCTGGGAGGTAAGTGCTATTGTTATCTTTATTCTATAAATGGAGAAACTGGGGCTCAGAGAGGTTGGGGAACTTGCCCAGAGTTATGTAGCCAGCCACTGCTGGAAAGAGAATTCCAAGCCAGGCAGTCTGGCTGCAGAGCCCATGTTCTTACTCCCCGCAGCCAGTCTGGCGTGTTGTTTCAAAAGCTGAAATGTTCATGGCTTACTGAAATTATAGTCCCCTAACATACATTTGGTTAATTTGGGGGGTATTTTCACATCTTCTCTTTCCTGGCGACTTTTGATAATGTATTTGCGGCAAAAAAGGGGTCTCTCATTCTAAATCCCATTGAATTGAAGATAAAGAGTGTTTACTATAAAACAATAGAATTTGCCTAAATAGTTTCTTTCTCTCCCAGTTTTAAACTCCCTAAGCTCAGGGGTTCCCAGCCCTAGCTGTACATTGGATTAGAGTCACCTGGGAGCTTTAAATTTTTTTTTTCAACGTTTATTTATTTTTGGGACAGAGAGAGACAGAGCATGAACGGGGGAGGGGCAGAGAGAGAGGGAGACACAGAATCGGAAACAGGCTCCAGGCTCTGAGCCATCAGCCCAGAGCCCGACGCGGGGCTCGAACTCACGGACCGCGAGATCGTGACCTGGCTGAAGTCGGACGCTTAACCGACTGCGCCACCCAGGCACCCCTCCTGGGAGCTTTAAAAAATACAAAGATGCTGATTTAATTGGTCTGGGGTGGGACTTGTGATCAGGAGTTTTAAAACCTCGCCAAGGTAATTCTACAGTAAGGTTAAGAAGCCTTGTTTTAGCTCAACTTCCAGGATCATAAACTCATTAGTTGCACTGCGGTATTCATGCCCTTTCACTGCCATAGAAATCGACAACTGTACTAGCTCAAGATGGGATAGAAACAGAAAGCAAACCTATTTGTTTGTTTGTTTGTTTGCCTGGATATGCTCTTCTCTGTACAATGTAAACCAGGAAAACTGCATCATCCTTATCTTTAAAATAAGATTACACCGAAGGGTCTCAAACTTCCTTTCTTCCGCTCAGTTCTGCTTCGTTTAATATAATCCGAAGGACGTATGTTGGCCGCTTCTGCTCAGCCTAAATGGGCAAAGGATGGAGATGAAGAGTTTGTCATCAGGCAGGGAAATAAGGGAGAAAGGTCTGTGGTGGAGACCGACCAAGCCAACACTGTTCCTCAGTAGACCTGATAGGTGGGCTAAGCCCCTACTCCTCAAGGTGTGGTCCGTGGACACGAGCATCTGCACCATCAGGTGATGGTTAGGAATGCATAATCTCAGGGCTTGCACTGCCGTTTCACAAGGTCTCCAGGTGACTCACATGCACTTTACAGTTTGATAAGACCTGGCTTCGGCCACGTTCTAGCTGCTCGGTGATCGATACACTTACACCTGTGTCCAAAATTCTGATGACATCACATCCACTTACGAACAATGCTCCAGGAACTGCTTGTCTCTTCCCTAGGTGAGGAAGCTCTAAACGAATACCTCAAAACCAAGACTGTGACGCTGGAATACTAGAGAGAGCTGTCGTCGGGAACCCCCTGCAGACAGCCTCACTCCTCAACTCTCTCGACACACTTGAGGAGCCTGGATGTGCTGAAGGAGGAGCCTCGAGTTGAAAAATCCACACGTGGACCACCAAGGGGGTCAGACCACATGTCTAAGCATTTACACCTGTGCCTGAGTGTTTTCTACTGCACCTTTTATACTTTCAAATGATTTGCAGTTGTTGGGTTTTGACTATGTTGTATCTCACATGTATTTATAGACCGCCAAGCTGCTTTTTCTCCCCAACTAATCTAGCCGTTGTTCATCTTGAAAAAAGCCAGTATCAGCCGGTTGTACTACACGAGGTGCATTTTGGGGGAAACTTTGCATAATAATGTGCAGATTTTAACCTCCAAACTATACCTATGGGGCTGTTAAAAGGGTTTTCTATAATTTTGCTCTCATGGAACAGTATATCCTATAAGGAATGTGAAATGAATTTTTTTTTTCATATTTGGAAATAAGATACATCTTTGTGCCTTTTGATGTTCTATTTTTCAACCCACTGTGATGGGTAATGAACCCACAAACAGTTCTTCTAGGAATGGGGTACTATGTAATGTTGTGAGCAGTAGACAGAATTTAATGACATTATCTCTGGCTCCAAATAGCTTAAATTCTAATAAATAGCTTTTAAAAAGTGAGTTTTACAGCATGACATAGAATATAGTAGCCTTTGGAGACTGATCTTGGTCCATGTAATACCATCCTGCCATGTGACTTGAGGAAACCTACACAACTTCTCTGAGCCTCAGTTTCCTTATCTGTCAAACGGGGATAGATAGTAATGCTAGTAATGCCTTCCTCAGGAGCCTTATTTTGAGGAGTCAACACAATAATATAAGTACCTTGCACTGTGCTTTGTTCATGGTTCTCAAGAGAAGTTAACTTTGTCCCCCCATCACTATTTTAAAAATATATTGAGATAAACTAACCAGATGAATTAATTTTCCTACCACCCCTTTCAGGAGTCACTGATTCCTGTACGCCACTGTTCTGACCCAGTGCTTGATGTAGCAGCACCGGAAAAACGCCCTGTAATGAAAACTGGCAATGGTCTGAGGAAAAGGACTGTCTTTCTTTCTGCAGCTCATTCATTCTTCCTAGGACATCTCGTTTTCGATTTCTCTACCTACCGGATCTTCTGTGTGATCGCTGACTGTGTGATCTCGGGCAAGTTCGTAACCCAATATCTCAGAGCCTTGGTGTCTATAAAATGGGGATAAGGTCTTTATCTCATTAGGTGCTGGAAGGAGCCAATAGAATGATATGATGCAGAACGCACCCGACAAGGTGTTTGGACCATAGTCGGTGCCTGAGAAATGGGAATTATTATAATCCATGTAGGACTCACTAGATTGACCGTTGTCAGACAAAAATATTCGGTGAGCAAATTATCACCATCCACATGTGACTGGAAGGTGAGTTCCTGAATCACAGTGTCGCTGGAAGATGGTTGGAGAAATTAACTTCTATTACTCCTCCTTTTATAAAATTTCAGTGAACATTCCTGTCTCTGGATTCGAAGGACCCCTTAGTTAATCCTTGATACTTTGGAGAGTCAGTAGCTTAACATAAAGGGAATGTAGGGAACCAATCAACAAACCAAATCCGAGACAGAAAACATCCAAAGGGAAGGATACCAGGAGTGATCCTGCCATGATCAATAGAGCAAGCATATTTTGCCTATAAGCGTGTTTTATTATACAATAGCTCATTTACCATCAGAGCTTGGCACAGGTGAATTCTAAATCAGTAGGAATATTCTGAGTCTAAACTGACAGCTCATATTTGAATAAAATGACAAAAGCCTTATTAGAAAGGAACCACTTTTTTAAAAAGTATTATTTAAATTCAAGTTAGTTAACATACAGTGTAGTCTTGGTTTCAGGAGTAGAACCCGGTGATTCATCTCTTACATATGACACCCAGTGCTCATCCCAAAAGTGCCCTCCTTAATGCCCATCACCCATTTAGCCCCCTCCACTCACGTCCCCTCCAGGAGCCCTCAGATTCTTCTCTGTACTTAAGAGTCTCTCATGGTTTGCCTCCCTCTCTGTTTTTATCTTATTTTTCCTTCCCTTATGTTCATCTGTTGTGTTTTTTAAATTCCACATATGAGTGAAATCATATATTTGTCTTTCTCTGACTGACTTATTTCACTTAACATAATACCCTATTAGAAAGGAACCACTTAAAAAATTTTTTTAAGGTTTATTTTTAGAGAGAGAGAGAGAGAGAGTCGGGGAGGGGCAGAAAGAGACAGTGAGATATAGATACAGAATCTGAAGCAGGCTCCAGGCTCTGAGCTGTCAGCCCAGAGCCCACCGTGGGACTCAAACCCACGAACTGTCAGATCTTGACCTGAGCCGAAGTCAGACACTTAACCGGCTGAGCCACGCAGGTGCCCACAGAGGAACTACCTTTAAATGCAGTGTTTTAACTGACTTCACGTGAACTAAAATATCACTTTATCAAATATTTTAATAACAGAAAAAATGGCAAACAAAATCCTGGACTTTTGGACTGTTTCTGCTGGACTGATGTTTCTCCCTATTAATCTCAGTAGCAGTGTTTTTAATCTTCTTTGGGCCACACACCTCTTTGAGAATCTGATAGAAGCTGTGGACCCCCTCTGTCCTACTTCTACCGCCCAAATTCCCACGCACACCCCTGCAAATATCTTCATGGGATGCGCAGATCTCCTCCAGCCCCTGCTTGGAGAGATGCGCAAAGCCTTCTGCCACAGCGAGTGCTAAAGTTCCTACCAGCTTGTTTTGATATCTGACTGCTGATCAGAATCAAAGCCTGCATGGAATTCCAGTGAATTCGAACTGGAACAGAATGACCCACAGCCTACCAGGCGATTTCATTAACACAGGGAATAATTAGATTATCACTCTTCTGGACCCCTGGCTGGCTCTGTAGGTAGAGGGTGCGGCTCTTGATCTCAGGGTCTTGTGAGTTCGAGCCCTATGTTGGGCATAGAGATTACTTAAAAAAAAACTTAAAAAATTTTTTTAACGTTGATTTATTTTTGACAGAGAGAGAGAGAGACAGAGACAGAGCATGAGCGGGGGAGGGGCAGAGAGGGAGACACAGAATCCAAAGCAGGCTCCAGGCTCTGTCCGAGCTGTCAGCACAGAGCCTGACGCAGGACTCAAAGTCACAGACCGCGAGATCATGACCTGAGCTGAAGTCGGACGCTCAACCGACTGAGCCACCCAGGCGCCCCCCAAAAAACCTTTTTAAGAAGATGATCACTATTCTTTCAGATCATGATTTGGCTAAACTGAAGGATAAAGCTGTGATCTGTCACCTACGTGGGGAGGTGTGGACACTCTAGGCCCTTCTAATCCTCTTCCACACGCCTTTGCTAAAGCAGTCCCCTTTGCTCTCGCACCCTCTGCGCCTTCCTACCCCAGCTCGGTTTAAGGGTCTCTCCGCTGTGCTCTCCCTTGTGAGGAACACAGTGCTTACCCTTGGTGCTGAAACCATCTGCCACCCTAGCTAGGTATGAGCACCCCTTCCCCACCCTCAGGATTGGCCTTTACTTTCGGCCACGGAAACTGCAGCTGTCATTTATGGAGGGCCTCCTGTGGGCCACACGCGGCGCTAAGCACTTTGTAAATGCTATCTGATTTAATCTTCACGTCTGAGAAAAATGAGTCCGTCGAGGTTCTCTTCTTACTGGCTCCACGGCTACCGAGCCGTCCTCTTCGCGGATGCTGGTGACTGCTCAGGTCCCGCAGCTGGTCTTCCTCATGCCTCCTTGTGTAACTCTGCTCAAAGTCTAAATCAGATGCTGTCACTCCTCTGCCCAAACCTTGCGATTCGAATAGAATCAAGTCCAGTGTACTCACTGGACTCAAAGTCCTATCGATCTTGCTCCTTGCCACATCTGACTTCATCTCCTATGAATTTTCCTCCTGTTCTGTCTAGTCACCCCAGCTGCCTTGACGTTCGTTCCTGAAGCGAATCAAGCTCTTGCCCCAGGGCCCTTGCACTTACCGTTCCTCTTCCCGGTGGTGTGCTGGCACATATTTACCCAATGGTCCTCCGGGGAAATTCTTGGAGCATTGGCTAACTTCTGTGTATAAATGCTCTCATCAAAGCTGATTTCAAGCTACAGAGATGCGTGCAATCGGAGCAAGCGGAAGCCAGTGCCGGCACACGACTGCCTTTTCCTGCAACTCTCTTTGCCCACGTACAACCTCCTGGCTGACTGCCTCACTTCATGTCTCACCTCCAATCCCATCTCACTAGAGATGGATCTTCTAGCACATGTGTCCGTCCTCACACTCATACCTCATCTGCCCTGTCACTATTCTTCTTATCCTGCCTTCTTTTCATAGCAGTTATCACAGCCTGGCATGCATTTATTTACCATCAATCTCTCCCCCTTAGAATGTGAGCTTCACAAACAGGTGCTTCTTTTGTTCCATGCTGCATCTACAATGCCGAATACATAGAAGGAAGGAGCTCAGCAAATATTTGCCTGCAAGTGAAAGAGGTTAAGTAACCTGCCCAAATCACACAGCTATTCACTGGTAGAACAGGTACTCGAAGCAATGAAGTTGCTGGTCTTAACCAAGCTGGATGGCTCTTCATGCCAAAGCCGGAATCAGGGCCTGCGTAGGGAACGGCAGCAAACACCAAACATTGGTCGCCGTCCGCAAGAGCTGTTGTGGAAGTGGCTAGAAACAGGCTGCAAAACCAGACTGGATCCCCTATGCCTGCCCTCCAGGGAAGTGAAAGCTGTCGAGGGCGACCTGGACTAAAGGAGACCATTAGGAGACTAAATGAGACGTGGTGGATGGGGGTGATTATCATCACTGTTAATGCAAATGATATCCAAGCGGATTTTTAAAATGATTAAATAATACCTAACTATGTAAAATTACATCAAACAGGAAGGGAAGATTCAACCATAAACTTCCCACACAGAAATAACCACGGATAATTGAGACTGTGTCAGACTTTTTCCATGAAAATATATTTTACAGAATTAGTATAATACGGCACATAACTTTGTTACCTTTTTTTTTCATCTTTCTGTGTCAATAAACATGCTTCTTCACATGTTGAGTGGCTTTAATTCACTTGTTCTCCATTGGTGGACATTTAGACACATGTTGCACATGGTTGGTTTTTGCTATTTTAAAATTTGCAATAAATCTCACGCAGAAATTTATGAACAAATCTGTTGGTTAGGATAAGTTCCTAACAGTTTCCCCCACATTCTTGCCACCACTGTGCATTATTCCTATAGCATCACAATACCTCACATTTTCTGAGCACTGTTCTAAACACGTGCTGTGTATCAACGCATTCATTTCTTAGCAAAACCCCATAAGGGGACAGTCACCCCCATGTTGCAGATGGGGAAAGTGAGGGAAGTGGCCGGGCTGAGGTCTGGTCCGGATAGCTTTGGAGTCTGTGCTTGTAGCAGATGACTACGGGGCCCACGGTGGCCAGGTGTGACAGGCTGAACTCAACCTGCTCTAACGGTTACCTACTACGAGGCCTTAGGAAATTTACGTAGCAGCTCCGGGTCACTTTCCTCATCTGTGACGTGGACGTAAGCAGAATGAGCTCCTAAGGTGGTGGTGGTCTTCTTTTTCTTCACAATTAGGAAATTGTGTCACAAAACAAAACCTAGCGATAGTTCCATCTGCAGTTATTTAATGCAGTGAGTCCGTGACGTCCTTTGTTTCTCTTTGCAGTGCTTGATGTACAGGCTCAAGAGTTTGTGGACACCAGACAGGACTCTCAGGAATCCTATCCAGTCGTAAAATACCCAATCCGCTCACTTCTTTATGTGCCTCCTTTTTCGGGAGGAGAAATACTTTCTTTTCCAAAAGTTTACTAACACGGCTTTGCTCATTGGGCAGGTCCGTGTCACGTGCTCATTCCCAAACCAGTCGCGGGCAATGGTTTCCCTCGACCGGGCAGTAGGGGGAAGCCAACCACAAAAATTCCAGCATTAAACTCTTTGGAAAATCCACCAGTCCTGTTTACCCTGTGTTGTTTCTTCTGGATCGAGAACCACGATGCTATTCATCTTAAGCATAGATGAATTACTTTACTTACAGAAAGAGAAAAAGGGTAGTTTAATGAACATTTACTGTACATTTCAATCAAGTGAAAGGCCCTATGCTAGGCACTGAGGGAAATACAAGTGAAAATCAGACCCAACTTCCCCGGTCTTTCCCTACCAGAGTAGTGGATACGGGAACCATACGAACTACTTTGTAAGGCAGGCATTTCTTAGAAGTACCATATTTCATGGACAATGAAAATACGGCGAGAGTAGGTGGGAGATCCGTTCAGAGTGAAATTTCTGCTTCAAAGGCCATCACAGCTGATTTTCACATTTGTAACTGTCCAGAGCCACAGAGGGATGGTATTCCAAGCACGGGGCGACCATCTCACCAGCCTTAGCAGCAATGAAAACACTGCCCGAACGGCTGCCACATCTCACACCAGCCTCTGGCAGACAGAGCACAGGTCGGACCAACCAGAGCCCAACAGTGATTTACTTTCCAATAGACTGAAAGGCAAACTGCTGACAAACAAAACGGCTTTTTAATTAAGGGATAACATGCATACGGCCAAGTGCACGGATGTTAAACGTGCAACTCAATTACGTTTTTGTATATACTCGAGTGGTGGTGACTGGAGTATGAAACACGCTGGTGGGTGACACAGAAAGGGCTCGGGAAGTATTATTACCTATTATTGTCCCATCTGCTGATTTGGAAAGTGAAGAATACAATCCTGGTTTCTCTGTGTTTGTTTTTTGATATGTGGCTTGAAACATTCTTTTTTTCTGTGAATTCTTTATGTACTTTGGCCTTTTTGTTATAAGGTATTAGTCCTTTTTCTATTTTGTAAGAGCCCTTTATAGATTGATGCTCACTCTTTCTTATATTGCAAATATTTTCCCCAATTTGCCCCTTGCCTTTAAAATTTCTTTACTACCTCCTGGTTTTTAGTATTTATGTGGATGAGTTTTCTGCTCTTTTCCTTTGTGATTTCAGACTTTGACGTTCTGCTTAAGAAAAAACAAAACAGAAACAAAAAGGTTTTGACCCTTGCTTCCTGAAAAAAGAAATAAAAACGATTTCACTATTAAATAATCACCCATATTTTAGTATGGAACCCTTATAATTTTATTTCTATTCAAATCTTTAATCCACATATAATTTATCTTAGTACACAGTGTGAGGCTAAGATCTAACCTTTTTTGAAACAGCCGGTTCTGACATTGTACACTAAATAATTCACCCAGTTTACACTCACTTAAAATGACATCTTTACCGTAAATTAAATTTTCATGGTTTTCTTTTTTCTACTATGTCATGAGAATGTCCAGAGGACCTGAGTTTAGTTGACTTCCCTTACTGTATAGGGAGGCTCACTGTAATACACGAGACAGCCATGGCAGGAGGGAATATTCACATTCTACACACTAGCATGTATTTCTAGACTGACTGGTCTCTCACTGATCACTCGGCATATTTCTGTTGTGAAGCTGTATTTCCTGTCAAGTTACACGTTCATATCCCCCTGCCAGGAGCAGCCTTCCATGGCTTGTAATTTCCCATATGCCCCCATCCATCCACTGATTTGGTAACATTATTCATGCCTATTCTGTACCATGCACCATGCTAAGTAGTGAACCAGACAAATGCAATTCTTTCCACGATGTAGCATAATATATTAGCCGGCAGGAGACAATCTTTAAATATTTACACCAGTAATCCGTCACTGTTGTGTTTGGTGCTACAGAATATAGCACAATAACCTTTCTAGCTGAGGAGTCTCATTTCCAGATCTGTTCGTCTCTTCGTACATTTAGTGAGACACAGCCCAGAAGAGCTGGTTCCAATTTCCAATGGGAAATACCAGGAAGAACCTTGAGAATCATCTTCAGAGTATTTACAAGACAATGATGTGAGGAGTAGGAACAAATAGTTAAAAGTTAAAAGAGAGACCTAAAACTCTAGGGCACAAATGCCATCAGCTTAGCCCACTTGGAGACAGTCCTTTAAATTCTCAGGCCTATATCCTGAGCAAAGCCAGTCCCATGAGATCTGAGATTGAATAAGGTCAAGGATGAGGCAGAAAGGCGATGCCAGCATAGGATCATTTTGACCTTTGAAAGGGGGAAAACTAGTTGTATATATAGCTTATAGCTCTTTGTGACCCATACCCTGTTTTTTCTGTGATGCCCCTATTTTCTACATCTGACAGGTTTTAAACTGTGGGCAACTGTGTAGAATAGTTTTAATAGCTCAAACAAAAAAATTTGCCTATGGAAAAAAAGGAAAAACAAAAAATCATGAATTTTTCCAACCAGTACATTCTACCTGCACTGAGTTCAGGCTGCAGAGTCACCAACAATGATGAAACCACACAGCACCAGATTCCCAGCTCAAACTGCAAAGGACTTTTGTGGTTTTTGTGGGTTTTTTTTTTGTTTTTTTTTTTTTTTTTTAATGAAAGTAGATATGCCTGAGGGCAGCTGAATATAAATAATTCTTATCTTTATAAAAAATGTCTTTCTCCTAAAAAAAAAAAAAATTCTCCCCTATTGAACCCACACTGTGATGGTAACAAATAAATCTGATTTTATAATATCCCAAAAAACCTATATTGGGTTATTCAAGAGAATAAATTTCAAACAAAAACAAAGGATTTGTATTTTTACTTTAAAATAAGTTTGATATTTCCAAAGTCTGCTGAAGAAAGAAAATGCCAGCAAATTCACTTGTCACCATACATAAAGCTAAGCTTTCTAAAGGGAATCTCTTTAGCATGAGATCAAATGCAGTCTGCTCTTAGAAGATTCCCCAAATGCTACTATTCCAGCCTTTAAAAGATAGTTTCTGTTTCTCTGAGAAACAAAAAATATCTAATATCACATACAAGCACCACAGATACCCGAAATGCAAAATAACCAGCAAGTCACATTCTTTTTCCACAGAATTAGCAGGCATATGTCACCTGCTCCCAAGATCATTTATTTTACTCTTTCCTTTTTTTACTGGCAGGGCTGTCCAAAACCTCGATCTTGCCTTTTCCGTCTTCTGAATGAGGAAGTTTAAAGTTGTCTGTGGTGACTTCAGAAGAGGCGGTGTCGTCTTCCTCAGAGTCTGAGCTGTCCTCTGAGCTGTCTTGCGAACTCTCTTCTGAACCGTCCTCTTCTTTGGAATCGGACTGATTCATCTCAAACAAGGCCACATCCTGCCAAAAGCACCACGTGAGAAATTTATTCCAGGGCAGTTGCCTAAAGTTGTGATAACAACCCTGGGAGAACCAACTTTTGGCCCAAATACTGAAGCACAAAGGACAAGAAATATTTTTAGTGCAATATGGCACTTTTTTTCTTTCAGTTGCCACAGTCCACCATAATGATTTACATTTACTACAAGTCTAAAAAATCCTCCCACAACCCGATTCTATATACCCTGAACACATTCAACGATAGGCGTTCAACAAATATTAATAGAGGTGCCTGGGTGGCTCAGTCAGTTAAGTGCCTGCCTCACTCTTGATTTTGGCTCGGGTCATGACCTCACAGTCATAGGCTCGAGTCCCGTCTTGGGCTCTGCACTGGGCATGGAGCCTACTTAAGAGTCTCTCTCTCTCCTTCCGACCTTCCCTAGCTCATGCACACACGCATGCGTGCCCTCTAGAAAACAACAACATAAACCCCCAACAAAACAAAAAAAACACAAATATTAACAAATACTAACATGAGCCAGGCACCACACTAGGTCCTAGAGACTCCACAAGAGCAGCAACAAAATCCTTGCCTTTGTGCAACTTAACGTTTTTGAGCAGGGATTGGCAAGTTATAGCCTGTTGGCCAAACCCAGCCCACTAACTGTTTTTGTTTAGCTCATGGGCTAAGAATGTTTTTTTCTTCCCCCAGTGGTAGGGAAAAAAAATTAAAAAATAGTATTTCATAAAACACAAAAATTATATGATATTCAAATTTCAGTGTCCATAAGTAACATTGATAAAATTTGCCTATTGTGACATAATCGTCTACAGCTGCTTTCATGCTAAAGCGGCAGAAGTGAGCAGTCACAAAGAGACAGTACGGTCCACAAAGCAAAAGTATTTACTAGCTGGTCCCTACACAAAATATCTGCTGACCTCTGGTCTAGTTGGGAAAGAAAGACAATGAACACCTACATGTAAAGCACAGTGTGGAGCAGTGAAAATGAACAAAAGTAAAGTAGGATAGGATAAGGTACTCATGGGCCATCGGGAAAAGCCTCTTGTTGAGGGGACAACTGATGAGAGGTAGAGGGAGTTAAGCTGCAGAAATGTGGGCAAGAGCCTTCCACACAGAGGGAACAGGCCTGGAGCAAGGAGCGTGAACGGGAGCACAGGCAAGAGGGGGCCAGGAGGGAGGGAAGTCAGATGGAGAGCTGGAGGCCGCTCACACGGGCCCTGGAAGGACTCTGAATTCATCAGAAATGTGATGGGAAAGTGAGCCACAGACAGTGTGAAGAACAGATTCTAGGGAAGAAAGGGCAGAAGCAGGGGAGCCTGTTGAGAAGTCACTGCAATAGTCCAGGGTAGAGACAACGATTCCGTGGACCGAGGGTGGCAGCAGCAGACGTCACACAGAGTGGCTGGCTCTGGGAAATATTCTGGAAGCAGCGCTGAGCAGAGCTGCTGCCAAATGGGATATTATCATCAACAACGGTGTCGGCTCTGTCCAGACACAAGTGTTATAAAGGGAACTCCGGGGCAGAAATAAGATGTGAATCTAAATGGAGAGGATTTTGCATGTGGCTTAGGTAATCAGTTATTGCATTAAACACATTCATTTTTGCATTTCCTATCAATCAGGCTATGATTACTTCTTTCAGGCCTTGGATGGGAAAAAAAATCCACTAGGACACTTAGTAAATTAATGCTTCAAGATAACAAATGTAATATTTGACCTTAAAAGCCCTCTTATGATTCTCTATTACTAAATTTCTAAGCTCCACCCAGGGAAGCTTACTGGTCTGTAAGATCCCTAATAATAAAATGACCGAGTTCCCACGCAGTGCTGGAAGTATGAGCTGACTTTGCAAGAAGGAAAATAACACTTGGAGTTAAAATGGAAAAGTCCTCTCTTTTGTAGATGACGGGGCATACCGGTAAATTTCATACTTGATGAAATGAAAACAAAGCATAGCTACCATTTGTATAACTTTTCCAAGACTCCCATCAATATCTTCAATATTGAAATGCCCAGGGGGTGCGGCTGCCATTTCTTTTCTTAGCTTTTCATTTGCCTGAGCCATCTGTGGGAGAAAGGTCTGTACTTGGTCCAATACTAAGGAGAGAAAATAGAGTGTATCAATATTTATGTTAGTCTTTGGCCACACTTCAAATTTTAAAATCCAGAATTTCCTATAAAACACTTCTGACTTGAGTGGCCAAAATGAACAAATCAGGAGACTATAGATGCTGGAGAGGATGTGGAGAAACGGGAACCCTCTTGCACTGTTGGTGGGAATGCAAATTGGTGCAGCCGCTCTGGAAAGCAGTGTGGAGGTTCCTCAGAAAATTAAAAATAGACCTACCCTATGACCCAGCAATAGCACTGCTAGGAATCTATCCAAGGGATACAGGAGTACTGATGCATAGGGGCACTTGTACCCCAATGTTCATAGCAGCACTCTCAACAATAGCCAAATTATGGAAAGAGCCTAAATGTCCATCAACTGATGAATGGATAAAGAAATTGTGGTATATATACACAATGGAATACTACGTGGCAATGAGAAAAAATGAAATATGGCCTTTTGTAGCAACGTGGATGGAACTGGAGAGTGTAATGCTAAGTGAAATAAGCCATACAGAGAAAGACAGATACCATATGGTTTCACTCTTATGTGGATCCTGAGAAACTTAACAGGAACCCATGGGGGAGGGGAAGGAAAAAAAAAAAAGAGGTTAGAGTGGGAGAGAGCCAAAGCATAAGAGACTGTTAAAAACTGAGAACAAACTGAGGGTTGATGGGGGGTGGGAGGGAGGGGAGGGTGGGTGATGGGTATTGAGGAGGGCACCTTTTGGGATGAGCACTGGGTGTTGTATGGAAACCAATTTGTCAATAAATTTCATAAAAAAAAAAAATAAATAAATAAATAAATAAAACACTTCTGACTTGAAAAGTAATCAGGGGCACCTGGCTGGCTCAG
The DNA here is from genome assembly GCF_007474595.2 of Lynx canadensis. Taxonomy (NCBI): domain Eukaryota; kingdom Metazoa; phylum Chordata; class Mammalia; order Carnivora; family Felidae; genus Lynx; species Lynx canadensis. Next base: position 124,397,693 of record NC_044309.1, on the reverse strand, counting down.
TTGGCTCTGTTGGGCGTCCGACTTCGGCTCAGGTTATGATCTCCCGGTCTGTGGGTTCGAGCCCCGCATCAGGCTCTGTGGTGACAGCTCGGAGCCTGGAGCCTGCATTGGATTCTGGGATTCCCCCCTCTCTCTGCCCCTCCCCTGCTCATGCTCTGTCTCACTCTGTCTCTCAAAAATAAAATGTTAAAAAAAAATTTATTTTTAAAGTAATCACAGCAACAATAGTTATAACTTAAAAAAAACTCAAATTTCTTCCATTTTAAATTTTTTTTTTTTTTCAACGTTTATTTATTTTTGGGACAGAGAGAGACAGAGCATGAACGGGGGAGGGGCAGAGAGAGAGGGAGACACAGAATCTGAAACAGGCTCCAGGCTCTGAGCCATCAGCCCAGAGCCCGACGCGGGGCTCGAACTCACGGACCGCGAGATCGTGACCTGGCTGAAGTCGGACGCTTAACCGACTGCGCCACCCAGGCGCCCCAAATTTCTTCCATTTTAAAAACCTCTAACCTTTTTCTGAATCCTTAAAGCAGTAGGACTAAACAAGTTAGCGAATATTTTTCAATGTTTATTAGTGTTTTCATATATCCCCAGAACTGCACATTTCTAGAACGCTGGCATTCAACCAATAGTCACTGAATAAGGAGAAAGTATGACTTAATAGTTAAACGAGCCAGGCTCTGAGGCTTTGCATTCAGGCTGACGAGGTTATTCACAGCGTCCCAGTTCCGCCTTCTACCTGAACTACCTTCGGCATGTTAACTAAGTAGTGGTTGTCTCCACCTACCCAACATGTTCCCCTTGTTTCTGATAACATAATCCTGACCTTCCTTTTAAGCTCTGTCATTCCTTGCCACTCTTGTGCCTTACCCTATACATGCCTAGATGTTCCACAACATTAATCACCAAGCTTTGGTGCAATACCATAGACGGTGACACTGTGATCTAGCCAGGCCCATAAGAGATCACCCTGGAACTTCAGCCTGAACTGTGGAGAAAGAGAGCCCTTCTTTCTGAGTCAGTAAATGAGTGGTTGAGCTGCTGATAAACTGGGCAACTTGCCACATGGTGAGGAAGGGCCTGTTCTAGAGTTAGCCAACACCTAGGGAAGCAGAGCTAAGAGTTAGAGCAGGAGACCCCGGATGACAGCGAGCACCTGGGTGCAGAGGTACTTGAAATCACTGCTCCCTGTCCCACAATAAAATTCGTCAACATAACTTATTTTTTGGCTTAAGGCAATCAGGAGTTGGAGTTTAGTCATCTGCAGCCACAAGTGTCCTAAAAAATTTTAATTTAACCATTCAATACCTCAATTTAGGAGTGCCTGGGTGGCTCAACTGGTTAAATGTTCAATTCTTGATTTCATTTCAGGTCATGATCTCACAGTTCATGGGATGGAGCCCCGAGTCAGCCTCTGTTCTGACAGCGTGGAGCCTGCTTAGGATATTCTGTCCCTCTCTCTTTGCCCCTTCCCCACGCATGCACGTGAGCATTCTCTCTCTCTCAAAATAAATAAATAAACAAAACCTCAATTTACTCATCTGCAAAACAGGGGTAATAACTGTATTATCCTAAGTATAGGGGAATCAATAAGCAAGGTATGTCTAATGTCGTTAGCTTTCAAAAGAAGCCCAGCACATAACTGTGCATATAATGAGTTCTCGAAACCTGTTAAGTCACTGATACAGCTACACAATACATGACTGAAACGTCTGGAGTACAGAAGATGAAAAGAAAAAGGTGGTAAAGGTCAAGAAATGGCCTTGAATTGAAGTGCCTGGCTGGCTCAGCCGGTTGAGTGTCCGCCTTCAGCTCAGGTCATGATCTCACAGCTTGTGGGTTCGAGCCCACAGTGGGCTCTGTGCTGACAGCTCAGAGCCTGGAGCCTGATTTGGATTCTGTGTCTCCCTCTCTCTCTCTCTACTCCTCCCCCGCTCATGCTCTCTCTCCCTCTGTCTCTCAAAAATAAATAAACATTTAAAAAATTGTTTTTTTAGAAAGGGGAAAAAAGAAATGGCCTTTAATTGTAAAATAGGGCTGTCAGAGGGTGAAATCAGGCCATATACATACAAAGCCCCACAATTAATCACAAGGAAAGAAATGAAAAACATAAAAAAGACTCAAATGCAAGTCTACAGATGGAATGAATACACCGTGAGCAACTCGTTTAGACACCAAACCCCCTGAGCAGTCCCAGGGCGACGACAAAGAGCTCGGGTCCAATAGCTGGGGTTCCCTGTGGACCTCTACTGCTTACATGGGCAAAATTTAACATCACAGAGAGTTTTAGAGAGAGAAAGGGGTAAAAGAAAGAGAGGGAAAGATACTTACAGGGACTCCTCTCTATCCGAACTGTTTGAAGAGTGGAAGTTTTTCTGCAATTAGGCTTGGGATTGATGAGTAACCTGTCCCATATACCTGAAAGCAACACTGAATTTACTAGAGCATAAGGAAATAGAAGCCCGTCAGCGAACTTGTCACGACCATTCTCAAGTCTTGAACATTCCACATTCTCCAAGACATTTTTAGAAAAAGAGGCCCTCCACGTTCCATTGCAACATTTTACCTCTTTACAAACACCCAGCTGCCCTTCCTTAGGCCTGTCTCATACATCTGTATGTGTCACCGATGCTAAGCATTAAGTGCAAACTAATCTGCACCTGTGCGGATCAGAACTCCATCAGTGACAAATGAGTTTCTGCAACAAAGGGACAGAGGAAGCAGTACAGACACAATAATAGTTAAGTGGAGCCAGAAGTGGTTATATTGGGCAAATTATTTAACCTCTTGGAGCATTCCTTTATTTATAAAGCACACCTGCCTTGTTAGTGGACCTTCATTAAACATGTCCAACCTAGGGGTGCCTGAGTGGTTCAATCGGTTAAACATCTGACTTCAGCTCAGGTCATGACCTCACGGTTCGTGCGTTTGAGCCCTGAGTTGGGCTCTGTGCTGACAGCTCACAGCCTGGAGCCTCCTTCGGATTCTGTCTCCCTCTCTCTGGCCCTCCCCAACTCACGCGCTGTCTCTCTCTCTCTCAAAAGTAAATAAACATTAAAAGAAAATTTAGAAAAAATATCCAACCTAGACAAATGAGCTCTTTGAAAACCTTTTGTTGTCGCCCCACCACCCCCATACACTTTTTCGGCCCCCTCACTACTACTTGCCAAATCAAACAACTCTTCAGCCCATCAGAGTTCAGAGGACACGGCCTGAGTTTTTCAAAACTCAAGGCTTTGATCCCCCTGTTTCCGGCAACTGGAAAACCTCTTCACTTAAGTACAAAACTCCTGTTCACCCCCAAAGCAGAGCTTAACAAATATTCTTTGATTGCTACTTTAGGTCTAACAATGGGATTAGCATAAAGAATCCCATCAGTCTGGAGCTAGACTGACTGCATTCAAATCCTAATTTTGCCACTTTCCAGCCACGAGATCTCCAGCAAGTTACTTATCTGTATGATACACGGTGACTCAGTTTCTCACGTTTATAAAATAGAGATAACAGAACCTTCTGCACAAGGCTTTTGTGAGGATTAAATAAGTTAATTAATTCCTGGGTCACAGTAAGCACTACATAAACGTTGGCTCTTATCATAACTTTGGGATGCTCTGGGTTCTCACCGAATGTCTTCAAGCTAATATTCACTGAGAATACCTCCATTTCCCAAATGTGAAAACTAGGGCGTTCAGAATGTAAACTTTCCTATAGTTTCACAGCTAATCACGCGTGGAGTTGGGATTCGAATCCATGCTTTTAAACTCCACTACGGTGTCTGCAATCCTATGTAGCTTTCCTGGAACCAAGTGTCCCTCTACGAGACAGAGGCAAGGCACTAAGGGGTGGTTCTGAGAACACAGAGGGGGTGGGGGTGCGGGGGTTAATCCATAATAGTCACCTGCTCCCCCCACCAGCCAGCTGCTGGGACCGGGGACAGCCGACCTAAGGCCCTCCTCAAGCCCTCCCCCTTAGGGGACGTGTCCTGCTGCGCCGCTCCGCAGGGTGGGGGCCCACTACTCCGCAGAACCTAAGACCCTCGCTGGGCCCATGGCCTCGTGGCCGCCCCGAGGCCTCCGAACCCCAGCCGCGCCGTGGCGGTCACGCAGAAGCCCTGTGGCCACCCCTGGGCGTCCCTTCGGGGGTGCCGGGCTCGGGCAGGGGGCCGTCAGCCTGTCCCCCCGGCTCACACGCCCCCCGCCGCACGTGAGCACTGCATGCCAACGCCACCCGCCCGTCACCTGCGCGGCCGCCGCTTCCCGCCGTCAGCAGCTCCTTAGACACCGAGATCCCCGAGCAGTCCCGGGGTGAAGAGGGAGAAGCTCCAGACTGGGACTCCTCGCGTACCTCCATGCCCCTCGCTAGATTTGAGAGCCAGCCCACCCAGACCCGGATGCAGGAAAGAAGCTCGGGCAGGGGGCGGGGCCAAGGCCGCGATTGGACGAAACTAGGAGGTGGGCGGGGTTATGGCCGCCGGCGGCCAGGGCGACCCCTGGCGGATCCCTGAGGCCACTTCTGTGGGGGGAAAAGGAAGGTTGGGGCTTCTGAGGTCCCATCACTGGATGAAACAGCTGGCAAAAGTTGATTTTAGTCAAACGATCCGGACAACAGCGCACCATGGGGCTGTCCTTCTCGTTCTTTTATTTTTATATTGTGGTTAAAAAAAAAACATACGCAACATAAAATTTAGCATCTTAACCATATTTAAGTGGACAGTTCAGAAGTGTTACCTGTATTTACATGTTTATGCACAAGATCTCTAGAATTTTTCATCTTGCAAAGCTGAAACTGTTCGTTGAGCAACTCCCCCTTATTGTTATCATAATAACAACTTAACATTATATTACAACCAAATTCTAAAATGTAGGGCACAAAAAATTATGGGAGAAATGACAGCAGGCACTGAAAACACTGATTGATGTAGTTTAAAAGCTGACTTCACTCTCTTTCTATTTAAAATCTACTCTGGAGATCATTCAGGGAAGGACAGCACCTTTCTTTCTTTATATTTCCAGTGCCTCACTTGGAGTCAGGCACATAGTTAATGATTAATCCATGTTTAGTGAATGAACGGAGAGAAGTTGAACAAATGAATAATTGTGAATTGTTTCATTGATTGATGGTTCACCCCTGTAAAACCGTATTCTAGCCCTTAGAAATGTCTTCAAATCTCTGTTGTGAATTGTTGACTGAGATCAGAAGCAGCCCATAGATACAATGCTATATAAAACTAATGGAGCTCTTTGTAACAATAACTTGGAAATAAAGACATTCAGGGGCGCCTGGGTGGCTCAGTCCGTTAAGCATCAGACTTTGACTCAGGTCGTGATCTCACTGCTTGTGAGTTCGAGCCCCGCGTCGGGCTCTGTGCTGGCAGCTCAGAGCCTGGAGCTTGCTTTGAATTCTGTGTCTCCCTTTCTCTGTCTCTTCCCCAGCTCACACTCTGTCTGTCTCTCTCTCTCTCAAGAATAAATAAACATTAAAAAATTTAAAAAAAAAGAAACAGAAGACATTCATATTTAGCCAAGATAGAGTAGAAGATGCACTGGCAGAATTTAGTCTCCCTCCTAGAAATGATGTTGTTAACCAGAAAAGCCGTTTTGTAAAATATGACAATAAATGTAAAACATATTTTTTTCACCTTGAATAGCTCTAAAAGATCATTGTTTAGATTTTTAAAAAATATTATAGGGTTTATAACAAATGTAGAACTAAAATACATATGACAAGAATGGCACAGAAAGTGGAGGTAGTAAATCTGTTGTAAGGATCTTCTATTTCAGGGGCACCTGGCTGGCTCAGTCGGTAGAACATGTGACTCTTGGGCGCCTGGGTGGCGCAGTCGGTTAAGCGTCCGACTTTACCCAGGTCACGATCTCGCGGTCCGTGAGTTCGAGCCCCGCGTCGGGCTCTGGGCTGATGGCTCAGAGCCTGGAGCCTGTTTCAGATTCTGTGTCTCCCTCTCTCTCTGCCCCTCCCCCGTTCATGCTCTGTCTCTCTCTGTCCCAAAAATAAATAAACGTTGAAAAAAAAATTAAAAAAAAAAAAGAACATGTGACTCTTGATCGTGGAGTCATGAGTTCAAGAGCCACCTTGGGGGTAGAGTTTACTTAAAAAAATAATAATAATGATGAATAAATAAATAATAAACATTAAAATTAAGGATCTTATACTTTGTGTGAAGTACTTTAATAGGATTTAAAGATTGATAGTGATAAGTTAAAGATTTATATTGTAAAGACTAGAGCAACTCCTAAAAAAAGTGAAAAGTAGAATAGCTAATCAGCCAATAGTGGAGATAAAAACTGAGCTGTAAGATATAATCAATTAGTCCAAAACAAAAAAACAAAAAAACCAAACAGGATAAAAGAAAAGAGGAGCAAAGAACAGATGAGACAAATAGAAAACCAATGAGAAGATGATAAACTTAAGTTATACCCATTTCAGTAATTAGATTAGATGTAAATTAGTCTAAGATTTAAAAGGCAAACATTGTTGGACTGGATTAAACAAGACCCTACTGCATGCTGTCAGCAAGAAATTCCCTTTAACTAAAGACACATAGGTTAAAGGTCAAGTGATGGAAAAGACAAACCATGCAAATATGAAACAAAAATCAAGTCAGAGTAGCCACATTACTATCAGACAAAGTGGGTTTCAAGACAAAGTGCTGTAGACTGAATGTTTGTGTCCTCCCCAAATCTTAGGCTGAAGCCCTAACCCCCCAGTGTAGCTATATTTGGAAATGGGGACTGTGAGGAAGTAATCATGATTAGATGAGGTTGTAAGTGTGGGGCCCTGATCCAATAGGATTAGTGCCCTTATAAGAAACACCGGAGTACTACTCTTTCTCTCTCCACATGTACACACACATTGTGAACGCATGGTAAGAAGGCAGCCTTATGCAACCCAAGGGAAGAGCTCTCATCAGCTACCAACCCTGGTAGAACCTTGATCTTGGATTTTCCAGCCTTCAGAACTGTGAGAAAAGTAATTTGTCTTGTTTAATTGTGGTATTTTGTCATAGCAACCTGAGCAGACTAATGCACGAAGGATAAAGAGGGACATTTCATAATGATGAGGGGATAAATTCATCATGATTCACAATAATTGTGAATGCATCTTATAACCGAGCTTTGAAGTATAAGAAGGAAAATCTAATAGAACTAAAAGGAGAAATAGACAATATTATTATTGTTGTTGGAGATTTTGACCTTCCTCTCTCAATAGTTGGTAGAATAAAGTATACACAAAACCAGTAAGTATAAAGAAGTCTTGAGCAAAACTATCATCCAGCTTAACCTAACTGACGTGCAGAACACGGGACCTTGCAACAGCAGAATACACATTGTTTCAATGGCAACAGAATAATCAATAAGATTGATCATATGCAAGACCATAAAACAAGTCACAAAACATTTAAAAGATTGAAGTCATACAGGGGTGCCTGGGTGGCTCAGTCAGTTAAGCATCCTAATTCGGCTCAGGTCATGACCTCCCAGTTCATGGGTTCAAGCCCCGCGTCGGGCTCTGTGCTGACAGCTGGGAGCCTGGAGCCTGCTTCAGATTCTGTATCTCCTTCTCTCTCTGCCACTCCCCTGCCATGCTCTGTCTCTCTGTCTCACAAAAAAATAAATAAAATGTTTTAAAAAATTTAAAAAATGAAGATTGAAATCATACAAAGTTTGTTCTCTGATGTCAACAAAACTAAAAATCTTATCTTGATTATCAAAAGCAAACTAGATCACAATAACAAAAACCTATCTGGAAAATCTCCAAATATTTGCAAATTAAACAATTCAGTTTTAAACAACCCATGAGTCAAATAAAAAACAGAAAAGAAATTATAAAATATTTTGAGCTGAACTAAAATAAACACAGAAAATATCAAAATGTATGCAGTGTAGGGACACCTGAGTGGCTCAGTCGGTTAAGCATCCGACTTCAGCTCAGGTCATGATCTCCATCCAGTTCATGAGTTCCAGCCCGCGTCCTGGCGCCTGCTCCAGATTCTGTGTCTCCCTCTTTCTCTGCCCTCCCACTCATGCTCAGTCTCTCTCTCTCAAAAATAAATAAACATTCAAAAAAACGTATGCCGTGTAGCTGGACCAGTACAAGGGGGGAAATTTATAGCATTAAGTGCTGATATTTGAAAAGATATAAAGTCTCATTTATCTAAGCTTACACATTAACTAGAAAAAAAGGAACAAATTAAACCCAAAGCAAGCAGAATAAAGAAAATTATAAAGTGTGGAAATCAATAAAATACAAAAATAAACACAATATAAAAAAATCAATAAAACCAAAAGCTGATTATTTACAAAAGTCAATAAAGTTATTGACTGATTATTTACAAAAGTCAATAAAGTTAATAACCCTCTATCCAAGCTAATCAGAAAATAAATGGAGAAGACAAGTAATATTAATATCAGAAATGAAAAAGGAGTATTACCACAGATTCTACAGACATCAAATGGATAAAGGAAACATCCTAAACAGTTATGCCAATAAATTTTCTAATTTAGATGAAATGGACAGATTCCATGAAAAACACCAACTATCACAATACTGGTTCTTGTTTTTGACAAATGTTCCATGGTATGTACAATAATAACAAAAGATGGAAACTCGGTAATAGACATATGAAAACTCTCTGTGCTATCTTCCAGAATTTTCCATAAAATTAAAATTATTGCGAAATAAAGAATTTACTTTAAAAGTAATTCAAGAAAATTGTCCTAAAATGTGTAGAAATTTGAGTATATGTATCAAAGGACCGTATCATTTTTCCAGAAAAATCAGCCCAGAATAGTCCCTACCAAAACATACTCTGGTAAAACTCTTGGACTTTAAATATAAGAAAAACACTGTCAGAGTATTTTGGCAAAAAGACCCAGTAAGTCAGGAGGAAAGAAAATAAGACTGGCACTGGATATTTTGACAGAAAGATTTTTGCCAGAATGCAATTGAATAACTTATTTAAGATACTCAAAGAAGGAAAATTTAAGCTAAGGATGTAGTTTAACTGCCTTTCACGTATAAAAGTTTTAAAGACACAGACACTTATGAACATGATAAGAACAGGAAATATTGCTCCCATAGCCTTCTTGAGGAATCTCCTAGAGAATAAGCTTCAGAAAATGATAGGAGAAATTCAGCCTCAGTTTTGGTGGTGAGAATTTTACAGTAGAATTGGGGATAATCCGAGTTCAACTGGTGATAATAAGGTTAAAAGAATATTATGTATTTTTATCGGCTTCATAATATGGATATAAAACAAATATCAAAAATGGGGAGAAAGCAGAGATAATAAATGAAGAGAAAAGCTTGTTTTTTACAAACTGGGAATAAAAAGGTAATACTTCAGGGGTGCATGCCTGGATGGTTCAGTCGGTAAAATGTCCAACTTTTGATTTTGGCTCAGGTCATGATCTCACTGTGGGATCGAGGCCCATGTTGGGCTCTGTGCTGACAGCATGGAGCCTGTTTGGGATTCTCTCTCTCCCTCTCTCTCTGCCCCTCCTCAACTTGTATGCACGCACACGTGCACACGTGCTCTGTCTCTCTCAAAATAAATAAATAAACTTAAAAAAAAGATAATACTTTACACTGATATTTGGGATAAAGGAGGAAAGAGAAAGAGGAGATGACTAGCTAATTACAATATTGTTCATAGTAGAAAGCCAATATCAAAATAAGAGGGGACCGAATCCTCCTAACACTCAACCTTTTTCTAAGTCACATGGAAGTTTCACAACATTGACATATCATAGTCTGCAAAGAAAATTTCAAGCATTCCCAACATAATAAATGATATAGATGGCCTTCTGTGATCATACACAATTTATGGTTTTGACTTTGGAATCATGTAAATACCTTGCTTACTTAAAAATAAAAATAAATACAAAAGGAAAAGAAGATCCCCCTCCCAACCGAAAACAAACTGAAATAACTGAATTTAACTATATGTCAAATTTCCGGCATAACAATACAGAAAGAAACTATTTTAGGAGACTTTAAAACACAGTGTTGGGACAGTGCATCATTCGTAAGATACAGCTTAAGGGCAGTGACAATACACACCCACATAGAAATTTTAAAATGTATCCAATCATCTTAATTTCTAGTAGCACTATTAGTATGGTTATTATGAAACTGCTCTAGGAATATTCTTGGATAAAGCAAATAAGTAATTACATTAATATCATTTGCAGCTCAGACTTTTTGTTCAAGAGAAAAGAAATAAAAGTAAAATCCTCCATAGGTGCCTGGGTGGCACAGTTGGTTAAGCGTCTGACTCTTGGTTTCAGCTCAAGTCATGGTCTCACAACTCATGGGTTGGAGCCCCACTTCAGGCTCTGCGTTGGCAGCCCAGAGCGTGCTTGGGATTCTCTGTCTCCCTTTCTCTCAGCCTCTCTCTCGCTTGTGCTCTCTCTCTGTCCCTCTCTCTCTCAAAAACAAACAAAAAACCTTGAAAAAAAAACTTTAAAAAAATCCTCCCATAATTTCAAATTTGAACTGGTAATATCTGTACAAATTCATGATTTCTTTCACTCTTTCTGAAAAACCACTCATTCCTGAGCTTGGTTCCCTGGAAAGTCTGGACACAAGGGCAAGGCACCATAGCAAGCAACCCCGAGAGTGTGCCTGCTAAAATCCTTTCCTCACTGAAAGGAAAAGAGCTTCTTGTACAAATGATGTGAAGTCTGGGTCAGGGAGTATAAACCTGGGACATCGGTGGTGCCAGAAAGCAAGGAAGCTTTCAAAGACCACTGGGACCATATCGAAAGGAATCTGGAACTAACTCTGAGATGCCCACTAGGTAAAGCTGACAAAACATGGCTCTACCAGTCACTCTGACATCTCTAAAAGCACGGCCAACTGGATTTTGTGCTCCTTTGATTCAATGCATTAGAAAGTGCACAGTGCCACCTAATAAGTTTTCTTGCAAACAAAACAAGGGTGGGGGGGGGGTGGGCAGGCGGAGAAAGGAAGAAAAAAAGAGAAAAGAAAAAGAAACAAACCTTTTCCTGTATCAAGCCCCAGGTTCTAACTATCTCTTTCCAGGAAATACAGGAAATAGAAGGATAAGTGAAACAACTCAAGGAAGCAATCAGCCGAATCTAGAATGTGGGAAATCTTACAGCATAAATATCTGTTTTATTCAACAGGAAAATGTTATGAAAAGAAGGTGAACTGTTTTATTTATTTATTTATTTATTTTAATTTAATTTTTTAATTTTTTTTTTTTATCTATCTATCTATCTAGAGAGAAAAAGAGACAGAGTGAGCATGAGCAGGGGAGGGACTCAGAGAGAGGGAGAGAGAGAATCCCAAGCAGGCTCTGCACTGTCAGCACAGAGCCCAACGTGGGACTCAATCCACCAATTGTGAGATCACGGCCTGAGCCGAAATCAAGAGTCAGACACGCAACCAACTGAGCCACTCAGGCACCCCAAACTGTTCTAAATTTTAAGATACTTAGAAGGCATATAAATATAAGAAACTGTGGTTGACCTCCATATATGTTGCAGTTGTTATACTGAGCAAGCTCTAATGATGGCAGATTCCAAGAAGCACCATATTGCTGATTGGGTGTTACCATGTAACTTTCCCGAGAAATTTGGAAATAAGATTGTCATCCACAAGTTAAAATGTAAATAAAACTAACCAACGTGGGTCGTGGGCCCACTTTCGGACTGGCTGAAACAAGGGGAATGGGACTATCCTGACTGGCTTAGGCCAAGCAGGGCCACTCCTCTAGCTGGGGTGGGTGTATGAATATCATCCAGATGGCAGAGGTTCTGTGGTAGGGAAAGGAGGCCAAGGAAATTAGGGGCGCGCCCACAATGTCTACTGCAGTCAGTAATAGTTGGGGTATGTTATCTTGAGGTTTTTCGTTTTCTTTTTTAAATGTTTATTTATTTATTTTGAGAGAGGGAGAGAGAGAGAGAGCAGGGAAGGGAGCAGAGAGAGGGGGAGACAGAGAATTCTAAGCAGGCTCTGTGCTCTCAGTACCAGAGCCCGACTTGGGGCTCGAACTCATGAACTGTGAGATCATGACCTGAGCAGAAATCGAAAGTTGGAAGCTCCACCGACCTAGCCACCCAGGCGCCCCTTGAGGTTTTTCTAAAAGGTAATTTTTATCCTTTCAGGCTTACATTTTATCTTTAGCGGACTAATCAAACTGATCATTTATTCTGGTAACTTTTCAAATTGCTATTACCTGGCTCCCAGGCCCTTCAGAACAATTATCTGGTTAAATTAATTACCCAATTTGGTGAATCAAAACTATTTTATCTCTAGAGACATAAACACTTAATGCTGAAAATTATGGTGTAATTATACTGCACATAATTTATTTCGGTTAGCCTCTTAATCTATTTTAATCCTATGGATACAATTAAATGTGTAAAAGAAATGCTTTATTTTCTAGCAGGGTAAAATTTTTCCTTGGGGGCTAGGGGTAAGAGGGGAGCAGAAATTTATTTCTAGTAGACTAGTATTCTGAAGAGTGGCCACCTTAAACTGGAGTTAACTTGATTCTCTGCCTCATCTGCTAAAAATTTTATTTTTATTTTTATTTTATTTTAGAGAGAGAGAGTATGCAAGTGGGAAAGAGGGGCAGCAGGAGAGAAAATCTTAAGCAGGTTCCACTCTTTTTTTTTTTTTTAATTTTTTTTCAAGGTTTTTTATTTATTTTTGGGACAGAGAGAGACAGAGCATGAACGGGGGAGGGGCAGAGAGAGGGAGATACAGAATCGGAAACAGTCTCCAGGCTCTGAGCCATCAGCCCAGAGCCTGACGCGGGGCTCGAACTCACGGACCGCGAGATCGTGACCTGGCTGAAGTCGGACGCTTAACCGACTGCGCCACCCAGGCGCCCCAAGCAGGTTCCACTCTTGACACGGAGCTCGATGCAGGGCTCTATCCCAGGACCCTGGATTCATGACCTGAGCCAAAATCAAGAGTTGGATGCTCAACCAACTGAGCCACCCCTGGAATTTTTAAATTATTTTTTTTAAGGGTTGAAGTTTTGTGTATAGTGCAAGGCATCGTTTCTCCTTCAAAGCTCCATCCACAGCATGGCATAAATAGGACCTGTGCTAAATTCTGGTAAATATCAACGAATCAGAAGTAATATCATATTATTTTAATAAAGGGTGAAAATGTGCATACAGGTGGAGCAGGGAGCCATTTAATCTTATAGAATTCATTGGTTTTTGATGAAAGGTATTTTTTCATTTTAGTCCATTTTAATTATTCCCATAACTAAATGCTTTTAAGTCTTTGATTCTTTTAATTCTTCTCCTGGGTCATGTTTCTAGGATCTTGGAAACATGGATCTTATTCTAAGAAGAGCTGGATCTTGCTACAGCAAAACAGAGCGTCTAGGACTAGGTTGCTGGCATCTCCTCAAAAGTACTTAAGGGGCGCCTGGGTGGCTCCGTCAGTTAAGCATCCGACTTCGGCTCAGGTCATGATTTCATGGTTCGTGGGTTCGAGCTTCCTGTTGGGCTCTCTGCTATCAGTGCGGAGCCTGCTTCGGATCCTCTGTCTCCCTCCCTCCCTCTCTCTCTCTCTCTCTCCCCCTCCCCCTCCCCAGCTTTCACTCTCTCAAAAATAAAGAAACATTAAAAAAAAGCATTGAAAAGATCTATACATAATGAGGTCAATAATGAAGCATTCTAATAATACTATTTCACACAACGATAGGCATGCAACCTGATAGATATAATCAGAAGAGGGAACACATACAAACAAGAGTGAAATCATGGGAGAGGACTTGAAGGAAAACCTTTTGTTTTTACATGGGCAAATTGTGCATAGTTTGTACTGTTCCCCTTTTCTCATCCTACACCACCCCTTTTACCTATATCATGTTAAGAACATTTTGCACATTTACACATTCTGATTACAAACTGTTACAGGGCCCCACACTACTATTCAGAACAGAGAAGTCTCTATTATTTTTAAATGAATGCTTTCAAGTTCATAATACTTTGAAGCTGCCAAATGGACCACCTACACACTGGCTATAAGTTCCTGATTTATTTAGCAGGGAATACAGAAGGGATCGGAAGAGAGGTGGCTACAGAGAAGTGAAGCAGAACCAGCATATTTTTGTATGGCTTTTCCCTCTGCACGGGCGGGATGCTGCTAAAGCAGCTTCCTGTGTCCCTACTCGCCCAGCTCCATTTTTTGTCACTATTTATTTATTAAAAAATTTTTTTTAATGTTTATTTTTGAGAGAGAGAGAGAGAGAGTGTGTGAGCAGGGGAGGGGCAGAGAGAGAGGGAGACACAACTCACCCCAGGATTTCTGGGACTTTTCAGGTGTTAGTACTGCAAGTCCCATGCCTCACAAAACCCCTCAATCCCTGGTAATCAGTGATAGTTGGTCACCTAAGTGGGTACTTCACACCCACTTAATGGCTTTAATTTGCATTTCCCTAATGACTAATAATGCTGAATGGGTATTCTTTTTTTTTTAATGTTTATTTATTTTTGAGAGAGAGAGAGAGTGTGAGCAGAGGAGAAGGGCAGAGAGAAAGGGATACACAGAATCCGAAGCAGGCTCCGAACTGTCAACACAGAGCCCAACACGGGGCTCAAACCAACGAGCCTCGAGATCGTGACCTAAGCTGAAGTTGGACACTTAACCGACCAAGCCACCCAGGCGCCCCTGTCACTTTTTTAAAAACCGATTTTATTTTTAGGAAATCTCTACACCCAACGTGTGGCTCGAACTCACAACCCCAAGATCAAGAGTCGCATGCTCTACTGACTGAGCCAGCCAGGCTCCCCTGTCACTTTTTCTTTGGATATACTTTTGGATTTATGGACAAATTGCATCAGTAGGATAACCCAGATTCAAAAATGGATACATTTTGCTCCATTTGTATTTTGTTTCATTGTATTTTTTTTCCTCTCTCCCCACACCACATACCCACACAATCTTTTTCTAAATAATCCAAAAGAAAGCAAATTGTAGACTTTGTCTGTTTATCCCTACATACTTCAGTGTATGAATCCTAAGTACAACAATATATTTTTTTTTTTTTACGGAACCAGAGTGTAATGAACAAAATCAGAAAATTTGACATGAATATAGGACTATTATGTAATCCACTGTTTGTATTCAAATTTTAATCGTCTCCATAATGTGCTTTAAAATATTTCCGGGGCGCCTGGGTGGCGCAGTCGGTTAAGCGACCGACTTCAGCCAGGTCACGATCTCGCGGTCCGTGAGTTCGAGCCCCGCATCAGGCTCTGGGCTGATGGCTCAGAGCCTGGAGCCTGCTTCCGATTCTGTGTCTCCCTCTCTCTCTCTGCCCCTCCCCCGTTCATGCTCTGTCTCTCTCTGTCCCAAAAAATAAATAAACGTTGAAAAAAAAATTTTTAAATATTTCCTTCCAGCCCAGGTCCTAACACAGGATCATGTACTGTATTCAGTCTTCTCAACCCAATCTGCGACAGTACCTTCTGTTTCCTCATGATTACATTCAGATCGTATGTTTTTTGCAAATACACCACAGAAGTGATATTAGTTCTTTTCTCAGTGAATCATATCTGGAGGCACGTAATTGTAGATTTGTCTTATTACTGGTAATGTTAACTTTGATCTGGTAATGTTAACTGGTAATGTTACTGGTAATGTTAACTTTATAAAATTATTAGTTATGTCTTTTCAGTTAACTAGTATTTGTGGGGAGATATGAAAACATAATTGTCTCATTAAACTTTCACTCCTTAATTTTTACATCTATTGATGATTTTCTAATTCTTTCATTCACATCCTTTTATTTAAATTTTTTTAATGTTTATTTATTTTTGAGAGGGAGAGACAGAGCATGAGTGGGGGAGAGGCAGAGAGAGGGAGACACAGAATGTGAAGCAGCCTCCAGGCTTGGAGCTCTGAGCTGTCAGCACAGAGCCCGACGCGAGGCTCAAACTCACGAACCGTGAGATCATGATCTGAGCCGAAGTCGGACGCTTGACCGACTGAGCCACTCAGGCGTCCCTCTTTCATTCATATTCTATGTCTTAGTTGGTATTGTACTGTGAGAAAGAGCTTTCTCTTCTCCTATTCATTTATTTATTTATGTCAGTTTTGACTCATGGATTTTTATTCTGTTTAATGGGTTTTTAATTCACTACTTTATAATTTATTTTGATATTAAAATTGTCCCAGAGGGAGCCCTTTCAATCTGCAAACCTCTCCTTTTTATACGTTGCCATCATTCTTTGAGCACTTCCTTAATTTCTGGTACAGCTATTTCGGGCTCATTTTGTATTTTTCCTGGCCCCGCCCTGGTATTAGCCTTTTCTCCAAGGAACATTATGTTGAGAATGGTATCTATTTACTTATTTATTTATGTTGTTGTTGTCGTTGGG
Source organism: Lynx canadensis (assembly GCF_007474595.2). Classification (NCBI taxonomy): domain Eukaryota; kingdom Metazoa; phylum Chordata; class Mammalia; order Carnivora; family Felidae; genus Lynx; species Lynx canadensis. The sequence goes on along the minus strand of NC_044309.1, from coordinate 124,381,296 downwards.
AGTGGTATTTAGAGAGCGAGATCTGGATGGCAAGTGTACTCATTGCTAGTGATGTGCCCTAACCTTTAGGCTCTCTCATTGTAGAGGGCAAGGAAACACACACATACACATTCATATCCTCATATATTAATGTTTGTTTCCTTATCTGTCTGTATTTAAAACTTCAAGAATGAGAAACTTGGGGTGCCTGGGTGCCTCAGTCAGTTAAGCATCCAATTCTTGAATTCAGCTCAGGTCATGATCTCACAGTTCCTGAGATGGAGCTCTGAGTCCGGCTCTGCACTGACAGCGGGGAGCTCACTTGAGATGCTCTCTCTTCCTCTCTCTCTCTCTCTCAAAAATAAATGAACTTTTTTTAAAAAGTAAGAATGAGAAACTTGCAGCAGTGTGCTGGAACCAGCTTGAACCGGCTTACTAAATAATTGCAATTCTGTGAGCTGGTTGTAGTGTAGGTTGAAAGCAGCCATCCGAGCATTTATAATATAACAATTGGCAAATGCTACAGATCAAGTGTTTACCCCGCCTCACCCCAAGTCAGTTTCGCATGAGCCACTGGAAATCTGACTTCCGTTACCTTCAATATACCCAGAGTTATTCAGAACACTTAGGTTACATGGCAAAAGGGAACTCAGGTTACTAATCTACTGACTTTAAAATAGGGAGATTATCCTGGATCATCTGAGTGGGCACAAGGTGCTCACAAGAGTCCTTAAAAGCGGAAGAGGGAGGCAGAGAAGAGAGTCAAAGAGCTATGAGGATGGAAGGGGGGTCAAAGATGCTACTTTGCTGTCTTTGGAGACAGAGGAAGGGGACCACAAGCCAAGGAATGTGGTTGGCTTCTAGAAGCTCAAAAAGCATTCTCCTCTAGGGCCCCCAGAAGGAATGTTGACACCTTAAGCTTAGTTCGACGCGTATCGGACTTCTAACCTACAGAACCGTAAGATAACAAATGTTTTGTTTAACCACTGAGTTGATGGTAATTTGCTATAAAAGCAATGGAGAATGAATAGGCACAGTGTGTTTCTTCTGTCAGGGCATTTTCTCTCAGTCAGTGAGATTCATCCCTTTTGTTGAGTCCATGATTTGTTTCTTTTTATTGCACAGTAGTATTCTATTATACGAAACACCAAAGTTAGTTTTGCCATTCTCATAGTGATGAACTTTTGATTATTTCCAGTTATTAGACTACTATGATAAAGCTACTATGAACAGGTTTCTTTTTTTTGGGGGGGGGGCTCAAAATGTGACATTCATTCGAAGGAAAAGAAAAGAAAAGACCAGATATCCATCCCTTAGCTCCCTCCCCTCCCCCATCCTGTTTGTCTTTAGTCCCCCAAGGACTGGACCCCGGCTAGGGGGATGTAGCAGGACAACCCCTCTCAGATGAGGTCAGCAACACCGAGGGGCATCTCCTCAATGGAGGTGTCGTAGAAGGTCTCGATGTCTCAGAGAGTCCTCTCGTTTTCTTCTGTCATCATGTTAAAAGCCACATCCTTATGGTCAAATCATCTACCAGGGCTGATTCTGCAGATACAGTTTTCCCTGTTGGTGGGAAGGTCATAGTTGATGACTAAGGAGACCTGCTGCACATCAATGCCTCTGGCCAGCAGGTCAGTGGTAATCAATACTCTGCTACAGCCAGAGCGGACCCCCGTCATGATCACATCTCACTCCCTTTGGTCCACATCTCCATGCGTGGCAGACTCCACGACGTGTCGGGCACGCATCTTCTCAGCGGGCCAACCAACCTTCCGGTGTTGATTATGACTGCCTGTGTGACGGTCAGGGTCTCATACAAAGTCACACAGAATGTCTAGCATCCACGCTTCTCATTCCACATTGATGTAGAACTGGTGGATACCCTCCGGGTCAACTTTTCCTTCTTGACCAGAATCTGAATGGGGTCCTTCATGAATTTCTTGGTCACCTCAAGCACATCGGAAGGCACTGCAGCTGACAGCAAACCCCTCTGGGTGTTGTTGTTGAGCTTTTGAAATATGTCATAGATCTGGTGCTTGAATCCACAGCTTAACATTTCATCAGCTTTGTCCAGTACACATATCTTGATGTATTTGGGAGACGGGATCTCTAGTTAAGCATATCAAACACATGACTAGGGGTACCCACAATGATATGGGGAGCTTCCATCTGTAGCTTTTGTACCTCAGCATGCACATGGGTCACATGGGTCCCACCAATGCAAGTGTGGCAGGAGGTACCCACATAATCTCCAAATGCCATGACTACCTTCCGTATCTGCTGAGTCAATTCTCTAGTGGGTGTCAGGACCAAGTCCTTTGGAGCCTTTAGATCCAATTCAATCTGTTGCAGGATCCACATGGCAAAAGCGACTGTTTTCCCAGTCCCAGATTGGGCTGGAGCGATCACGTAATAACCCTTGATACAAGGAAGAATGTCTTGCTGCTGGATGGCCAAAGGCCTCTCAAAACCAGAGGTGTAGATGTCACAGACAAGGGACTCAGAGAGGTTCGTGTCATCAAAGCTGCCAACAATTTCATTCTAGTTACTCTCGAAGATGCCTTGGGCTCTGTCCCATCACAGTCATTGTCTCTGGATTGGGATTCCTGACTCACAGACATGATCCTTAGAAACTAGGCTATGAATAGTTTTCTATGCTCTTTCTTTGGATATACGAGCATCCATTCAAGAGAATTGTTACACATTTTGGCTTTTGCCTGGTTCTTAAGCCAGACATTATCAGCAAGCCACATCATCATCCCCAGAAGAGTAGTCAATGAGCAGATGTCCCTGAAAAATAGCTCAGCCATCAGCATCCCAGTGTTGCACAAAGCCTGTCTGCCAGCAAAAATCCAACAAAGTCAGCTTAAAGACGCTAGAACAATGCAGTCTATAATTAAAGTTTTTAAGTAAATTAATAATTCTGCTGGGAGTGGAACCAGAACAGAAAATCAAAAAGCCAGTAGCAGCACCACTAAAAGTAAAGGATGGTAAATTAAAATGTATGTATCCATGCATTTCAGGAGGAAAAGAATTGAGTATCCACTCAGGATTGACAACATTGTGTTAGCCTGACTTATAAAGACTCTGCTGACAACCTTAGTAGGGACATGGTCAGATAAGTAAATAGTATCTGTCCATAACTTATCTTCTAAGTTCTCTGATCATGCTTTTCATTGGGTGCCATGGAAGGAGAGAGACCCTATAGTCCACCTGGTGGGTGTGGACCCAGGAAGGGGTACAGGGGACTGGAGTGTCCTTGTTAATGAGAACAGGAAGTCCAAAGCCCAGAGGCAGGAACTCGTGGGCACAGTTGAGGAACCACAGGAACCTGATGAGTATTCAAGGACAGCAAACCTCTGCTCCTTCAGAGGTACATTATAAAGACACCAGGAATAGGGAACCCTTGAAACATTACCATGTTTATGGAGAAACTCTCAGTAGGGACCAACCAATAACAATATTTCCAAAAGAGATATAAACATCATACCGAAATTCTTTTAATTCTTCAAAATCCTTCTCCTCCCCACCCCCCTGCTTTTTTTTTTTTTTTTTTTTTTTTTTTTTTGTAAAAGTTCCTGGGAATAACCTTTACCTGGAATACTCTCTTTCTTTTCCTATCCCCCCTCCTAAAACTTCTATTAGCATGGCTATTGATCCTTTACATTTCAGCTTAATATCACTTCCTCTTCTAAGTCTTCCCCACTCCCTCGTGTCTCCCTGATCCCCAAACTTTGGAAGATGCTTCTGCTTTGTACAGCTACAGCCTTCTCAGATTGGCCTTACCATTAGCTCTAGCTTTTGTTGTCACTGTTTATTTAGTCATCTGTCTTCCCTGAAAGACAATGAAGTGGTACCCTCGGGAGTATTATTATCACCATTTAAGCTGTGGAATCTGAAGTACATTGTAGAGCGATACCTTGATTCCTCATCTGTAAAACAGGCATAACAACAGGCCCTACCTTAGAGCACTGTGGTGAGCACTGAATGAGTTCATACAGACCAGGCGCTTAGAACAGTAGACCCTCACAGATGATCTCATACCAGCGCCTGGATCTTCCCATCCTCTGCCATTTTGGCGAAGGGCAATTCCAGTATTCCGACTGCTTGAGCCAAAAGCTTTGGACGCATCCTTAACCACCTTTCTCTTTCTCTCTTACCCCTCATTCAATCCATTAGCAAATCCTGCCTGTCGGCTCTACTCCCAAATGATCTACTGCTCAAATGATGCAGCACTTTCTCACCACTTCCTCTACGACTACCCTGGTCTGAGCCATCATCCCTCTCACCTGGATTACTGAAACAGCATCCTTACGGGTCCTCCTCCTGCTTCCACCATTGCCCCTCACTCAGCTCTCCACAATCATCCCATTGAACCACAAGTCAGAGTGGGCTATTTCTCTGCCCAGACCCTTTCGGTGGCTCCTGTCTCACTCAGAGTCAAAGCCCAAGACCTGATGATGGCCCACAAGTCTCATGACTGGCCTCCAGCTAAGTCTCATTCCAGCCACACGGGACTCCTTGCTGTTTCTTGAACAGACCATACACACTTCTGCCTCAGGACCTTTGTGCTTATTGTACTTCCTCCAGAGAGCATAGTTGCTCCCTCACTCCTTTCTGCTCAAACCAGTAAGAACTCCGTGGACCACCTTATATAAAACCATCTCCCTCCTCTCTATACTCCTCCACTCCAGACTCTCCAACTCTTTAACCTATTTTATTTATATTCCTAGTAGTTATTACTATGTGGGATATCTATCTATGTATCTATATACATGTATACAGAAAGCTGTGTATATATATATGTATATATGTATATATATATATATATATACATATATACATATATATATTTGTTTATTGTCTTTCCCCACTTGAATGTAAACTCTGTAAGGCAGGTATCTGTTTATTTTGTTCACTATTACACTCCCAGAGCATGAAACAACATGGCATAAATGCCATAAATGCTCAATAAATATTTGTAAATAAATGAATGACGATTGTTATTTGGTACACAGTAGTAGGTCCACCATAACTACTTACTGCATAAAAAAACAAATGAATATTCCATAGTTTCCCCAGAAGAGCATTGCTAATGGGGGGCTCAGGTGAAAGAAACGGGGACATGTATGCACAAACATTTGCTGCATGGGCTGCATGTTCTTGGAATCACGGTTTCTTCTAATCCTTTTTAAAAATGAGTGTTTCAGAGGTGCCTGGGTGGCTCAGTCAGTTAAGCGTCTGACTTCTGCTCAGGTCGTGACCTCACAGTTCATGAGTTCAAGCCTCACGCTGGGCTCTGTGCTGGCAGCTCAGAGCCTGGAGCCTGCTTCAGATTCTGTGTCCCCCTCTTGCTCTGCCCCTTGCTTGCTCTCTCTCTCTCTCTCAAAAAATAAATAAAAAACATTTTAAAAAAATAAATAAAATGAGGGTTTTATACGGTTTGTATGTCCACTTTTAAGTAGTCTGCACTTTTAAGTATCTAAACCTCAGTTATCATCAGAATTACCCACAGGGATTCTTATTCAATCGGTCTTATTTAATTGGGAATTCAAGTAAGTTTGAGCAAGAATTTAACCTTTAGTTTCCTTATATGAAGAATAGGATTATAATACCATCCACTAGGGTGGTAAGGATTACATAAAATATTCTCTGTGGGGTGTCTTACACATAGTATTAGGTACTAATGCTTCTGCTCATTTTCTTTAAAGTTTAGAGGTAAAATTCTTACAAACAAATCATATTCCTTGCTCTCTAAAATTTTAGGTTTGGGGGCACCTGGATGGCTCAGTCGGTTAAGCGTCTAACTTCAGGTCATGATCTCGGGCTCTGTGAGTTTGAGCTGGGCGTCGGGCTCTGTGCTGACAGCTCAGAGCCTGGAGCCTCATTCGAATTCTGTGTCTCCTCCTCTCTCTGCCCCTCACATGCTCATGCTCTGTCTCTCTGTCTCTCAATAATAAATAAACGTTAAAAAAAATTTTTTTTTTTAATTTTAGGTTTGATTTCATCTTTAGTCCGGATCTCTACTTTGAGTTCCAGATTTATTTTGCAAATACGTACTCAGCATCATCACTTGGATGTCTCACTGAGATGTCGAACCCAACACATCTAAAGCAACTCAAACTTGTCCGCTCGAGGCCTCCTCCTCCAAGTCCCCCTTCTCCAGCAATGAGATAAGCTCACACCAGACATCTAAGAGTCCTTTCCTCTCTCTCACCTTTTACGTGCAATTAACGATCAGGTGCTTACGGTTCCAACTCTGATCAATTTTCTCGGTCCCCCATCTTCTACTCTCCATTGCCTGCACACTGGTCTTCACACACCCTCTGCAGCTCCCTTCTTACTCATTCTCCACACCGCAGCCAGAAAGGTCGTTTACAAATGCAAATCGGGTCGTGTCCCGATGGATCCTCTCCAACTCTTTAGTGGATTCCTTTTGTCTTTAGGATTAAATCTAAAGTTTTCAGCGCGGCCCCCAAACCTTCTACCCACCTCTCCTTCAGCACAGGCACCTCCCTGTAGCCACAGGTGAAGCCTGTTCCTACCCAAGAGCCTTCAAACCTGTAGTTTCCATAGCAACAAATGCACTCCCCACCCCACCCCCTTCCCTTTGTTGCCCGACTTAACTCTTCCTTATTCTTGAAGGTTCAGCTTAAATGTCACTTCCTCAAAGAGATCTTTTTTACCGCTAGAGCAGACAGGTCCCTTGGTTACACAGTCTCATAAGTCCCAGGCCTTCGTCTAGCAATCATCACAACCGTGATTAATACCGATTCTCAATTCTAAGCCACTTGCTTCACATTTTAAGTTGCCAGCTGTCAAGCAGAAGAGGAAGTAGTAATGCCATCACTATTGCCAACACACATTAGGACCTAATTTTTTTAAAGGTGTCTCTGGACCCAATTCACCTTGCGCTATTTTCAGAGTTGAAATTTAATTTAAATTTGGATTTCAGGGGCACCTGGGTGGCTCAGTCGGTTAAACATCTGACTCTTGATTTTGGCTCAGGTCATGATCTCATGGTTCCTAAGATGGGGCCCCGAGTGGAGGTCTGTGCTATCAGTGCAGAGCCTGCTTGGGATTCTCTCTCTGCTCTCTCTCTCTCTCTCCATTTCTCTCTGCCCTTCCCCCACTCTCTCTTTCTCAAAATAAATAATAAACTTAAGAAAGTAATCAATTTGGATGCCAACTTAAAGCTTAAAATATCTAAAACAAAACAAAACAAACACTCTATAGGGATACTTGGGTGGCTTAGTTGGTTAAGCATCCCACTCTTGATTTCGACTCAGGTCATGATCTCAGGTTTGTGAGTTCATGCCCCCAGTCAGGCTCTGTGCTGACAGCGAGAAGCCTGCTTGGGATTCTCTCTCTCTGCCCCTCCTCTGCTCGTTCTCTCTCTCTCTCAAACAAATACATAAAACATTAAAAAAATACACACTACATTGTGGCATACAGAATGTGGAGCACTGCCTAAGTAGATTGCCCACCACGGCCAACAAGTGAAATTTAGGGCAGTTGAAACCATCAGCTCAGAATCAATCAGAAGAAAATGGTGGTAAAATTTTCAAAACTGGGAGAGGGTGGCTTCTCTGACACCAACTTTGCGCAGAAGTCCTGAAGGACTACTTGACCCAGGCGAGGAACACTTATCTGGTTGAAATTTGACTTCTGGCAAACTTTTAAGAGCAGCTATTTATCTCCTAGTGATATGTAATTGAGAACAGTAAGAACAAAAGCCACTTGGAAATACAGACAAAGCACTGTGTTTTTCCATATGCTTTGCAATCATCCTTTCATACCCCTAATGGCGTTCAGGGCGTGAAGAACCCTGCATACACCCTTATAAAAAGCATTAATGCACAGGATCAAGCCTGACACGGAGGCATACTTCACCCTGAATGTGAAGGTCAAAACTCAGTTTGATTGTAAAGGAGAAAAACAGAAATTAAAAAAAAAAAAAAAAAAAAAAACAACTGGATAAACGTATGCTCTGCTGTCCCTCAGCACCTGAAAAGCTGCTACTAAAACACGGGAGTGACTGACAGTTGGAAACTTTGCTCTGAGAAAATGAGTGCCACCAGCTGTGTCATTTTTAAAATGACAGTCTTTCAGAATAAGTGCCTGAGGACCGACACCTATGTTTTGTTCACTGGAATGTCCCCCGAGCGTAGGCCAATACCTGAGTCCTATACAAAAGGTGCTCAATAGTTGTTAGATAAGAGTTCTCGGTTTACACTGCAAACTTTGGTCACTTTCACCTAGGTTGTGGCGAACTTGAAAAGGCTTGGGATCCCGGCCACCTCCCCCGTGCCCGTGCCCTTTGCTTCTCCACCTCTCTCCCACGGGGAGGGTGCTGGGAGCCGCCCTAAATCCAATCCCCTCACGGGGCCACCCCCTTCTCTCTCTGGCCTCGGCTCCGGCTCGGCCCCTGCTGCGCTGCTCCGCGGAAAGGCCAGCGGAGAGTTGCAAACGCTTTGGTTTTCATTCCAGTCTACGAGAAGGAAACACGAACCCAGCCACCAGGAGGCCCCTGGTCTGAGAACAGAAATCATGAGTCATAGATTCGGGGGTTCGGACCTAGGAGCAGCTGGCGATGTGGATGGGTGTGGGTCTGCGGGGATGGAGGGGGCTCCCGAAAGGCCACAGCCCTTCCCTCCCGGGTAGGGCTCCCCGAAGATTTCCCTCCCCCACCCCCCCCCCCCATGCCCCCGACCCCGTGCTCTCCTCGCTCTCGCCCCGGGCCCGCGGCTTTCAGGGGGCGGCCAGGGGTCCGGGAGGGGGCGGCGCTCGCGCTCCAGGTCGCCGCCCCCGCGGCCACATCACCAGGCGCTCGCTTCCCCTGGGGCGGCGGCGCGGCTGCGCGTGCGCGGGGCGGCCGCGCGGGGGCGGGGAGCGAGCGGGCCGCGGGCGCCGGCTCCCGGGCTGTCAGCGCCGGGCCGGCGAGGGCGCGAGGAGGCGCGCGAGCAGGAAGGAGCCGCGGCCCGGGGCAGCCGCCAGCTGCCAGCCGCCGCCGCCGCCGCGGGGGACCAGGTGAATGCTCCTTCCGTCCCCCGCCCCGGGTGCCCCGGTCGCGTCTGAGGAGGCGGGGTCCCCTCTCCTTACACCGGCCGCCGCGGCCGCGCTCCGGGGCAGGTGATAATGGAGGGGAAGTCTGGGCTTTGGCCGCGGCGCCGGGTTCGGGCGCATCCCAGGTACTGGAGGGAGGAGGGGTGGGACCGGGCTCGGGACCCAGCGGCCGGGGCGACGGGGAGCGGCGGCGCGCCCCTCCCGAGCCGCCGTGTCTCCCCACCCCCTCGGGCCCCTGCGCCTGCCCCACCTCGGGCGGGACCGCAGGCTGGCCCTGGGCGCCGGCTGCCGGCAGCCGCGGCTGGACGGGCGGGCGGCCCCGAGCCCCGCTGGGCCCGGCAGCGGATGGTGGCCGAGTGATGGGTGGAAGGTGAGCTGGGCTGGAGACGCCGCCAGGCGGGCTCGGGGCACACCCCGGCTCCGCTGCTTCAGGGCTCCGCAGTTGCTCTGTGTCCCCGCCCTCTTTGATTCTTTTCTTTATGTAAGTGAAATACACGCATCTCAGTTAACCCCCCCCCCCCCCCAAACGGGCATCTACATGGAGAGATCATATGTTCGTATGTAATTATGTATTTACCATTTACATGCATATTACGTGTTGTCTGTCTGTAAATGAGCACTTGGGGTTTTTTTTTTAATTGAGATATACTGCACACCGTAAAATTCGCCCTTTCGAAAGTGCGGCCTTCACATAGTCACAAAGTTTTGCAACTATCACCACTATCCTGAACATTAGCATCACGTCAAAATGAAACCCTTTGACCCATTAGCAGCCATTTCTCATTTCTCCCTTAGCCCACCCTCTGGCAACCATTAATCTACGTCCTTTCCCTAAGGATTTGCCTGTTCTGGAAATTTCATATGAATGGAATCGTACAGTAGGTGACTTTTTGTGTCTGGCCTCTTTCACATAGCAAAGTGTTTTCAGGGTTCATCCGTTTTGTAGCGTGTATCCGTATTCTTTTTCACGGCTGGGTACTATTCCGTTGTATTGGTGTAGCATAGTTTCAGATATTGTCTATCCATTCATCACTTGATGGACATTAAGGATGTTTCCACTTTTGGTCATTGTGAATAATGCTGCTATGAGTATTTGTGTGCAGGTTTTTATGTGGGCATATGCTGTCATTTTTCTTGGGTGTATATATGATTAGCTTGTTGAGGAACAGCCAAACTTTTCCATAGTAGCTGCAACCTTTTACATTCCTGCCGAACAGTGTATGAGGGTTCCAAATTCTCCACCTGTTGGCCAACACTTGTTACTGTCTATTGGGTAGTTTTTATTATAGCTATGCTAGTGGGTGGGAAGTGGTATTGATTTGCATTTACCTGATGACCAATCATGTTGAGCATCTTTTCGTGTTCTTATTTGCTGTTTGTACGGCTTCTTTGGAGAAATGTCTCTTCGTATCCTTTGTCTATATTTTAATTGGGTTATTTGTCTTTTTTCTTACATGTCGGGTGTTTGTCTTTTTACTGTTGTATTGTTCATTTGTGGACGAAATTTTAGGTTTGGGGGCTAGTAAACTTTAAAAAAGCCAGCCAACCTGATAGCAAGTGACATGGTGCTTCTACTTGGGCGAAACTAAGTGCCATTTATGCTTTTTTCAGAATACCCGACCTGTCCATTCTTGGGTGTCTTACTGCCTGTTTCCCTTTCTGGTATTTTGAGAAAAGCCACAAGAGAGACCACACACAGTTGGTGTTTTCATATATTCTTTGCTTGGTTTGAAAAAAGTCCCAGTTATCACTGTAATTACAAATAACTCGGATTGATGGCTAGCTAAACAAACTAATAAAAAATGGCAAACACCAGTGATTCAATTAAAATTTCATATACTTACCTGCTCAAGCAAAGTGGAAGGTCTTATTTTACTAAGTTCGTGTAGTTTTATTACAGTTGTATTCATCTGTGGGGGGGGCAAATTTTTCTGATGGCGCTGAAGTTAAGAGCCACTTAGAGCTGATGAACGCAACTATGCTTATTTCGTGGTTAATTTCTGAGTACACACAAATTCAGCGTTAGCCTCAGCTCTTTTATAGCAAAAACCACTGGAAAAGACACGGCACCTGTCTCTCAGGAGTTCAGGCTCACTTTCCTATTATCCTAATGTGACTGTTCAAAAGTATACTTCCAAATTTCAGAAATGTTATAGAAAATAAAATTAAAGATTTCCAAGTGGAATTAATGGATAAGCAGCTGAATAAAAGTGTGAAGAAAAGCCCAATCCTGCTTTTCAACTACTAAATTATATAACAATGGAAACATTTAACCCTTTTATGCCTCATTGACTTCCTTCATAGAATGCATAATTTCACTGTATAAGCTGAGTGTATGTTTTTCTTTTAGCTAATGGAATGATTATCAAACATGTTGAAAATATCACCCATCCAAACTAATAGTTTGTTACTGACTCACCCAAAGGATATGTAAATGTCCCGAGGCTACAAATGTTTTCCAAGGTGGCCTTCTCTGCACTCTGGAGTTTTTAGTGTCACTTATTAAGGACTGAGAGTCGAGGACAATGAAAAGTAGGAACAATTTGGGGACATGATCCCTGGGAAATGGTGGTCAGAGCAGACCCTGCCTCCTTTATGGTGGACTTCTAGGCACCTCTCATCTTTTCTCTGAGATTATTGTAGTTAGATTTCTGTAACTTAAAAATACTGTATGTGTTTTAATATATATAAGGCATATATATCTCCAGTAGGGTTCAAAGGCTAGGACTGTCAATCAGTTATTCTATCTTAATGTGAATGGATTTATTCAGATTGCTTTCCCCTTGATCAGCTACACTGAGGAAATGGGAATTTTGACTTGAAGAAGGATAAGAGAGGTAAGTAGTATGAGATCATGGAACATTTTGCGGGTTTGGCAAAACTTGCTGTATTTCTAGAAGTGTGGGTGTTGAAAATGGAGATCTTTGGACAGCATAAAAGGTCTGGAAGAAGAGTCAAGAAAAGCAAGAATGAGAATTTGGAAGGGAAGGTTGTAGGATATGAAGATAGATTCAATATATCGAGATATTTTTGCCCAAGAGAAATTCTAAATAGCACAAGTGGAAGAACCTTTTTCTCCTTCATTCCATTCCTCTTCCCCTTTTCCCCACCTTGCTTCTCCATGCTACTCTCCTCCTAGGACCCTGAAGTCAGATTGTGATGACTGTTGTGCATGTGTAAGCTTTTCAGTGTGCTAATTACACCCCTTCTGTCTCCAGATTCTGGTTTCTTGAGATCAGAGTAAAGAAACCAGATGAAGATGAAAATACTGTTAAAATAGTTTGTTATTTCTGGTAAAGCTGGATTGGAAAACTTAGTTTAGATCCCTGCTTTCTCTATTCCTTCTTAATTTGCCTACCTAGAGGCAACTGTAGCACCTAAGGTACAGGTCTCACCTGCAGGGAGGGAAAGTCCTGAATCAGGAAGTTTACCTTCTAGGAGTTGGAATGGGAAAGGAAACTTTCTTTGAAGGCGTCCAAGTTCCAGACAGCCAGTGAGAGCTTGGGGGCGGGGCCTGTCTGGAATATTGACCTTTATTCTTATCTTAGCCCTTAGGTAAATCACTTTCTCAGAGGAATTGCTGCTGGGGTAAGAGAAAAGTGTCCCTTCCATGGCCCCCCTTCAATCCCGATTTCTCCTACTCAGAGGAGTGAAGGTTCTGCTGTCATTAGAAAAATAAGCAGCCATCCTCTTGCGTTTTGTAGACTAGCCTAGGAAATTAATCATTTATAAAATTGGAGCTGAGGTCATGTTTTCCTTGGAAGGGTTTTTTTAAGTGGGTGATCATTTCATTGTATGGTTAAATGTATAGATTATTAAGTCTTTTTCCTAACTTGTTTTACTCCTCCAATATTTATTTACTGAGTGTCTAATAGGCACTGGGCTAGGCCTTTGGGATTCAGCGGTGAACAAGAATGGGTCCTTGCTCTCATGGAGTTTACAGCCTAGAGAGACAGCTAGTGCAGAAACAATTACAATAAAGCGTAATAAATGTTAGAAAGCTTAGAGTACTTTGGGACCAGAAGAGGGGGACCCAATCTGAGAGGGTCAGTGGAAGTAATGGCTGAGCCCCAAGGTCACAAAGTGGAATAGGAAGTAGCCAGGTGAAAGGGAAGAGTGAGGATGAGCAAGAGTTTCAGGAAACAGGAACATACGGAAAGGCCAAGAAGGGAGAGAGAGGGTGGTTTACTAAATCAGTATTTTTCAAACTGCAGGCTCCTGGGCAGCTACCAGTAGATTGTAAATTCAATTTAGTGGATTGTGATCTGCATCTTGATTTATTTATTTATTAAAAAATTTTTTTTTATGTTTTTATTTTATTTTTGAGGGGGGGGGGCAGAGAGAGAGAGAGAGAGACATACACAGAATCCAAAGCAGGCTCCAGGCTCTGAGCTGTCAGCACAGAGCCTGATGTGGGGCTCGAACTCACGGACCATGAGATCATGACCTGAGCTGAAGTTGGATACTTAACCGACTGAGCCACCCAGGTGCCCCTGTGATCTGCATCTTTTAAAAAAGAAAATGTGTCACACATAGTTACTAGATTGTAATGTGTAAAGTTTGAAAATGTCTGCAATAGAGGAAATAGACAAAAAGCCTGTGTGACCACAGGCAAAGGTGGATGGGAATGATTATACAGGATTTAGTTAACCTTGTTAAAGAATTTGGATTTGTTTTAGAGGAAATGAGAAGCCACTGAAAAGGGTCTGATTAGATTAATTATTTTCCAGAGATACTTCTGAGTGCCTGGTCTTTCTCTACTCAAATACAAACCGCAAATTCCTTGGCCCAGTGTTACAGGTATTCCAAATTTGGTTCTAATCTATTTTTTCTAAAGAATCTTTCTTCTATGAAATGGAACCTCCCATTTCATAAAGACTTATTGTCTGCCTAAGTGCCTTTGCACTGACGGAAAGATCTGTCTCATGTTGAACCTCTGGCATTTAGCTTAGTGCTTGGTACCCAGTAGGGATTAAGAAATCTTTGTTGATAGAGTCTAAATATCCTGTGTATTAGAACTGTTACATGGTAGTAGAAATGACCTTGATGTTTCTAATAATACTTGCTTTTGGAAAAAGAAAAAGGTTTTATTAGAAATTCTTTTTTGGGGGGTGCCTGGGGTGGCTCCGTTGGTTGGGCGTCTGACTCTTGATTTCAGCTCAGGTCATGATCCCAGGGTTGTGGGATCAAGCCCTATGCTTATGATTCTCTTTCTCCCTCTGTCCCTCTCCCTCTCTCTTTCTCTCCCCATCCCCCCCCCCTCCATCAATTCTTGTCTTCTCATTTGGAATCATGTTAGTGATAGAATCATATTGATTTATTTAAAAGATAATATTTAACAAAAAGTACTCTAATGTTATTCTAAAGCAGTAGCAGAGAGAAGAAAAAGAAGAGACTTTCTGATCTGGGAGTTTTTCTTCCCAAGGACTACAGAGCAATGACAGATTGTTCATACGAGGAGGCAATCTAGCAGTCATTTATATTTTGTTTGGATGGGCATTTTCGGAGCACTCACCAGAAGACAGTTTTATAAAGATGGTTAGGAACAAAGAGAATAAATTAGATTAAAATGTATCAATCATATGAGCTTAGTGGAGAGGCAACAGAGAATAAATTTTGGTTTTAGAAGAAGTAAAAATAGAACATCCATACACCCAAAGAACTTACAAATAAGAATTTAATGATGTCAGTTTGTTGCCAGAGAATGATTGTACTGTCACAGTACTGTGACTTCACAGAATCAGATTGTGAAACCCAACTGTGAAGGAAAAATTCTTTAAGTGTATGGTTTCGATAAGTGGCAAGAGAAGTTATGAAAAATTCATGAAAGGTAGAGAGATTTCAAGTTCTGATTCAAATTTCTCTTTAATATACTTTTGAGATGTGGAAACTTGGCTAATTAGTTTTGTAAATTAGATTTTATGTAGCTTAAACATGAGTGCTAGAATCTAATTTTGCTAATATGGGATGGCTTTTTTAAAAATACTTACTGAGTCTTGTATTTTTATGTTCTACAGAGTCCTATTTTAAGCAGTGCATTGTAGAACCTAAATTGAAGCTGCTAACTTGTATAAATTTATCCTCAGGAAATCATTCTAAATATGGGAAATTATTATGCACCAAGATGTTCATTTTCGGTGCAATGTAGTTTAGTCAAGAAAATGCCCTGCTATAGGGAAATGATTCATTACAATGTGGCAGTGCACTTGATATTTAACCATTGAAAGTGCCGTTTTAGAGCGATGGTTTCTTATTTATTACTTTTTAAATTAAAAAATAAAAAGTGCTCAATAAAGGCCCCTGGGTAGTTCAGTCACTTAACGGTCCAACTCTTGATTTCGGCTTAGGTCATGATCCTGTGGTTTGTGAGATCAAGCCCCTAGTCAGGCTCTGTACTGACAGTGCAGAGCCTACTTGGGATTGTCTCTCTCCTTCTCTCTGCCCCTCCACCGCTCACACTCGTGCCTGCTCTCTCTCTCAAAATAAATAAATAAATAAACTTTAAAAAAAAAAGTGCTCAATATAAGCAAAATTACAGATAATATAAAAATATACAGGATTTAAAAAGCGAAAGTGGTGTTGCAAGTCCTTCCTTACCCTACCCCACAACTGAGGCCAACCTGGTTCTTTAGAAGTAAATACTCTGAGCACTTTGGTATCTGCCCTTCCTTTAACCTTTCTTTAACCCAGTGTTTTTCAAATTGTGCTCTCATGAGGGGCTTCTGGGTCTTCTCAAGTTAGGTAGGTAGAGACCTAGTGGATGGGAAGCAGGTGCTTCACTCTCTACTGCTTTGTCTGTTCCTGTTTTATATATAGGGATTTCACATAGGGTTTAATTTAAACAAATAATTGCTCTGCATTAAAAGTAAATGTTTAGGGGCACCTAAGTGGCCCAGTGGGTTGAGCATTTGACTCTTGGTTTCAGCTCAGGTCATGATCCCAGGGTCATGGGATCAAGCCCCACGTTGGGCTCTGCACTGGGCATGGAGGTGGAGCCTTTTTGGGATTCTCTCTCTCTCTCTCTCTCTCTCTCTCTCTCCCCCCTCCCCCCTCCCCCCCTCCGCTCGCTATAAATAAATACATAGATAGGAGCCTGCTTGGGATTCTCTCTCTCTCTCTGCCCCTCTCTCCTGCTTGCTATAAATAGATAGATAGATAGATAGATAGATAGATAAGAAAAGGAAGTCCTAAACACCCTACTAAGGAATTCCAGATCTTACCCAGTTCACCATTTTGCTACATAGTGATATGAATGTTCCACATAGACCTGTCTATTTTCCCCAGCAGTTTTATGGATGGTAACCAGTCACCTTGTTGGAATCCACTCTCCCCCAACCCCTACCTTTTTTCCCATCTCTCTAAATCTTACCTGTTCTTTAAATTTTTTTTATTATTATGTTTATTTATTTTGAGAGAGAGAGAGAGAGAGAGAGAGAGAGAGAGAGACAGTATGAGCAGGGAAGGGGCAGAGAGTGAAGGAGATACACTCCGAAGCAGGCTCCAGACTCTGAGCTGTCAGTGCAGAGCCTGAGGTGGGGCTCAAACCCACAAGCTATGAGATCATGACATGAGCTGAAGTTGGACGCTCAACCGACTGAGCCACGCAGGCGCACCTAAATCTTACCTGTTCTTTAAGGTTTTGTTCACCATTGTTTTGTTCATTCCTTCCTTCAACAGGCATTTAGTGAACACCTACATTTTGACTAATGTTGAATAGGAAATACGCAGAATTTTGTATCAAAGGCTCATAAACTAGTAAAGGATGACCTTTGTGTAAATAAGGGCAATAACGTTTTGCAAAGAAAGAGCATTTGCGGGGGGGGGGGGGGCAGGTACTACTAAGTTAGAAGTGTCTCTTCCTTTTCTGCAGTTTTATATGTGACTTATAAAAGGGCAATTTATGATACCGCTACGTTTCTGGGTCTTCAGGAAATACTTGTTAACTTATTAATTGAATAATAGAAGAAAATGCAGAGAATTCACCTGTGAGTTAGGGATGAGACTTCAGAAGGAGCTGTTTTCATTCTTGAACCATCAACTGTGTTAAAAAATAACTTGAATCCAATTTACTGGATTCCAGTGTTGGGCATGAGCAGAGTTGAGAACGAGTATTGGAAGGATCTTTGTTCTGTAATCCTTGTCCCCCATGGCCTGCTCTGGGACAGAGGATCATAACACAGAGAACGCCTGTAGCATCTTCCTTATCATGAGCTGGTTACTCAGCAAGTCATGAATTCAAGTCCTGTATCTTTATCTTACTAACTTTACAACTTGGGCATATTACTTAACCTCTTCAAGACTCAGTTTCCCAAACTGCAGGGTATGAACATGTCTGTCTCCCAGGTTTTCGAAAAAGACTATGTGAGAGTCCAGAGTGCTGTCTGCTATTTTCTTCACACTCTGCCACTTTCCTCTATGTTTTTAGATAAATAATTAACAAAGAATTTTTAATAACATTTGAATTTTCTTTTCTTTTCTTTTCTGTTTTTTTAAAGCAGAAAACTCTTGTACTCTAGCATTCACAGATGATAAGGTTTCAAAATAACCCCAGGCAGACTCATGATGGATTCTGTCTTTCTAGTGCTTCATGTTCTGGTTGAGTAGACTTAGTTTTCAGTCTAGAATAAACCTTACGGTGTGGTTTAAGGTAGTCTGTGTTCCTTGTAAACTGTAAAAATGTTATTTAGATATCGTTTTAAAAATGAAAGATACATCAGGTATGGTGTGTAAACTTAACAACAATATTAGAGCTACTTCCTATTTCAGCTTTCATTTTCTTTTTTTCTTTTAAAGTACCAGTTTCCTGAAGACCCGTATTGTTCAGTACGTGTACTGTTTAGTGTATGTACAAACTGGTCAATATATATATATGTATATAAATATATATGTACACACACACACACCACTTTATAGCATACTGGCAGTGTAATTAAAAGCAAGATTGGATAAGTTGTATAAAAGATAAATATTTAACCTCAGTTTATTTTTTTTAGAGAAAATTGGGACAAAACAGTTGATCTGAAAGTTATAAGCCAGGGGTTCAACCTAGCAATTTATAATATTTTTGTGATTGTGTGGTATAGTATATTCCCTAGTATGGGGAGAAAGAGGTGGAATATTAGGTTTTGAACCTTTTATAGAGTATAAAACTCATGATGCATAATGATAATTAGCTAAACATATTTTGAAGACTCAGTACACTGATGTAAGCATTTTACGTGTATTAAGTCATTTAATCTTTATGAAAACCCACTTAGGGAGGTTTGTTTGTTTGTTTGTTTGTTTTTTTCATGAGGAAACGGAGATATAGAGGCATAGATCCCACAGCTAGTAAAAGTCAGGATTTAAGACACAGTAGTTTGACTTAACTACTGTTAATATCATTGGCGTGTGGACACTTCTTGACATTTAAGTTTTTGTAAGAAGCTCATCTCTCGTAATTGAAGTGTGGAGATGTGCTAAATGAGTCACTTGAAATTTCCCCATAAAATCACTCAGTGTAAGCCCTGTTATTGATTAACCCGTTTAATGAAAGCATAGTAAATATCTCGGTAAGCTTTGTACAGTTTCAAACACAGCATAACGCATTTGCCAGTGATTCCGCATCGGGTCTACAACTTTGAACAGACAGTTAATATTCTCTCCTTTTCAAAACGTACTTGACTGAAATCTGTATACTCAGGTATGGGATTTTGTGAATAGATTTTGTAATCTGAATTCTAAATGCTATTACTCTTTAGAACAAAACCTATCCCTTTCTCAACCCTGGGGGCAGTGCTTACTAGGCAATCTAAGCATGTGTTTGAGCATTAGCAAGGAAGTACCAAAAGAGAGAGAAAAAAATTAATGTTTTTTAAAGAAACAGTGAGGTAGTCTTGTGAAAAATAATACCTTTTTGTGACTCTTACTTTGGGGGTGTTGTTGTTATTATTATTATTATTATTATTATTACTGTAGTCTCCACACCCAGTGTGGAGCCCAGTGCAGGGCTTGAACTCCCAGCCCTGAGTAAAAGACCTGAACTGAGATCAAGAGTCGGGACACTTAACCAACTAAGCCACCTAGGAGTCCCTGGAGTTACTTTGAATTATATGAGTCATTTTGAATTATATGTGATGGATTATGAGGGAGACCCGCCATAGACTTGGTGGTAATCTGGCCCTGCTTTGGAGCTTGGTGGGCACATGTAGTTATTCATCCGCAATTATGTAACAAGTATAAAGTATAAATGAAATCATGGCTATGGAAAATGAATGCAACCGTTTGTCAGCTATCTGGCAGTGTTTAGGTTGTGTTCTTTAAATGAAGGCCGTTGCTTTTTGGTTGTGCTGTTCTTATTGAGAGATGAGTGCAGAGGGAGAAGTAGGAAGGAAGAGGCAAGTTTAGAGCTCTGAGGAATTTCAGAAAGAGGAAATTGAAAGTAACCATTAATAGTAACTCAGTAGAATAATATTGATAAGGAAATTTGGGGGGATATTTTATGAAATGCAAAAGGCAGGATGTAAAATAATATGTACAATATAAGCCTATTTTTGTTTTGAATATATATATATATATTAAAATATAGTAAAGTTATATAACACTATGTCATCAGTGATTACCTCGGAATGATGGGTTTCCAGAATAAACAATTTTTGTGTATCTTTGCCTCTTCTTCTTCTTCTTCCTTTTTTTTTTTTTTTGCACTGAAGACCAAAAAAGAAAAATAATTTAAAAAAAACCTCCCTCAAACGTTGGGAAAAATAAAAAATAAAAAAAAAACAAAAACCTCCCTCTATGCTAGTGGGAATTAGAAGAACAGTTTCAAATGAGCAGGGAAAGAAGGAAGGGTAGTCAGGATATTTTTACGAGCAAAGACCATCATGACAACTAGGCTGGTTTTTAGGTGGCTTTGAGTATAGTTATCTTGAACTTCAAGTTGGACCCAGAGCCTCCCCCAACCTTTTTCCCCCGTCCCCCCCCACCCCCGCCCCCGCCCCCGCCCAACTGGTATTTGAGTAAAAAGGTACACAGCCCTGACCAAAGGGTAGAGAAGAGACTTGATTGCAGGGAGTAAAGATACTGAGTTAGGCCATTGTTTCACTTTGTTGCCAAGATAATCAAGTAACATAACACCGTGTACCTGTAATTTACCTCATCTGTGTATGGTCTCTTGTACTGAGTCTGTGCACTTGAACTGACTTCACAGCGCTATGTACCAGGGAGCACCCTTGAGGGAAAGCACAGCCTGGGAAGGTAGAAGATCAACTTCATCTTTCTGGGCGGTGCCATTGTACAGGTGTCCCAGCGAGGGAAGGTGGTGTTAGGCTGCCACCTGAGGAACACCTCCACGAGGGAGCTGTGCTGTTTTATCACTTTGGAAGGTAATGTAATACGGCCTGCCCATCAGTTCACTGCTTCACCTCTGAGATCTGGGGCCGGGGGAGGGGGGAGCTGTGGGTGAGTAGAAGTGCTTTAAGTAAATAGTTGCAATGAGATACTGTGAAAATTATGGGACACTCCTGGTCTTAAAATGTAGAAAAAAATGCTGACTTCATCTGTGGCAAATCATTTTTTCCTTTCTCTTTTCTTAAAAAGAAAGTTTCGTTTTTCTTTTAAATTTTGACACATCAGCTTTTTTCTTCCTTTCTCTGTTCTTAAAAATAGGATTTTTTTTCTTTTAAACTTTGGAACATTGGCATCCTTTCTGTACCTTACAATTCTGAAAGAGTTCATTTTCAATTTTTAGTTCAATTATACGCAGAGCTGATGGTATATTTTATGTTGGTCTAGAAGTGGGTTTACCTTTTTAGAGTTGAATTCTCTGTAAGAATATAAGGATGTGTCATGGGGGAAAAGTATGAAAGTATACTTTTGTAGGAGTTCGGAAAAATGTTTACTAATTTGAAATGCTGATGAAGTCATTACTTACTTTCTAAATGTAGGTATTTTAGACTTACAAGTGCCAGAGAACACTGGTAAGGAAATGCATTATTTATGTTTTATTCTTATGTACACTATCTTTTACACAGAGGTGTTGAGTCTTATAAAAAAACAACACCTACAAGAAATGTTGGCTTTTTAAAAAAAGAATTACAAGACTAGTACTAGAGAAAGTAAAACTAGGAGTATAACATTAAGATGAATACATTAATCATAGATTTGAATTTTAACTATAGCTATAAGTTTCCTTGCTGCTGAAGTAAAAAAAAAAGGGGGGGGGCCTCAATATTTATTAAAGAAAAGAAAAATACCAGTTTTCAGTAGCAACTCTGTCTGTAGCTATTATTTCTAAAGTTTCTTATGACTTTATACATGAATGATTGATGAGAAGGTGATGTTCTCAGCAGGAGTTTGCAGGAAATTAATGAATGTCAATAGCTTGTCAATTGAAGGAGAGTGTTAAGTGGTAATTTTTGAATAAGATTCGTGTAAGAAATGTTGAAGACAGAGTAGGAGAAATAAACTGTTTTGTTGTTGAAAAGCGCTTTCTCAACTTCAAAACAGAGTTCTCTGATTAAACTTGTTTGCCACCCAACTATTCCTCAAGTTTTTTTCAAACAGTAGCACTAACTGATGTTCTTGGTAATAGTTGGCTTCCTGTGTTATTAAAACTATTTGTGTATTGCTCTGAATTTAATCAGAATATCTAGTTAAATGGTTGAATTTTTTCCTCATTTTTCAGTTGGTTGGTTTGATAGGGACTAGATGTAATCTAACTGATGGAACTTGGTAGAATAAACTGTACTTTGTTTATGCAATACACATAGTTCTTTGGACACACATATTTATTCTGTCAACATTTTCTCGATAAGTAGAAATGGCTTAACTCTGGGATATGTTTTAGTTGAATCATTAGCTTGATTTTGACGTATCCTTCTAAATAAACCATTCTTAAATTTTATTTATTATTTTTTTTTTGAGAGAGAGAAAAAGAGTGAGGCAGGGGCAGAGGGAGAGAAAGAGAATTTTTTTTATTTTTTTAATTTTATTAAAAAATTTTTTTTTAATGTTTATTTATTTTTTGAGGGAGGGAGAGAGAGAGCATGAGCAGCAGAAGGGCAAAGAGAGAAGGAAGCACACAGTCCAAAGCAGGCTTCAGGCTCTGAGCTCAGAGCCCAACGTGGGGCTTGCACTCATGAACCACGAGTTTGTAACCTGAGCCGAAGTCGGATGCTCAACTGACTGAGCTACCCAGGCCACCGCCCCCCCCCCCCCCCCACCGGCCGAGACAGAGAGAGAATCTTAAGCACACTCTATGCTCAGGCCTGACATGGGGCTTGATCTCACAATTATGAAATCATGACCTGAACCAAAATCAAAAGTCCAACGCTTAACCAACTGAGCCACCCAGGGGCCCCTCCAACTACCTTTAAATGAGCTCAACAATGATAAAAATTATGAGATATGTAAATTACTATAGCTCATCTGTTGTTTGGACCAATTTGAGACTTAACCCCTTATAAAGCCTGTGGGATAGTTATTAAGTGGGCTCACCTTCATTCTTTAGAATTGTTACTGTGGCATGGTTCCTTTTCCTTGTTTAGCTACGGGACGTGAGCAGAAGACATTTATATGCTTTTTTCCCCCTAGTTCTACATTCTTAACTGGATACCATGAAATATATACCTCTGCCAAGCCAAGAGGGTGCATTTGGAATTCTGGAGATTGCTTTTATATTACAAATTGATTTTTTACCTTTTGAGGGCCAAGTGATACATTCAAATATCATAAGAAACACAACATGTCATCTGTGCCATGTAGGAGTTGGCATTGGGAAACCAAATGGATACCTTTCATTTAAAAGAAAAATTCCCGGGGCGCTTGGGTGGCTCAGTCAGTTAAGCGTCCCACTTTTGATTTCAGCTCAGGTCATGATCTCAAGGTTCGTGGGATTGAGCCCTTTTTGGGATTCTCTCCCTCTCTCTCTCTCTCTCTCTCTCTCTGTCTCTCTCTCTCTCTCTCGCTCGCTCTCTCTTGCTCTGTCTCTTGCTACACACCCCCCTCCCCACCTCTCTCCCCCCCCACTAGCCCCCCTCACGTGCATGCTGTCTCAAAGAATAACATAAAAACTTAAAAATTTTTTTAAATTCTCTCTTTAAAACTGTGATAGGAAAATTACTAATTATTGTTGGCAATAAATTTTGACTGTTCTTTCCTCTCTGTACCTTTAATCCTACATTAATTTGGGTAGTTTTTTTTTAAGTGTTTATTTTGATAGAGAGCACATGCATGTGGGGGAGGGGTAGAGAGAGAGAGAGAGGGAGAGACAGAATCTCAAGCAGCCTTCACACTGTCAGCACAGAGCCCCACATGCGGGCTTGAATTCATAAACTATGAGATCATGACCTGAGCCAAAATCAACACTTGATCTTGGCCAAAAGGCCGAGAAGCAATAACCTTAGCCAAAATGAAGAGTTGGTCGCTTAACCAGCTGAGCCACCCAGGTGCCCCGGGGTAGATTTCTTTGAGGTGGTATACTTTTTTCATCACCTTTTGAATGAGATGAATTGTTCCTGGCTGTTAGGAACAATTTGGTAGGAAGTATAGAAGTGGAAAAGCTGAATAAAGGAGATTGGATTGAATGAAGGAAGTTTAGAGGAGAGCGAATAATTTACCTGGGTTTGGTAATCTAGTAGAAGGCAGTGAGTTATTGTGAAACATTAGGAACCCAAAATAAGCGATATAGGGAGCCCAGTGGATGAGGCTAATGAAATCAAGGGCTAAAAATGAGAAATGATTTCAGTAAAAGTGGCAGGGCTAGCTCAAATGAGAAGAGACTTCTTCAGTACAAATCAGTAGTCAAGGTCTGTGATCCCCATAGATGGGACTAGAGTGTCCTCCCAGGTTCTGATGAGCGTTCAAGGAAGGAGGAGTTGGCATGAGGTCACAGCAAAATGGCAGAGAGTGGTGTTGGGGTGAACATGAGAAAACCAGAGGGATGATTGTTTAAGAGCTTATTGGGATGAGCTCTGAGAAAGGTGATTTGATGGAAAATCCTTAGGAAAAGGGAATTGTGGATAAGAAATGGGGAACCTGAAGTGTTCAGGTCATGAAACTGATATCTAAAAGACTTTTAAACATAATTTTTGCTTAAGTGAAAGGAGTTGATCATTGAGAGAAATTGGTGAGGATTTAAGTTTACACAGGTTTAGATCTTAAAATGAAAATACTTAAAGTCAACTTGTTGCCTAGGTGCTGCAAAAAGCAAATTAACTAGACATGATCTTTCTTTATGAACTGATTGTACAATTAGACAATTAAGTACTTACTGAGTATTATTCAAAAGAATGAACCAAAATTTTTTATGAAACTAGAAAATAATTTCGTATGTCAGCTGAGGTCTGCCCTAACCTCTCTGAAAACTAACTGACCACATAATACATCCTCCGTGGTAACTACCTACATTTGAATAACTAACCAGAAAACATAGTCAAAGAGAAAACAGAAGGGAGCAGAATGCACACTATACGAATACATACAATTTATACAAATATATTTATAAAAATATACACACCTGATGGACAAGTTTTGAGATTTTTTGACTAACTGTGAGAATGCTGGTAACAGATTAACTCAAAACAGTTTTGTTGTGGGAAGATAACAAAGTATTAAGCTCTCATTTAGTGCCTTTCTTAGTAATTAGGCAGGACAGGCCTGGTAACTCACAGCTCTGTTGGATTTTTCAAGTGTATTATTTAGCCTTTGCAATCAAACAATGCCTCCTCCAGCACCAGGAACAGATTTTCTCCAAGATAATGATGTAGTAAATCAACACACATACAATATGCTGCTTTTCCTAACTTTTTTTTTTTAATTTTTTTTTAACGTTTATTTATTTTTGAGACAGAGAGAGACAGAGCACGAACGGGGGAGGGGCAGAGAAAGAGGGAGACAGAATCTGAAGCAGGCTCCAGGCTCCGAGCTGTCAGCACAGAGCCCGACGCGGGGCTCGAACTCACGGACCGTGAGATCGTGACCTGAGCCGAAGTCGGCCGCCTAACCGACTGAGCCACCCTAGGCGCCCCACCTAACTTTTAAAAACAAGCAATTTGAACTAGTGTTTTTCATTTTTGTGACCAAAGTTGAATTCATAAGGAGTATCTGGTATTATTAGTTTATATTTCTTTAAGTCAGTGGTTCTCTGATGTGACTCTGGAGACCAGTGCTGTCCCATGACAGTACTTTTATAGGGAACATGGAGTGAGTTCTTCATTAATCTAAATGTGTTTAATGGAAAGGCTGTCTTTTGGTCTAAGATTTTGTCTCTTCTGCATTCTTTTTTTTTTTTAATTATTGTATTTATTTTTTTAGATGTTTGTTTTTGAGAGAGAGAGAATATGAGTAGGGGTGCGGGCAGAGAGAGGGGGACAGAGGATCCAAATCGGACTCTGTGCTGACAGCAGAGAGCCCGATGTGGGGCTCAAACTCATGAACTGCGAGATCATGACCTGAGCTGAAGTCAGATGCTCAACCAACTGTGCCACCCAGGCACCCCATATAATATTTTTTCTAAGTTTTAATTTATTTATTCATTTTAAGTAACCTCTACACCCAACATGGGGCTCAAACTCACAACTCCAGGATCAAGTTCTTCCAGCTGAGCCAGCCAGGCACTGCTCCCTTCTTCATTCTTGGTGTTAAAATGTACAGTTATTTTTTAAAGTTAATTAATTAATTTTTTAATTTACGTCCAAGTTAGCGTATAGTGCAACAGTGATTTCAGGAGTAGATTCCTTAATGCCCCTCACCCATTTAGCTCATCCCCTCTCCCACAACCCCTCCAGCAGCCCTCTGTTTGTTCTCTATATTTAAGAGTCTTTTATGTTTTGTCCCCCTCCCTGTTTTTATATTATTTTTGCTTCCCTTCCCTTATGTTTATCTGTTTCGTATGTTCAGCTTCTCATATGAGTGAAGTCCTATGATATTTGTCTTTCTCTGACTCATTTTGCTTAGCATAATACCCTCTAGTTCCATCCACATAGTTGCAAATGGCAAAATTTCATTCTTTTTGGTTGCTGAGTATATACACATATACATATACATACCACATCTTTTTTTTTTAAATTTTTTTTTTTTTAACGTTTATTTAGTTTTGAGACAGAGAGAGAGCATGAACGGGGTTGGGTCAGAGAGAGAGGGAGACACAGAATCTGAAACAGGCTCCAGGCTCTGAGCGGTCAGCACAGAGCCCGACGCGGGGCTCAAACTCACGGACTGTGAGATCGTGACCTGAGCCAAAGTCGGCCGCTTAACCGACTGAGCCACCCAGGCGCCCCATACCACATCTTTTTTATCCATTCATCTATTGAAGGACATTTGGGCTCTGTCCATACTTTGGTTATTGTTGATAGTACTGCCATAAACATTGGGGTGCATGTGGCCCTTCAAAACAGCACAACTGTATCCCTTGGGTAAATACCTAGTAGTGCAGTTGCTGGGACATAGGGTAGTTCTATTTTTAATTTTTTTAGAAACCTTCATACTGTTTTCCAGAGTTTGTATTCCCACCAGCAGTGCAAAAGAGATCCTCTTTCTCTGCATCCTCACCAACATCTGTTGTTGACTGAGTTGTGAGTTTTAGCCATTCTGACAGATGTGAGGTGATCTCATTGTGGTTTTGATTTGTGTTTTCTTGATGGTGAGTGATGTTGAGCATTTTTTTCATGTGTTGGTTGGCCATCTGGATGTCTTCTTTGGAGAAGTGTCTATTCATGTCTTTTGCCCATTTCTTCACTGGATTATTTGTTTTTTGGGTGTTGAGTTTGATAAGTTCTTTATAGATTTTGGATGCTATCCCTTTATCTGTTACATCATTTGCAAATATCTTCTCCCATTCTGTTGGTTGCCTTTTAGTTTTGCTGATTGTTTCCTTTGCTGTGCAGAGCTTTTTATTTTGATGAGGTCCAATAGTTCATTTTTGCTTTTGTTTCCCTTGCCTCCGGAGATGTGTTGAGTAAGAAGTAGCTGCGGCCAAGGTCAAAGAGGTTTTTGCCTGCTTTCTCCTTGAGGATTTTGAGGCTTTCTGTCTTACATTTAGGTCTTTCATCCATTTTGAGTTTATTTTTGTGTATGGTGTAAGGAAGTGGTCCAGGTTCATTCTTTTGCATGTCACTGTCCAGTTTTCCCAGCACCATTTGCTGAAGAGATTGTCTTTATTTCACTGGCCATTCTTTCTTGCTTTGTCAAAGATTAGTTGGCCATACGTTTGTGGGTCCATTTCTGGATTCTCTATTCTGTTCCATTGATCTGAGTGTCTGTTTTTGTGCCACTACCATACTGTCTTGATGATTACAGGTTTGTAATACAGCTTGAAGTCAGGGATTGTGATGGCTCCAGCTTTGGTTTTCTTTTTCAAGATCGCTTTGGCTATTTTGAGTCTTTTCTGATTCCATACAAATTTTAGGATTGTTTGTTCTAGCTCTGTGAAGAATACTGGTGTTATTTTGATAGAGATTGTTATGTACGCTTATTTTTTAGAAAAGATCATTAATTTTTTTTTAAATTTTATATATATATTTAATTTTTTTCCAGTTTTATTGAGATATAAGTGACATATGTCACTGTGTGAGTTTCAGGTTTACAGCATAAAGTTTAGACTGTGAAGTAATTACTATAGTAAGTTAACATCCATCAAGCCATATAGAGAGAATAAAAAGAAATGAGGGGAAAAACCCTTCCTTCTTGTGGTGAGAATTGTTAAGATTTACTCTCTTAACAACTTTCATATGTCATAGAGCTGAGGAAATTATAGTCATCATGTTGCACATTATATCCCTAGTACTTGTGTATCTTATAACAGGAAGTTTGTACTCTTTAACCTTTTTTGTTCCAATTCGCCCTTCTCTTCCCCTGACCCCATCTCTGGTTATCCCAAATCTGATTCTTTTTCTGCGTTTGGGTCTTTTCTTTTCTTTTCTTTTCTTTTTCTTATGATTCTACATATAAATAAGATCATGTGGTATTTGTGTTTCTCTTTTTGCCTTATTTCACTTAGCATAATGCCCTCAGGATTTATCCATGTTGTTGCAAATGGCAGGATTTCCTTATTTTTTTATGGCTGAATAATATTCCATTATGTACACACACACACACACACATGCACACACACACACACACATGCCACAACTTCTTTATCCACTTACCTTTCAGTGGACTCTTAGGTTGTTTCATGTTTTGGCTATTGTAAATAATGCTGCTCTGAATACAGGGCTACAGATATCTTTTCTTTTTTTTTTTTTTTTTTTTTTGAATTGTCTAGAGATATTTTTTTTTTTTATGAAATTTATTGACAAATTGGTTTCCATACAACACCCAGTGCTCATCCCAAAAGGTGCCCTCCTCAATACCCATCACCCACCCTCCCCTCCCTCCCACCCCCCATCAACCCTCAGTTTGTTCTCAGTTTTTAACAGTCTCTTATGCTTTGGCTCTCTCCCACTCTAACCTCTTTTTTTTTTTTTTTTTCCTTCCCCTCCCCCATGGGTTCCTGTTAAGTTTCTCAGGATCCACATAAGAGTGAAACCATATGGTATCTGTCTTTCTCTGTATGGCTTATTTCACTTAGCATTACACTCTCCAGTTCCATCCACGTTGCTACAAAGGGCCATATTTCATTTTTTCTCATTGCCACGTAGTACTCCATTGTGTATATATACCACAATTTCTTTATCCATTCATCAGTTGATGGACATTTAGGCTCTTTCCATAATTTGGCTATTGTTGAGAGTGCTGCTATGAACATTGGGGTACAAGTGCCCCTATGCATCAGTACTCCTGTATCCCTTGGATAAATTCCTAGCAGTGCTATTGCTGGGTCATAGGGTAGGTCTATTTTTAATTTTCTGAGGAACCTCCACACTGCTTTCCAGAGCGGCTGCACCAATTTGCATTCCCACCAACAGTGCAAGAGGGTTCCCGTTTCTCCACATCCTCTCCAGCATCTGTAGTCTCCTGATTTGTTCATTTTGGCCACTCTGACTGGCGTGAGGTGATACCTGAGTGTGGTTTTGATTTGTATTTCCCTGATAAGGAGCGACGCTGAACATCTTTTCATGTGCCTGTTGGCCATCTGGATGTCTTCTTTAGAGAAGTGTCTATTCATGTTTTCTGCCCATTTCTTCACTGGGTTATTTGTTTTTCGGGTGTGGAGTTTGGTGAGCTCTTTATAGATTTTAGATACTAGCCCTTTGTCCGATATGTCATTTGCAAATATCTTTTCCCATTCCGTTGGTTGCCTTTTAGTTTTGTTGGTTGTTTCCTTTGCTGTGCAGAAGCTTTTTATCTTCATAAGGTCCCAGTAATTCACTTTTGCTTTTAATTCCCTTGCCTTTGGGGATGTGTCGAGGAAGAGATTGCTACGGCTGAGGTCAGAGAGGTCTTTTCCTGCTTTCTCCTCTAAGGTTTTGATGGTTTCCTGTCTCACATTTAGGTCCTTTATCCATTTTGAGTTTATTTTTGTAAATGGTGTGAGAAAGTGGTCTAGTTTCAACCTTCTGCATGTTGCTGTCCAGTTCTCCCAGCACCATTTGTTAAAGAGGCTGTCTTTTTTCCATTGGATGTTCTTTCCTGCTTTGTCAAAGATAAGTTGGCCATACGTTTGTGGGTCTAGTTCTGGGGTTTCTATTCTGTTCCATTGGTCTGTGTGTCTGTTTTTGTGCCAATACCATGCTGTCTTGATGATTACAGCTTTGTAGTAGAGGCTAAAGTCTGGGATTGTGATGCCTCCTGCTTTGGTCTTCTTCTTCAAAATTCCTTTGGCTATTCGGGGCCTTTTGTGGTTCCATATGAATTTTAGGATTGCTTGTTCTAATTACAGATATCTTTTCAATGATCCAAAGATCATTCCTTTGGATATGTTCCCAGAAGTGGAATTGCTAGATCATATGGTAGTTCTATTTTTAATTCTTTGAGGATCCTCCATATTTTTTCCATAATAGCTGTACCAATTTATAATCCTGCCAGCAGTGGACAAAGGTTCCCTTTTCTTCAAATCCTAGTCAGCATTTGTTATCTTTTGTCCTGTTGATGGCCATTCTAACAGCCATCAAGTGGGAAAGATTGTTTTTGGTAAAATTTGGGGAGAAGTTTGACTGTTTAATGAGATCTAAATGTTTGCAAACCACTGTTACAAAATTCTTTAACTGTAGATGGAACCCTTAAGTGCTCAGAGACTCAACTAAAATAGGTAGGAATCTATGGGTCAGGGTTCTTTTCTACATACTTACTTTTAGGTAGCTTTTGTTGGATCATGCTGTGGTAATAATTCCAAACTCTCAATGGCTTTCAACCACAATGCTTTATTTCTCTCTCGCTTTACATGTTGCCTGTGGGTTACCACGTATTGGCCGCAGTTGCTGGGGCTCTGCATGGGTCTTTGTCCCAGGACCCAGTCTGAAGAAGTAGCACTAACCTAGGACATGCCATTCTCATGACAGATGGAAGAAGAGACATAGCTGAACTGTTTCTGCTTGTAGGTGTTGCTGCTGCTCTTATTCCATTGGCCAATTCAAGTCACATGGCCAAATCTGCTGTCAGTGGAAATGAGGAAG
Organism: Lynx canadensis; assembly: GCF_007474595.2. Classification (NCBI taxonomy): domain Eukaryota; kingdom Metazoa; phylum Chordata; class Mammalia; order Carnivora; family Felidae; genus Lynx; species Lynx canadensis. The sequence continues at coordinate 124,350,721 of NC_044309.1, read as the reverse complement.
TAGAATTCTCTCACAGTCCCTTCAAGTAACATGGCAACGGGTGGAGATAATTCTCTTATAGGAGGGCAGCAATAATGGGAGTAAAATAAAATCTACAATATCATTCTTACTGAAGCACTCATGTAGTCTATATGAATAAAGAACAGTAAGAAACGGATATCCACCATCAAGCTGAAAAAATATAACCAATTCCTTTGAAGCTCTCTGTGTGCTTTTATACCACGTACTCAAATATACCCATTCTCTTGAAGTTTGTGATTATATCCTACCCGTCTTCATATATTCCATTGTATTAATATCCCACAGTTTCTGTTTTCTGTTGAGTTAATTCCAATTTTTTACTAGTATGAAGATGCTGCTGAGGATATTATTTTATGTGTCTTCTAGTATACTGTTCATGAGTCTCTCCAGGATATGAACTTAGGGTGGAATTTGCTGAAATGTGGGGCACAGAATCTTTAATTTTAGCATACAACAATTGTTTTCCAAGGCAGTATAATGTTTATAGTTGCACTAGTAGTGTTTTATGTATTACCAGTGCTCACATCCTTGTTCACATTTGAAAGTTTCACAACATCTAATTTTTAGTGTAATGAATGTAAATCAGATTCTTTTTTGAATGTACTGGGAGACACTTCTCAAGCTTTCATGTGTACACAAATCACTTGGGAATGCTATTAGAAGTGCAGGTTTTGATTTCACAGGTTTGGCTAGGGATGAGAGCGGAGGTCCTGCATTTCTAACAAGCTCCTAGGTGATGACAGTGCTGCTGGACCATAAACCATACTTGGAGTAACAAGGATCTAAGGCACTAAAATAGAATTGTCCCTGTGTTGGTTGTGCTCAGCACCTAAAGAGTCTTTGGAACAAAACTGCTAAATAACAGTATTTGATGCAGCCACTTAGTCTAGGGTTTTTGAATTATGCCTGATATCTTCACTGACGTTAGATGAGTAGTATAGATAAATATGTATTTTTCATCTAGCAATTTTGGAAAAAAAAAAAAGTCCCAGGCCACAATTTTAATCATTCTACTTGTACTCTACTGCTGATTTTTTTGTTTTTTAATTTGAAACTTCTGTTTTGTGGAAATACTGGCCATTAGTGAATAAAATAGTGGATTATTTTTTCTTAGAGTTTGTCGCTTTATAACTGACAGCAAGAATTCAGAATTTAAGCCTCGGCCACTCCACTAACGTTCTAAAGACACTATTTCTTCTCATCTAGGTTGATACTAGATTAATATAATCTACTAAGAAGTTGAAGAATGAGCCATAAATATCTCCACTGGCATTCTTTAACTTAAGCACCTTAAAGCTACGGGAAACTTTGCCCAATTCCTTTTATTTATTTTTAAAATTTTTTACTTGTTTTTACTCATTCATGGGTAAACAACAACATAGAGTAACCAATTTTTATTTGGGGGCATATATGTACATCACTCATTTTAAATCTACCACAAAGTATTTTGATTGTAATCCATTATTCCATGAGTTCTTTATTTTATTTATTTATTTGGAGAGAGAGGGAGAGAGAGAGAATCCCAAGTAGGCTCTGTGTGGTCAGCATGGAGCCTGATGCAGGGCTTCACCCATGAACTGCAAGATTATGACCTGAGCTGAAATCAAGAGTCTGATGCTCAACCAGCTGAGCCACTTGGGTGCCCCTGGGTGATTTCTTTGAAAGAAAAAAGTTTAAGGAGTCTTTAAGAGTGGTAATGGAACTTGTCAGTAAGCAAGCATTAGACTAACTGGTGATCAGTCGCTAACTTGATAAAATGAAGGAGAAAATAAAAATAAACACATATTCCTCAGTGCAAAATAGTGATATGTGGTCCACGGCATGTGCCTGTAACAAGGTAATCCCTACTATTTCCAAATTGCATTCTTAAACAGCAACAAAAAAAGATGTTAGGACAAAAAACACCACTCAGACTAGCTTATGGAACGAAGAGTTATTGGCCCATATAATTGGTAACAACAACGCTGGAATGAGCTTAAAATAAATGAAATAGACATTCTAATTATGTTGTCAGGACCCTTTCATCTCCTGGCTTTGATTCTCTCTGTGGATCCTCTTCTAATGTAGATGGGCTTTCCTTCAAGTGGTACTAATAGTGGTGGTGGTAGAGGGGACTTTTTGAGGTGGAAGATAAAGGGACAGCTTCAGAATTATGTTGTTCCAAAGGGAAGTGAGTAAACTCTCCCAGAGACCTTCCACATTAAGGTAGTCCTATAACTTACTCTTCATTAAATCAGCTCTCTCTTTTATAGCCTTTATCATAAATTATCTCATTTGTTTGCTCACCTGGTTGCTTTTCCTCCCCACTACAAGGTAAAATCTGTTAGAAGCAAGAATGGTGCCTATTTTGTTAATTATGTTAGTCTCAGCATTCAGTAGGCACTCAGGACATAGTAAGAAAAAAAATACAGTAAAACCTTGGTTTGTGAGCATAATTCGTTCTGGGAACATGCTTGTAATCCAAAGCACTGATATATCAGAGCGAATTTCAGAACCATTGGCTCAGTTGTGATCATGTGATGTTTGGTGTCTTGTATTACTTGTATTGCAAGACATCACTCATTTATTAAATTAAAACTTACTAGACATGTTTGCTTGTCTTGTGGAACACTTGTGGAACAAGTTATTCACAATCCAGAGTTTTACTTGCATATGAAATTCCGGGAGAGGAAGTAGGTTCTGCTCAAACCATTTGTCATCATGTAGTCTGGAGGGTAGGATACTGTTGATTGATAGACCTACCAGAACTGCATGGAATAGAGGAAGAATGTGTTCACGCAGGAAATGGAAATTTGTATAAATTTTTATTTTAAAGTGATCTTTACACCCATTGTGGGGCTTGAACTCACGACCCCGAGATCAAGAGTCTCAAGCTCTACTGGCTGAGCGAGCCAGGTGCCCCTGAAATTTGTACAGTGCTTCACAGAAAAAGGTAGCCCTGAGAATGGAGGCTTGGGCTGGATTTCAGCCCTAATCCGTGGCCTCTGTCAACAGAGACCCTGATGAGTAACTATCTCTCCATCTCAGTTTCTGAATAGCTTATGCAGAAATGAGAATATTAGGAACAAAAGTATGAGCTGGACATGTCTTTGCATCTGGATCGCTCTTGGCCAACACCATGTAGACTGTGCTTAGCCGTAAAAATATTCTAACAGAGATGTCTTGAGAAATTCCTCTCTTCCCCACCCCTACCCTCTCCTTTATTTTTCTATCTAGGGTTAATTGGTCAAGTTTCCCAAGGACACATGTTGGGTTTTCTGAACTTTAGGGTGACTGGATGGTGGTACAGACCGTCCTTCTTTCTGGTTTATTTACATTTCTCCACATTTCTGTTTTGATCAACCTGATAATTCTACTTCAAAAGGAAGAAACTCCCTGTATATATCACAGGCCCTTCAGTAGAATAGATTTGTCTTAAAACTCAATCCCTTTGGGGTTTGTTTTATATTTTATTTAGTTGAGGATCTCTTTGAGGCAGTGAAATGCACACTCTTTAAAAAGGGGCAATGGCTCCTGGGTGGCTCAATCAATCAGTCAAGTGTCCCACTCTTGATTTTGGCTCAGGTCCTGGTCTCATGGTTTGTGAGATCCAGCCTTGTATTGGGCTCTGTGCCAATAGCACGAAGCAGCATGGGATTTACTCTCTCTCTCTCTCTCTCTCTGATTCTACCTCACTTGTGTGTGCTGTCTCTCTCTCTCTCAAAATAAATAAATAAATATTTAAAAAAATAAAAAGGGGCAAATAGGTTGAAGGAACAGAAAGCCGCTCAATCTTCTCATATAAGGCTGCTGGGAATCTCGTAAGTTCCAGAAGTACAGCTCAGCATCTCGACATGAAGGGTTTTCAGGCTGCTGTTCTGCCTTTCTCTTTCTGGGACTACTTGTTTTCTGCTCTGCTTTAGTCTCGACATTGGTTTTACTCTGGACACTGATTCTCTTTAAACACTGACTTTTCTCTATATGCAGATCAACCTGTGAGTGGCAAAAAAAAAAAAAAAAGCAACTAGTACTTAATCTACTCATTGGATTCTCAGGACAAGTCAACAAGAAGTCCGCACTGTAATCCCTTGGGGAGCTTAAAAAGAAAGATATACAGGCCTCAAATAACAGATATTCCGAGTCAGGAGGTCTGGAGTCCTAGAATCTGTTTGAAAATGTTCCCCAGTAGGAATTCCAAGAGCCTCCACAGTCACAATAGGGAAGGAAGAAAAGTGAGTGAATGATGAGTAGATGAGACAGGCTCTCGCACCTGCTTGTCCCCTCCGTAGCTCCTTCTCTTTTTCTGCATGCCATTTCTTGCTGTTGATTTTCCTATGCCAGGAGAGGAGATAGACATTCTAAGGAATTGAAAACAAATATTGAAAGATGTAATAGTTTTCACTAAAAGCAGCAGTACGGGCAGCAATCATTCTTACCCTCACCTGGTGGGTGGGCAGTGGTCATCTGTCCCTTATCAAATAAGTGCCGATTTCTTGATCGCGGATGCTCTTGCAAGTATAAGGCAGGCCTGAGTGTTCTGACTTGAGGCCTTTAGACCCATTGCAGTAGATTGCTCTGAAAGCCTCTGCAGCTACGGCAGCAGCGGTTCGCCTAGGCTCTCTGCGTTGGCGGGGTGGGGGGGGGGGGGGATGAACCTGCAGCTCAGTGCCTGTCATGAACCTGCAGCTCAGTGCCCGTCACTCTCAAACCAGCTACAGCTGTGTCTGTGTCTCTTCGTTCAGTCTTTAGAGAGAATTTGGTCACTGGCCAGCCTGTGAGGGCTGGCTCTACTCCGGGCAGTCTACAAAGAGCAGACTTTGTGAGAAGAGCATTCCGTTATAAGTGCATTACAAGCTTTCTTTTGGTTGGCTTGCAAAGTAGATCTTTCAGTAAGTATTTGTAAAATAAATGCCCTGAGCAGTATTTAGGATATTTACCAAATGTTTTTATGGCAAAATTATCATTGTCTCCTCATATTTAATAAAAATAACATTTTGATAAAATATATATTATTCAAGTTGTAAATAAAGTTACACGGTTTATTATTTAAAACATGATGCCATATACTTTACCTTTTATTACATACTGACATATGTAAAGAGTTGTAATGATTTGATTTTGAGACCTCCCTGTAAGTAATAGAAGCCATCACTTTATTTAATAAATTTGTCCACTGTAGGACTGCAGGGACATTTGATGACTTTACATAGGTATCAGCTACATTAAGTATGCAAAGATGAGAAACTTTTGACAAAGATTGGGCACAATAGTCCAGTACTGTTTTCTGTGTACAAAGTAGTTGTATGGCTCAAAACAGGTATGTGTTAAGGCCACAAAGTATAGTGTCCCTATACCTTAGGGTTGGTTTAAGAGCATATGTGTTTTCGGGGCGCCTGGGTGGCTCAGTCGGTTAAGCGTCTGACTTTGGCTCAGGTCATGATCTCACAGTTTGTGAGTTCTAGCCCTGCGTCGGGCTCTGTGCTGACAGCTCAGAGCCTGGAGCCTGCTTCCAGTTCTGTGTCTCCCTCTCTCTCTGCCCCTCCCCAACTTGTGCTCTGTCTGTCTATGTCTCTCAAAAAATAAATACATGTGAAAAAAAAATTAAAAAAAAAGAACATGTGTTTTCTATGAGAATCTTAAGTATGAAGATAGTTAATCTGATTTTTAAAAATGATTTTGTTTTCTTCTTTTCAGATCCAATCCCTCTGTGGACCTTCTAAACATCTTTTACTAGTAGAAACATTATTTCCTACAAAATGAAGTCAGCGTCTTAATTTAAACCAGCATTTGTGTGGTTCTGACTTTACCTGCTATGGTTTGTGAAGCTTGAGATCTAAGGAGTACAGGGTCTTTTGTGATGACAATATGACTAATAGTAAAGGAAGATCTATTACCAGTAACACGAGTAGTGGTCCAAGTAGTGGAGGAGGTTTTGTAGACTGGACTTTAAGCTTAAATACAATTCAATCTGATAAGTTTTTAAACTTATTGTTGAGTATGGTTCCAGTAATTTACCAGAAAAACCAGGAAGATAGGCACAAAAAAACCAATGGCATTTGGCAAGAGGGATTATCAGCTGCAGCCCAGACTTTCAGTAATCGATCTGAGCAGCACATGGAGTATCACAGTTTCTCAGAGCCGCCTTTTCATGGCAACAGTGGGCACACGCCGTCAGGCTGCAGCCCAAAGTATGATGACTATGCCAGCTACAATTACTGTGATGCAAGGGATGCTGCGGAAACAGCTGCCATGTTACAGAATGAAGCTGCGTCTAGTGATGGCGACGAAGATGCCACTGTGGAAGTAAACCAGAAGTCACCAAAGGAATCCAGTGGCATCATGGCGCTGCAAATACTTGTGCCATTTTTGCTAGCTGGTTTTGGAACGGTTTCAGCCGGCATGGTTTTGGATATAGTCCAGGTGGGTTTATCATTTTATCTTCACCGTCTTTGTTGCTTTAGGTGCTTTAGGTGGGTTACTCATCTCACACATTTACTTTAGATCTAACTTATCCCTTAGTGAAATGAACCCATGCTGGCTCGGGCAGCGAATCTGCTACTTCTAGGTGTGTGTTTGTTTTCCTTTACAAGTTCTGAGAGAATGGTCTCATTCTGATTGTAAAGTAACCCTTCATAAAGTATTACAATAATAAAGCAACCCCAAAATGGATAAATCAATTAAATGCAAAACCCAATAAATGTTATATTTAAATGCTTCTTTACTTTTTGAATAAAATCATATACTTGTTAAAATGCATGAAAACCATGCAGAGTATTAAATACAAGATAAAAAGTCTTCCCTGTTCTTCCTCTTCAGACCAAACTCCCTTCCCCTCCAGAGGTTCCGTTGTTCAGAATTGGTTGTGTTTACTTGCATATGTTTTTCTATGTTTTCATATATACACATGCACAGTTTCTTTTTCGGAAATAAAAATGAAGTGCCATATATATCTGCAAATTATTTTCATTGCTTAATAATACATCTTACATATTTTTCCAAACTAGTAACAAAGATATTCTGCATTTTAAAATGAGAACTTGATATTCCATTGTATGTACATACCAAAGTTTATTCACTCTCCCATGCTCGTGCTATAATGAATGCGCTTAGAAATATATTTACACTATTTTCATAGGCTAGATTTTAAAAATGGGATTGCTGGGAATTGGTAGGTGTATATGTTTAAAATTTTATTAGACACTGTCCTATTGACTTTCAAAATGTTTGTGCCAGTTTATAATCCTCTCAATATATAAGTACTTTCATTTTTCTATGTCCTTATCAATCTATGTTGAACATTCTTGATCCTTTTCATTTTTGGCAACTGATAGGAAAATGTTTGCATATTTTAATTAGCAACTTTTTAAAAAAGTAACTTCTTTATTATTAACGTTTAGTGTGTTTTCATATGTCTGTTGACCATTCTTAGTTGTTCTATGGATATTTCTTACGTGAATTACTTTTATGTATGTTATTCATTTTAAAAATGTATATGCTACTTATCGTTTTTAGGAGTTCTTAATGTAGTGTGGTTACAGAATTACCTATTCTATAATTATCTTTCTAAAGTAGTAAGTTGTTAAAATGTGACATTCTATTACTGTCAGTTTTCATTCATCAGTCAGAGAAAGAGTAACATGCCCTTGTCTTTCATTGCTTTCTCCCTAAAAGAAATCTCAGGTCATTTGTGACACTAAAAAGCTTTCAACAGATAATATTTTTATCTAAATGGAAAACATACATAAATAGGAACATAAGTTCCACCATCAGTTGGAGAAAGGATATAAAAAGAACCATGTTAAGAAGTATATTAAGGGGCGCCTGGGTGGCTCAGTCGGTTAAGCGGCCAACTTCGGCTCAGGTCATGATCTCGCGGTCTGTGAGTTCGAGCCCCGTGTCGGGCTCTGTGCTGACAGCTCAGAACCTGGAGCCTGTTTCAGATTCTGTGTGTCTCTCTCTCTGACCCTTCCCTGTTCATGCTCTCTCTCTCCGTCTCAAAAATAAATAAAAACGTTAAAATTTAAAAAAAAGTATATTAAATTTTTAAGGAATCTGACAAGAAAAAGAAATAAAAGACATTCAAATTGGTAAGGAAGAAGTAAAACATTCGCTATTTGAAGACGACATGATACCATATATAGAAAACCCTTGAGGGGTGCCTGGGTGGCTCAGTCAGTTGGGCATCCGACTTCGGCTCAGGTCATGATCTCGGGGTCTGTGTGTTTGAGCCCCACATCAGGCTCTGTGCTGACAGCTCAGAGCCTAGAGCCTGCTTCTAATTCTGTGTCTCCCTCACTCTCTGCCCCTCCCCCGCTCATGCTCTGTCTCTCTCTCTCTGTAAAAAATAAATAAACATTAAAAACAAAACCATTAAAAAAAAAAAAGAAAACCCTTGAGACTCCACCAAAACTTCTAGTACTGATAAATGAATTCAGTAAAGTCACAGGATACAACATTCATATACAGAAATCTATTGCATTTCTATACATTCATAATGAAATAGCAGAAAGAGAAATTAAGAAAAACAATCCCATTTACAGTTGTACCAAAAGTAATAAAATACCTATTATTAGACAACCAAGGAAGTGAAAGCCCTGTACTCTGAAAACTATAAGACGCTGATGAAAGAAATTGAAGATGACACAAACAAATGGAAAGATAGTCCATGCTCATGGATTGGAAGAACCAATATTGTTAAAGTGTCCATACTGCCTAAAGCAACCTACAAATCTTATGCAATCCCTATCAAAATAACAACAGCATTTTTCAGAGAACTAGAACAAATAGTACTCAAGTTTTTGTGGAAACACAAAGACTGAATAGCCAAAGCAATCTTGAAAAAGAAGAACAAAGCTGGTAGGTATCACAGTCCCAAATTTTAAGATATACTACAAGCTGTTTTGATTAAAACAGGGCACCTGGCTGGCTCAGTTGGTGGAGCATGCAACTCTTGATCTTGGGGTTGTGAGGTCAAGCCCCACATTGGGCATAGAGTTTACTTAAAAAAAAAGAAAAGAAAAAAAAGAATGGTACTGGCACAAAAATAGACACTTACATCAATGGAACAGAGTAGAGAGCCCAGAAACAAACCCATGCTTATATGGTCTATTAATCTATGACAAAGGAGGCAAGCACGTACAATGGGGAAAAGACAGTCTCTTCAACAAATGGTGTTGGGAAAACTGAACGGCCACGTGCAAAAGAGTGAAACTGGACCACTTTCTTACACCATACACAAAAATGAACTCAAATGGAATAAAGACCTAAATGTGAGTGAGCCCCGAAACCATAAAACTCCTAGAAGAAAGCACAGGCAGTAATTTCTTTGACATCAGCCATAGAAACATTTTTCTAGATATGTCTCCTCAAACAAGGGAAATAAAAGCAAAATTTAACTATTGGGACTACACCAAAATAAAGAGCCTTTGCACAGTGAAGGAAACCATCAACAAAACAAAAGGCAACTGAATGGGAGAAGATAGTTGTAAATGATATATCCAATAAGGAGTTAATATCCAAAATATATAATGAACTTCTACAACTCAATACCAAAAAATAGGCAGTGTACCTGAATAGACATTTTTCTGAAGAAGATGTACAGATTGCCAACAGACACATGAAAAAATGTCAACATTAGTAATCATCAAGGAAATGCAAATGAAAACCACAATGAGATATCACCTCAGACCTGTCAGAATGGCTAAAATCAAAACACAAGAAATAACAAGTATTGGTGAGCATGTGGAGAAAAAGGAACTCTCATGAACTATTAGTGGGAATGCAAATTGGTATAGGCATTGTGGGAAACATTATGGAGGTTCCTTAAAAAATTGAAAAGTAGAAACACCAAATGATTCAGTAATTCCATTATTGATGACATTTACCAAAAGAAAATTAAAACACTAATTCAGAAAGTTATATGCACCCCCGTGTTTATTGCAGCATTATTTACAATAGCGAAGACATGGAAGCAACCCAAGTGTTCATCAATAGATGAATTGATAAAGAAAAAGTGGTATATATACAATGGAATCTTACTCAGCCATGAAAAAGAATGAGATCTTGCCATTTGGAACAACATGGATGGACCTAGAGGATATGATGCTAAGTGAAATAAGTCAGAGAAAGACAAGAACAATATGATTTCACTCATACATGGAATTTAAGAAACAAAATGTACAAAGGAAAAAAAAAAGATAAAAAAACACTCTTGAATATAGAGAACAACTGATGATTACCAGGGGGAAGGTGGGTGAGGGAATGGGTGAAATGGGTGATAGGGATTTTAGAGTACGCTTATCAGGATGAGCACTAAGTAATGTATAGAATTGTGGAATCATATTGTACACCTGAAACTAATATAACATTGTATGTTAATTGTACATCAGTAAAAATGTTGGGGGGGGGGAACGAAACTTTGCAGGTATAATTAATTTAAAGATATTGAGATGGGGAGATTTTGTGGATTTTCCAGGTAGGTCTTTTTTTAAAAAAAAAAAATTTTTTATTTTGTTTACTTTTGAGAGGCAGAGAGAGACAGAGCGTGTGTGGGGGAGGGGCAGAGAGAGATGGAGACACAGAATCTGAAGCAGGCTCCAGGCTCTGAGCTGTCAGCACAGAGCCCGATGCGGGGCTCGAACTCACAAACCATGAGATCATGACCTGAGCTGAAATCAAGAGTTGGACACTTAACCCACTGAACCACCCAGGTGTCCTGATATTTTTTTCTTGATATACCAATTATTCTGAAGAAACACTCAATATTTAGCTCTAAAATGATAACATCTATACATCTGTAAGAATGATGTGTTGGAGTATAGTTTATTGGAATATTTATATAGGTTATATGTACATTCCTGTGGTGTAATGTTCATTTCTTGATACTATTCGCAATAACAGCACATGTATAATTAGTTTGTAATATTAAACTTTAGTGTTAAAAATTATAAAAACAGGGGCGCCTGGGTGGCGCAGTCGGTTAAGCGTCCGACTTCAGCCAGGTCACGATCTCGCGGTCCGTGAGTTCGAGCCCCGCGTCGGGCTCTGGGCTGATGGCTCAGAGCCTGGAGCCTGTTTCCGATTCTGTGTCTCCCTCTCTCTCTGCCCCTCCCCCGTTCATGCTCTGTCTCTCTCTGTCCCAAAAATAAATAAACGTTGAAAAAAAAAAAAAAAATTAAAAAAAAAAAAAATTATAAAAACAAATGTTTTGAAAGGTTTAATTTAAATATGCTTTTTAAAACTTTTTAATTGTGAAATTTAACATACAGAGTATACAAACCAAAAATGTACAACTCAGTGAATTTTTGTGACACAAACAACTATATAACTATCAGGTCAAGGAACAGGATCTTATCAGTACTTTTCTTTGTGCTCCCTTCTGATTGCTGCCCTTTATTCCTCATCACCAAAGGTAATATAGTGCTTCCTTGTCTTTATAAAGTGCATCATTAAACAGCATTGTTTGGTTTTACTTAATTCTTCTAAAACCTTATATAATGAAGTATAGAGTATCTAGTCCTCTGTGTCTGGTTTTTTTGTTCAACATTATGTAAGTTTTATGAAATTGTATTTCATTTATTTTTATTGTCATATCTAATCCAGTTATGAATATATCACAGTTTATTCATTCTGCTATTGATGCTCTTTGGTGTTTCCAGAGTCTGGGTGCACATGTGCGTGCATTTCTATTGTGTATATATATATATGTATGTAGAAATGGAATTTCTGTGTCTTAGGATATCCAGGCATTTAAATTTAGATATGTCAAATGATTGTACCAATTTACAGATTAATTAGCTGTGTATGAGAAGTCTCATTGCTCTGTATTCCTATTTACACAAGGTATCAGCAGTCTTTTTAATTTTAGAAATTCTGGTATTGGAAATCATGGGGGTTTTCCTCATGACTGATGTTGTTTATTGATCATTTATTTGGACATTAGTGATAAAGGGTTTTTGCCCATTTTATTATTTGTCTTTTTCTTACTGATTTATTAAGAATTATTTGTGTATTCTGGATACAAGCCCTTTAGTTATATGTATTAAAAATATCTTTCCTTCCTCTGCAGCTTACCGTTTTACTTTCTCAATGGTGTGTTTTGATGAGCAGAAATTCTTAATTTTGATATAGTGCCTTTTCCCTTACTTTTCCATGGCTTGTACTTTTCGTTTCTTGCTTGAGAAATCTTTCCATATTCTGTGGTAATTAAGGTATTCTCTTTAATTGCCTTCTTAAAGCTTTGCTGTTTTGCCTTTTACATTTAATTTTTTTTAATGTTTATTCATTTTTTGGTAGAGAGAGACAGAGCATGAGTGGGGGAGGGGCAGAGAGAGTGGGAGACAGAATCCAAAGCAAGCTCTGGGCTCCGAACTGACAGCACAGAGCCTGACGCGGGGCTGGAACTCATGGACTGTGAGATCATGACCTGAGCTGAAGTTGGACGCTGAACCAACTGAGCCACCCAGGCGCCCATTGCCTTTTACATTTAGATCATTCTCTCCCTGGAATAATTTTTTATAGAGAGTGTGAGGTAGGGATTGTTTTTTTTTTTTTTTTTTTTCTTTCCACATGGACTTCCAGTTGTGTCTGCACTATTACATAACCAAAATCTTTGCTGGCAATGAAGTACCCATTTATGTGCAGATGTGTTTCTGGGCTCTCTATTCTGCTTCTTTGGTGTATTTATGTTGTTTGGCATTAATATCACACTATCTTGATATCTAGTAGAGAATGTTCTCTCCATATTTTTCCTCAAAGTGCTTTGGTTATTCTTTTCCCTTTGCATTAAATGTACATTTTAGTATAAAAACTTGTCGGTTTCCACACAAAACAAAGGCATGTTGCAGTTGTGATTCAGATTGCATTGAATCTACAGATAATTAGGGGGAGAATTGATTCTTGATAATGCTGACTCTTCTGATACATGTACATGAAATAGCCCTCTCCGTTTATTTAGGTCATCTTTAATTTCCCTCTCTGATGTTTTATAGTTTCTGAGCACAAGTCTTTTATATTTTTTTGCTGGACTCATTCCTAATTATTTGATACTTTTTATGTTGTTATAAATGGTATAGTTCTTTAAAAAAAATTCATTTTATGTTTGTGTGTATCTATTGACCCTGTATCTAGCAATTTTGCTAAAATCACTAATATTAATAATTTATCTGGGACACCTGGGTGGCTCAGTCGGTTAAGCATCCACCTTCAGCTCAGATCATGATATCACTGTTTGTGAGTTTGAGCCCCGCATGTGGCTCTGTACTGACAGCTCAGAGCCTGGAAGTTGCTTTGGATTCTGTGTCTCCCTCTCTCTCTGCCCCTTCCCCACTCAAGTTCTGTCTCTCTCTGTCTCAAAAATAAACATTAAAAAACTTAAAAAAATAATTTATCTGTAATTCTTTTGGAATTACTTCATCATACCACCATATTATCTGTGAATAAGACAGTATTATTTCTTTCTAAACCTTATATATTTTATATTTTATTTACTTATTTATTTTTGTGCCATTCTGTACTGACTAGGACCTTCAAAGCACTATAAAATAGAAGTGCTGAAAGCAGGCTTATCTTGTTCCAGATCTCAGAGTGAAAGCTTTCAACAGTTCAGCATGAAGTATGGTGTTTGTTGTTGATTTTTGTAATATTCTTTATCATATTAAGGAAGTTTCTTTTTTAGTTTGCTAAGGCTTGTTTTAAAAATTATGAATGGGTGTTGAGTTTCATCAATATACTTTCTCTGTATTTATTGATAACATATGATTTTTTTCCTTTATTTATTGCTGTGTTGAATCATATTGGTTATTATTATTATTTTAAGTTTATTTATTTATTTTGAGAGAGAGAGAGGGAGAGAGAAAATCCCAAGCAGGCTCACCCTGTCACATGGAGCCCAATGTGGGGCTTGATCTCACAACGGTAAGATCATGACCTGAGCCTAAATCAAGAGTCGGAGGCTTAACTGACTGAGCCACCCAGCCGCCCCTTGAATTATATTGATTAAACCAACCTTACATTTCTGGAATAAGTATAACCTGGTCATGATTTATTGTTCTTTAATTTTGATTAGAATTCTGATTAATTTTGCTAATATTTTGATTGTAATTGGAATTGGGATTTTTGCATCTAAATTCATATGTAAGATGAGCCCATAATTGTCCTTCTCATAATGTCATTGGCAGTTTTCATTAAGGTAATACTAGTGTCGTGAATGAATTTGAAAATGTTCTCATTTTTCCTCCTTTGTTACGGTTTATGTCACTTTGTCATTGTTTCTTTCCTAAGTATTTGGTATAATTCCCTTATGAAGGCATCTGGGCCTCCCATTTTCTGTGTGGGAATGTTTTTATTTACAACTTGAGTTTCTTTAGAAGTCACAGGGCTAATCAAAATTTTCTATTTCATTTTGTGTGTGGTAAGTTTTTGTTTTTTTATTTTTAACCATTACATTCCTAGCAGGTTGAGTAGATTCTCGATAAATACTTGTTGAATAAAAGTTTAACAGTCACCATTTATTGAAGGTTTGCTATAGGCTAGGCACTACCATAAGCCCTTTACATACATCATCTTATTTTAATCCTTACAACTATAAGGAAAGTGTTATTGTCTCTGTTTTGTAAAATAAAATACTTCGTGATTAAGTGATAGAGCTGAGGGTTGGATCTTGGTCCAGATTCAGTATCTGTCCTCCTAACCACTATACATTATATAAATTTGTGCATGTGGAAACTTTTGTAATCCTTTAAGGGCTACATACCTCTGAAGTAATAGAGTTTAGGGACAGTTTTATGCAACTAAAATAGTAAAGTTTGTCTTTGGTGCTGTCTTAGTCTATTTGGACTGCTATAATGAGATGCTACAGACTGGGTGGCTTTAACATGAGACATTTAGTTCTCCAGTTCTGGAGGCTGGGAAGTCCAGAGTCAAGGTCCCAGGCTATTCACTTTCTGGTAAGAGCTCTCTTTGTGGTTTGCAGAGGGCTGCCTTCTCTGTGCCCTCACATGCTGGAGAGAGCAGGCTCCGGTGCCTCTTACTCTTCTTATTAAAGGCACCAGCCCTGCCAGATTAGGGCCCTGCTCTTATGACTTCGTGTAACCTTCGTCACCTCCTCATAAGCCCTATCTCCAAACACAGTCACATTGGGGGTTGGGGTTTCAACATATGACTTATGAGGGCGACGCAACTCAGTCCATAGCAGGAGCTGATGCATGTGCTGCCTCAGCTGGATTATCGAATTCAAGATAAGGAGTTAAAGAGCCATTAGTGTCTTAAGGCAGTATTCTTACATTCTAATATGTGACAGATGGCCAGTTAAGATAGACTGCTTGGCCATTATCTGCCTTCTCTTTAGTAGGACATCTACTCCCTGTTTTATTTAAGACCTGCTCTAGCCCTGCCTCTCTACTTTTTCCTTTTATTCTTTAATTATCAGTCAGCTTGGAGTTGTCAATTGATGTTTGCTGAGAAAATTTGCCAACATCACCTCTTTTGAGTTGAAGCAGTAATTCAAAGATTGAGTTGTATAGATATTTCCTCACTTTACAACTGAAGAATTTGAGTGAGGCTCAGAGAACCCACTCAGCTAGCAATTCCAATTTGGAATTTCTGCCCCAAAGTTTATGCCTTTCTGTAGTAGTGGGAAATACAAATACATAGATTATAGCTATAGTGTATGACGGAATATTTAAGTATCTTTAGAGGTAAAGAGAGTGCTGCTATAGGAATTCTACTGAAGTACCAAAAAGGCCCGTAGGGATACAGAATGCTCTTTTTACATATTCAAGCTTACCCCAAGGAGTAAGCCTTTGTCTCAGCCTAAACTACCTTTGTGTGCTTGTGATTTACAATATCACTTTATTAATCCTGGGCCCCAAATTAAAGAACTTGTAAAAGAGCATGGGAAGCACAATTATAGTGCCTGGGAGATCAATGGTCAGTAAATGGTGTAATATTAACAAATAACATTCATTGAATGTTCTTTGTCAGTATATCGTATTAGTTATCTGATGTTCAGGAGGACTCTGAGGTAGGTGATGTTATTTCCATTTTACGTACCAGGCTTAGATATTAAGTTATTTGCCTGGGGTCACACAACTGGTAAGTGGCTGAATTAAACCCAAGTTGGCTGACTGCAAAACTCATGTTTTTAATTATTATACTATCTCCTCACTGATGGGGGACATATCTTAATTTTGGATCACGTCTGTGAGTCAGAACTTTTTTGTTGTGGGAAATTGAAACCTATATATCCAGTTAATTTAAGTGATTAAAAAAAAAAAAGAATGCATTGTCTTTGGTAACTGGGAACAATACGTATACAGCCTACCTGAGATATAACTAGATCGGGGGCTTAATTTTATGATTACCTTCTCTCTGTCTATCTCTCATTTCAATTTCCGGTTTGTTTGTTGCCCACATTCTCTCCTGTTGCATATACCTCGTGATAGTTGTGGGGTCATATACTTTTAGTTTGTTTTACAAAAGGAAAGAATGAGCTGTTGTCTGTCTTCAGTTTGGAAAATTCTAAGGAATAATTGCCCCTGGAACCAGTCAGTGTGACTAGGGAGATAGAATAATATGATCAGCCCTGTTTGAGTTACACTTCTGTCTCAGGGGACAGATGGCCACTCAGATTGGCAATTTCACTAAAATCACAAAGAATACGAATTGAACTGCTTCTTAAGTAGGAGGGAGTGGATGTTGTTTCAAGGAAAATGGAGATGGAAAAGTGTGCAGAAGAGGCAGGAACAAAACCTTGCGTGTAGTGACTCCTCACATATAGGACTTGGCCCCTCCTTGGTCTTTCTGTTTATCTGAGTCAGTGGTTCGCAAAGTGTGCTCCCTGAACCACAGCATCAGCATCATCTGGGAATTTAGATACACAAATTCTTAGGCTCTATCCCAGCCCTGAATCAGAAATCTAGGGTGGGACCTAGCAAACAGTTTTTGCAAGCATTTCTGGTGATTTTGATGCGGGCTCGAGTTTGAGAACCACAAATCTAAAGTGATGTAAGTTCCCTTACTGCTAGTAAATGGAGTTGGGCGGGATAGGTAGGCCACATAGTCTTTGGTCCCACTTAAGTAGTGCCCAGTCCAGAAGACCAGACTAATGCCTTACATAGAGTAGACGTTCATTAATTCCTTGTGGAATGAATGAATGCACGAATGAAATAAAGCAAACTCTACTTTGTCATACAGATTCCTGAATTTTGATAATCAAATATAGAGTTTTAAATTATAGGATTCAGAACTGGAAATATCCCTAGATATTAGAAAGCACCCAGTCTAAGCTTTTCTTCCCTTGCTAAAAATAAGCAAATAGTTTTAAGTGATTTGCCCAAGAATATACAGGTAGTAGACAGCAGAGCCCTGTCTTGTGGATGAATCCTGTTCTCTGTATAACATGCTATGTGTGTATCTTGGATTGTCCATAGACTTAATCCATAGACTTGATCTCTGGATTATGTAAAGATTCTATAAAATGAGGTTAATGTTAGCTACCCGTCCATCTAAAAGAAATTTAAGCAAACTGAGCTAATACCTTTGTAACTACTAGTAATTCCTAGGTACATTTATACTTCTTATTAGAATATTATTGAAAGCTAATATCTGCCAAACCCGGAGATCCTATTATGTTTTATGAAGACAGTATTCTTGCAATGCTGAAAATATTCTTTTGAAATAGAGGGTAATATAGCTCTCAAGTATTCCTTAATTTATTACTACACTGCCAATACAGTGTGTGTGTTTTGGAATTCAGAGAGAATGATGCAATACCTAAGTTGTGTTTCTAACTTGGGACTCTGAGTTAGGGTTATCTTCCTGATATGGAAAGTAGAGCGGTCAGAGAGAAAAGGGATGCTTTGGTGAAGTTTTGTGGACACAATACCAGTGTTTTAAATGGGCAAAGAGAAGGTAAGGGGGCAGGATCAAGGCAGGATCACAAAGCTAAGAAGGCATCACCATGTTTGTCTCTCCTTATAAAGCATAGCTATAATTTTAGAGTTTGTCCTAAAGATAAAATACCTCTTTTAACATAGCTGTGATCCCAGAAAGGCACTAGCACTCTCTGCTGTAATGGTTCTGGTTGTTACTTAAAAAATAATACATGGCCTTTCACTTCCGGGAAGCTATACCTATCCTGCCCGTTAAGTCCGATAAAACAAAGCACATGCACGCGCGCGCGCGCGCGCGCGCGCACACACACACACACACACACACACACACACACACATCCTGGAAACTTGATATAAAACAAACCTAAGAAGATTCTCTAAAAGATGGAAAGAAGAAAGCAGCCTGGCTAGTCCCCTTTAGCTTCATATATCCCAGATTTGTAGCTAAAGAGGCCAACAACCTGGGAATGCCAACAGATGCAGACAACAAGAAAGGCCTGCTCTCTAAAGGACTAGGAAACGGGCAGCCTAGCAAGACTGAAACCTGGTAGGTAAGAATTGTCCTGCTCTAGCCAACCATGACAGAAAGAACTGTGGTCTCACCCATACACCCAGGGCAGCAAAGGTTCAGTTCAGGGCTTAGACTTCAACCTCAAGAGGCTGTAATGAACAACATGGATGTGTATGGAGGGTGTTATGCTAAGTAAAACATGCCAGATAGAGAAAGACGGATATGCATGGTATCACTTATATGTGGAGTAAAAAAAAAAAAAAAAAAGTCAAACTCAGAAACAGAATAATCGTTGCTGGGGGATGGAGGAAATGGAGAGAGATTGGTTAAAAGGTACAAACTTTCACTTATAAGATGAATAAGTTCTGAGGATTTCATGTATAGCATGGTGACTATCGTTGATAATACTGTACTGTATAATAATTTCTAAATAAGAGAGTAGGTCTTAAGCATTTTCACCAAAGAAAAGGTAACAGTTTGGGTTGGTGGATGTGTGAATTAACTCGATGGAGGGACTTTTCACAGAGCGTATGTGTATCAAATCATCGTGTTGTACATTTAAACTATATTACAGTTTTTTCAATTATACCTCAATCAGCCTGGGCGGGGAAGAGGCAGCAGTGAGATACCCCAACATTTCAGCCAGAGTGATATCAGAGAAGGGCACGTAGAGTGCCAGGACTTTCATTTAGGTAGCTAGTAATGACAGCCCGTGATAGAACTGAAAGGAGAAATAGAAAAATCCACAGAGTCTTCCACACCCTTCTCTCAATAATTGATAGAACAACTTGGTAGAGAATCAGCAAGGATATAGAAGGACTCAGCAACGCCACCAGCCAGTGAGATCTAGTTGACATTTGCAGACTACTCCACCTGAAAGCAGCAACACACATTCTGTTCAAACTGTTACAGATCGTATACCAAGAGAGACCATATCCCGGGCCATAAACCAAACCTCGACGAGTTTAAAATATTGAAGTCATTCAGACTGTGTTCTGTGATTGCAATGTAATCAAACTAGAAATCAGTAACAGAAAGAAAAAAGAAAAAATTCCAAATACTTGGAAACTAAACAGCATACGTTTAGATAATCCATGGTCAAAGGGGAAGTCTCAAAAAAAAATCAAAAACAAAACATTGAACTGAGTGAAAATGAAAATGTAACATCAAAATTTGTGAGTCACAGGTAAAGCAATACAGAGATGGACATTTATAGAACTAAATGCATACATTAGGATAAGGAAGAAATCTTAATAATTGAAGCGCTCATCTCAAACGTAGAAAAAGATGAGCAAAATAAGCCCACATCAAGCAGAAGGAAGATAATAAAGATAACAGCAAAAATCAATGAAATTGAAAGCAGGAAAGCAATAGAGAAAAATCTTTGAAACAATGGTTTCAAACGAATGGTTCTTTGAAAAGATCACTAAAACTGACGATCTGTGGCAAGACTGACAAAAAAAAAAAAAAAAAGACAAATTACCACTATCAGGATGAAATGGGAGATACCACTATAGATCCTGTAGATGTCAGAAGGATAATGAGGGAATACCACAAACAGCTCTGCAGTCATATGTTTTACAACTTATGCAAAGTGGACTGCTTCCTTGAAAAACAGAACTACCACAATGAACTCAAAATGAAATAGATAATTTGAACAGCTCTGGTTATGGCTCAGGTCATGATATCACGGTCTGTGAGTTCGAGCCCCGCATCTGTGCTCTGTGCTGTCAGTTCAGAGCCTGGCGCCTGGTTCGGATTCTGTGTCTCCCTCTCTCACTGCCCCTCCCCTGCTCATGCTCTGTCTCTCTCTGGTTCAAAAATAAGTAAAAACATTTAAAAAAAATTTTAAATATCTTAAGCAGAATTGACACTAATCCTTCAGGATCTAGGGCTAGGTAAAGATTTCTTAGACTCAATACCCAAAGCAGGATCCAAAAAAGGAAAAATGGATAAAATTTTTGCTCTGTGACTGACATTTTTTTATACATATATTAGAGAGAGAGAGAGAGAGAGTGAGAGGGAGGGAGAGGGAGGAAGGGAGGGAGGGAGAGCAGAATGGGCAGAGAGAATGGGAGAGAGAGAATCCCAAGCATAGCACACACAGAGTCTGATGCAGGGCTCAACCTCATGAACCATGAGATTTTGACCATAGCCAAAATCAAGAGTCAGGTGCTTAACTAACTGAGCCACCTGGGCACCCCTAAATGACCTTGTTAAAAGGGTCAAAAGCAGCTTTGCAGAGTGGAAGAAAATATTTGCAAATACATATCTGACAAAATACGACTATATAAAGAACTCTCAAAGCTAAACAGTTAAAAAAATGTAGAAAACTGGCAAAAGACAGAGACGTTTCACCAAAGAGTGTGTACAGATGGCAAATAAACATGAAATGTTTGATGTCTTTAGCCATTAGGGAAATGCAAGTGAGGATCTCTATGAGATATCACTACACACCTGTCAGAGTGGCTATAATAAAAATAGCAAAAATATGAAGTGCTGTTGAGCATGTAGAGAAATGGTATCACTCATGCATTGCTGATGGGAATTTAAAATAGAGCAGCTATTCTGGAAAACACCTTGACAGTTTCTTAAACACACACACACACACCCACACACTAACTAAAACTAAATGCTAACCATCATATAACCTAGCAATTGCATTCCTGAACATTTATCTCAGAGAATGAAGACTTCTATTCACACAATTCCTGTACATGACTGTTTGTAGCTGTCTTATTCATAACAGCCAAGAAGTGGATACAGCCCCAACAGTTGAATGGTTAAATAAACTTGGGTAAATCCATGTGATGAAATACTACTCCTCAACAAAAAGGAACAAAGTATTGCGTGCAACATGCAACATCCTAGATGAATCTTCGGAGCATTATGCTGAGTGAAAAAAGCCAACCCCAAAAGTTTATACTTCCTTCACTTGTGTAACATTCTAGAATTGACCAAATTATGGAATGAAGAAAGATTAGTGGTTGCCAGGGATTAAGAAGGTGTTGGGAGTGGGGAGAAATGGATGTGGCTATAAACGGGCAGCAGGAGGGATCCTTGTGGTGGTATCTTGACCGTATCAGTGCTAATATCCTGGTTGTGATATGGTTCACTATTGTTTTGCAAAATGTTACCATTGGGGGAAACTGGGTAATGGGTACATGGGATGTCTCTGAATTTTTTTTTTTATAACTGCATGTGAATATATAATTATTTCAAAATGAAAAGCTTAATGAAATTGTATATTTGATAAAGCATATTTAAACTGCATGAAAGAATATATAATGGAGAAAGTAGTCTCTCTCTGCCTGTATGTGCCTTTCTCCTATTCCCTTCCTTAGCACCATTACTTTTTGTTCTGTGCCTCCTTCAATAGACATCAAGTGTGGGGTGTGTGTGTGTGTGTGTGTGTGTGTGTGTGTATTTGCCAGAGACACAAACAATGCTCTGTTCACCTTGCTTTTCTTAGTTTATCCTTATGTAGGTTCACAAAGATTTACCAAATTCTTCTCCAGCTATGTCATGCTCTATTGCAAGGATGCATCATTTTATATTATTTTTCTACTAAGTTACCTAATGAGGGGGATTTCAGTTGCCTCAAATCTTTTGTTATTATGAACAATGATGCGGTAAATTCATCATATGTATGTATTTAAACTCATGTTCACGTTTATTTGTAGGATAAAATCCTTGAGGTAGAGGTTTGAGTTGAAAATTATGTTCATTTTATATTTATATATTTATATTTATATTTAAGTTGCCCAATTCCCCCAAAGAAGTTAAACCTTAACATTCTCCCCAGTAGTGTCATAGAGTGCCTATTTCCTTATACTCTTCCCAACGGAATGTTATCCAAGTTTTCGATCTTTACCAATCTCACAGATGAAAATTTATCACCTTTTATTTCGCATTTATCTGATTATGTATGAGATTGGTCATTTTGTCATATGTCTGAAAGTGAATGGATTTAAATTTTTTTTTTTTTAAATTTTTTTTTTTTCAACGTTTATTTATTTTTTTTTGGGACAGAGAGAGACAGAGCATGAACGGGGGAAGGGCAGAGAGAGAGGGAGACACAGAATCGGAAACAGGCTCCAGGCTCTGAGCCATCAGCCCAGAGCCCGACGCGGGGCTCGAACTCACGGACCGCGAGATCGTGACCTGGCTGAAGTCGGACGCTTAACCGACTGCGCCACCCAGGCGCCCCTGGATTTAAATTTTTTTATGTTTTGGTTTATTTTTTGAGAGCGGGAGGGGCAGAGAGGGAGGGGGACAGAGGATCTGAAGCAGGCTCTACACTGATAGCAGTGAGCCCGATGTGGGGCTTGAACTCACTAACCATGAGATCATGACCTGAACTGAAGTTGGACACTCAACTGACTGAGCCACCTAGTTGCCCCTGAATAGGTTTAGTTTTAACTAAATCAAAATAAGAACCAAACTTCTCCAGATTTGGAGTATGTATGTTTCTTAAAATTGCATCAACTTCTTTTACCAATTAGACTTTTTAAAACTTTTGCTGTTTATTTGGTTTACTTATGTATTTTAATGTTTATTTATGGGGGGGAGGGGCAGAGAGAGAGGGAGACAGAGAATCCAAAGCAGGCTCTGCACTGACAGCAGAGAGCCTGATGCAGGGCTCAAACTCAGGAATGGTGAGATCATAACCTGAGCTGAAGTCAGACACTTAACTGACTGAACCACCCAGGAACCCCTAAAATTTTGCTGTTTATATTAAAGTTAGGACTCTGTGGATCTGTTCCTCAACTTATTTAATTATTATTATTTTTTAAGTTTCAATTTTGTTTTTCCTCTTGACCATTAAAAGATTTTTAGGTTTTGAGTCTAATGCATATGTACAAGCACTCTGACATTACAATTGATTGTGTGAGTACTTCGCTGAGGTTCTGGATGTTGACAGAAGTCCAAAATTAGGTAAGATTAGACATTGATTTCCTTTAGGGTAAGTTCTTGTGGAGAAGTTTAGGGATTCATAAATATATATAGCCTCGGAGGTCATGTCTTTATTATGGCAAAAATTTTTAAGTATATGAATTTTTTTTTCCGCATTACCTCCTGCCAGGAAATTAACTGGTAATATATCTTGGTGTTATATAGCTAATAAACTTTCAATATTGCTCCCCATTACTATGTACAGGTACAGTCCTAAGCACAACCATATGAGGTAGGTTCAATTATGTCCCTATTTTATTTTTTTTAATGCTTATTTAGTTTTGAGAGAGAGAGAGACAGACAGACAGACTGTGAGCTGGGGAGGAGCAGAGAAGAGAGGGAGGCACAGAATCCGAAACAGGCTCCAGGCTCCGAGCTGTCAGCACAGAGCCCAACGTGGGTCTTGAACTCACGAACCATGAGATCATGACCTGAGCTGAAGTCAGATGCTTAACTGACTGAGCCACCCAGGTGCCCCTCAATAATGTCCCTGTTTTAGATGAAGAAAGTAAAGCATAATTTTGCCCAAGTTACATAGTACAAGTCATTGACTCAGAATTTCACCCAGGTATCTGAAGCCTTCCCTTTGACTAAAGTTCTGCACAACTTCTCACTAACCTCATCATATATCCTAAGTGCTGTCTCTGGACACTCCAGGGTTGCTGTGGGATTTTTAAAAAAAATTTAAAGGAAACACAGTGACATCTCTTGGACACTTTACAGACTCAAGGTGGTTTAATACTTCAACATTACATCACACAACATTTCTCTTGATGACTAGATTTTCAGTGGTGCTGTGAAAAAAAGCAAGTGTCACACAAAAACCAATACAGAACAAGAAATGAAGATGGTAGTTTCCAATTCCAAGGTTTGAGAAGTCATGCAGTGACCCACAGGTACACACACCCAATTAATAAGTAATTATGATGGTATAACATAAAATATTATTTTTTCAATATAATTGTATTATTTCTACAAATGGCTAGTAAATTGTTAGGAGGTAAATATTCACTAAGTTTTTTGGACCAACTACTTCATAAATAGGACTGTTGGTATTTCTTTTGGCCTAGGGGTACCATGAAAACTGAGAAAGTTTGGGAACTTCTAGACACATGCCTCTGCAGGTGTAGGGAAAAGAATGTAGAATTTATTTGGCACGGGATAGGAAATCAATCATTGCTCGTTCTTATTATATCAATGCTAAGGTGTTAGTGACTTCATAGGGTTTCTCGTGGGAGTATTTGATTTGAATTGAACTTGGAAAGAGTGGGAGTAATCAAAAGAAGTATATCCCAGTAGATACAATCTGTGATGACGTGAAGGAACTAGACTGATAGAGATATTCGGATAGTATTCTGGTGTTTCCAAAATTAAGTCATATAGGTAGGTATCTTAAAATTACGACCTAGGTAAAATGTGCTCCTGAATTATGTCTGATTTTTTAAGAATGGTACCTATCGTAGGTTTGTTGTAGCTTAAATGAGTAAGCCTAAGGAACAGTGTCTGGGCACATAACAAGCCATCAGTGAATGTCAAATATTGTTTTTGTTTTTCAGTCCATAAAGTCTCTCAGTGCCACAGTCACCTCTTAATAGCATTAGTAAAATAGCAGATTTTGCTATTAAGGGATTTGTGTGGGTTTTTTTTCTAATTTCCAATGTAGTGCTTTTTAAATGATCCTATGCTCTCTTGCCTCACACCCTAAAGTGGGTACCACAACATGGAATGACTCAGAACTCCTGACGTCCAATCTAGGTCTCGTCTTCTGGCCTTGGGAAAATCATTGAACTTCTCTGAGTCTTTATTTCTTCAACTGTGAAATTAGATAATAATATTGCTGTAATTTTCCTGTGGAGTTGTTGTAGTTAGTGTTGGAACCAAGATTCAAATCCAAATGTTCTGGTTCTTGAGTCTGCTCTCTTAACTACTGGTTACACTGACTCTTGTCCTCATTAAGGGATAAAGCAAAATGTAAGGGCATCAGACTTGTGTGGCAAGCTAGAGTTATTTGGGGATGTAGTGACTGCATCGACTATCACTCCCAATTTAACTAAATCTTCTAAAGCAACTCAAGGCTCCAGAGCTCTGGAGAATAGGGTTAAGCTAAATGTTCACTCATTAAATGACTTGTGTTGTCATTCAATATGTGGATGCAACATTGGGAAAGATGGCGGAGATTTTTAGAAATGTCCTTTATCTAAAGTGTTTTTGACAGGGTGTCAGAAAATTCTGTTTGTTTTGTTTTTGTTTTTTTCTTGCAGCACTGGGAGGTGTTCAAAAAGGTAACAGAAGTTTTCATTTTAGTTCCTGCACTTCTTGGTCTCAAAGGAAACTTGGAAATGACATTGGCATCCAGATTATCCACTGCAGTAAGTTTTTTCCTACTTCTAAGTATATATATTACCTATGCTGTTTCTTTCTGTGAAGGAGAATTTGTACCAGGAAATTTTTTTTTCCTCTATCTGATAAATTTCTGGACCTCAGGGATATGATAAGTGGTAATGCCTGATATGATACCCTGAAAGTTCTCTGGGTTGGCTAATTTGCAAATTATAGACCTTCATTTATCCTGAGGTAGTATACTTGCCTCATTTTACTCCAGGGCATTCTGGCAATTATCATCAGTGCTTCAGACATGGGACAAATCAGATATTGAGATTCTTTATGGTTCAAAGTTCGGTTGATTGGTATTTATACCTTTTGTGATTATAAAAGTAATACAAACTTATTGCAAAAACTGAAGAAAAGGGAAAGATTATAAAGAAGAAAATTTAAAACCACCTAGACATAGTCATATATTAATATTTTGGTATAGATCCATCTATACCTATACATCATTAGGTATATCAGAGTAGATACATACTGTATATTCTAAAAAAGAACAGTAATCGTATATTTTGTCTCTTAAAATCTATGATATCCGTTTTAAGATATATGCTGATCATCTTTCCACCTCAATGAATATACACCTATGTCATTTTTATTGGCTATGTACTTTCTGTTATATAGCTCTCCTATAGTTCAGTCTAGCATCTATTTTTGGATATATAGGCTCTTTATGATGTTTTGCTATTATAAACAATGTTATAATGAATAATTTTATACAGACAGTTTTGCATTCTTTTATTTCTTTGGGGCAATTTTAGGATTGTAATTAAACTGTTCAGAAAAAAAAAAGGCATTCTTTCAAGGCCTTAGCTACATATGCTAAATTGTCATCCAGAAAGGTTAAACATTTAAAAAAACACTGCCACTAACAGGGTTCTGATTTAATTTTAGAAGCCTAAAAGGGCATTACTTTCTCACTGTAACATTTGTTGGAGTTTCACCATCGTGCAACCAAATTATGTTGATTAAAATCACATAACTAGTGAGGTTCATTTCAGTGAACCATCTACCCGTTTAATGTTAGTCAAAAATTAAGCCTTCAAAAGGTGTTACTAATTGCATTGCCTTTAGTATATGAAGTTGGGTTTGTTTGTTTGTTTGTTTGTTTGTTTAAAGATGCTACAGCAGGGGCGCCCGGATGGCTCAGTCAGTTAAGCGGCCGACTTCGGCTCAGGTCATGATCTCACGGTCTGTGAGTTCGAGCCCCGCATTGGGCTCTGTGGTGACAGCTCAGAGCCTGGAGCCTGTTTCAGATTCTTTGTCTCCCTCTCTCTCTGACCCTCCCCTGTTCATGCTCTGTCTCTCCCTGTCTCAAAAAATAAGTAAACGTTAAAAAAAAAAAAAAAAAAAAAAAAAAGCTACAGCAAATGAACCCATCTATGAACTAGGGGGAAAATTTTGCGTATCTAAAGCCTGAACAACTGTTGGTGATGGGAGTACTCTCTCCTGTTCCTTCCCTCCCCCCATTTCTCCCCCAGGCAACTGTAAGTTCCCTAAGGTTTCCTGAGGAAAAAAAATGCTTGGAAAGGAGATAAATGCATGGCATTAAATAATGTTTTATTAACATTATTGGCTTGCTCAGTTGAGAGAAAGTGCTGCATATGCCCTATGGAACCTTCTAAGCTCCCTGTTATATATGAAAGGTCATATAGCTAAACTCTGCCCAGGACCATAATGAAATATTGGGTATTAGTGTGCTCTCATAATGTGCCAGGACTGTACTAAATGCCTACAAGGGTATCTTATAGCAACCCTATGAGATAAACACTATTATTCCTGTTTATACAGGAGGAACTGAGGCTTAGAACAGTTGAGTAACTTTCCCGAAGACACAGAGCTAGAATATAATGGAACACCTCACATTCCAGAACATTCCCTTTTACTTGCACAGGATAACTGAGTCAAGAGTTTTAAAACCAATAAATAACCTCAGTAACAAATACCTGATAGTCTCCTCTGCATCCTCCTCAAGGATGCTCTCCTGAGGGCTTGGTCTTAGCACCAATATACGATATTTTTTGTTACTTAATATTTTAAAACTTTGATATTTATTATTTCTCTTAATGTTTTAATCTTAGAGAGAGAGAGAAAACATGCGTGCACAAGTTGGGGAGGTGCGGAGAGAGACAATCTTAAGCCATGCTGAGCATGGAGCCCAATGCGGGGCTCGTTCCCATGACTCTGAGATCATGACCTGAGCTGAATTTAAGAGTTGGATGCTTAACCGACTGAACCGCCCAGGCACCCATGTTATTTTTTTAAAGTATTAAAGATACAGTCCTGTTACTTATTTCCGTAATTAGTTGGTGAGCTAGAAACGTCTAGGGGTATCAGCCAGTCAGATACTAGCCAGACCTTGGTAGATTTGTTTGGGCAAATTCACTTTAGTCTATAATTTTTCATATCATCATTATAATGATTGAATATTAAAGGAACTGGAGAATAATAGAAATGAAGCCTCTTTGGACTGGAACATAAAAGTATAAAGTGACCTTGGAACATCTTGTGGTGGCAGAAGGTAAAATGCTAACCAAAAATAATTGGGGGGAGTGACTTGGTGTTAGCTGAATATTGATTTTCACACTTGGAATGTGTGTCCGTTATACCTCTAGCTTTTGTCTTAAAAAAAAAAAAAACTTTTATGTAGTTTTACCAATGTTTTAAGAGTTAGTGAAATTATATACATGTAGTCCGTCTGCCAGCTTTTCCCAGTGATCTACATTTGCATTATGTTTTAAGAACCGGTAGGTCAGCAAGGTAGAACTCAATCCAAGAGGCTTCTTGGCAAGACAGGGGAATAAAGAAGAGGTCTTGAAAAACAGAACTGGCAACAGTTAAAGGAAAAGAAAATCGTTACAATGAGAGTTAAAAGGTAGCTCTAGTTTCATTTTGTTGGAAAATGAACTTCGTTCTGATAAATATAGTTAGGCACCCAAACTTTTAAGCAACTTGATAACTTAGCCCGGAAAACTGAAATTTTGGCTAGCTTATCTCAAAGAAAATATTTCTAAAAGCAACATTCTTGAGCACTCTCCAGTATTTGTTTAGATTCAGATAATAGCTTAAATGTTACTCCATTTTGAAATAGGCCATGCTGTGGAGAATCTGCTTAAAAAGGAATTTGCTGCAAATTAATTTCTGTGTAATTTGGTCACATATTACCATTAATACTGCCTAAAGGTGAATTTAATCTTAATCTTTTAATTTGAACTTTAGTTTTTTTTGTTGTGGCATTTATATTTTATGGTAGATACTTCCATCAAAAGTCTGGTTACATTTATTTGTTCATATTTAAGAGAGTGGAACTCCAAAGCTGATTAGAAGCAGAGCCCATGGGAGGAGAGTATCAACCCATGTCTTCGCTGAGTGAGCTAGCTGCACTTTTCTTTGGGGGGGTAGGACTGCAGTTGATGTCTTCCACAGATCAGGAATTTTGTCACTGATTATAAGATATTTGAGTTGCAAAATGAAGAGATTACCTAGTTCTCTAAGTAATGAAAATACCATAAACTAGATGAGTATAACATGTTATCATAGCTTGAAGCCATGAGTTACTACTTTTCCATCTACTAATGTGTTTTACTTTTATTTTTTATTTTTATTTTTTTGGTCAAAAAATGTTAATAGCAACTTTATTCATAATGGCTCTAAACTGGAAGCAACACAGATGTACTTTTATTTTTTGAGGCTAAGAATTTGAGATAGGCATGGCCTAGTCAGTGTTAAAGGCCAGAGGCAGGACTGTCGATATGTTAGATCAGTGGTTCTCAAAGTTAGCAACTTTGGTTAGCAACTTGTTGGAAATGCAAAATCTTGGCTCCACCCAGAAGCTGCTGAATCAGAAACTCTGGGGGTTGGTTCAGCAATCTGTATTTTAACCAGTGATTCTGATATACATCAAAGTTTGAGAACAACACTGCATTAATGAAGAGGATAGAAGCCAATGGGCCTGGGATCAAGTGGGAGAAAGGAAAAATAACAGGGCGTGAGATCACCTTGTGGGCCTTTGTAAGGACTTTGCCGACTGTGGGAAATGGGAAGCCATTGGAAGGTTTTAAACAGAGGAGTGCTATGATATGATAGATATTTCAACAGATTATCTTGACTGTTGTGTTGAGACAGAGCTATAAAGGGCCAAGGACTAAAACAGAGACAAGTTAAAAGTCTGTTGCCATAATACAGGCTGGAGGCGATGCTGGCTTGGATCAGGGTGGTAGCAGTGGATATAGTGAGACATAGTTGGAGTCCAGAACTAATTTTCAGAGAGAAATGACAGAATTGGCTGATGGATTAGCTGAAATTAAGTACTGGGAGTAGTCACTTGAAAATTTCTCAGGATTTGAGAGATGGAAAATTCGTAGATGGAAAAGTAGTAGCTCATGGCATCAAACTATGATAACATGGTATATTTACCTAGTTTATGGTGTTTTCATTGCTCAGAGCATTTGATCTCAAGTGGTAGGGGGAGTGTGTTACCATTCTTACAGAATGCTAGAGAATCATTGCCAGCTATATTCCAATCCTGATACTCCATCAACTGTTAAAGCCACTCTAGGTTAAAGCCTTCTTGAAAGCAGAGTACCCAAAGCCTCACCTTTGATAGACTCTTCACTGACTATTCTGTACTTAAAATTTTTATTACTCTTGACTTTGAGACCCCACACTGCGGTGTGGACTCTTTCCACTTCTTTCATGGCATCTTCTTAGTCTATTTTTTTTTTGGTTTCTTTTTCTTTGCTCATCTTCTTGATTTGAGCTTTTCCTGAAATATTAGTACCTTGTTTTTGTGTTTCTGTCAATAATTTCATGTATGCCACCCCTGCCCGTACATTGCTAACTCTCAGATCTGTACCTCCAGCCTCTTTCCTGATCACTACAGCTGAATTTTCAATTGTCTGTACCCTCACTACATTCAAAAGTAAACTCATTACCTTCTCTCGCTCCAACTGTGCTTTCTGTATTTCTTATCAGTTTATTAACATTACCAATCACTATCCCTCTTCTATCCAGTTAATGTCTAGGCTGTCCATTCAACCTATGAAATCCCTCTCCCCTTCCCTTTATGCCCCACCTGCCACTACCTTAATTCAGTTGTCAATTGTCTCTAAATGGGACTGTTGTGGCAGATTCCTACCTGAACTCCCTGGTTCCAGGGTAAAAAGTCAACGATGTTTGTTTGTTTGTTTAACTTAAAACAAGTACTATTTGAAAGTCAGCCTTTTCATCTATGGTCAAAAAATAATTCTTTTAAAAATTTTACAATTTTCTTGTGTAGTATTTATTTTCAGTTATAAAAGTAGGAGTAAGGGGCACCTGGGTGGCTCAGTCCTTCGAGTGTCCAACTTCAGCTCAGGTCATGATCCCACAGTTCGTGAGTTTGAGCCCCTCATCAGGCTCTGTGCTGACAGCTCAGATCCTGGAACCTGCTTCGGATCTGTGTCTCCCTCTCTCTGCCCCTAAGCCACTCACATTCTGTCTTTGTCTCTCTCAAAAAAAGTAAACATAAGAATAAATAAATAAATAAATAAAAGTAGGAGTAAAAATCATTATAGCTGTGGCAGGCAAGTCTGTGATTACTTTAATCTTTTTGCTCCATTAAAGAGTCTTTTCTCATTTTTATCATTGTCTGCCGGAGAATCAGGATAAATGAACTTATAGGATTATAAGGAAAGCTTTGTGTAAGTATAAAGATAGAGAACCTAAAACATAAGATATCAGATAGAGCCTACTCACTCAATCGTTGAAGGGCAGTTGTCTTTAAAACTTGTTATTATAGGGGCGCCCTGGTGGCTCAGTCAGTTGAGTGTCCGACTTTGGCTCAGGTCACGATCTCACAGTTAGTGAGTTCGAGCCCCATGACAGGCTCTGTGCTGACAGCTCAGAGCCTGGAGCCTGCTTCGGATTCTGTGTCTCCCTCTCTGCCCCATCCCCACTCATGCTCTGTCTCTCTCTGTCTTAAAAATAAATAAAACATTAAAAAAATTTTTTTTAAAAACTTGTTATTCTATAAAGGTAAAGGTTAAATGTTACCAGATAAAAAGATATTTCAATAAAAAGGTTTTCTATTTTAACAAGGGAGATATAATAATGATGAATTCAAATCAACTTTATCATGCCCTCTTACCTGAGTCAAAATTTGTCTCTAAATTATAATGATTAACTTGAATAATTTTTCCTGGATTTTTATCTTTTCAACAGTAGATATGTATTATAGTAGATAATTGTTGTGGATATATAACAGTAGTATATAATTAGAAAACAATCCCAAGCACAGTGATTCTATAAATTGTTTAAATTCTGTTACCTGAGGTCTAAAATTTTCTGCTTCTGGATGCTAGATATAAGAGTCAAAAATGGCATCCACTGTCTTAAAGACAACGTATATGTTTTTAAAGCTTATAAATCTATTTTCCAGGAGCAAATTGCCAAGAACCGTTTGATTAGTATTTTCCCACTCTAGACAAAACTGATTTCTGTTGCCTTAAACCTCTCAGAGAACTCCTTTGATTTTCTGAAATTATTTTGTAACATTTTAGCTTTTTAATTCATTAATTCAAAAAATATTTCTGAGCCCTTACGGTATGCCAAGTGCTAGTGTGTGCTAGGGAATCATCAATAAATAAAACAGAAAATATTCCTGCTCTCACTGAGCTTACATCCCAGTGTAAAAGGATAAGAAGCTGGCAAAACCTTTCCCTGATAACTATAAGTTAGATTTCCAATTCAAATTGTAAAACTTCTAAAATAAAGAAAAATTAAATCCCAAATAATGATATTAATAACTCTGGCATAACTTTGATATAGTTACAGTCTCAGTATTCTTTCCTAAATTTGACATAATTCTAAATTTTACAGGTTCTTGTCAGAAAACCGGATTGTTAGATACAAACAAAACTTGCATATTCCTACTGGTTCTCAATTTTAGAGTATGTTTCTTTACATTATTTTTTAAAATTTTTATTTCTTTATTTTGAGAGAGAGAGAGAGAATGAGCAGAGGAGGGGCAGAGAGAGAGGGAAAGAGAGAGAATCCCAAGCAGGCTCTGTGCTCTCAGCACAAAGCCCGACATGGGACTTGAACTCATGAACCGTGAGATCACGATGTGAGCTGAAATCAAGAGCTAGATGCTTAATCGACTGAGCCACGTAGGCACCCCTAGAGTATGTTTCTTAAGTTATAAATACCAATCCGTAGCCATAGGTTTGTGGAGTGTACTACTTATGTATAACTTAAACCGTTTCAGTCATCGAGATTTTTAACTCCCCCCTTTCTTTGAAGCTTTATTGAGGTATAATTGACACAAATCGACTACACAAATTCAAAGTTTACAATTTGATGAGCTTCAATACGTAGTGTGTACATGTGAAACCATTACTGCATTCAAGATTATGAGCATAGGCATCACCCCTGCACATTCAGGAAGATATTATTAGGGTGTCTGTGTACATATATGTGTTTTACCATATTATGTTTTATGAAATACTTCAAGCATGTAAAAGTATGTAATATGGTTTCTAATTCCATATAATGGCAGAATGAAATAGTGAGTGACCCTTCCCAGAGAATAACAATTAGAAAACCTAGACAAACTATATGAAGGCAATAGAAAGTAATTAAAAGCAGGTAGAAATGAGAGGTCACCCTTAAAGGACCATGTCTGCAATGAGTAAGCATTGCAAAGTTTGTAGCGTTTTTTTTGCCTGAGGGAGTTTCCCCAGTCCCTGGATCTCATGTGGCAGAAACCCCACAGTCTTTCTTACCAGTTTGAGGTGACAGAGGTCAGGAAGTCTAACAAAAAATGAAAAATAGGGGCGCCTGGGTGGCGCAGTCGGTTAAGCGTCCGACTTCAGCCAGGTCACGGTCTCGCGGTCCGTGAGTTCGAGCCCCGCGTCGGGCTCCGGGCTGATGGCTCGGAGCCTGGAGCCTGTTTCCGATTCTGTGTCTCCCTCTCACTCTGCCCCTCCCCCGTTCATGCTCTGTCTCTCTCTGTCCCAAAAATAAATAAACATTGAAAAAAAAACATTAATGGGGCGCTTGGGTGGCTCAGTCGGTTAAAGCATCAGACTTCGGCTCAGGTCATGATCTCGCGGTCCGTGAGTTCGAGCCCCGTATCGGGCTCTGTGCTGACAGCTCAGAGCCTGGAGCCTGCTTCGGATTCTGTGTCTCCCTCTCTCTCTGCTCATTCCCCGCTCATACTCTGTCTCTCTCTCTCTGTCAAAAATAAACATTAAAAAAAAAAAAAATTGAAAACCACAGTGTTGGCCAAAACATCTTCAGGCTCTGGACACCTCAAGCTCTCTTTCCTTAAAAATTAACTAGTGTCGGGGCGCCTGGGTGGCTCTGTCGGTTGAGCGTCCGACTTCAGCTCAGGTCATGATCTCACGGTCCGTGAGTTTGAGCCCCACGTCGGGCTCTGTGCTGACAGCTCAGAGCCTGGAGCCTGCTTCGGCTTCTGTGTCACCCTCTCTCTCTCTGCACCTCCCCCGCTTGTACTCTGTCTCTCCCTCTCTCTCAAAAATAAACATTATGGGGCGCCTGGGTGGCGCAGTCGGTTAAGCGTCCGACTTCAGCCAGGTCACGATCTCGCGGTCCGTGAGTTCGAGCCCCGCGTCAGGCTCTGGGCTGATGGCTCGGAGCCTGGAGCCTGTTTCCAATTCTGTGTCTCCCTCTCTCTCTGCCCCTCCCCCGTTCATGCTCTGTCTCTCTCTGTCCCAAAAATAAATAAACGTTGAAAAAAAAATTTTTTTTTAAAATAAACATTAAAAAAAAATTAACTAGTGTCTTTGCAAAAATATTGGCCAGGTTGTATATAAATATTAAAATATTTAAAACACATAAAATATATATATTTAAAATATATAAAATACATATCAATTAAAAAATATTAACCCAGGTCATATAGAAGTCTTTATCAGATCATATTCTACTATATCACATTCTTAGTTCTCAGATTTTCTAGCCAGGATATTCAGGTCAGCTAATTGAATAAAAGTAGGTCTAGCAAAAGCCTTTAAACAGAACACTTTGTGATTCTTCCTCTCTACTCTGGAAAAATTTAGATGATTCATGCTGATCCTAGGCCACTGGCCAGTATCTTAGATCAGCCCAATTCTTGGACAGCACAGGTCAATTTTCAGTTTCCTGCCAAACTCCCACTTCCACTCCAATGCACGCCTGTACCATAAGTATTTTCCCTACATGGTTAAGTTTGGATCAACATTTCTCTCTCTCGTCTTTTTTTTATCCTTCTAAAAATCTTTGCTTTATAATTAAAAACAAAAAAAGGCGATTTTTATTTGTGAATATATTCTGCTTTATTTCACATAATACATTGTGATTTCTCATTATAAATTATATTTCATAAAATGTGAAATATATTTTATTTCACATCATACATTAACTTGTTATTTAGGTTAGACTAAAAGAACTATAGATTTAGAGACTTATAGATCTGGAAGGGACTTAGAAATTGTGATCTTCATCATTTACGAAACAGAGCAATTGAATAGCGTGACATTGTTCTATCAGTATGGGTTTGCTCACTAGAACCGCCCTGGTATATATTGGAATTTATAGAGAGCAATAAGGAATCTAATAGAGCAATTTGGGCTTACACAAATGGGGGAGAAGGAGAGATCTGTGATGGAAGGGTCGGAGAAATAACCTGAAGCACTGGAGAAGAGGAAGAAAGCTATGGGTGTATTGCAGTGTAGACATCTGGATGCCTACCGTGTCTGATTACCAAGACCTTACAGAAATAATGGCCTCTCTTTCACTTCTGCCTTCCAAATCTTAGGCAAACTCCTGTCACTGGCAGACTGTAACCTGCAGCTCTAGGGGAGAGGATTTTGAGGAAGGTAGCTTCAGGCTTTAAGCAGGAACTGTGGCAATGTTACAAGTGAATCTGGCACAGTAGCATACCTAATCCATAGCACTCATTCATTCTGTGACTCCCCTTTCTTGACCTTTTTCCTAGACCTTAGTGTATGTGTGTCTCTACCTCTCCTGACTATCAAGTAATCCTGGAGTCTTCACATCTTCTACTTTTTCATGGAATCATTTTAGATTGCTTCTTATACCTATAGACTTTTTTTTCTAAAAGTTACTAAAACTAACACTAATTTCTGTCATGCCTATTTCCTGAATATTAAACCCTAAGTGGATTTCACTCTTTAAACATTACCTCTGCCTCATTACTCACTGGAGGAAAGACTCAGGTTGTTAGAGCTACAAACACAAATTTCATGAATAATGTAGATTTCCAGGCTTAGGAA
This sequence comes from Lynx canadensis, assembly GCF_007474595.2. Lineage (NCBI taxonomy): Eukaryota > Metazoa > Chordata > Mammalia > Carnivora > Felidae > Lynx > Lynx canadensis. Next base: position 124,314,701 of record NC_044309.1, on the reverse strand, counting down.
AGAAATCTGCAAATAAAGGCAGCATGAATAATTATACTGAAAAACTGAGAAATCTTAATATTTGCATTGCTGGATACTTTGGGACTAGATCCCAGAAGGAGGTTCGAGAATAGAATCTGTTTTCCAAATTGATAGTGGAAATGTTGATGTAGCACTTAATCTTCTGGTCTGAAGCCAGTGAGCTAAACTCTACTGATAAATAACAATCCTTATGTATCTCCTACCTTACCCGTTCACTTAACCTTCCATGACCAAGCAGATGATGAATAATTGAAACCCAACTTGGTATGTTTTTTTTTTTTTTTTAATAAACATTGTTCACTGCTTTCCAAATGATTGCATTAGAAAAACTCGACAGATTTGGATATACGTGTTTTGAGTCCTAAATGGTTGAGAAGTAATGATTTAGCATATAGAGCAATTGAATAATATATTTTTAGAGGGTATTCTTCCATTTAGCAGAAAGATACATAAATTTTAATAGTGAAATACACAATGAAAATTTATATGTGAACTGAATGAATTTTTTATTGCTAAGAGTTTTAGTCATGGCTCAAATATAAATTATGTACATATAAATGACTTATTTAATCCTGGGTTTTCTGGTCACTAATTCTTCAAATTAGACTAGTTTCATGATGTGGAATAAAATGCTAGCAGCTCAGAATTATGTGATTATTCCTATTGGGCTTCAGTACATAAAATTTGGCATGTTAGGATGACATTTGATGATGTTGTAAACAGTGGGCAAATGGATAGTATTAACTGGCCCGCTAGTTCTTGTGGGCTAGTAGTTAAATTTAAAAAAAGTGTTTTTTTTTTCCCCTAAACGTATTGGGCAAGCTAAATGTGAGATTCAAGGCTGGTAGTGAAATCAGATTTATATTAAGTAAAAATGTGAGTTCATCAGATTTACTAAAGAATTATCTTTGGCTTAAGATTTCATACGCTGCTAAAACAGAGTTGAAAGCATATGATTAGTCAGTGATATGTGAAAGTATCTATCTTAACAGGTAAATATCGGGAAGATGGATTCACCCATTGAAAAGTGGAACCTAATAATTGGCAACTTGGCTTTAAAGCAGGTAAGTGATGCAGATATTTGCCTATGGATCTTGGGTTTATACATCTTGGGTGTTACCTGTAAGAATGGAATAAATATTAGTGCTATAAAAACTACCATTTAATTGTTTCAGGGGGCTTGGGGCACCTGGGTGACTCAGTCGGGTTGAGCGTCCAACTTTGGCTCAGGTCATGATCTCACGGTCCGTGAGTTCGAGCCCCGTGTCAGCTGTGCTGACAGCTCAGAGCCTGAAGTCTGCTTCGGATTCTATGTCTCCTCTCTCTCTGCCCCTCCCCCTGTTCATGCTCTGTCTCTCTCTGTCTCAAAAGTAAGTAAACATTAAAAAAATTTTTTTTAATTGTTTCAGGGGGCTCAAAACAATTTAGTACAATGAAAAAGTGATAGAGTAAATGGATACCCATGACTGCTGAAAAGTTTTCTTTCTCTAGAAATTGATCAGGTTCTTCCAAATTTGAAAAACATGTAATTAAAATATAATATATATATGTGTAAATTTTTAATCATAAGTGTGTAAGAGAGCCAGAATTTGAGTACTTGAGTTAATAACTGTACAAATAAATATTTAGCACGTCATTGCTTAGGTACTTTTTTTTCTACTTTTTTTAAAGTAAATCTTTTTAAATTAAACTTAACCCTTTTATGTATTATGGTTATATATTTATTTAAACTGAGTTTTTCTTAATCTGTTAATATTACTCGAGCTCATCTAAATGAACACATTAAATTGTCAGTTACATATACACTAAATCATGGATTATATATGGATTATTTACAGCTCCTTCTGATCTCAGGTGAATGTCTTTTCATCTTCCACTACTTTCTACTATGCCCAAGACACAGGACTGCAGCCTCTAGTAACTCTCCAGCAAGTGGGCTTAGGGAACACTCACTATTTTAATGTTAGCTCAATTAGGACATCACGTTGAGAGGCATGGTTGCAGAAAAGTAATTTCAGGTAATGTATTTCAAAGACATAGAAATAAAATGAGTTTTGGAATGTGGGCTTAAAAGAAATATTTGTCTAGCTGCTTCTAAGATCACAGGATTCGAAATAAGAAAATCTGTGATTTAATCTGAGCTCTAACGTTCACCAGATGCATAAACTTTGTTAATTTACTTAACTTTTCTGGGCTTCCTGGCCCCCTTCTTTTAAACCATGGTATTGCATTAGAGATGTCTGTGATCTTTTCTAGCTTGAACTTGTAGGAACCTAGGCAGGGTTAATAATCAAAATATTTAACAACAAGTAAGCTACTATAAATTAAAAGTTGAAACTATATTGCATTTTAGTCTTTTAATATTCTGAACTCTTACTAAGAGTGGTAGTATAAATTATTCGTCGCATCATTCTAATAACTTCTATCTCAGCTTAATTTTTCCTTCTGTTCTTTGTACCCTTCCCTTGTCATCCTCCTTCCCTGCAGCTGTTGGTCAGGATGGGAGCCAGAGATGGCTCTGGATTCCAGTACATGGACTGGCTTCAGAGAGTCTGTGAGCACCTAGAAATTCTTCTCAAATATTGAGCACAACTGTGTTTTCATAGAGAAGAGAATCTTTACAAAGATTCTTTAAATGTCTCTTTAAAAAATAGATAAGAGCTGGAGGAGAACAAGGAATAAATCTATTTTGAGTACTATGTATCCCAAGACCCAGGAGAGCGCGCCTCCTACGTGGTAGATTCTAAATAAGTACTTGCTGGGTGAATGAATTTAAATAACTTGCCACAAATTAGGTGATAGAGCCAAGAGTCAGATTCTTATCATTTGATCATAAAATCCAGTCTCTTACCAGCACTGCCTCTGAAGTCAGACTTCAGTCGTGTGGATTGGGTACACGTTTCCGTTTCAGTCTTAAGGTTGGTATCTTCGTAGATGATCTGTGGATTAGACCGTCAGAGTCACTTTAGGTGCTTCATAAAAACAGATGCCTGGACCCCATTCCATACCCACTGGCACCAGATCGTGGCAGTTCGAGAACTCACTGCCTTAGGGAATATTAAAACCAAAATAGAGTGGCTTCTTCAAAAGGTAATGCGGCTCAGTGACCAGATGCAATCCTTTCTTCTGACTTTTGGTATGCATATTTACATAATGAAGTAAAAACTGGTTTTGAAATGAATAATTCAGTTGGACTTTCTAAAAAATTTTTTTAGGTTCAGGCAACAGTGGTTGGTTTTCTAGCAGCTGTGGCAGCAATTATACTGGGCTGGATTCCAGAGGGGAAATACTATCTTGACCATTCCATACTCTTGTGCTCTAGCAGTGTGGCAACTGCCTTCATTGCATCTCTTCTGCAGGGTAAGTGGATTTAGAAATGGCTACTGTACCGTCCTTCACTTTCAAATAATTTATTTTCCATGTCGACTATTTTTATTGAAATGATACCTGTTCATTGTAAGAACCACAGAGAAAAAAATTTTAAGTTTTATTTAAGTCCCAGTTAACATACAGTGTCATATTAGTTTCAGGCGTACAATACAGTGATTCAGCACTTCTGTACGTTACTCAGTGCTCACCATGATAAGTGTACTCTTAATGCCCTTCATCTGTTTCCCCCATCCTTCCGCCCAACTCCATTCTGGTAACTACCACCTTGTTCCCTGTAGTTAAGAGTCTGTTTCTTGGTTTGTCTTTCTCTCTCTCTTTTCCCTATGCTCTTTTGTTTTCTCTCTTAAATTCCACATGTGAGCGAAATCATACTTTGTCTTTCTCTGACTCATTTAGCTTAGCATTAATACTCTTTAGCTCCATCCATGTTGCTGCGAATGGCAAGATGTCATTCTTTTTTATGGCTGAGTAATATTCCATTATGTGTGCATGTGTGTGTATATATAAAACATATATATTTATATATATATATAAATATATATAAAACATATATATTTATATATATAAAACATATATTTATATATATAAATGTATATATTTATATATATATAAAACATATATTTGGTGTATATATATGTATACCATAATCTTCTTTCTTTATTCCTCAGTTGATTGACACTTTGGTTGTTTCCATAGTTTTGCTATTGTAGATAATGCTTCTAAAACATCAAGGTGCATGTATCCCTTTGAAGGAGGATTTTTGTATTATTTGGGTAAATACCTAGTAGTGCAGTTGCTGGATCATAGGGTAGTTTTATTTTTAACTTTCTGAGGAACCTCCATACTGTTTTGTAGAGTGGCCACACCAGCCTGCATTCCCACCAAGAGTGCAAGAAGGAGAGAAAATTTATCTACAAACTTCTAAAATATCTTATTTCACAAATACCTATATTTGTTGTATGTAAACCTTAATGTAGAACAGGCTTTCTGAGGTTGTCTCTTGGCCTTAGGTAGTCTGGTAGAGTTCCCGAATGAGATCAAGAAAAAATTCATTAGTTTCTATAAATTAAATTAATTGAGAAACTCCTTTCTGGAAATCATGCAGAGGATTTACTGGCTTGTCATTTGAGTAGCAAGGATTCCAGGAATTCTGAATTTCAAAAGCAGTCCCTCTGTTAAAATTTTTTAAAGTTTCAGATTTCAAAAAATTTTTTTTTACTAATTCTGTGGCAATACAAATATAACCATATGCTCAGCACAGTATTTTACTGGCTTTAGACTTAAAAAGCCAGAAAGTTTTTTTTTTTTAATTTTTTAATTAAAAAAAAATTTTTTTTTCAACGTTTATTTATTTTTGGGACAGAGAGAGACAGAGCATGAACGGGGGAGGGGCAGAGAGAGAGGGAGACACAGAATCGGAAACAGGCTCCAGGCTCTGAGCCATCAGCCCAGAGCCCGACGCGGGGCTCGAACTCACGGACCGCGAGATCGTGACCTGGCTGAAGTCGGACGCTTAACCGACTGTGCCACCCAGGCGCCCCAAAAAGCCAGAAAGTTTTAAAAATTAACTACATTTGGAGCACCTGGGTACCTCAGTTGGTCGAACATCCACCTGTTGATTTCAGCTCAGGTCATGATCTCACAGTTTGTGGGATCAAGTCCTGCATCAGGCTCTGAGCTGACAACATGGAGCCTGCTTGGGCTCTCCCTCTCTCTCCCCCTCTCTCTGCCCCTCCCCCCCCAAATAAATAAACTTAAAAAAAAGTTAACTACCTTAAAACTTTTCAGTTGCGGCATCATTCTTTTTATTTATTAAGAACTTAACAGTAGAGAACTAGCTTATTATGAAATTATAATCATTTTTATTTTACAGTTGTCATCTTCTTACCCTTATATCACCAGCAAGGTGAAAAATAGAAAATTCTCACGTCAGGTGATTATAAAACTGTTAAGCTAACTTTTTTGGTTAGGTTCTGGGAATTTAGAGAATCTTACTAAGATTAAGACTTGACTTCCAAAATATTTTCAAGCATTTTGTTTTGGTACTTTTATTAAGGGTAGTTTCTTGTCTATATGTAGAATTACCAGAATTCAGTGGTGTTAACACTGGCCAAAGTGGGATGAAGTTAAGCTATTGGGAAATTAATTTCTGGTTAAAAGAAATTTGGGGCACCTGGGTGGCTCAGTTGGTTAAGCGTTGGACTTCGGCTCAGGTCGTGATCTCACAGTTTGTGAGTTCGAGCCCCGCAGTGAGTTCTCTGCTGTCAGCACACAGCCGGCTTCTGATCCTCTGTCCCCATCGCTCTCTGCCCCTTCCCCCCCCCCCAAATAAAGAAACACTAAAAAAAAAGTCAAAGCATTAGCTTCTTTTACCTTAAGTTCGTTTCTGTTTTCTAATCTTGCTTCATTTAGAAATAATTGTTTAAAAGCTTTCAGTAAAAACTATTGGTATTGCCTAGGATTTTCAAAATCATAAGAATTCAGACTTTTAAAATACATGTGCTTAAAGCTTGTTACTTTGAACAATGTGTGTTCTAATTTTATGATAGTTATATGTAGAGAGAGCAGATACTATTAACCACCTTTCGTAGGTGAGAAAACTGGCTCAGGTAAGGTGACTTACCTAATTTCATCAGCTTGTTTGCAGAAAATCAGTATTAAAACCTGTTTCCTGACTCCCAGCTCTTTCCGCTGGCCCATGATGGCAAAATATTTGTTTTCAGCTGAAAAGATATGGATGGCATCCTCTCCTGGGAGAACTTTCCATGTTGATCTTTAAATGTGCTGACTTTGAAAAAAGGATTCTATGTGAGCACATCTTGATTATTACATAATACATTTTAAAAACTTTTCTATTGCTTTTTTTTTCTTTTTACAATGATATTATGGGAAAGGTAAGTCTATAGATTGAAAACATCTCCAGAATATAAGAGGTGAGAAATTATTTGAAGCAAGACAGAGATTCTACTTTTAATAATTGTGGCTTTATTGGGGTAGTAGAAAACATGGAAGTAGAGTTACTTACAAGCTCTGTGACCTTCAACAAGAATTTAAGCTCTACTCCCAAGACCTCAGTTTTATTATCTATAAAATGAGTAATGCTAGACTAAAATCATTTTGAGTCATTTTCAGTCTAAAAATGCAGTGAGATTCTGTTGTTTTTTTTTTTCCCCCTATAGCCATTTTTAGGCTTCCATACTGGTTTATGGTTAGCATATAAGTGAACTAATCTTAAATATTCTCTGCACTGCATCCTCTAAATGTTGGCATGAGAAAATCTATACAATTGAGTATGGATGTAAATGTTATCAATCCCCCTCCCCATTTCTATGATTCAAGAAAATAGATATCTAGGAGTATAAGTACACAGTCGTATTTTCATCTTCTATTCTCTAGTTGGAAGTTCATAGACAGAAACTTTGGTTTTAAAGAATATCCTTTATAAAGACTGCTTTTTGTGTTCTGGTCTCCAGTGTTCAAATTTTAATTACTTCCCTCTTAATACTTCAACGATTTTAAATAATAAAATGAAGCAAGCATTCTGGCTACCACCATGTAGACAAAGCTGTTTTTGTTGGTCTTCTTCCCAATTGCTGTGCATATAAATACGAATCACCTTTTCTTTGATATTTTCATTCCTTATTTGAGGGTTAACATAAAATCTTTGGGTTTGGTACAAATATACATTACATCTAAGACATACATGTTATTAAATTTGAAACTTCAGCTTGAATGTTATTTTACAGTAGCTTTTCAGTTCTCTAAATGTAACACTGAACTTCTCAAATCTTCTATGATCCCTACTTGGAATTTGTTGAAAGGCATTTTGCCAGAGCATTAGAGTAAAATGTTTTGTTTGCTTTAGTCAGCTTATCTAAGCAGTCTAACTGGAAATGATGTACTCACTGTTTGTCTAGCTTTTATATTTCAGTATTTAGGGGATTGATTTTCTCTAAATCATAGCATAAAAAGTAATGAGTTTTCTTTCTTCCAGGAATAATAATGGTTGGGGTTATTGTTGGTTCAAAGAAGACTGGCATAAATCCTGATAATGTTGCTACCCCCATTGCTGCTAGTTTTGGTGACCTCATAACTCTTGCCATATTAGCTTGGATAAGTCAGGGTTTGTACTCCTGTCTGGGTAAGTTGACTTGATATTAAATATAATGTGCTATTCAGAGTCTCTTTAAATAAGTAATTGTTGCAACAGTGCTGTGAACCCCTGGTGGCCTTCACCTGCAGTAGAACTCTGGTTGAGACTGATTAGAACAATAACTGCCATTTGTTGTATACCTACTATGTGTTGTGGTTCTCATATATTTTTCTCCTCACATTTTTTCCCTCTTTTTATGGAGTTTAAAACTCTCTAAGATAAGGATTATCATCTCTAATTTCAGACGAGAAAATTGTGGATCGTAGAGGCTATACATGTTACTCCCTACTGGTAGGAAAGTTGACCACGGGCCTAGTATTCTATGAATTCTGCCCTTTTGCTAACTGTGTAGCCAGTGAGGAGTCAACCCTCAGTATTCTGATATATGCATTGTACTAGTGTCCCAGGGCATAAGGTTAGAACAGTGCTTGAAATTTAGTGATTGTCCCCACCCCCCCCATCAGAAACCAACATGGCAATTACTAACAACTAAAAAGTCACCATGAAAATGAGCCTGAATGCTGTGTGAAGTTGGAGACATCTTATATAAGATTCCTGATAATAGTAATAGATTACATATGGAATCTAATGAATCCTTTTAATGCAAATTTGTACTTTGGGATTATTGTTAATGTAAATGAATATGATTTGTGAGCATTGGTTTAGTGCTAAAAGTTGTTTATGGTTTTATTTTTAGATGCCAAATTGAAAAAAGTAAAAGAGAATAGAAACCCACAGAATTCTACAAGAAAAAAAAAAAAAAGATAGTTTATAAGCTGAACCAGAAGCAAACATTTATTCATATATCCTCATATGATCCATGAATTCTATACAGTTTATGGTATAAGTCTAAAGTACCTTTGGTTTGAAGAAGTAAGGATCTCATGTATGTTTTTGAACTAAAGAAAAGACTTTATTTAACCTAACAAAAGCAGGCGTTTTACTACTTTTGGAGATATTAAGGGAAGCTTTGTTTAGTATATAAAATTACCTTAAATTATTTAATGAGTGGCATGAAATTAGTCAATAAGACATGATGTATATGTTCAAGGAAGGGCCTTCTCATTTAGAAGATGACGTGTGTCCACTTGATGTAAGATAGAAGACAATACATGATCAATGACCTCCATGTAAGATCTTGTTCCCATAGGTCTTGGGTTTTCATTATTGTGAAATATGCAAGGAATGACGTGTGTGCAAGTATGCTCAGGGTAATTAATGTTCAATCCTTCTTTCTCCCAGTCAAAGTACAGAAAATGAGTAATGTTATTAAAAGGATAATCTTCTTTAGTTCATATTGTTAGAGTGATAACTGGTCATATTTTTCTCTATTATACAGTTTAGAAATTCATACTGAAGTCAAGGATTGAAATAGTAGCTTTGGCTAGTTTTAGAGAACATGACTTAATGTTCTTCACCTACCTACTCTATTAGACTCCTTCACCCATTCACAGGCAGGTAGCTGGACGACTTGGAGGCCTCACCTCCCCAAAGGAACAGATTAACTGCATTGGGGAAGGAGGCGGTCATCAATAGGCTGGATCCCAAAAGAAAAAGGAGATGAATTAGGCATGGCTAGTGCCCCTTTCCCTAGTCTTACCAATTAGACCAGTCTCTCCCACTGTGAGGAGGAGGTAAGAGAAAGGAAAGGGGAAGCACAAGGGGGTAAAGGGTTTCTTAGTATTATTCCATAGGTCTTGCCAAGACCCTTGAGGGTGGGGTGGGGATGGGGCTGGAAGGTTGGTAGTGGTTCTTGGATGGGTTCCCTTATATACACAAAAAGAAAGGTACGTTATTTTCAGACTTGGAAACCTATATTAACATGAAGTCATTGTAACACATTTCCCAGCTGCTGGTATCTCCTCAATCGAAGTCCCAGTAGTAAGAAAATAAGCAAGAGAATGCTATTGAAGAATGTCATAACAAATATTACAATTGTTACAGTGATACAGACTTAACATTATGATATTGCAGAAGATAAATCAACTTTTGGGGAAGTAATGTGTACTGACTTAAAATAAGGTGTGTGTGTGTGTGTTTTTTTAAATCACTCGAGTGATGAACTTCTTACAAAAGACTAAATCATGTGTTACTATCTAAAGCTTTCACTATTTTGAGGGTTGTATGTGATACATTAGTAGTTTAGCTAGATGAATAAAAAAAAGGAAAATAGAATGATTTCTATTTTGAGAAATAATTTTATTGTTAAACATTGCTTAGGCTTTTCTGGGCCTTTACTTGTTTTGTGGAAGTTAGCTCAAAGTAATTCAAGATGAATTAATCAAAATAGGTTCTTTACATTTTACCTGTCACTTATTTCCCTAAAGTGCTATATATATATATATATATATATATATATATATATATATATATTATTATTATTATTATTTTGATGGGCTGCTGATTGATTCCATAGTTGATTTAACAGTGAAGGGTTTTTCTGGGGTCAGTGTTGGATTATAACATGTCTACATTGTGAGCACTAGGGGGCCTCATAAGATCATTATAGTATTTGTGGTATTCAGGATATAAAGATTAGGAACAGTCTCATTTAAATTCTGAGGCCTCATTCATCCTGCTGAGATACCTGATTCTTGGAAACAAAGTTTAATTCTTGAGCTACATTGGAAACACTTAGCAGTCTTTAGAGATAAGAGGATTTCATGGCAGCCCTGGGCTTCTGTTACGAATAGAGGCCATGGGTTCCATAGGTCCCAAAGAACTGACTGGGCTGTGAAAAAAGCCTGAGTTAGTTCCCCACCTCTAATTTTGGATACTTAGAAATGACTTTGAACAGCTCCCCTCTTGTCTTGTTTGTTTTGATGCATGTACTGAAGCTCACTCTACGTTACTTCAATGTGTTACTTTTCCTTTGGTCCTGATAAAATTTGCTGATTTTTGATGTTCGAAGTAAAGACGGGATTTTCCCTCTTTTTACCGCTCCAGTTCTCCCCTAAAAGGACAAAATGAGCCCAGAGCTTTGTTTGTTCCTATTGACTTTATTTTGTGTAGTCACCTAAGTTTTTGCTGCTCATTTAACAAAGTTGAAATTTTATGTTAGCCTGGTGTTTAGGCCTCTGGGAGTCAGCAGAAACTTTCCTGTGATTGTTACTCCTGCCAGACTCAGCCAGTACCAATTCTCATACACTGTCCATGATTTTTCTCTTTTCTTTCTTACATCGTTCCCTTTCCCTCCGTTAAGGCCAGTCAGTTTTCATTTTTCAATGCTAAATTCATACGTGTCCCTAATGTTAACTGATCTTTTCCTCCTCTGGATTCCTGTAGCATTACACTGATACTTCTAACATTCTTTGCATTTTATGGATCATTATAGCTTTTTGTGCATATGGTATTAAGGAAATATTGGAAGAATATCTTGCCTTAGCAGAAAGTATCAGGGGGATTAATATCCCTAAGGAAAAAATTTAAATGGCAGAAAATGGCTAGGAAAGATCTCGAAATAGAAGAGAAAATAGAAAGTTAGTTTAGAAAGTAATCTAAGCTCTGGACTATGATATGCTTTGGTATGACTTGCTGAGAAAATATAAAGGTATTTATTCATTCACACAGTAATGTTTGAATAATAGTAACTTTTGAAAGCTATTAAAAGAATAATGTTAGGCCAGTAACCGAAACATCTATACACAGTGATTGTTGCCCTCTCTTTCTTGTTTGCATACTTTTAAGAGGATTTTAAAAATGTTTATCAGTTGTTTATACCTGCATGGCTATCTAATTCTTGTATGTACGTGATTTTACTGATTTGAGAAACTGTCAACTTTTCTTCTTTAGACAAGATTTGAGCACAATGTTGACTGATTTCTCATTCTTCGAGGTTAACTTTTAAAAGATGGCTTAGTTGGGGCCATAAGGACAATAACAGTCAGCCTCAGGTTGCTTCAGTCTGGAAGCTAACAGGGATGCCAGCTAGTTATTTACAAGACATTCTAGAATATCATGGCCTTGCTATGAGTGGTGATATGAGTAGAATCTAAATCTGTCTTGCCTGTCACTCTTCTTCAGGTATTTTCAGCACCGTCTTGGTTTAGAATGATCACTGGAAGGTCAAGTTAGTGAGAAAATTCTGATAGTTATAACAGAGGGCATTTAAAAAATCGGCAACTTACAGAGCCCATTGCTTTGTTGCTCACGCAGAAACAGGTGCCATATAAAAATGTCACTCAGAGCAGTTACATATTTCAAAAAAATTTAGGGTAAGAATAATGGATGTTATTAATGAAGTTACGTAACAGTAGTTGCAAAATGCCACCAACAGTCTAATAAAAGGTGAAAGCCATGAGTCCAAAAGGTGGCTGTTATGGTTGGTAGTTCAGTGTTACAGCAATTTGAACCACTTGAGCTGTGTTCATCCCACTTTTCCCTGGTCAACTTATATCACAGGGTCAATACTAATGCACACAGACATTTATTGGGCTTCAAATTCTGCAGAGCTTTATCTGAACACCTGTGTTCATTTCCTATTGCTTCTGGGACAAATTACCGCCGACTCTGTGGCTTAAAATAACAGAAATCAATTTTCTCACAGTTCTGGAGGCCAACAGTCTAACGTGACTCGCACAGGGCCAAAATCAAGGTGTCCGCAGGGCTGGTTTCTTCTGGAGATTTTGGGGGGAAATTCCTTTGCTTGTCTCTGATCTTCTGGCATTTGGGTTCACCCTAATAATCCAGACTAACTTCTGCATTTCAAAACACTTGACTTAATCACATCTGCAAAGCCTCTTTTGCCCTATAAGGTAATATCCATAGGTTCTAGGTTTAGGATGTGGATTTCAGCCAACTAAAACACCCATTGTGATCTACCCAGAAATTAATACAAAATATCATTTTGACTAGGATTATTTAAATGTATTTCCTATAGAAGGAAGACGTTATTTTAGATTTTGGTATTAATGCAGAAGTTCACAGTTGGCTTTTAACTGACCATTTTTTCTCACCAATTGTGTCACTCATGGTTTTCTGAAAATAATTCCTTAATTTTATGACATCTTTAAAACACCAATATATCCCACAAAGAGAAGTGTTTTAGAGACTTCTCTTTTCTTATATTTAGCCATCAGGATTGGGTTAGATGTTAGCCAGGGAAAAGATAGGAAGGTCCTATATAATGATAATTTGGTGGGAATGGGCATGTTAGGTTTCTCAGGAAATTGAGATAGTAATGATTTATAGTAAATCAGTTTTAGTAATTTTTATTTTACCATGGCTTTCCCACCTTTTTAATGTTTACATTTTCTTCGTACTTGGAGATACTTTTTAAGCTTATAAAATAGTTGCAAAAATTAAAATAGTATTAAATATCTTGCATACCCTGGACTCAGATTCACTTAATGTTAACATTTTACCCCATTTACTTTGTTTTTTATTCTTTGTCTCTATTTCTCTATATGTTTTTATATATATGTATGTATATATTTTTTCTTTGTCTTTAGGACAGAGACTTTTTTTTTTTTTTTTGAGAGATAGCACATACATTTGCAAGCTGAGGAGGAGCAGAGTGAAAGGGAGAGAGAATCCCAAGCAGGCTTGATCCACACCCAGTGGTGACGCAGGGCTTGATCCCATGACCCTGAGATCATGACCTAACCTGAAATCAATAGTCAAGTGCTCAACCGACTGAGCTACCTAGACACCCCAGGACATTGACATTTTTGAAGACTGTAGTTGCCTCTCCTTTTTTTTCATTATTAGAATTTTTGAAAATTGAGATACAATTTATATTCCACACTGAATTAATTCACCTTTTAAAAGTGTGCAGTTCAGTGGTTTTTAGTACATTCATAAGATTGTACAACCTATTATTAATAGAACCTATGTTCTATTCCAGAAGATTTTCATCACCTCATAAAGAAACCGTTAGCTGTCACTCCCCAGCCCCTGTGACCAGTAATCTATCTACTTATGGGTTTGCTTGCTTGCCTGTTCTGGACGTTTCCCCAAAACGGATGACCTTTTATATCCAGCTTCTTTCAATGAGTATGCTTCGCTTGTGTTGTAGCATGAATCAGTACTGAATAATATTCCATGTGTAAATATACCACATTTTGTTTATCCATTTACCGTTCCATGGACATTTGGGTTCCTTCCACTTTTTGGCTATTATGAAAAGTGAACATTCTTGTACAGGTTTTTGTGTGAACACATGTCTTCAGTTCTTTTGGTAGTTACCTAGCAGTGGAATTGCTGGGTCATATGATAACTGTTTAACTTTCTGAGGAACTGTCCACTCATTATTTTTAGTTTATTTACTGAGAAGTTTCCGCCCACTTTGAAAGTTCAAGCAATGACCCTGGGGTTGAGTTGGTAGGTGCCTCTTTCAACGGCAGATGTCCTTCCAAAGATTTAATGTTGAGAAGAAATTAAAAGCTGAGCATAGTGCTCCTTTTTTGACCTAAAAATGAAGTTCTAAGATGGTCTGACCTAGCAGAATTGTTCTTTTCATTTGTGTTTAGTGGATTTTGCCTTTAGTTTTCTGCTTGATCCTATAAAGAGATTGTTGGCAACCTTAGTTGTTTTAAGAGGTAAGAATGCCTCCTAATTGGGATGTTATTTAACATAACATTAATGTTTAACATTAACATTGTTAATGTTTTAACAAGGAGAACTGGGAATCCGTTCAGTAAAGGTTTTTTTTTTTTTTCAACCTTTTATAAAAATTCATGGAGAAGATGACACTGTGTAGCATTAGTCATATCCCTGTAAATGGGAGAAAATATTTAATGGATTTTGTTAGCATAATTATTTTGAAGATGTGATCTAGATAAAGCCATGAGAAAATTTGGTTGGATATTAGTTTAATATTTATAGTAATTGTTTGTTCCTATCTGCTAGGAAAAAAAAAATTGAGTTTCTATCTAGTTCAAACATCTTTAGTCATAGGCAAGAAGATCTTTAAATATTTTAAGATGAGGAAATACAAAGTTCAATTAAAGATAAGAGTCTGGATAAGGATTGAAGAATTTTGTGAGATGCCAGAAAAATTTAGTAACATATAACTGAAATCTAGGACTAGAAGCTACAAGGACTGTGAGTTCAAGGCTGTCTTTAAGGTATAAGGTGAGGCCTCTACTATACACAATAAGTATTAGAATCATTGAGAAGAATCCAGGAACGTCCTGGCTGAAATCTCCGATAATAGTAAAACCTTGGTCAGCTAAAATGATATTACCAAAAATGTTTTGGGGTGTCACTGTTTTAAGAAGGGGTAGGCAACTTGTATTCCTGGGGATATTTAGAATTGACTATAAAAATATTTGAGAATCAGACTCATGGTATTAACAGTTTTATGCTGAAGAGGCAAAACATGGATTTTTTAATATACTTGTAACTTAACCCATTAGAGAAACACATCAGTCTTCTAATTCTGTCTTAAATTTGTAATTAAGTAATTGACTTATTCTTGTGATTTTAAATATAAATGTTCCCAAATTTGTATGCATTATATAAAAATTTATGAAAACTTAAAGACTTTCTGTATCTGTACATTTAATTTGCTAGGTTTATAAAGATTGTCATAAGTACTTGGAAACTTTTGAGAGACATGAGAAATGTCTAAGTACAACAGAGTATCTCAGAGTATTTAAGTTTGTAAATGTGACTAAATATTATTCCAAACACTGAAAAATAATTTTTGGTTGGGTGCTACACATTGTGATGTAATACCATTAAGTGCTCAATTGTTTTGGTTTTCTTTACAGAGTGTTTAATTTTATTCTTGTAGGCAGGTAATTGTGGATTAGCTTGAGCCTTACGAGGCATGGTTTCAAGCTTTATTGGAGTGAATCTTGAGTAGACTTTATGCTAGGGCTGGCCCTACTACTAAGATGTGACCCTTCTCAGGTCTTTACTAAATCTTCTCAGTATTCAAAGAGGCCTCTCTTCTCTACAAGATTAGCTCTTGAATGACTTCCAGCCCTTTGTAAACTCTGGGAATTTTTCAGTTTACGACTCCCCAATTATTCTTGGCCTGGCCTTGTGGAGTTCACCCCATGCATGCTTGACTTAGTATTCAGTTCACAAGCTCTTTCTCTGAGAGCTTCCTCTTCTCTAGTATTTTGTCCTATAAATTCCTGCTGCCCTATCATCACTCTGCTTGAGTTTTCCCTTCCTGAGCTGTGGTCTGGAATGTGCCTTAAGTCAAAGAGCTGAGGCTGTTATAGGGCTTATCTCATTTCTTTCCCTTCTCTCAGGGATCACAGTTTTCCAATGCCTGTTGTCTAGTGTCTGGTGTCTGAAAACAGTTCATATTTACCCATATCTATCTATCAATCTACCTCTTTCATTTCTGAAAGCACTTAAAATTTTGTTCAGAGGTGATATGTAGCATGTCCACAAAGCAAGACAAATAACTAAGCTCAAAGTCAATGAGACAGAGAAGGATATTCACTTTATAGGAAAATATAACAAGAATGGAGAGACAGTGAATAGTTGTGATCAAGTAAAACAGTTTACCACAAAGGGGTTGTAACAAAGTCCTGGCAATCTGGTATCTCAATGTGTTCCAAATAGCAAGATGTTAATGATAATGGCCATGATAATTATGACAATAGTAAGTGTTCAATAAATATTAGCTAGGTGCCTGGGCACTATTGTACTTACGTGTACTAATTCTCTTAAGACTCACAATAACCCCATGAAATAGGTACTATTATTGTTGCCATTTTATAGATAAGGAATTTGAAGTTTATAGAAATTAAATTTCTTGTCCAAGGTAAGTTGTCACACTTAGATGTGAAACTAGGTGGTCTGGCCAACCTATGGTTAACATGGTGTACTATATTCTGTCTTAGAATATTAAGGGTTCTGAGAAGTGCAGCAGTGAAAAAATGTGTTTAACTTTATTAAACTTAGTTTTCTATTTTATTTTGGAGCTTGGAACACTATTCAATATGGGGATATCTGTTATCAATTGATTGGCCAATACTCCTTGGAATGCTTGCACTATAAGATCTTTGTGGGTCAAAACAATATCCCATTTGACTCGAGAGTTAAGAGTACTAACTTTGGTGTCAGATTCCATTTCCCCCCAACTCTTGCTGTCTCTTAGCCATGTTCTTAAGGTCCAAAGCTTCAGTTTTCTTCATAAAATAGAAATGACAGTGTCTACCTCATATTTGTGAGGATTGTCACATGAGTTGATGTGTTGAGTTGAAAGTGTTTAGCACAGTACTTGGTAAATAATAGAAGCCAAATAAATGTTAGCTTTTTTACTCTTGTTCTTACTGTTTATTATTATTATTATTATAATTATTATTATTATCATCATTATTATTGCAGTTCTCATCTAGCACAGATAGCTAATTCCGTAAATGTTTGTTGAATTAATGTATTAGTTTTTGGTTACATTATTTAATATTTTTACCTTATCTACTGTTTTAAATTTGTTTGAAGTTTATAGAAAATATAGCATGTGAATATGTTGGATAACATCCTATCTTCTGGGAAACTTCTACTTTTAATATCTACATTTGCTCCATGGTTAGAAGAGAGATTGAAATGTTGTCTCTTTTTTAATTTTAGAGAGGTATTACTACATTTCTCCATTAGTTGGTGTCTTTTTCTTGGCTCTAACTCCTATCTGGATTATAATAGCTGCCAAACATCCAGCCACAAGGACAGTTCTCCACTCAGGCTGGGAGCCTGTCATAACAGCTATGGTTATAAGTAGGTTAGTATTAAAATGTGTGTGTGTGTGTGTATCTATCTGTGTGTTCTATATGCCTGCATCTGTGTATACATTAAAACATCATTTCTTGGTTCAGTCATTTTATATACTCACATCTTTATTATCACATGTAATAGAGCTATTAGTCACAGGAGTTCTTGGAATGAGTAGACATACCTCATTTTGCTACCAGTTTCAAACTTTTCTCCAGTCAAATCCTTACCAGACTGACGAGTAAGGTTTAGTGGTGTGTGTGTGTGTGTGTGTGTGTGTGTTAGCCTGACATTATTTATTTTTAATAGTAAGTTGCTCACATAAGTATCAGACAGCCTTAGAAATGGACGTACCATTTGACTACTTCTCCTTCTAGGACTTTGGCAGAACATAGGGATGTAATTAAGGATATTTGCAAATGATTAAGTTGTACGGGTCCTCATCACAGAGGAACTTTTAATAACAAAAGAAGAGAGAGACCATCGTAGCGGTCTCAGCAACCAGGTAGTGATCAAATAAATTATGGTATAGTCACGAAATGGAATATTCGCTGCTAAAAATAACACTGCAACGTTTCTGTTAACGTGGAAAGATGTTCATTATGCCTTTGGTGAAAAGAGCCAGCTAGAAAAGGGTATGAATTTCCTGTTAAGCATGGTATATTGACACGCATTTACTGTCTTCCTTCCTGAAACTACTAAAATGACAGTAATAGAACAGAAAAACTGTAAAACCACAAAAGCAGAAGGGGAGCAGAGAGGACAGCAGGTGAGAGATTCAACAAAATTAGTAAAATAGGAATCAGATGGATGACTTTTAGCTGAACCACCAGAATGGAAAAGGATAAAGCCTAACCTCCAGCAGGGTGAGGGGACACCCATAGGAAGCGAGCTGATCTAAGCCTCAGAAACCCAGAAACGTGGAGAAATTGGAGGCACTAAGTACTTCTCAAAGCTGAAATGGAGAAGATTGGTTGAAAATTTATGTGAGAAACAATTAGACCCTCAAAGCCCTTCTCCAGCTTGACCACCCAAGTGACTGCCCCCTCCCACCTTGGCAAAAGACAAGAATTAACTCTGGAGAGACTAAATCAGAGAAGCTGTGGATTAAGAAACACCTGCACAAGTGAGGGTGTGGATTAAGCACTGTATGGAAAGTAGGAGTAAGTGAAAATCTAGATGCCCAGCAGTGAAAACCCTATCCCACTTCTTTTTCTTTGCTCATGGAATGCTGGTAGTCAAGCCTATACCCCCAGGCAAAAAAATTAGACTAATTCCCTCCTGGGGTAACTCATCAGCGCCAGAGAGCCAGAGAAAAACTCGGTGGTTACTGACCCTTGTGGGTCCTTGAGTGAAAGAGCTACCTGACCATTCTTCAGGAGGCTCACCTGCTGACGAGTGTGCTCTGCAATGCCCTTTACAGAGGAGCAGACAGTAAAAGGATCACCAGACATTTGATTAAGGCTTCTAACATGAAAGACAGAGACCAGAAAAACGGCACTCAAAGAAAGTGCAGGGATAGTTGAAAGACCTCAAAAACTCTCATCAGTGCTCTTAAAGCAATAAGAGAATCTATGGCATCCATAATGTAAGAACAGAATGTTCTAATAAGGAGGATTTGGAAAAGCAGGAAGAGCTCTTGGGAACGAAGAATATATATAAAGAGCAGAAACAAATAAGCAAACAAAAAACTGAGTAGAAAAGTTAGAAGACAGAGCTGAAGAAGTGTTCTGGAAAATAGAACAGAAAACAAAGAGGCGGGCAACTGGAGGTAAACAATAAGAAGAGATTCTCGAAGAAATATTGCAAGAAAATTCCCCAGGACTGAAGACCACAGGCCTCCAGATTGAAATGGCCCACTGAGTACCAAGCACAGTGAATACGAGGAGGGCCCCAAATCATAAATTTACTATAAATCCCAAAATCTCCTGGAGAGAAAAGACAAGTTACATATAAAGCATTGGGAATCTGAATGATGTCCAGTAGCAACACCGGAAGTGATTCCTTCAAGAAAGTTCTGAAGGGAGATTATTTTGAACACAAAGTATGGTTGCAGTATCAGCCAAATGGAAGAATGGCATCCATTCAGACATGTAGGATCTCAAAAACTTTGCTTCCTATGTACCCTTTCATATGAACGCTGGTAGAAGATACGGTCTATCAAAATGAGGAAATAAATCAAGGAAGATGACATGGGCATGAGGAAACCCATTCCATGAGACCTTGTGGTTCATTTTTCTCTGATGTAGATTGCTTTTTTCCTGGAAGCTTCAGGCAATAGGGTCCTATGAAATGTTGGGACTTTTTCAAAGACCCAGCGTGGGAGATTGAAGTTCAGGTTGACAGCTGTGTATCAGACCTAGAGGCAACCGTCCAGGTTGGCAGGAGGACAGTGGGCTCAAGGAGGAAGGTCTCTAAGAAAAAAAAAGCAGAATTGATTGGTTGCCAGGTGACTTTGACTTATTCAGAGGCACTTCATTAACTTTGTTAGAAATTTGAGGCTGAATTAGTAGTAAGTACCTTAAAAATTAGGAAAAATATGGGACAGAGCAACAAGTAACAGTGGGGAAATCCAATGAGACTTGGTGGTCCTTCTGTGAATAATGATTCCATTGTCACAATAAAGTAAACCCTAAATACTCCACCCAGAACTACAGAACCAAGTTGGCAGGATACGGGGAGGAAGGGATTTATGAATGGTCTTAGGTGGAGAGAGAAGGGCAAGTGAGACTAAATCCTCATCCGTCATAGTGGAGGTCATTAGGTAAGTGTCTAAAATTAAAATCAAGAAATCACAGTATAAACATGCTATCTGGAAATACAGAATTAAATGCCAGAGGAAACAGCTACAGAAGTTGAAAAAAAATTTACTGGGGCAGAACAGGTTTTGGGGGCAGGGGCCAGGGGCTATGTAATAGGCTTTGCGGCACTCTCACTTTTTAAATAATGTACATGTGTTTATTGGATAAAATCAAAATTTGATAAAAGTGAAGAGAGAACTACTTTTGCAATGTGGGTTTTCATTTTTAAAAATCTAAGTGTTTAAAAATGTCTGGGAGTCTAGCTACCAACATACTAACAGTATAACTCTGAATGATGTCATGATAGTTGATTTTTATTTTCTTCTTTTTGTTTGTATTTTCTAATTTTTCTATATTTTGTTATCTGGGTCATAAAAACATTTTAAAATGTGTTTTAGCAAATATTCATGTTACAGTCGCAGCATGAACCTATGTGTTTTGGCACAGAGATTTATTCTTTAATACATAACTAGTTCTATGAAATATATACATATTTTAAATTAGAGCTTAAAATATGAAAATACTGCTAAGGATGACTATTTTTGGACTTTACAGTGTAACTTTAATTTTTAAAAAAATTTTTTTAGTTTATTTATTTATTTTGAGAGAGACAGATAGCACAAGTGGGGGAGGGGCAGAGAGAGAGGGAAAGAGAATCCCAAGCAGGCTCAGTGCTTCCAGCAAAGAGCCCAACGTGTTGATGTGGGGCTCAAACCCACGAAACCGTGAGATCGTGACCTGAGCTGAAAACAAGAGTCAGACGCTTAACCAATTGAGCCACCCAGGTGCCCCTATAGTGTAACTTTTAATGGGAAATTCTAGTAATTTAGGCATATTAAGTCACAATTCATTTATTTTACTAAAAAATTAATAAAGATTTAATAAATTCCTAATGTTCGCTGTCAAGTAGTGGTAAGAATATTTTGATCTGATATTTTGACAATCAATTCCATTCTCTGATAACATGTAGTTTATTTTTGTGTGATGTAGATTGCATTTTCCTAGAAAATTTAGGCAGTACGACCCCATGGAGTATTGGGACTGTTAATGTTTTATAGGGCTTAGACCAAGAAACTGAAGTTAACCAATTAGTAATGGTCTTGAAACTTAAAAAAAACCCTCGGAGCTCCATTGAGACATTGAAGTTGAAGGCCTGCTTCTATGTAGCTATATGTTATTTTTCCAGACCTCCATTCTGAAAATCAGCCCTTTCTATGCTACAGCTCATTATTTCAATTTACCAGTGATAAGATTATTTATATGTATATATATATATAGTTTTAACACCATAAAAATGATCCATTTAATGCTTTGTTAATTTCATAAATGAAGAAATATTCTTTTCAAAACTAGATTTTAGGGGCGCCTGACTGGCTCAGTTGGTAGAGCATGCAACTCTTTTTTTTTTTAATCTATTTTTTTTAATGTTTATTTATTTTTGATAGAGAGAGAGAGACAGAGTACAAGCAGGGGAGGAACAGAGTGAGAGGGAGATACAGAATCCAAAACAGGCTCCAGGCTCTGAGCTATCAACACAGAGCCTGATGCAGGGCTCAAACCCACGAACTGCCAGATCATGACCTGACCCAAAGTCGAATGCCTAACCGACTGAGCCACCAGGTGCCCCTAGAGCATGCAACTCTTGATCATGGGGTCAGAGTCATGAGTTAAAGCCCTGTGTTTGGTTTAGAGCTTACTTAAAAAAACAAAACAAAACAAAAAACAAAACAAAAAAAAACCCTATTTTTTAAATTATAAGAGCAATAAATACACATGGTTTTAAAAAATTAACAAATACAGAAGGATATTAAATAATCATCAGTCTTTTGTCTGCCCCTCCACCCAGAGATGGACATTGCTAATAATTTCTTATATATCCTTCCAGAAATTTTAAAGCACTTAAAGCATATTCTTTTCCTTTTTATGTTTTTTATTTTTTCATGTTTTTATTTGTTTTTGAGAGAGAGACAGAGACAGTGTGTGAGCAGGAGAGGGTCACAGAGAGAACGGGGGAGACGCAATCTGAAGAGGGCTCCAGGCTCTATCAGCACGGAGCCAGATGTAGGGCTCGAACTCACCAACAGTGAGATTAGACCTGAGCCGAAGTCGGACGCTTAACCGACTGAGCCACCCAGGTGCCCCTATCTTCTTTTCCTTTTTACAAGGAACACATCTTGGAGATCAGAATGAGAATGGAAACAGAGGGCTACTGCTCATGCCATGTTTTATTTTCAACATTTCACTGTTGACATTGATTTTTACTTTGAATATTTTTCCTTTTTATTGTTTTTTAAATGTCTGAAATGTTTACTTTTAAAAGTAGAGGTGTTTGTATGTAAAGAGCAGCTTTAAATTAGTGTGTTTTCTTTTCTCTTCCCTAAACTGTGTGATTTTCTTCCAGCATTGGGGGCCTTATTCTGGACACAACTGTATCTGATCCAAACTTGGTGGGGATTGTTGTTTATACACCGGTTATTAATGGTAAGAATGAGATACACTGTTTCACGATGACAACAAATCATTACATACTCCTAGGCACTAAGGAGAATCGTAGGGTTCAGATTTTAAGACGTGTATCTTCCCTTCCCTTCCATTCTCTCTCCAAGCCCAGGGTGGTATCTGGGGTAGAAATGATGTTCCCTGTTCTCAGTATGCACAACACATTTTTGAAAAAAGCTGTTTTTTTACTCTTACCACTTGATCTTAGCTTGAGAATCAGGCATACCTGATTTTTGAGGTTAACATAGCAAAATATGACATTTCAGTTCTGGATTATCACTGGCTTTGGGTTATGTGCTCTGTCCTGTTTTGTTGCTGCCTCTGTCAATTTTTATGGATAAATTAGAGTAAGCTAGGTGTAAGCATTGCTTAAGTCAATGCAGTCCATTAACATCTATCACTCCTCTGTGGGTCCCTTTAAAATCTGCCTTATGTTTTTTTTTTTTTTCTTACCTATAAAGTGGGAACTGTAATACTTAGGTTCACAGGGTTTCTTGTATCTATTCCATTTAATAAAATAATTTTAATCCAGCTATACTGACTTTTGGGCTGGCTCATTAAATTGGATTTTAGTATAACCTACACCAATATAACTTAAAAAGTAATTTTACCTGAGAGAAAACCTGTCATAGGATATGCTACACATTTAATATAAACTGCTTTTTATATTTATGTGTAAGAAAATAAATATGTTCTATGAAGGCAAGTTCTCCAAAGTCTAACTTCATATCTAAAATGTCAACTGAACATTTACATTTCTGTGTAGCTATAAAATGTCTGTAAAGAAATTTCCCCTTGGGGTGCCTGGGTGGCTCAGTCGGTTGAGTGTCTGACTTTGGCTCAGGTCATGATCTCACAGCTTGTGAGTTCGAGCCCCAAGTCGGGCTCTGTGCTGACAGCTCAGAGCCTGGAGCCTGTTTCAGATTCTGTGTCTCCCTCTCTCTCTGCCCCTTCTCCACTCATGCTCTGTCTCTCTCTGTCTCTCAAAAATGAATAAACATTAAAAAACAAAAAAGAAAGAAATTTCCCCTCTAGATCCCCTTCCCAATTTTCCTAGTGCCACACTCCTCCCCATCATCCACCCTTAAAATCATGGCACCATCAACCTGGCCCTTCATCCTCTTTGAATAGACATGACCAAACCTTGTCTATTCACCCATTAACGTAATTCACTTCTTCTCTTACTTATACAACAACAGTCTCAGCATTGTAGTCTGCTGATATCTCACTTCAGCCATCATTGAAGTAACAAAGTAGCTTTCCTGACCCACTCCCTATTCAGTGCCAATTAAATGTCACTAACAGACTAGTCATCCTTAAACATTGTTTTTATTACATCAGACTTAAGATGATGAACTTATCAGTGGTTTCCTCCTACCTGTCAAATCAAGTTTGAATTCTTCTGCTTCGCTTTTCAAGGCCCTCTATATGCTCTTGGCTGCGTACAACTTTTTCCTTTATCTTTCTAACCGGATTCCTATTTGGGGGCCCCACAAAGATCTAATTTCCACTGCTTGGAATGATTACTGCTTTTCTTCCACCTGTTCCAATCCTATTCAGTGAATATTAGTTGATGAGGTCACTAGCATAAGTTTTACTCACTAATGCCATTAGAGCTGTATTGTCCAACATTTCAGTGAAAAATGTAAATTACAACAATACTGTCATGAGTAAGGTTTTAATCAGTATTTCTGTTATTTCACTTTAATCAGTATTTCTGTTATTTCACTTTACAAAAGAAATAATTTTAGAGCTTCATTGAAGTGCTCTTCTTGGAAGCCATCATATTACACGGCAATACAATCTTTTTTTTTTTTTTTTTTTTTTGTATCCCAGTAAGTAAATCTCTTAGCTGCGTATCACAAGGAGCTCACTTCATGTTAAATTCCACTCTTTAAAGACATTGACAGAGAAGATTAATTCCATGGTCCTCAAAAAAGTGGAACTTTTGAGAATTGAATTTCATTTTAAATGTGTTAGAGGATGTGCTATTTAAAGGACCCCTGTGTATCATGACCATCATCATGACCATCATCATTTACTAACTAGTGAGTACCTACTGTGTACCGGGTAACTTGCAGGTCCTTTATGCACGTTCGTATCATTTAATCCTCCCAATAAGAAAGTAATTTGTCCAGCATCTCATATCTAGTAAGTGGTAACTCAGCATTTACCCAGATCTGCTTGATTCCAAAGCCTGTGATTTTTTCCCTCTCAAAATAATTGCAAATTTATCTGTTTTATTAGATACAAGAATACACACTTTGTTTAAAGTAAGGCATATCAGTGTTGATATTTTGCTTAGGACATCTTTTAACACATCTCCCAGCATTTAGTAGCATTTTGTAAAATATATTTCAGGGGCGCCTGGGTGGCTCAGTCGGTTAAGCGACTTCAGCTCAGGTCATGATCTCACAGTTCGTGGGTTCGAGCTCTGCATTGGGCTCCATGCTGACCATGTTGAGCCTACTTGGGATTCTCTCTCTCTCCCTCTCTGCACCTCCCTGACTCGTGCTTTCTCTCTCTCTCTCAAAATAAATGAATAAACTTTTGAGTATGTGTGTATGTGTGTGTGCGTATATATCACAAGAATACTAGTTCTATGAGATATTAATAAGTATAACTTGAAAAGTGAGTTTTTGTTGTCCATTCAGTTTGGGAAGCATTAGGTCAAATAGATTTCTTCACTACAGGATTTCTTAAAGATCTTTATCATGCTAATGTGTACTGTGAATCTTTCCCTCTGGGACTTGTGCTAGCAAGGGGTTAGAATTTCTAGAATTAATCTTCCTTCAGACCCCAGACCATATTTTGCAAACTACTGCTCTAGGTATTATAATGTATATCTTTATCACAGTGCACTGTCAAATAATAATTTAGTTCATTTACATAAAGGATAAGAACTTTGCATCAGTATACTTGGATTTTCACTCTTCTTTCTTATGTGTTCTTTTTGTCATACATTCTACTTTGTTACAAACCTTGTATATACATTGTTATTATTTTTGCTTTAAATGGTCAGATGTTTTTTGAAGAGATTAAAAATGAGAAAATATCTTTTCTATTTTCTGATATATTTTACATTTCTAGCATCCTTCTTTCCTTTGTGTAGTTCCAGATTTCCATCTGGATTTATGTTCCTTTTGCCAAGAGAAATCCCTTTAATGTTTCCTGTAGGGCATGTCTGTAAAGTATTTGAGAGAATAATCTAGGTTAAAAGATTACTTTCTGGAGTATTTTTTTCAGTCTCCTCTACCAATTTCTTTAGGAACCTGAGCAAAAAAGTACCAAGCCTTGTCTATTTGAAAAAAAAAAAAAAATCAAGCTTATTTTTCCTTTCATTAAGGAGGTAAGCATTAAATATCTTGCTACCTAGCTTTATACCTTGGCCGTGGTAGTAATTTAAAACAATTATTTAGTCTGGTCTGCTTTCAGTCGGTGAGCAGATTTGAAAAAGTAATGCAAGAGTCTTTCCTAATAATGACTTTACGCCTTTGGAATATCCACTTCAGCATTAAATAAGTCAACATTTCAGAAGAAATTCTTTTTGCTTGTTTTATTGCCCAGCACATAACACAAAGAAGGCCTGCCTTTGGTTGAATTTATGCAAGTTGCTTAAAATAGAAAATAACTGCTTTGTTTTTCCTTATGTTTCAGGTATTGGTGGTAATTTGGTGGCCATTCAGGCTAGCAGGATTTCTACCTACCTCCACTTACATAGCATTCCTGGAGAATTGCCTGAGGAACCCAAAGGTTGTTACTACCCATTTAGAACTTTTTTTGGTCCAGGTATGTGCTTTGGAGTTTTGCATCTTATATCAGGAATAATTCTGCTCTGAGCACATAGGCAGGCAACAGTTGCTGAATACCTATGTTGTCAGAGTTTTGCATGACTTTTTTTTTTTTTTCTGAGACCTGAATAGATTGGAAGTAGAATAGATTGTGTTCATTAAATCTCAGTGAACAAAAAGTTATTTGTATCAAGTCTGCAGCTGCTGAGGAACTTTGTATACTTTTTGTCTTTCATTCTTTTCTCTGGGATACCTTGTTCATGAGTCAAGAAAGAGGAACCTTATCTAGATCTAGGTGATCTAGAGAGACGGATGTACTGTCTTTACTGTATTAATCCTTTTGGCTTTTCTAAATGTAAGCATTTGATCCCAAAGAGAAGGAGAGGGATAACTTCTGTCACAAGGAACAGTGTCCTGTTTATGTCACCCTGGCAGTGAGTACCAAAAAACTAAGACCACTATATTAAATCTCACAATTCCTGTCACTTCTTTTTTGATCAAAATAAAGGTCATTCTTGACTTTTGAACGGGGATGAGAAATGCTCAGTAAAATATCAGTGAAAGAACTCTAAAGGAAAAGTAAAATTAAAACATTCCTGGGGCCCCTGAGTGGCTGTCGTCAGTGAAGCATCTGACTCTTGCTTTCGGCCCAGATCATGATCTCACGGTTGTGGGTTTGAGCCCTGCTTCGCGCTCTGTGGTTTAAGTGCAGAGCCTGCTTGGGAGTCTCTCCGTCTCTGTCTCTGTCTCTGTCTCTCTCTGTTTCTCTCTCTCTCTCTCTCTCCCTCTGTCCCTCTCTCCCTCTTTCTGCACCTCCCCTGCTTGCTGGCTCACTCTCTCTCAAAATGAATAAACGTTTAAAACCATCCAAGAAACCAGAACATTCCTATGCTTTAGGAACTTTACGTGTTTTCTTTTGTCTTCCCTCTATTAGTATGATAGACATTAAAGTCTGGCCAGTGTTCTTCATAGCAAGCTTTTATCAATTTCCTGTCATTTAATTAGCCTATAACATACAGTAAGAATTTCAAAGAATTAAGTGAATTGTGAAAAGTTGAAATGTTTTGCTAGCAACAGAATTTTTTATTTTATATATATATATATTTTTTTTTTATTTAAAATTTACATCCAAATTAGTTAGCATATAGTGAAACAATGATTTCAGGAGTAGATTTATTTGTTATATTTTGAGAAAGAGCATGGCTGCATGTGCATATGGGTGCTTATAGGCAGGGAAGGGGCAGTGGGACAGGGAGAAAGAGAATCTCAAAGAGGCTCCATGCCCAGTGGGGGAGGGAGGGTTGGGAGGGTAAGGAGATGCCGACGTGGGGCTTGATCTCATGACCCACTATGAGATCATGACCTGAGCCAAAATCGAGAGCTGGGCACTTAACTGGCTGAGCCAATCAGGTGCCCCAGCAACAGAATTTTGTGCAGTGCTATTCAGTATAGTAAGTAGAAAGTAGTCCTTAAGTGTTAATAACTGACCTGTTATTAACCAAAATATGATTTTGTTTTAACTCTTATATTTTCTATTACAGGAGTGAATAATAAGTCTGCTCAAGTTTTACTGCTTTTAGTGATTCCCGGACATTTAATTTTCCTCTATACTATTCATTTGATGAAAAGTGGTCACACGTCCTTAACTGTCATCTTCATAGTAGTGTACTTATTTGCTGCTGTGCTACAGGTAAGAGTTGAAACCTCTTGTAATCTCTTTTATGCTCGGAATGCTGTAAAAGCATAGCTATGCAAATCTAAAAGCACATGAAATATGTTAACATTCCAAAAAGCAACTGAAAGCCTTCATATGGATTTCATCTTCCTAAAACCAGTAAGCTCATGATCGCTTTTAATATGACTTGATAAATAGAACCTTCGGATTTCCTGTTTCCTGAATTCCACCAGCTTTCCCTTTTTTTTAGATTCTCTAATGTTGTATGAACACATCTTCTGATAGATGCCTGAGAGTGCCTAAGAACCTTTGCAATTTGTAATATGCTTTTACATGAATAGGTTGAGTGACTATAAAATTATTTCTTTTAGAATTTGGAAGGCTTTGCTTCAGTGCCTTTTAACTTCTGTTACCATGAGAAGAACAACAGGTGCTTTTCTCACTGCTGATCTCATTATACATAACTTCTTTTCATCTCCCTAGAAGCTTGCAAGATCTTCTCTTTTTTCCTATTGCTTTTCAATTTCACGTTGATGTGCCCTGGTTTGGAAGTCCTTTGTCCGTTTTGTTGGATGTTATTTGATCCTTTCAGTCTAAAACTTCATGTTCTTCAGTTCTAGGAAAAATTTATGAATTATTTACTTGATTTTTTTTTCATCATTTTCTCCATTCTCTTTTCCTGGAGTCTTATGACTTGATTCCTACAATGCTTGCATTAAATTTCTGATCTTTTCTTATTCTCTATTTCTTTATCTTTTTCTCTCTTCTTTCTGGAATATCTCTGTGCCTTTCTGCATCTTTTCTCTGTTGTGTCACTGAGGTATCTGGAGAGGGTAGAGTTGAACATGTGTACTCAACTTGCCATCTTTCTGTGGGAGGTTATTTTAAAATTTAAGAAAATTGACTTCATTTTCAAGATCTGTGATCGATATAATACATGGACAAAATTTAAAAATTAAATAGTACTAAGGTGTTCTACCTTTCCAATCACATTCCTCAGAGATAATCACTGAAATATTTTAGCCGTTTCTTCTGATAGATATCTGCAAGTTTTAAAGTAACATGCCTGGGGCGCCTGGGTGGCGCAGTCGGTTAAGCGTCCGACTTCAGCCAGGTCACGATCTCGCAGTCCGTGAGTTCGAGCCCCGCGTCAGGCTCTGGGCTGATGGCTCAGAGCCTGGAGCCTGTTTCCAATTCTGTGTCTCCCTCTCTCTCTGCCCCTCCCCCGTTCATGCTCTGTCTCTCTCTGTCCCAAAAATAAATAAACTTTGAAAAAAAAAATTAAAAAAAAAAATAAAAAAATAAAGTAACATGCCTGAACTTTAGACCTTTGCTAATAAAAACTGAGGATTTCAGGGGCTGTGTTAACACCCCGTCTTTTCCGTATAGTTATATCACAGTTTTTTTTGTTAAATTTGCCATCCGTGTTTGTCTGATTAGGCCTATGGAAATATGTACTATAGAGCAAGATAGTGTAGTATGATTATATTTGCTTTTTGTGTACTTTATTTTTCTTGAGGTTAATAATTACCTCTTTTTTCCTTTGCATCATTTTCCATAAACCCAATCTTTCCAACGTTTCTACTTTATTTTGGCTTCTTAGGCTCAGCCCTTTGCCAAACTCTGTAGGGTTAGTGCCTTCTACAGTGAGAAATCCTAACCTCATAAGAAGTGCATTCAAATAATTCTTTGAAGAGATAACATTTACATTGGGCCTTCGTGACCAGTATTGTTCTAAGTGTATTACATGTACTGATTCACTTAATTCTCAAAGAACCTCTATGAGATTTGTTCTTTTCATATAAATCAGTGACTTTCAAAGTGAAGTACATCTAAAACAATCCGTTGTGTCCAGGACGAAAAAATTAAAACTTCTATTTATATATCCTTCCTTATTTGCTTAAAATGTCTATTTTCATGTGTTTTTATAATTGTTTTATTATAAACATAATATATCAGCACAGTATTAAATGAGTATGCTGGGGTATTTTATACTAGGGCTAAATAATCTAAAACTTTTGGAGATTACTGAGTTAAAGTGTAGAGATGAGAAAGCACAGAGCTCGTGTCGGAAAGAGAAAGTAATTCTTGGGGCGCCTGGGTGGCTCAGTTGGTTAAGTGTCCAACTCTTGGTTCCAGCTTAGGTCGTGATCTTGTTGTTCATGAGTTCGAGTCCCACATCGGGCTCTGTGCTGGCAGCCCACAGCCTGCTTGGAATTCTGTCTCCTTCTCTCTCTGTACCTCCCCTGCTCACTCTCTATCTCTGTCTCTCAAAAATAAATAAACACTAAAAAAAGAGAGGCAAAGTAATTTATGCCCAGGATATAACTAGGAAGAGAGTAGATGAGATAAGGTTAAGAAAGTAGATTAGGGCTCATGTAGAAAGGCCTTAAATGCCAGGCATGGGAGGCTGGAATCTATTTTTAAAATCACAAACACCCTTATGACTTAATTAATATTTTAAACTTTTCTATAATCCTGTGTAGTGCCTGAGAGTTTATCAAAAGTCACCTCTTGAATCATTCATTCATTTATTCACCCAATAAACCTTTATTCTACTAGATGCAGAGATGGGTTTTAAATCCCAGGATGAATAAATTCACACCCTATCCTCCAGGACTAGAAGTCTGGAGGGAAGACTGCTACATGAACAAATAATTATATTGTAATATGATATACAAATGCTGGGGATAGCTACCTATAAAGTGCTTTCAGAGTTTGGAAGAAAAAGCTCTACCTGGGGAGTAATATTTTTCTACTGCTCAGTAGGGACAAAAGTTATTTCAAATGCTTTTTTACCACTGGCTACCTTTATCACTGTAAATGATACGGTCATTTATCTTTGTGTAAGTATTGTGAAAAAGATGCATTCTTCAATCCGGTGGGAAATATTCAGAGATTGTTCTTTCGTCTATTGATAAACATGGCATTTTTAGAGCATGTTTCTATTTGCAACTCTACCTCTTAGCCTCATGGATTGATTTTACATTTATGTTTATGGCTCTGTGCCAACATACTATCACGCATCATTTCACCTGGGTCAATGAAGGATAGAAGTAATTTTTCTGAACTTAAAAAAATACTAGATTTCAGTCTGTACTCAGAGAAATCCTACATGTCTTTTTTTAAGCTCTACTTAAATTCTTACAGGTGAAGGTTGAAAAACTGGAGGAAAGATTGATACTCATTTCTCTGAATCTTGGTTACCTCTTCTATAACATGGGAGGAATAGAAGTATCTACAACAAAACTCATTTTGAAGATTAAATGAGTGAATTATATGAAGCTTGTAACATAGCAGATGCTGTTTGAGCGTTAGCTGGTGCTCTTGTTATTAAAAATAGAATTATAAGTGGTGAGGCATTGACCTCTGACGACAATCGGAAAACGTTTTTTATAATCTTACAGCGTTGATTGGCTTTTCTTATATATCTTTTACAGCTTTCATTTTTATGGGTTTCTCCCCAAGAATCAGATATCTGCCAGAGTAGATTTTTTTAAGTTGATTTATTTTGAGAGACAGAGGGAGACAGAACAAGTGGAGGAGGGGCAGAGAAAGAGAGAGTGTGAGCAGGAGAGGGGCAGAGAGGGAGACAGAGGATCTGAGGCGGGCTCCGAGCTGATAGCAGAGAGCCCGGTGCACAGCTTGAACTCACGGAACCGTGAGATCGTGTCCTCAGCTGAAGTCAGACGCTTAACTGACTGAACCACCCAGGCGCCCCCAAGAGTAGATCTTTGTATGCATCTGACATTGTGTGTTATTCCAGTGGAATAGCTTAGAGCCAGATTGTAAATGCTCAAATCAAATCTTCATGTTCTGATGCCGACATACGTGACACACATGTAAATACATATATGCACACACCTCTTTGGAAACTGAGGTTCAGATACAAGCCCTTCCCCTGCTTCCTTCAATCAATTCAGAGATGGACAGAAGGAAGAAATACTTTATTTTTTTTTATTTAAAAATTTTTTTAAATGTTTATTTCTGAGAGAGAGAGAGAAAGAGACTAGCAGAGGAGGGCCAGAGAGAGAGGGAGATGCAGAATTTGAAGCTGGTTCCAGGCTCTGAGCTGTCAGCACAGAGCCCAACGCAGGGCTCAAACTCGTGAACTGCGAGATCATGACCTGAGCCGAAGTCAGATGTCCAACTGACTGAACTGCCCAGTCACCCCCAGAAATACTTTTTTTTTTAACGTTTATTTATTTTTGAGACAGAGAGAGACAGAACATGGACGGGGGAGGGGCAGAAAGAGAGGGAGACACAGAATCGGAAGCAGGCTCCAGGCTCGGAGCCATCAGCCCAGAGCCCAACGCGGGGCTCGAATTCAGAAGCTATGAGATCGTGACCTGAGTCGAAGTCGGACGCTTAACCGACTGAGCCACCCAGGCGCTCCCATGAATACTTTTTAAAGACAAAGCCTCCTTGACTACTTAAGGCTTACCTTTTACTCTTCTTTACTTGATTGGCTTCCCTTTTTTGATCTGGGTTAAATTTATATTCAGAACCTTGGTTTAGGTCCCAGCTCTTACCCAAATATTTTAGTCCACTTTTCCCATCCCTAGACTATATATTTTGATTGAATATGCTATAGTAAGATTTTCTGATGCATGTTTAATTTCTCCCCATCTATATCCCTACCTCCTTGAGGCTAGAGACCAGCCTTTCCCTATGGTATTCCCCGTGAGACATTATATAGTGGTTGTTTTTGAATTCCTGGTGTTTTGGTTTTTTTCCTAATATTCTTTGATGAACTTTCCCCTCTATCCCTCCCCACCCAATTCCCCAACCAATTAAATGAAGGAAATCTGTTTGAAGGAAACCTCGTGCTGGTCTTATTATAATGACATAGTAACAATCATTTGCAGTATATTTGCATTTACTCAGATATCATCTCTTCCTGGAAGCCTTGCTTGAATCCCTAATCTGGCCTGAGTGCCCTTATTCTGTTCCCATAGTACCCCGTGAATATCATTATTCTAGTTCTGACACATTATATTGACATTATCTGTTTATGCGTGTCTCACCCCTTATAGAGAAGGGATCTTTGGCTTATTCATTTTTATTCCTTTTACCTAGCCCCATCCCTGGTGTTCAGTTCATGTTTGTTAAACAAAATGACTATATCTTGCCAGCTCTGCCTCCTCCTTCACTGGAGGGAGGAGAAAAGTTTACAACTGTATTTAAGTCCTGGAAACGCCAGAAAAACTGAAACATCTAAAGTTTCTTCTCCTTGCTGTCAATAAACACCAGCTTTCTCTCTTTGAATGGCATGAGGATTGAAAATAAGAGGCAGTGAAAAATAAAACACAAAACCCCCCAAATTTCCATCAGTGTTCAGCCAGAATTATAAAGTTTTACCGAAGTGTTTAGAGATGCAATGACTTGGTATTGAGAGAAAACAAAAGGTAGGGGGAGATAGATACAGCAGAATTGGTCATGCGTTGATCGTTGATAAAGCCAAGTGATGGTCCATGGGAGTGGTGTGGATTAATTTATACTGTTCTCTTCTATGTATTTGAACTTTTACATAATAAAGAGTTCTGGGGGCGCCTGGGTGGCGCAGTCGGTTAAGCGTCCGACTTCAGCCAGGTCACGATCTCGCGGTCCGTGAGTTCGAGCCCCGCGTCGGGCTCTGGGCTGACGGCTCAGAGCCTGGAGCCTGTTTCCGATTCTGTGTCTCCCTCTCTCTCTGCCCCTCCCCCGTTCATGCTCTGTCTCTCTCTGTCCCAAAAATAAATAAACGTTGAAAAAAAAATTTTTAATAAAGAGTTCTAAAAAGTTAAGGTTTAGTTTCAGATGTTAACACAAGAGTTTTTTCAGAGTATATTAGCTTTCTAATTTTGGTCCTGCAGCTGACTATTTCTCATATCAAGTGAAAAGTGAAACGTCAACTTGAATTTGAAATCGTTTGGGACTTGGAATGATTAAGTGTCTTTTATCTTATTTTGCCTCTGGCACACTCTAACTACATTTTTTGAAATTATTCTTTACTTTTTTTTTTAAGTTTATTTATTTATTTTGAGAGAGAGAGAGAGAGAGAGAGCGCACATGAGCAGGGGAGGGTCAGAGAGAGAAGGGGACAGAGAGAGAAGCCCCAGCAGGCTCTACACTGTCAGCATGGAGCCTGATGCGGGGCTTGAACTCACAAACCATGAGATCATGACCTGAACCGAAAGCAAGAGTCAGATGCTTAACTGACTGAGCCACCCAGGCGCCCCGAAACTATTCTTTAAATTTAAAAATCTACTTACACAAATTACATTATTTAGGTATTTATTATGTGTCTTGCAATTCAAAGGAACCTAACAAATGTGTTTTCGTTGTGTGCAGTAAGGCCACTGAACCAGTCAGTAGCTGTGATGGATTATATGCTTACTCATGTTCTTGCCCAGGGCCCGAGAGCAATCAGGGTTAGTTGGACTGTGTCGAGGCCAGAGTAATGTGTGAAAGGCATTTTATTTGGTACACCAGTGACCATATTGCATTTTGAGTTTTCTTCAGCAGTAAGGATGGGTTGGTACCAAGCTAACCACCCTGTACTACTTGTTACAACTTTTGTGATATCAGCCAACATTTATAAGACTGCCAGCTGTGGCTAAGGATGTAGTTTTGGGCTTTCGAGCATAATTTTTCATCTGTGTCACATTAGCCCATTGAACCCACAACTCTGATTTTATAGAACCAAAATATACTTTCTTCTACAAACTTAGAGATGACTGGGGTCTTTCTCCCTAAGCAGTGATTTCCTCGGCTTCACATCTTATTTATTCAGATGCTCCATTAACTGTTCAAAGCTTGTGAATTTGTGAAATGAAAAGCATAATATGGAATTCCGGGCTGTGATGAACCTTTTCGGCGTTTCAAGATACATCAAAGGGAATCCTGATGCCTTCTTCAGGATTTTCTGTCTGTTAATTCATTTGTTTGCCTTATTCTCTACATACAGTCTCTTTCAAGGATGTGGTATTTTGACAACATAATAAACCCAAGAAGGTACAAAAGTAACTATCAATCAAATAAGCAGACTGGCAATTTCTTGAGCAAAGAAGGAACAGAGTACATTGTGGCTTGTTTCCCTATTTAAAGTCTCTACTAGTTTCCCTTTGTGTTTGAAATCCTAACTGTGCCTCCTTTGTAAAAAGACAAAAGCGTAAAGCTTGGATGACATACCCTCCAAGAGTCAAAAAGATAAGCACATAAGAGTATATTAACATTTTTTTTTTGCTATAAAATATTTTAATGGGAAAAAAGACTTTTTTTATTTTCTAGATGCCTATTGAATTCCAACAAAGTGCTTGCTAATATAATTGGTAAATTATGAAGCAAAACCATTTAAAATTTTTTTTTAAATGTTTATTTATTTTGAGAGAGAAAAAGAGAGTGTGAGCAGGGGAGGGGCAGAGAGAGAGGATCGCAAGCAGGCTCTACGCCGTTAGCACAGAGCCTGATGTGGGGTTTGATCTCATAAACCATGGGATCGTGACCTGAGCTGAAATCAAAGTCGGATGCTTTAACTGACTGAGCCTTCCAGGTGCACCAAATCAAAACCATTTTTAAATGAAATTTTTAATTCCCTATTGTAGGCAGTGATTGTTTTGTGCAGAAAATTAGGTTATTAAGAACTCGACTAAAAATTTCAGCAGCACCAAATTCCATGAGAAATTCATTGTGAAAGTTGATTGTAGAAAACCTTTGCTCCCGGCTGTGTCTGTCTTTGCATATGGGGAAGACAAAATATTTCCGTTAAATGGTGTAATGACAACAAGTTCCCAATATGTAAAAGTTAGAATGATACGTATCAGTATTATACCAAATCCATAACACATGTAGTCTTCTAAGCACTGTGCTCGTTGCTGTACAAAAGAAATAGAAGACATTGACCCTGGCCTTTACCATCTTTTCTGTTGTGGGAGATTGGACTTAAATGCATGAAACAGAGAAAAGCCTGACTTTCTTCCCTATGATAATAGAGTCTTCCTCTGTAACTTCAGAATCAAACTTTTTGCCAATGCCTGCATTTCATTCTTTAAAAGTGCCTCAGTAGATTTTTCTTTTTATGAGTTTATTTTTGAGTAATCTCTACACCTAAGGTGGGGCTTGAACCCACAGTCCTAAAATCAAAAGTCACATGCTCCACTGACTGAGCCAGCTAGGTGCCCCTTAGATTTTTCTTTTTCTTTCCTTTTTTTTTTTTTTTTTTTTTTTTTTGAAGAGGAGAATCAGAGTATATATTGTAGCTGATGAGAAACTTTAATATCAATAAATATGAAATTATTCTTAGCAAAATAATGATTCTTACACTTTTTATTAGTATGATTTTAAAAAAATGGAGTCCCCTTAGTTTTTTTTTTCTTTGAAGTTTATTTATTTTTTATTTTTTGTTTTTTTTATTTGTTTTTAGTAATCTCCACATCCAGTGTGGAGCTCGAACTCACAACCCTGAGATCAAGAGTCACATGCTCCTCTGACTGAGCCAGCCAGGCGCCCCTTCTTAGTTTTTATTACTACCTTTTGGTAGACAGTATTTGATTTTGAATTTTACACTTACGTGCAAATTTCATGGGTTCATATTCTCCAGAAAAATTGTTCCCAGCAAATCCCAAGCCCACCTTAAATGAACAAATGTATGCCCCCATAATAAAATTTGTCATTAGGATCTTGATTAATGAATTTCCTAATAAGTGTTTCTGTCTTATAAATAATAGTTCATGGTCATTTTGGGGCTTTTTGTTTGTTTTTTTTTGTTTCTGTTTTTGTTTTTTTAGCTCATGGTCATTTTGGGGGGTTTTTTTGTTTTGTTTTTTTTTTTGGTTTTTTTTTGACTGGGAAAATAACTTTATTTTCTTCAGGGGTGTGGACAGACGTCTAGTCTCAGAACTTCTGGAATTGCTTTTTGGTGCTAGCGGCCTTTGTGACTTTGAGCATGTTGAAGCGCACGGTCTTGCTCAAGGGCCGGCACTCAGCCCGCTGTGACAATGTCGCCGATCTGGACATCCCTGAAGCGGGGGGACAGGTGCACGGACATGTTCTTGCGGCGTTTCTCAAAGCGGTTGTACTTTCGGATATAATGGAGGTAGTCTCGGTGGGTGACAATGGTCCTCTGCATCTTCATCTTGGTCACCACACCAGACAGAATCTGCCCTCGGATGGAGACATTACCGGTAAAGGGGCGTTTCTTGTCAATATAGGTGCCCTCAATGGCCTCCTTGGGCGTCTTGAAGCCCAAACCGCTGTTTTTGTAGTATCGCGAGAGTTTCTCCTTGCCAGTTTCTCCAAGCAGAATCCGCTTCTTATTTTGAAAGATGGTTGGCTGCTTTTGGTAGGCACGCTCAGTCTGAATGTCCGCCATCTTCCCGGCCGCCTGGAAAAAGGCGCTCATGGTCATTTTGAAACATATGTTTGTAATATGAGTGTGGCCGCGACACAAATAGTATAAATTAAAAACAAATATCTTCCATTTCTTATCTAGTAGAGTATGCTTGGGACAGAAACATGGTCTAGATACTTACTAAAAGAAACACTGGCCACATCTTAGTTCTGAAGTCACATCCACGTGATTTAGTGTCATCTTAACTTTGAAGACATAAAATTAATGTTTTCACAGAAGGATATTTATAAGGCAGGCTGTCTGTAATCACATACATCACATACAAAGGATAAAGGAAAAAAGAGGGAAGATAAGATCCCAAAATGAGGAATACTGTAGAGAGATTGGAGCTGTTCACAGTCAGTCATGAGTCAGAGTTTCTGCTCTGCTACTTATTTTGTGACTTTAATCAAGTTTTGTAGCCTACCTGGCCT
Source organism: Lynx canadensis (assembly GCF_007474595.2). Lineage (NCBI taxonomy): Eukaryota > Metazoa > Chordata > Mammalia > Carnivora > Felidae > Lynx > Lynx canadensis. The sequence goes on along the minus strand of NC_044309.1, from coordinate 124,276,892 downwards.
TATTTTTAACCCCCTAACTCAGAGGGTAGTGATGAGAGCTAAGCTAATGTATATAAATTACTTGGTGGAATTTCTGGGACATAGTAAGTTTCCAATAATGGTAGTAAATGCAGTGTATCGTATTATTGTCAGAGGCATCACTTTTCCTTCCTCTCATTATTTGAGACACCTTCATTTTGACGCCTGTTCTTTACCACACAATTCCCTTCTTGCCCTTCTGATGAGTGGCCTAAGCTTTAGATAGCATCCTTGCATTGCTTGCTCTCATATTGACGTCTCTAGTCTGGACTCCTTTTCTACATCTCCAGTTGTATGTTGAAAGATCTCTCAAACGTGAAATGTCCAAAACTAAATTCCTTGTTCCCCCATGATCTCTCCCAACTCAGTAGCAGGGGTGGGGAGATGAGAAGCCACAAGGGGTACAGTGAAAAGGGCAAGAAGCCAAGCTTAGGGCACACAAGCAAAGATGTCTAAACCTCTCCATCCTCAGCCCCTGATGCTGTAAAGTCCCTCTGGGATGGGGAGAGCCTCATTCACGTAGGCCTATGGCATGTGCGCCGTTGGCACCCCAAATCCTGCCCGTCACAGTCATCGCCATTATCCTGCTACTGACAAGTGCGTGCATTGTGACAGGAAGACTCCTGGACTGGCAATAAGTATTTCTTTCTTTTTTTCTAAGTTTTTTTATTTTATGTTGAGGGGGGAGAGGGTCAGAGAGAGGGAGAGAATCCCAAGCCGGCTCCGTACTGTCAGCGCAGAGCCCAGTGTAGGGCTTGAACTCAAGAACTGTGAGACCACGACCTGAGCCAAAACCAAGAGTCGGATGGGACACTTAGCCAACTGAGACCCCTGGGCTCCCTGGAGTAAGTATTTCTGGCCCCCTCCTGTATTGTGACTTTAGCTAAGTCACAGCACTGCTGTGTGGCTTAGTTTTTTCACTTGTAACATTACAGTGACACTCCGTTGTGCTCTTAGTGAACTAACACTAAGGTAACCATTTAATTTTAGTCCAAACTAGGACACTTTGGAGAGTGACAGGGAGCTATTGATAATTAGAATGACCATCACTTCCGGGCAAATGAGGAAGCATAGTGACCCTAGCTATCACTCAGATCCCCTCCTGCATTCATGATGTTTGATTTTGTGAATTCCCACTTCTACAGGAAAGATGATTTGTTACAAAGCATTGTTGTATATATTTAGTAATGTATATGCTAATATTAAAATAATCTGCTAACTACAACAGTCTATTAATATGGAAATCAATAATTGCTGCTAAAGTAATATTAAGTTAAATTGGCTTTTATGGGTTAGCCAGAGAACCAAAGCAATACAAAAAATGTTGTTTTCTTGAAAAATTGTATTCCAAGTCTGCTAACTTTTTTTTCAAAAAATAGCTTATTTTAATGGGTCTTTTTTTTTTTTTTTTTAACCCGGAAGTCTGGCACTTCTTTCTGCCATAATTTGACTTATATTATAGTGTTCAGTTATATTTCTTCTGGATTTTTTGAGAGGAAGAGCGTAATGGTGTGTGTGTGTGTGTGTGTGTATATATATATATATACATATATATATATATATATATATATATATATATACACCCATATATATATATAGGCCAGTTCATCACCTCATCACCTAAATTATATATTCTGAAAGTTTCCCATCTCTGACAGTTCCTTTCCTGGGATTTGGTAATCTCAGCCACTTTTTCAATATATATAAGAGTTTCAAAAGTGGTGATAGCAAACAGTGTATGGCATTTATTATGAGCCATTCACTGTTAGGCACCTTACATACATGAACTTGCTGAGTACTCTCTACAACTTCGTGACATACGTTATGCTGTTCCCATTCACAGGTGAGGCAGATGACATAGAGAGAAGTTGACTGACTCCTCCGAGGCCACACAGCAAGATGGAGTCTATAGTCTGTACTCCTAACCACTATGTTTTACAAGAATAGGTTTGACACTTTGTTGTGCTCTTAGAGGTACATGGTTCTTAGGATGGCAGTTTCTGAAGACTTAAAGCTGCCTTTTGTCTCTATTTTGTTCCATCCTCATATTCCTTCCAGCCTGGCATTTTGCCTCAGAAGGGCATTCATTGCAAAGAGTTTACATAGAATCTTTGTCTACTGAAGTCAGGTAGGAATCCAGTCAAGAAGTGGGAGTTTTTCCCTCCATGGGGAGGAAGATTTATAATGGATAAAATTTTGTTTTGTGGAATCCATAGAAAATGCCATTTCAGCAAAAGGAAATAGCATTAGGTAAATAAGAAAAGTCAGGGCATTTACAGAAAATAGGAAGAAAATTTATGGAGCATAGGGGCTTATGTAAAGAAGTGATGGAAAATAAGGTTGAACATTAACAGATTGTGGCAAGATCATGAAGGATCTTGAAGACCGGACTGACGAGTTTATTTTGTTTTACAAAATGATGATTTTCAAAATTTGTTCCCCTTGCAACAAACTTGTGAGATCTGATAACATTTCATTCATCCGATGCAGGGAGCATAGTATGTAAGGGCTTGGGCTCTGGTATTCACCACTTGTACCTGTGTCAGCTTAAGCACGGTAACCTCTCAGGGACTGTGTTTTCTCATCTATAAAAAGTGGCTAAGAATAGACCCACCTTGTTGGCTGTTGTTATAAGGATGAAATGAGATAATCTATGAAAGGTGCTATTACGGTTTTACTATTTTATTACCATCATCACTAGTAGCTGTGGATTACTGGAGTAATGAGTCTCTTAGGGGATCAGTGATAGGATCAAGACCTATGGAATCTATCACCAAGAGTCCCTACCATGATTCTGATACCCCAGTAATTGCTTGGAGTCATTCTTCTCAGTAAGGAAGAATGTAGCCATGTGGTGGCAACCTGCCCATAACTGGAATCCCAGGATAACTACCCAATAACTGAGAGAGTTAATTGGCTCAGCCCTAGGCAAGCTGCTTAATTCCTTAGGGGTCTCATTGTTCTTGCCTGCAAGATGAGGATAATGACTCCTCATTGTATAGTAGTAATAATGTTTAAATGTGTGGCACATAGTAGGCCTTATTAAATGGTGTGGTTTTATATATATATATATATATATATATATATATATATATATATATATTTTTTATTACAACACTAACTCAAATCCTATTCCCAGATGGCATCACAAAGGAAGGATCTAAGCAATTAGGGGATTGTAACAGGTTGCCTGACCTCATTCCCATTCTTTTCTCACTCCTCAAGATTTAAATCCACCAGATTTCAAATGGGAAGTAAGGATCTCTTTATTCTTTCTGCATTCTGTCTCTGTTTCTTCATTGGTTTCTGTTTGGGTTGAAGGAAAAGTATGAAGAGAATGGTAAGGAAATGTGAGGAGAGGGTCAACAGTTGCAGGAGTTTTCTTCTCTTGTTCTAAAAACACCTACTTTAGCTTTGCGAGTTGATGAATATGTTACCGTAAGGTAGACAGTTGAAACAGGCGAATTTTTGAGATTCCCTTTTCACCTTGTTTTGATTGTATTTTTTGTGATACGATGGTGTGATGACGCTATTGTAGCTTAGGTTGTAGGGTCTTAAGATGGAGACAATTTCCCAAATCCCTTTTTAGGATTAATTCTCTAGACAAGTATGCTCGGGCTCCAGGCCAGACAGCCACAGAAGATGAAACGATAGCCTGCCTCATTGGAGACATAGCATGCTGGATCCCTTGGGTAGTGAGGCATTGAGAAGGGGAGTTCTCTTCAGGCTTGTCGACCCTGATGAAGACGAAGGTAGGGCCAGAGACGCTGAGCTGTCTGTTTCTAGTGTTCTGGTGAGGATGTAACCACCCGTGCTCGGAATCCTGCTGAGACTGCAGACGTGACTTAGAGCACTCATCCATCACGGACAAAAAAAAAAAAAAAAAAAAAAATCTTATAACACAGCTATGGGAAAGCACTTAATTGAAAAATATAAAAACCATTACTCAAATTTGCCAGAATAAAGTCCTGGTTAATTGTGATTCCAGAATAGTCACTGTAAAAATTCTGACCTGACCTGATTTTATCATTTAAAATGTTTAGCTTATTTAAAAAAAAATGTTTAGTGCCATGCCACTTTTAAAAAACATTGTTAAAGCTAAATGTCTATGTCAGCTCTAGTTGTACTTATTGAAAGGAATGTTTAAACAATGTCAAAGGAGGATGAGACCATCATTCCGTATCTAGAATTAAGAGACAGTTGAATTTACTGCTCCCTGTTGTGAAGTAGTTACACTGGGATCAGGTAAAATCTCTCTAGGCCAGCAAACTGCCATTCTTACATAGGGTTTAGGGTTTGGGAGTTGAGGGTTCAAAAGGACAAGTGGGCTGATGCCAGGTGGAGAAGTACGGTTACTGGGGTGTGAGTAGTGTTGTTTGGTTGGCCCCAAGCCGTATACTTATTGGACTGAATTTGTTCCTAATTGGCTACTTCAGAAGCAAGGACTGTCATTGATTGGCTGGTTTTTAAAGTGTGTTCAAGAATGTAAGCTGTTTATTGATTGAATGAATTCAAAACCACTTCTGTCGGCTTTTTGTTACATGGTGAAAGAATCATCAGTGTTTTCCTGGGAATGTGGGAACTTTCGAAATTCTCAGTCCCCATTGTTCTTAACTCAGTCAAACCTCCAGGAGACCATTAAGGATTGTCCAGACCTTCCCCTCTGTTGTTGATTCTTCTTGAAGATGGGGTTTCATTTGTGAAGATCTGATTTTCAGTTTGCATCAATCAGCATGATTTCATTTATTTCTTTGAAGCATTTATTGAAACATCTGCCAGGATAGTAACTGTAGAAGAATTTGAGGTGCTAGACAATAAACATCAAATGACTCTGAGGCAAACAAGAATAATTAGAAGTACTAGGAGGGACTAGTATATATTTCACTCGCGTAACCTAAGATTTTTCAGGTATGACCAAGAAAACAAGTCTTAGGCATTCCCTAGGTGGCCAGACTGCCTTTTCTTTCAGCTTAGATATAGATTGCTGTATTCTACCTGTAATGTTGGTCAGGTATAAATAACATGAGTGTTAGTAATGGTTTCAGTTGGCCAAAAGAAAGTCCAAAGCCATTCTATTATCTATAACTGGAACTATTATTTTGATAGTCTTGTATGGAAGCTGTCTACTTGTATGATCATCTCTGTTCTGAGAATCTTGGGTTAATAGTCAAGTTCTATGAATCATCTGTTCCTGGGGGTGCTCTGGAGAACCTGTTTTTTTGTTTTGTTTTTTTTAAGTTTTATTCATTTATATTGTGAAAGAGAGAGAGCATGCATGAGTGAGGGAGGGCCAGAGAGAGAGAATCCTCAGCAGATTCTGCACTGCCAGCACAGAGCCCAACACGGGCTCTGTCTCACAAACCATGAGATCATTACCTGAGCTGAGATCAAGAGCTGGGGGCTTAACCGACTGAGCCACTCAGGTGCTCCTTGGAGAACCTGTTTTAGGTTCTCGACTGGTATTACCTTCCGGCTCCTCTAAGGTCCCTTCCATTTTTTCCCCCAGAGGGTGTCCATCATTGAGTCTTATCCAGGGATCATGTTTTGTTTTGTTTTGTTTTTAGCTGAATAATTGACATTCCTTTTAAACCGGGTTGTACCTGTACATAGACAAAAAGATCAGGGATTATTTTATTCATCGTCATAGACTCAGCACCAGCCCCTAATGCAGTAAATAATTATCAAATACTTTCAGCTTTATATAATTCTTAGATTATTTTAGGCATTTCAGTCATGTTTCTTTTTGATTCTGATCTCACTGAAAGCAATAACTATGTCATATTCTTTTCTGAGTAACCCAGAAAGCTTATCACAGTGTTTTTTATGTTAGGTACCAATAAATATTCGTTAAATTGGATTCAAGATGCATTGAGCATACTTTGGATATTTGGGAAAATACTTGACATGGTTGCTAACCGCTTGAGCAGAAGACGCCAGACACAAAAAGAATACATAATATATTATTACATTTATATTAAGTATAGATAAAGGCATATACAACTAAAAAAGAAAGTAAATGAAGTTTGATAACTAACTTGTGCCAGAATAAGAACTGAGGCAAAGGAAGAAACAATAGCTTGTGGCTTCTAATTCAAAAACTGTTCGGTGAGTGATAAGGATCATTCTTTTTCTCCTCGCCTCTGTTTCTACTCACTACTGTTCTTAGATACCTTATTTACAAGAAGAATATGAACTAATATTTATTAAGTGTCTATTAATTGCCAGATGACTTTTTTTTTTTTTTTTAAGTAGGCTTCACGTCCTGTTCGGAGCCCAATGTGGGGCTTGAACTCACAACTCTGAGATCAGGATCTGAGCTGAGATCAAGAGTCAGATGCTTAACCAAGTGAGCCACCCAGGTGCCCTAGCCAGACACCATTTTTTCTTAATGTTTATTTATTTATTTTAAGAGGGAGAGAGGGTGTGAGCACATGAGTGGGGGGGGGGGGCAGAGAGGGAGAATACCAAGCAGGCTCCACACTGTCAGCACAGAGCCCAACATGGGGCCCAATCCCACGAACTATGAGATCATGACCTGAGCTGAAACCAAGAGCTGACTGCTCAACCGACTGGAGACACCCAGGTGCCCCAGACAACACTTTTTATTGAAATTATTTCACATAATACTTTTAGCAGCCCTCTGAGATATGCAGTCTTCTCTACTTTCCAAGTGACAAATCTGAGAGACTGAAAGTTTAAAAAACTTATGCAGAGTCAGGGAGCCTGGGTGGCTCAGTTGGCTAAGCGTCCAACTTCGGTTCAGGTCATGATCTCACGGTCCATGGGTTCCAGCCCGACATAGTAGGGCTCTGTGCTGACAGCTCAGAGCCTGGAGCCTGTTTTGGATTCTGTGTCTCCCCCTGTCTCTGTTCCTCCCCTGCTCATGCTCTGTCTCCCTCTCTCTCAAAAATAAATAAACATTAAAAAAAAATTATGCAGAGTAACAGAAGTAGTTAAGTAGTAGATAAAATTTGAATTTAGATCTGTGTTACTTCAAAGTCTTTGTTCTGTCTATTCTATCACAAAGTAAAAGGACCAAGAATTTAACCTGGTAATTTCATTATTTATTAGCAGAGGATGACAAAAAGAGGTCCTACACTCGAGGGCAGGGGTCAGCAAACTTTTTCTGAAAAAGGCTAGAGAGTCAACATTTTAGGACTTGGAGGCCCTGCGGTCTCTGTCACAAGTACTCAACTCTGCTAGAACAGCACAACAGCAGCCACAGACAATATGTAAATAAATGAGTGTGGCTGGTGTCCCAGCAAAATTTTGCCTATGGACACTGGAAATGAAATTTCCTAAAATGTTTATGTGTCACAAAATACTATTTTTTCTTTGGTTATTTTCAACCATTTAGAAATATCAAATTCTTAGCTTATGGGCCATACAGGTAGGTGCTGGGCCAGACAGGCTGTAGTTTGCTGACCCCTGCTGTAGGCTGTTCCTAGAAGAAACCCCTATCAGAGTCCTTACATATTTTTAGGAATTTCCTTTCCTTTATAGACAGATTTAAAAAGTTCAACAGATACTTATCAAACCTCTCCCTATGTGCTGCACACTGCTACTTGTTTTAAAGAGATGAATTCTCCAACAAAACAATTTGAAAGAAAATGACATTAAGGTCTAATTTATATGCAGTAAACCATACCTGTGTAAAGTGTAGTTTGATGAGTTTTCATACATAGTTTGCATAGTTTGTAGTTTGCTTAGTTTGTGTAGTTTGCATAGTTTGACGTATGCATACATCCATGTAACAACCACCACAATCCACATATAGAACATTGCCTTCGCCCTCAAAAAGTTCCCTCATGCCCCTTTGCAGTCAGCGCCCCTCCATCCCTGGCTCTAGACAACCACTGATCTATCCTTTATCATTATAAATTGTATTTTCCTTTTTTGAGTTTTCATATAAATGAATATAAATTTATGTTCTTTGACTCCTTCTTTTACTCCACATGTGTTTTGAAATTTATCCATATTGTTACATATGTTAGTAATTTGTTCCATTTTTGCTGCTTAGTATTCTATCGTATGACTATACCCAACTGGTTTATCCATTCACCTGCTGATGAGCATTTGGTTTGTATCCAGTTTGGGTCTATTATGAATGAAGTTGATATTAACATTTATGTATAAGTTTTGTGTAGACATATGTTTCTGTTTCCCTTGGGTAAATACCCAGGAGTAGAGTTGCTGGATCTTCTGGAAAAGGCATATTTAACTTTAGAAGAAACTGCCAGTCTTTTTTCCAAAGTGGTTATACTGTTCTGCATTCCCATTAGGGTGAGAGTTCCCATCGTTCCACATCCTCACCATTACTTAGGATTGTCAGTCTTTATGCCTTTAGCCATTCCAGTGGGTATAAATGTGGTAGCTCATGACCATCGTAATTTCCATGTGCCTCCTGATTAACAGTATTGAGCATCTTTTCATGGGTTTACTGGCCGTTCATGTTTTCTTTTGTGAAGTCCAAATCTTATGTCCATTTTTTAAAACGGGTTGACTTATGGAGTTGTTAAGAGTTCTTTGTATATTCTGGGTATAAGTCCTTTGTCATATACATGTATTGAAAATATTTTCTCCCAGTCTGGACATTGCTTCTTCATTTTCTTAACCATATATTTTAACAGTGGGAATTTCAATTTTAATAAAGTTCAGTTTATCAGTTTTTTTCATTACGGTTAGTGCTTTTTTGTTTTAGAAATTTTCTGGATTTTTTAGCTCTTCTTTGGGGCTCTGATCCATTTTGAGTTAATTTTTATGAACTACAGATTAAGGTTCATATTTTTTCTTGTGAATACTTGGTTGTTTCAGCCCCATTTATTGAGAAAACTAGCCTTACCCTCCTTGAATGACTTTAGTGCCTTTATCAGAAATCAATTTACTATGTATATGTGGGCCTCTTTCTAAATTTTATTCTGTTCCACTGATGTATATATCTATTCTTATGCAACTGTTTTCTTTTGAGCCTTCACATGGTGTTTTTTTTTTAATTTTAGCCTCAAGAGAAATCATTTGCTTGCTTTTTTTTTTTTTTTTTTTTTTTTGCCATTCTTTTTAATTGCAAGCTCTCTTTATGTGGGTCTCAGTTCATTTATGGGAGTATCTGTATCTTTACAGCTACAGATATGCCAAATAACCAAAACTAATGTAGATGTTTTTTCTGTGATTCCTGCCAAATCAACATCCTTTTATTCTCTACTCTTAACAAAGAGTTCTCAGTGTGCTAGCATTTCAACAGCAGCAGTAATTATATTTATGAATTCTTATGTGATACTGTATCTCAAACCTTATGGAAGTCCAAGTGGATTATGTCTGGGCTTTCACACTTGTCACTTCTCATGGCTGCTTTTTTCTAAGATGTGAATTCGATTAACTACGCATGTTCCTTCTTTTTGTACATCCAACTCTGTTCCCTGCTTCTCTCCATATTCTGTCTCTAAGCATAACTTTAGACCCTTCTATATCAAGAAAAGATCTATTTTCAAATCTCTCAATTGTTTCTTTGCCCCTTTCTCCCATTAAAATGAGTTGTCTTCCTTTCAGGGTTTACCTTTCTAAGGTCAAAGAAGTTCAGAACTGTACTCCTGACACCTTTCATTTTACCTGCAATCATAGTGGTTTCCAGGTAGTTCCGTGTTCTAGCACTATTTATTACTCAGTTCCTGTAGATTTCAAAGTTATCCTTTTAAATCTGTTTTCTGAGACAATATGTCACCTAGTAAAGTGAAAAAACAGATTTCTGTACTGAGCTTAGGCAAGGAAGGGGTTTTGGGTCATCATTTCATGGGGGTTTTTGTGTGTTTTAGTTTGAATTTTGTTTCGTATTGTCAAGCAACATGCATTCATGACGGTAGAATTGCCCCAATCCAAAGACCACCACCACAAATATTTCGGTGTGCTATTAAAAAAACACATTTTTTAAAGATTATTTCTCAAATTTGAGTAATACATATATTGGAAAGGCATACAATAAGTGGTTTTAAATGAATGAATATTCTTTTTTTTTTTTTTTTCCTCAGTTAAGTGTTTTGCTAGGCAACCCACAGAAAGGCCTCCTGCTTATAAGACAAGCAGGGCCATCTTTGGGCTAAGGGCAGAGGGTGAAGGAGGAGCCCCTAAGTGGCTCAGGGCCTGGTCTCTGCTGATTGCGTCTTTCCCTATTATTCTGTGGGTACTAACAGCATTCAAGTAATTTAGCTTGGTAGTTGAAAATCAGTAAAGGTTCATTTTCTATAGCTATGTACATATGTTTTATTTCTATCCTTTTTCCTCTTATTAGAAACTAAGAAATATCTTATTTTGCCTGACTTTTTTTTTTCTTTTAATTTTCCAGGCTGTCATTTCCTAATGTTAAGTGACATTAGTTATCACTGGCTCTTTGCATGATTGGAACAGAATGACATGGTCAGATGAGGGAGTGATCAGTGGCAGGATTAACTGGGCCAGGGTTAATGAGCACCCAGCCAAAAATTATGCTTTTTTAAAGTTTTAATTATATATTAAATATTGACTGAACAGTGACCTGCACAAGGTATGAAGAATAATAATACAGCGAACACCAGGACCCTCAGCGGCCAGCTTAAGAAATAGAACACTACATGGGGCGCCTGGGTGGCTCAGTCGGTTGAGTGTCCAACTTCAGCTCGGGTCATGATCTCATGGTCTGTGAGTTCGAGCCCCGTGTCAGGCTCTGTGCCGACAGCTCGGAGCCTGGAGCCTGTTTCAGATTCTGTGTCTCCCTCTCTGACCCTCCCCTGTTCATGCTCTGTCTCTCTCTGTCTCAAAAAAATAAACGTTAAAAAAAAATTAAAAAAAAAAAATAGAACACTACCAGAACCTTAGTATCTGTACCTTGTAAAGCTCCACATTCTAAAAGTTACAAAATAAAGCTGATATTCCCTTAGTGGAAAAAAATAAATAAATAAATAAATAAATAAATAAATAAATAAATAAATAAATAAATAAATAAATAAAAGTTTCTTTTGGACAGAAGGTCTTAACCATTTTTGTGCCATGGACTCCTTGAGAATATTATGGGCTCCTTCTCAAAACAAGGTTTATTCTTTTCCCACCTTCATCCACCTGCCACCTCCCAAGAATAGTTTAGACCAAAGAAAAGATGCTTTTATTTAAATATCAGAATTAGATTGAATTCCTGTTGACTGATAATCCTAAATTCTTCTGAGCAAACATTTGTATATTAGATTTTAATGAGTAGGGTTTCTAGTCTGGAGACTGGATCAGGGAAGCACATTTTTATAGGGGAAGTAAATTCAGCCTTTGTAAGTTAGGGGTTTGGAAGAACTTTATTAATTTGCTACTCCTGGCATTTATTTGTACCATATTTCTAAGCCTTCCTTCCCTGAAGAATCATCTTTCTTTACACAGTACACAAGGCTGTTACTGGCATTTGGGGCATTGAGGGGATGCTAGTACCCAGGAATGTTGATTCTAGCTCAAAGAAGGAGCTGGCCAAGAGAATCAATATCGTCCAAAGCAAACATATATTCTTGTATTTGGGATATTTATTTAAATTCCAAGCAATACATCTAGAACATGCAGAACAGGCTACAAAGTTGCCTTTTCAGAAGGTATATTTACCTAAAGAATGTATGCATATTTCATAAAAAACAAACAGACGATGTAAAAACACAGTCTACCCTTGGTTTGATTTCAGTGTGTTTTTGCAGTGAAAAGCATGCAGTTCTTAAATAATCACTTAGTTTTAAAATAAAACATGTTGCATTAAGAAGTATCTGATATTCATTGTGACTTTAATAATGCATTGTACACTGTTCCAAGGAAACACTGATATCCTTTGTTAACTTGCAAAAAAATAATTTAATAAATTGAAACTGCATGAACTTTAAGTCATCCCAATACCTTTAAAAAGAAATTGCATGGGAAGGGAATTTAAATCCTATTTAAAAGAGTAAGAATGTGTGGCAGGGCAGGAGAAGAAATGCAAAGGTGAGGCAAACAATCACTATGTAATTTAGGACAACAGATTTCTTACCTTTGTACTCCAGTGCTAGAACAGATGGTGAAGACATAAATTCATCTATTTTCAAGAAGCCTAAACTAAGGCTCAGGGAGAAAGATCATGTTAGTAAGTGTTAGAAACCAGTGTTTACACTTCCAGTCCAATAACCTTTTATTTTTATTATTTTTAAAATTTAAATTCAAGTTAGTTGGATTATACATAGTGTATAATAATTATTTCAGAAATAGAATTTAGTGATTCATCACTTACATGTAGCACCCAGTGCTCATCCCAACAAGTGCCCTCCTTAATGCCCATCACTCATTGAGCCCATACCCCCCACCCAACACCCCACCAGCAACCCTCAGTTTGTTCTCTGTATTTGAGAAGCTCTCGTGGTCTGTCTCCCTCTCTGTTTTTATCTTATTTTTGCTTCCCTTCCCCTATGTTCATCTGTTTGTTTCTTAAAGTCCACCTATGAGTGAAATCATATGTTCGTCTTTCTCTGACTGATTTATTTCACTTAGCATAATACACTCTAGTTGCATCCATGTTGTTGCAAATGTCAAGAGTTCATTCTTTTTGATCACCGAGTATTATTCCATTGTATGTGTATACCACATCTTCTTTATTCATTTATCAGTCGATGGACATTTGGGCTCTTTCCATACTTTGGCTATTGTCAGTAGTGCTGCTATAAACAATGGGGTGCATGTGCCCCTTCGAATCAGACTTTTTGTATCCTTTGGATAAATACCTCGTAGTGCAATTGCTGGGTTGTAGAGTGGCTCAATTTTTAATTTTTTGAGGAACCTCCACATTTTTCCAGGGTGGGTGCACCAGTTTTCATTCCCACCAGAAATGCAAAAGGGTTTCTCTTTCTCCACATCCTCGCCAACATCTGTTGTTGTCTGAGTTGTTAATGTTAGCCATTCTGACAGGTGTGAGGTGGTATCTCATTATGGTTTGATTTGTATTTCCTGATGATGAGTGATGTTGAGCATCTTCTCATGTGTCTATTAGCAATCTGGATGTCTTCTTTGGAAAAGTGTCTATTCACGTCTTCTGCCCATTTCTTCACTGGATTGTTTTTTGGGAGTTGAGTTTGATAAGATCTTTATAGATTTTGGATACTAACCCTTTATCTGATATTTCATTTGAAAATATCTTTTCCCATTCCATCAGTTGCCTTTTAGTTTTGCTGATTGTTTCCTTCACTGTGCAAAGCTTTTTATCTTGAGATGATGAGGTCCCAATAGTTCATTTTTGCTTTTGTTTCCCTTGCCTCTGGAGACATGTCAAGAAGTTGCTGCAGTCGAGGTCAAAGAGGTTGTTGCCTGTTCTCTCCTCTAGGATTTTGATGGTTTCCTGTCTTACACTTAGGTCTTTCATCCACTTTGAGTTTATTTTTGTGTATGGTGTAGGAAAGTGGTCCAAGTTCATCCTTCTGCATGTTGCTGTCCAGTTATCCCAATACCATTTGCTGAAGAAACTGTCTTTTTTGTATTGGATATTCTGTCTGCTTTGTGAAAGATTAGTTGGCCATACGTTTGTGGGTCCATTTCTGTGTTCTCTATTCTGTTCCATTGATCTATGTGTCTGTTTTTGTGCCAGTACCATACTGTCTTGATGATTACCACTTCATAACATAGCTTGAAGTCTGGAATTGTGATGCTTTCAGCTTTGGTTTTCTTTTCCAACATTACTTTGGCTATTTGGGGTCTTTTCTGATTCCATACAAGTTTTGGAATTGTTTGCTCTAGCTCTGTGAAGAATGCTGGTATTATTTTGATAGGGACTGTATTGAATATGTAGATTGCTTTGGGCAGTGTCAACATTTTAACAATATTTGTTCTTCTAACCCATGAACATGGAATGTTTTTCCATTTTTGTGTGTCTTCAATTTCTTTCATAAGCTTTCTGTAGTTTTCAGTGTATAGATCTTTCACCTCTTTGGTTAAGTTTATTCTTATGTATTTTATGGGTTTTGGTGCAATTGTAAAAGGGATCAATTCCTTGATTTCTCTTTCTGCTGCTTCATTATTGGTATACAGAAATGCAACTGGTTTCTGTACATTGATTTTATATCCTGCAACTTTGCTGAATTCCTGGATCAGTTCTAGCAGTTTTTTGGTGAATCTTTTGGGTTTTCCATATAGAGTATCATGTCATCTGTGAAGAGTGAAAGTTTGACTTTCTCCTTGCCAATTTGGATGCCTTTTATTTCTTCGTGTTGTCTGATTGCTAAGGCTAGGGCTTCCAACACTATATTGAGTAACAGTGGTGAGAGTGGACTTCCCTGCCATGTTCCTGACCTTAGGGGGGAAGCTCTCAGTTTTTCCCCATTGAGGATGACATTAGTTGTGGGTCTTTTATATATGGCCTTTATGATCTTGAGGTATGTTCTTTCTATCCCTACTTTCCTGAGGGTTTTTACCCAGAAAGGATGATGTATTTTGTCAAATGCTTTTTCTGCATCTATTGAGAGGATCATGTGGTTCTCATCCTTTCTTTTATTAATGTGATGTATCACATTGATTGATTTGCAGATATTAAACCAGCCCTGCATCCCAGGAATAAATCCTACCTGATCATAGTGAATAATTCTTTTAATGTATTGTTGGATCTGGTTGGCTAGTAATCTTGTTGAGAATTTTTGCATCTATTTTCCTTAGGGAAATTTCCTGTAGTTCTCCCTTTTAGTTGGGTCTTTGCCTGGTTTTGTTGGGTTTTGTCAAGGTAATGCTGGCTTCATAGAATGAGTTTGGCAGTTTTCCTTCCAGTTATATTTTTTGGAAGCGCTTCAAAAGAATAGATGTTAACTCTTCTTTAAATTTTTTTTTAATGTTTTTATTTTAATTTTGAGGGGCAGGGGAGTGGCAGAGAGAGAGAGAGGGAGATACAGAATCCGAAGCAGGCTCCAGACTCCGAGCTGTCAGCACAGAGCCTGGCACGGGGCTCGAACTCACAAACTGTGAGATCATGACCTGAGCTGAAGTCAGACGCTTAACCAACTGAGCCACCCAGGCACCCCTACTCTTCTTTAAATGTTTGTTATAATTCTCCTGGAAAATCATCTGGCTGTGGACTCTTGTCTGTTGGGAAATTTTTGATTAGTGATTCAGTTTCTTTATTGGTTACGGTCTGTTCAAATTTTCTATTTCTTCCTGTTTCAGTTTTGGTAGTTTATTTATTTTTTTTTTATTTTTTTAATGTTTATTTTTTTCTGAGACAGAGACAGAGCATGAGTAGAGGAGGGGCAGAGAGAGAGGGAGACACAGAATCTGAAGCAGGCTCCAGGCTCTGAGCTGTTAGCACAGAGCCCGACGTGGGGCTCGAACTCACAAACCGTGAGATCATGACCTGAGCCGAAGTCAGTTGCTCCACCGACTGAGCCACCCAGGCGCCCCAAGTTTTGGTAGTTTTAAATGTTTCTAGGAATTTGTCTATTTCTTCCAGACGGCCCAATTTTTTGGCATATAACTGCTCATATTCTCCTGTTATTGTTTGTATTTCTGTGGTATTGGTTGAGATCTCTCCTCTTTCATTTGTGATTTTATCTATTTGCATCCTTTCCTTTTTCTTTTTGATCAATCTGGCTAAGGGTTTGTCAGTTTTGTTATTTCTTTCAAAGAACCAGCTCCTGGTTTCATTAATCTGTTCTACAGCTATGTATATATAAAATTGATTTCTGCTCTAATCTTTATTATTTACCTTCTTCTGTTCCTGGTTTTAGGCTTTATTTGCTGTTATTTTCCAGCTCTTTTAGGTATAAGGGTAGGTTGTATATTTGAGACCTTTCTTCCTTCTTTAGGAAGGCCTGGATTGCTATATACTTCCCTCTTATGACCACCTTTGCTGCATCCCAGAGGTTTTGGACTGTCGGGTTTTCATTTTCATTAGCTTCCACATACTTCCTAATATCCTCTTTAATTTTTTGGTTAACCCATTCATTCTTTAGTGGGATGTTCTTTTTTTTTTTTTTAATTTTTTTTTTAATGTTTATTTTTGAGACAGAGAGACAGAGCATGAATGGGGGAGGGGCAGAGAGAGAGGGAGACACAGAATCGGAAGCAGGTTCCAGGCTCTGAGCCATCAGCCCAGAGCCGGACGTGGGGCTCGAACTCACGGACCATGAGATCGTGACCTGAGCCAAAGTCGGACGCTTAACCAACTGAGCCACCCAGGCGCCCCTAGTGGGATGTTCTTTAATCTCCAAGTATTCATGGTCTTTCCAAATTTTTTCTTGTGGTTGAGTTCGAATTTCACAGCGTTGTGGTCTGAAAATAGGCAAGGTATGGTCTCTGTCTTTTTGTACTTGTTGACGGCTGATTTGTGCTCCAGTATGTGATCTATTCTGAAGAATGTTCCATGTGCAATCAAGAAGAATGTGTATTCTGCTGCTTTAGGATGAAATGTTCTGAATATATTTGTTAAGTCCATCTGGTCCAGTGTGTCATTCAAAGCATTGTTTCCTTGCTGATTTTCTAGTTAGACAATCTGTCCATTGATGTAAGTGGGGTATTGAAGTCCCTTACTGTTATGGTATTATTGTCAATCAGTTTCTTTATGTTTGTGATTAATTGATTTATATATTTGGACGTTCCATGTTTGGAGCATAAATGTTTACAATTGTTAGATCTTCTTGGTGGATAGGCCCCTTAATTATGATAGAATGCCCTTCTTCATCTCTTGTTCCAGTATTTATTTTAAAATCGAGTTTGTCTGATATAAGTATATCTACTCCAGCTTTCTTTTGACAACCATTAGCATGATAGATGGTTCTCCATCCTCTTCCTTTTGATCTGTAGGTGGTCTCAGGTCTAAAATAAGTCTCTGGTATGAATTTAGGCTATTGTGTTGCCTGTAGAGTTGGTGTTTCTGGTGATGTTCTCTGGTCCTTTCTAGTCTTTGTTGCTTTGATCTTTTTTGTTTTGTCTTTTCTGCACTTAAAGAGTCCCCCTTAAAATTTCTTGCAGGGCTGGTTTAGTGGTCACAAACTCCTTTAGTTTTTGTTTGTCTGGGAAACTCTTTATCTCTCCTTTTTTGAATGACAGCCTTGCTGGATAAAGAATTCTTGGCTGCATATTTTTTCTGATCCAGCAGGTTGAATATATTCTGCCACTTCTTTCTGGCCTGTCAAGTTTCTGTGGATAGGTCTGCTGCAAAGCTGATCTGTCTTCCCGTAAAGGTTAAGGACTTTTTTCCCCCTTGCTGCTTCATAATTCTTTTCTTGCCTGTGTATTTTGTGAATTTGACTATGATATGCCTTGGTAATGGTCAGTTTTTGTTGAATCCATTGGGAGTTCTTTGTGCTTATTGGATTTAATGTCTGTGTCCTTCCCCAGATTAGGAATGTTTTCTGGTATAATTTGTTCCCCCCTTTCTATCTTCTGGAATTCCTATGATTTGGGTGTTATTCCTATTTAATGAGTCACTGAGTTCTCTAAGTTTTGTATCATGATCTTTTGCTTTTGTTTCCCTCTTTGTTCCACTTCATTATTCTCCATAATTTTATCTTCTATGTTGCTGATTTACTGCTCTGTTTCATCCATCTGTGCCATCGTGGCATCCATTCGAGATTGCATCTCATTTATAGCATTTTTAATTTCAGCCTAACTAGATTTTATTTCTTTTATCTCCACAGAAAGCGATTCTCTGGTGTCTTCTGTGCTTTTTTTCAACCCCAGCTAGTATTCTTATGCTGTGGTTCTAAATTCTAGTTCAGACATCTTACTTATTATCTGTGTTGATTAAGTCCCTGGCTGTCATTTCTTCCTGTTTTTTCTTTTGGGGTGAATTCCGTCATTTTGGGGGAAGAAAAATGTTAATAAAATAAAAAAATTAAAATTGAAAAATTAAAAACAAAACAAAAATCAAATAAACAAAGCTAGATCCCAGGTGTGTTTTTGTCTCCTTGTTGAAAGAAACGGTAGAATATAGAAAAAAAAAAAAAGGGAAAAAAGGTAAGAAAAAATTTAAAAATTAAAAAAATATGTAATAATAGATTTAAAAATTTAAAAACATAAAATAATTTTTTTTCTCTTTCTGTATCCAAGAAAGAGAAAGAAAAGAAAGAAAAAAGAAAGCAATGTAAGCAAAAACAAGCAAAGAAAACAACTAAATGACCCACCAAACAGAATGAAACCCAAATGAATTTACATCCAGTTTCTCCTAGAACTGAAACTATGAAGCACTCTATAGTCTGTACACTAAGCAGGTGGAGTGACTTGTGCTGGTCTTCTGGCGGATGTCCTTGGAGGGCACAGTTGGGTGGGGTTTGGTGTAATGGCTCCATTCTCCACTAGATGGCGCTGCTTAGCTTCCTGGGGTGGATCCATGTGCATGCGAGTGTGCAGGGGAGGTGGAAATGGTTTCACCCAGCTCCCTAGTCTCTGGTGCAGGAACTTTGAGCACTCACCAACCCATAATCAAACACCCCTCCTTGGTGCCTCAAAAAACTAAAAATAGAACTACCCTACAACCCAGCAATTACACTACTAGGCATTTATCCAAGGGATACAAGTGTGCTGTTTCAAAGGGACACATGCACCCCAATGTTTATGGCAGCACTATCAACAATAGCCAAAGTATGGAAAGAGCCCAAATGTCCATTGATGGATGAATGAATAAAGAAGATGTGGTATATATATACACTGGAGTATTACTTGGCAATCAAAAAGAATGAAATCTTGCCATTTGCAACTACATGGATGGAACTGGAGGGTATTATGCTAAGTGAAATTAGTCAGTCGGAGAAAGACAAAAATTATATGACTTCACTCATATGAGGACTTTAAGGTACAATACAGATGAACGTAAGGGAAGGGAAACAAAAATAATATAAAAACAGGGAGGGGGACAAAACAGAAGAGACTCATAAATACGGAAAAGAAACTGAAGGTTACTGGAGGGGTTGTGGGAGGAGGGATGGGCTAAATGGGTAAGGGGCTTAAGGAATCTACTCCTGAAATGATTGTTGCACTATATGCTAAATAATTTGGATGTAAATTTAAAAAATAAAAAATAAGATTAAAAATAACTCCACCCCTCCTTTGTTTCAGCCCTCTCTGTCTGCTTCCCACCTCTATCCTGTCTGTGCCCAAGCTGTCTACCTGCCAGGCAGCACCTCTCTGTAGAGTTTTATCTCAAATGAGGTTGTGTTTCAAAACCCCTGTGGCTGAGACCCACACCAACTCTCTCGGGGAGGGTCTTGCTGAGCAATGGCCCAGTGCCGGCTTGTCCTAGAAAACGTTTGTGTGGTCACTCAGTGACAGAGGTTCAGAGATTATGGCAAATCGCAACACACAGTCAGTGCCAGGTTTGGCCACACTCTAGCATCTTCGTCCCAATACCAGCAAATGTGGCTGCTCTCTGGGGTCCGCTGAGACTTTTGCCAGCAGGGAGGCCGAATGGCCTCTACCAAATGCTCTTCAAGCAGGGGAACCACTTTCTCCCCGTGTGGCACACAGACCCTTCAGACCTGCTGCCTGCTCTTGGGGATTTCTTGCCCTGTTTCCTCACCAGAGCACCACCAGGCACTGAGCTCTGAAACTTCAGACTCTGCACTCTAGTGTTTATAGAATTCTGGTGGTATTGAAACCCTCTCCTTTCTCCCCATCAGTACTTACTGTGTACAGACATTTGCTTAACCCTTAACACATATTAGTTAATTTCTGCAATGTACCAATGAGATAGTTAATGGATATCTCATTGAAAAGATGAGGAAACTAACATTTGAGGGTTTTACTCACTCCTTGACAGTAACACAGTCATTCAGTGGTAGAGCCCCTTCAGCAACACCCATTTGTTTCAGGCTTATCATGTAAAAGTGTTTTGTTAGAAACCAAGAAGTCAAATAGAAAGATGGCATGGTTTTCCCCTTCCAGAGATTCACATGTGAGATCCCTGGAACCTAACATGTGAAAAATACATGTTAGATCAGTAGCTTTCAAATGTTTTCGACCACAACACTCAGTAAGAAATATGTTTATACTGAAACTAATGCATATATATTTCTATATTTTATTTATATTTAAATATATGTAATTTTGTAGCTGAAACAAAAGTTTTATGAAACGTCCCTAGTAGCATGCTAATACTTTCTACTCTAACCCGTTGTATTCTATTTTATTCTATTTCATTACATTAAATTGATTTCATAATTCATTCATGGGTCACATATTGGAAAAGGATATGTTCTATATACAATTATGCTTTAAAAAGTTCTTTTAAGTGTGTGTGTGTGTGTGTGTGTGTGTGTGTGTATAAAACTAGTTCCTACTAGTCCTCCAGAGCAACTTTAGGTACTACTTCTGTTATTTCTATGTTGGATTGCTAATTTTGCTTTCTTAATTTAAGAAATTATCTATGGACTTTTAGTTATGGTAGATGAGGATATAGCCATCTTGCTCAATGCCTTATTTCCCCAACTTTCATCCTCCTAATATAGGAAGGCTCAAATTTATTTAACGAATAGTATTGTTTATATTCTATGACCGTAAATATCATTTATCACAGAGCCGAGTCATGCGGTATAATGAATTTTCTTTCTTTTCCTTTTATATTTTCTTCCTCTTAACCTCTCTTTGATTTTTTTCCAGACATAATTGCCCTATTTTTTCACTGGCATAGTTTCCTATAGACCTATCCTTAATTTTTTCCTAAGTGCTCCATCACAGTCGTTGCATACCTAGACTTAGTTTTTTGCCCCCAAACTCTATTATGTCAGATAATTTGCCATTTGCCTTGATCACAGAGACCTCGTTTCCAGACTCTCCATCCTCCTTCTGTGTCTGGACTCTGGCTCCCCAGCCCACTGCATGGCTGTCATCCCAGAGCTTTCTTCCCTCCTTGCTCTTTTCGGTTCACTCTTCTATTTCCCGATCCCCGTTCTTTCTCTTTCTTGGTTCTCCCCTCATTTTGCATCAACAGATTTTCAAGAAAGTTCCCAAGAAAGAGAACATGGGAGAAAACTTCCTGAGCGCATGCATGTCTTAAAATGCTTCCGTTTACCCTCCACACTTAGTAGATAAATTGACCGGGTATAGGATTCTAGTTTGGAAATGCCTTTCTCTCAGAATGTCAAAGGCGTTTGCTTCTTCGTCTCCCAGTATTGCTATTGGAAAAGTCAGGTTCTTGTTCCTTCATGTATGACCTGTTGTTTTTTTAAATCATAGTCAGTGTGTGTCATGCTCTTTCTATGTATCGGGCGCTGTTCTAAGTATTCTGCCCAATTTCATCTCACATCATTGTCTCGCTGAGATAGGCATCATTTCCTCTATCTTACAGGGAGGAGACTGCGGCACGCAAACTTAGGTAGCTTGGCAGTGGAGAAGGCTGCTGACTGGGCGCTCTACTAGCAGAGGATGGAGGGGTGGGTCGCTTAACTGGGAGCCTTCCAAATGTGAACATCTAATGTCCTCTCTGGGGGGTATACTCCCACCTGCCACTGTTCTTGGAACAAAACCAGGGGCTAAAGGAATCCCATTGTTAACTACCAATTAATCCTCATTCTCAACCAGTGCTTGATGCTTCCTCGCGTTTTTGCGTCCTGAGACTTTCCCATTCAGTTTCTCCACAAAACGTCCCCTTATTTTCCCAGCTGGAGAGGACAGTTGCACGAATGATCAAAGAATCAGCCAGTTTCTCACTCCACACACAGACACTTAAAGACCCCTTTGGTGTTAGCCTCAGAGCCATTTGGTACTAACAAGTCCAAACCTTTTGTGGCCTCTTCAGGGCGCACTTGACTTCCTCTCTCAGGTATCCCCCTGGGCAGGCATTCTAAGATGTAGCTTGGATCGCCCTGGTCAGTGAGTTACCACTGCCCCAGCAGCTCACTTTTTTTTTTTTTTAATTATAAAATACAAATGAACAGGAACTATAGGAAATAGGAAATAAGATGATCTTGTATTTAGCACCAGCTTTATCAACTCTTAACAAATTATTTAAACAACTACTTCAAAATAATCAAAAATACATCATGTATAGGGCTGGTGCCTCCTGTACCCGGTCTCATTTGATTCCCCTCCTGAGCAGTTAGCAAAATTGGTATGTGTCACTACCAAGCATGTTTCTGTACTCTTGCTACGGAATGAATCTATAAATAACATATTGTATTTTTTGTCGTATTTATAAGCCTCATTGGAATCTTTACGTAGTCTCCTACTGCCTTTTCATTCAATCCTTAGGCTTTTGAGACATGCTCCTATCGAGTCGCGTAGCTCTTTTTCATTCATTTTAGCTTCTCTGCAGTGTTCAGTCATGTGACCTTGGAGTCCATTTAGTCATCCCTCTGCCTGGAGACTTTCTAGGTTATTTCCAACTTTGAACTTTTGTGACAACGGTGCAACGAGCATGCATGTAGGAGTTTCCCGGCGGCGCTCTTGCAAACACACCAAGATATTGGTCTTCTCAGTCCTTGAGGTAGCCACGTGGGACTGGGGCTCAGTGGAGCCCCCGGGGCAGTCTCCTTCAGCCATGAACAATTTTACCCTTTTACCTATGCTGCAGAAGAAACGGAGGGGAAAAATCATGTTTCCATGTGGAATTACCGAATTGAGGAAATGCACACATGTTGCCGAGTTGGTCCCCAAAGCAGTGCGCCAATTTATACTCCTGTTGGCAGTGCAGAGTTCTTTTGAGCAAAAACAGTGAGCTGCACTGACGGGCGATAATTTGGGCCTTAGCATTGGACTATAATATGGGTTTGAGCCTGTCTCCGCCCGTGAGCTGTGTGATCTCGGGCAGGCTTCCTACACTTCACATATGCCTTAGTATCCTCTTGTGTCAAAAAGGGATAGTAATAGTCCATAGCATATAATAGAGGTATTTTGAGAATTAAATCCGTTCACATGAACCTCTTTGAACATTGCATGTATCCATTACAGCTATTTCACAAAACAAAATTGCTATTACTGTTGCTTAAACATTGATTTTTGCCAGTCAGTTGGGTATGAAATGGAGTTTAATGCGGTTTAATTTGCATTCGCGTATTATTAGTGAGGTTGAGCATCTTTTCATATGTTTATTAACACTTTAGATTTCCTTTTCTATTCTATTGGGTTGTCTTTTTCTTATGAACTGTAGGAGTTCTCTGTATATTCTCTTTAAATATTCTGAATACTAATTCTTTGTCAGTTATAAACAGTGCAGAGATTTTTTTTCT
Source organism: Lynx canadensis (assembly GCF_007474595.2). Lineage (NCBI taxonomy): Eukaryota > Metazoa > Chordata > Mammalia > Carnivora > Felidae > Lynx > Lynx canadensis. Next base: position 124,253,718 of record NC_044309.1, on the reverse strand, counting down.
CCCCCAAGCCTGGAGAGTGATTTTTAACTTTATTTGTGGTATTTATTAAACCACAGAAATCTTTAATTAATTTATTTATTTTTATAAATCTTTGATTTAAAATTGTTTATAAACTAAAATATTTTATGCATTTTTACACATTTTACTTATGAGATCATTCCCTACATCAAGGTCACAAGACATTCTCTTACAGAACTTCTCAGGTATTGCTTTTTGTATTTGAGTCTTAGCTAGAATTTATTTTAGTGTATGAGGTAAAGATGCTATTTTATTTCTTTCTGTATGAACAAGTATTTGTCTCCTGAGTAGAGATCAGCACACATTTTTCTGTAAAAGGCCAGAGAGTAAATGTCTTGGGTTCTGTGGACCATATGGTCTCTGTCACAGCTACATAGTTCTGTCATTGTAGTGTAACCTGTAAAACAGGTTATTTAACCTCTCCGACCTGATTGCTCCAAATGAACATCAAGGGTAATAATAGTGCCTATTTCATGAGTATCTTGTGAGGATTGAATAATAGACTAAATAGAAAGTAAGTAAATAAATGGGTGGGGTTGTGTTGCAATAAAATTTTATTTATAAAAACAGTTGGCAGGTTGAATTTAGTCCATGGACTATAGTTTGCCCACTCCTGTTCTAGACAAATCTAATCTGTTCAATGCAGATGTGCAACAAGGAATTAGTAAATTGTGTATATATCACATATGTATGATGTTATATATTGAATAAATTTATGTATATAACTATATATTAAATATCTCCTACATGAATATATAATATGATGCATATATGATAAAAGAGATTTATTTATTTACATTTCTTGCCAGTCTCATGGAAATCAGCTACCTTTTCCTCTTTAAAACTGTTGTTTCCTCTTGTACACATTACTCATTCATCAGCACATTCCTTTATTGAACTTCCATATAGTCCAGTATTATACAGCTTACTACCTAACTTATTCTATTTATAGACAACCCCAATTGTTTTCTTGAAAAAAGTTCTGTCTTTTGGTACCTTTTATCCTTTAGCCTAAAACTACCCTCTGAAGCTGTGTATTATAATCTAGCATCTCCTGATACTATAACCTTCTTACGTTCACATCTGCCACTCTCCCTGCCTGGGACAGACTGTTGTATGACATTGTCTCACACTGATTCCCCAGCATTCAGTTGGATACCAAGTATCTGCTTTGTGAGCTACTCACTTTGCTAGACCCTGAATCTAGCAAACTTGGGGGTGACCTAGTTTCTATAGAAATACGGCATCTGGAACAGAATGCACTGCCCAGATGTGGCCTGGCCCATTCAGTCCAGTGGATGACTCTTTCTCGCTCTGCGCATTATGCTTTTATTGATGTACCCTGAGATCATGCTTTCTTACCTTTCTCTTCATGCCCCCAGACCAAGGCTCTTATTACTTACTTCAAAGTCAGTGTGGCAGATATTAGGCCCTTTGGGTTTTCTTCAAATGGGAAAATTTGGGGCACCTGGGTGGCTCAGTTGGTTAAGCATCCAACTTCAGCTCAGGTCATGATCTCGTGGTTCGTGGGTTCAAGTCTCATGTCGGGCTGTGTGCTGACAGTTCAGAGCCTGGAGCCTGCTTCGGATTCTGTGTCTCCTCTCTCTCTGCCCCTCCCTCGCTTGCTCTCTGTCTCTTTCTTTCAAAAAATGAATAACCATTAAAAATTTTTTCTTAAAAATGAGAAAATTTAAACTCAGCATGGTAAGAAGCTTGCCCACAGTCATACAGCTGATAAATGGAAATCAAATCCACATCTTATCATTTTCAAGTCCAGAATTATTTCTAATATTCCATGCTTCCTCCACACGCAAAACAGATTGTTCTGATGGAACTTTCTGTGATTCTAAAACAGTCTTTGCCAGGGAAACCCTAAAGAACAAATAACTTCATACAAAATAAAATGGGTTAAAACACAGCCTCCCTCTCTGACAGATGTCCAAAGATATTTAAAGTTTACTCCTTTGGAATGGGTACACATCTGTCTCTCTGTGTAGACGAGCCAGTCTCCTCTGAAGGTGTCAGAGCTAAACCTCAGCACACACAAGTGTAGAACCCGAGGCAGCTCGCCCAAAGTGAGCCTCCATATCTACATGTCAGTGAAAGGTAACAGACCCTTGGCGTAGACTCTGGGCCAAGGATGTGCTTCCTCCTGCACATAGAAATAGGAATGAGATGGCCACAAATGGTTCTAGCAATGACACCATTAAAATCTACTAGTAGCAGACATCTGATGAAAGCTTATTGTGTGCCAAGGACCGAACTATTCAGTCTATTTACTCCTCACAGCATTCTCGTGAAGGTAGGTGCCATTATTATCTCTAACGTTCACTTGCAAGAAATAGAGAGATTAAGCTACTGGCCTTCATTTGGCTAGTAGGTGACAGAGAAGTGCTCGTAGCCACTTGACGAGTTGTCCACAACCAGGGAACACTGACCTCTCTAGTCCCAAATCCCTTCATAGTAAAGGAATTTGAAAATTAGACAATCCTTCTACTCTAAATATTCAAAGAGAAAAATACCTGGTCCCAAAATTCAAAGCATTACAAACGTCTTCATATTCCTGATATCCTAGAAAGTGCTTACATATATCACCTTCGCATTTGAATAACCCTTTAATATATTTTGACTCTATGTCTAGATCTATAATACATCCATGTAGATGAGTCATTCCTCACTACACCTCCCTTCTAGTTACTGTCCTTACCATTGGCTGAAATTTCCCTTGAGAAGCCACCCGTGGCCTTATTATTAGTGAGTGCGTGGTCAGTTCCCCATCTTTATTTCATTTGATATACCTTCAATAGGAGAAATGTTATTCCTTATTTTAGTTTTTATTTCCTTCTTTATATGTCTTCTCAGGTTTATCATATAGAAAGAAGTTGAAACATTACAGTGATTTGGCAACTGTATAATACTATTCAATATAAGGATTATTGGGATTTGGGGAAGCTTGAAGAAAATGAGAAGGTATATGAAAAGTTGAAGAAAAATGTTATTAATAACAGATACACACGCTATTTTTTCTTGTGAAAAGATGTTCTTGTCAGTTAAAGATTTCTTCTCTTCAAGCATGGTTCTTGGCACATGCTCTTCCTTTCAGAAAGCAGTGGTGTAGGATTATGGCCCAGTGGGCGTTATGTCTACCGGGGTACAAATATCCAGGCAATAGAAGTAATCTCTGGTGTTTTCTAGGTGTTTACCTTGCTGTGGATTGCTGACTGGATGGTCCATCACTTCTGGAGGAAAGGAAAGGACCCAGATAGTTTCTCCATCCCCTATCTGACGGCATTGGGTGATCTGCTTGGAACAGCTTTGTTAGCCTTAAGTTTTCATTTTCTTTGGCTTATTGGCGATCGAGATGGAGACGTTGGAGACTAATAAGTCCTCAAACTGTTCTCAAGTTCCACGGAGGAAAACACAAGACAACCACTTATGACTCTTTTTCAAAAATCTTAAATCAGTAGTTTGACTTCTACCAGGGTGATCTTCAGTTGGCCCTGATTCAATTAAATGGCCTTAATATTTTTTTAAGGAATTTGTGTTAAAACCAGAATCAACAGTATTTGTGCTGCTTTTCATAGAATAAATGATAATCTGACATAGATGTAGACATAAGCTCAAGCTCCGAAATTAACAAAATAGGAAAGTATATAGGATGTTTACAATGAAGAAGTTAAAAACCGCTGATGTAGCGGAAGTATGTGTTATTGTTTAACTTACAATGCCAGGTTCAAGGAAACAGAGCTCTACTTTAGCCTTTCTTGTCTCACAGATGTGTTGGACTGCAAATCCTACTACAAAATGAAAGAGACCCAGCCCAGCCTTTAATAGTTTTAACTATGCCCACCTCTCTGCTAGCTGAGAATAAATGATCAGTTACTAGCTCCCAACCTGACCTAAATATGTTCTGCTGAGCATAAGATAAACTCACTTTTCCCTGTGCCAATGCTAATTTCAGCTCTGTAAAGTCTTCACAGGCTACTGTTTAAACACAGAATGACCTTGACGGATCTTTAAAGAAAGCAATGGGTCATTTTTGATCATTGATTTGTTAAAAGAATTTTGATCTTTTTAAGAAAACTTAATAGTCAATAACAAGAGAAAACGAGCTGCATTTATAGGGACGAGATGGTGTGAGAAATCCTGTGTGTGGAGGGTGGGGAGAGACAGAAGACAGACAGAGAAATGTTTGATGGAGTACTGAATCTTGGATTGTTGATAGCAAAGATCATAGTACTATTGGAATATTAGCATTATGTAGTTCCTTTTTTTTAATGTTTATTTATTTTTGAGATAATGCGAGAGACAGAGTGCAGGCAGCGGAGGGGCAGACAGAGGGAGACACAGAATCCGAAGCAGGCTCCAGGCTCCGAGCTGTCAGCCCAGAGTCCGACGCGGGGCTCAAACTCACAAACCGTGAGATCATGGCCTGAGCCGAAGTCAGATGCTTAACCGACTGAGCCACTCAGGTGCCCTAGCATTATGTAGTTCTTAAACACATTTTATCGATATGCTTTTGTCATTTGGTCCAAAAATTTTGCTACTGCCCAGAATTTACTATTTATTACCTATATTAAAATGAGTAGTTTTTTTCTTATTAAAAAAAAAAACCCTACAATTTAATATAACCTTGATATTATGAGACTTAGAATGAGCAAGTGATTCACTTGCTCTTCCAAAGAAGTCTATTGGAACTTTTAGGCTTACCATTTTAAAAGAGAAGTTGGTGGGTTACTTCAATTATTGGTCATGCCTGTACATATCATCTCTTTGCACAAGCTTATTTCTACATGGGAACTCTATCATATACACTGCTATGTTTCCTATATATTTTTCTAAAACCTGATCTATATTCCAAAACTTTACCAACTCTTTAGTTATTCAATAGGTAAGTGTTTTTATATCACATATGGTTCATTAAAAAAATTCAGTGGAATCTCTCCAGCCCATCAGATATCTAATAATTTAACTGATAAGGGGGGAAATGTACATTAATTTTGATCATTGTGGTTTAAATTGTGAGTTAGTGTTAATATTATATAAATAGTACATTGTTCATAAACGTTGGGGTAAGTATTCCTATTAAACTCTTTAAGGGGACTGTGGTGTAGAGTTATATATTTTTGCTTATTTTAAAACTTTAATTATTCCACTCTTCTGCCTTATAATGAATCTTCCAAGGCAGAGAACTGAACTAATTATAGAATTTCTCCTTTGGAGAGTTATAATGTCAAACAGTGAACATTCTTTTAAAAGAAAGAATGATTAAGTCAATGAATATTTAGCTGCAAAGATTTTTTTATTTAAAAAATCCATAAATAATTTCCTTGATTTTATTGTAAAGCTTTTGTAAATTACTTATTTACATCTGGACTGTATGATTCATAAGCATTTGTATTTCCTGATAGATTTCTATTTTGATTTGTAACATGAAAAAGTGCCCAGCAAACCATACTTTTAAAGCATTTACCATCATCTTTAATGCATTACATATTCTGAAGCGCATTCGAATACACTATGTTAGATAGTACTCACAACAGTACCTGTGAAATAGGTCAGGTGGATACTTTTATCTGTGTTTTGCAGCAGAAGAAACTGAAGTGCAGAGAAGTTACACTTCTAAAGTTGCCTGGGTGCAGGGTGCCCAAATCATGACTAAAATCTGGGTCTCTGGCCCCCTGAGCCAGTACCCTTTCTATGACCCCTGGGTGTATCAAGAGTACCTAACTAATTAACTGACTGGAAATAGTCTGAAGCATCAGGATTTCCTAAAATAGGATAGAGTGTTGCTACATCTTTCAGGTTTCAGACAGGGAAACCTCCATTTACTAGATCGTAATGGTAAGGATAGCCAACTCTAAATTATTCATGCTCCTAAGACCAAGGAAAACACCAATAAACGAAGACTTCAGAATAAAGAACAATGCCTTATTTCATTGAACATTTAGTTGCCACCCCCTTCCCAGATTTAACCATTTTCCATAGATGCTAATAAATAACCAGCATGACTGATTGGAGTTCTGTCTCCTTTCTCTTTAGCTATCCAATCTTGGTTACAGCAACAAAATGTCTAAAAAGGCATGTCAAAGGGGAAAAATAATAGTAAAGACATGGAAAAATCAGTTACCAATTAGATCACTTAGTTTATAAGATGGATGTAGATTCCTTTAAAAAATTTTTTTACTGGTTTTCTATAAGCCTTTACATGAGTATGCAACCAATAAGCTGACTTATTTACCCACAAAATAATTTATTTCCAGTCTTATATTATGTAAATCGACAGTATTTATTTTTATACAACATAAAAGCTTCTGCTCTCCAAACTTCTTCCTTTCGCTAATTTATCACATGCTTTATTTATACAGAGATCATCTTTTTTAAGACATATTTTTATTCTTGCTCACTATTTTTTTTCTTTAAAAAATAAAGTTTAGGACCTGATAAAATGGAAACTTGTGATAATGTATCCTCTGGGAGACATCAAGAGTTTCGCATCATAGACTATCAGTGACGTAGCCAAAAGAAGTACATTTTCAAACTCTTTCAGTAACTGGGCTTCCTTGCCTTATAAAGTATGTATGGTCTAGTATACCCATTTATAATGGGCATCTGCCATCTTTGAATTGTTGTAAACTCAAATAAGAATAAAATTTAAGAAATATTACCCAGTCTTGTTGTACTTCTTGATAACCTAGATGGACATCAAGCCTGTGTGGAACTCACCCAGAAGAGACTAGGGTGATGTACATATATTTGTTGTATTTGTGAGTATAATACATTAGGCTCTGACCGTACCTAGACCTCCAAACCATTGCTTTACCACCTTTTCACTATAGAGTACTCTTCTCATTTTTCAGCTTAGATCCCTGGGTCCGTCAATCCATACATCCTCAACTGCCTCCTTCAGACACCCGGGGCAGCCCTGGTTAAATACAGCTCACTGCCTCTGCTTTGCCTGCACTTGAGCAGTTCGATATGGTTCATGAAAAACACACGACGGCTCGGACAGATCTTTATATTTATAACCTCAGACGTCGAGTTAACTCCCACTGCCCAGCAGCCTACTGTATTTCTCTAATTACTTCACTCTGGAAATCAGGCTTTTGTCTCCAACACTGAAAGTAGACCTGTCAAGGTCACCAACAGTCTCCATGCCGCCAAATCCAGCTATCAGTTGTCAGCAAGAATTCTTACCTTATTCAGTCCCTACAAGTATTTGACAGTCTCCTTCCTCCTTGAAATGCTTTCCTCACTTAGCTTCCCAGAAAGAACTCTGCCTCTTTCTTTCCTATGTCACCGAAAGCCTTTTCTGTGTCTTGCTGGTTGGTCCTCCTCAATCTCTACATTCTGGAATGCCCTACAGCTCAGTTTTGATGACCTCTTCTATCTACCCTTTCTAGGGGACCGCACTCATCTCATTGTTTCAAATGCCATCTGTACCGATTATTCTCAAATATATTCCTCCAGCCCAGGCCTCTCACCTGAGTTCCGGACCTGTATTTTTACACGCCTGCTGGACAACGCCACTCGAACAACTACGAGGTATCTCAGACATTGGAACAACACCATCAACCACTTAGCCTGACTGACCCAAAGAGACCACTATATCAACAACTACAGAATAGGGCTCATCTCGTTAATATATAAAGAAATCTAGAAACCAGAAAGGAGGAGACCAACTACCCAATAGTTTTGGGTATTTACTCTCTGACCCTTTCTACACAAAAAAGGTGACCTACCCTGTTTTAGAGTGAATTCCTCAAATTTTCTTTCTTTTTTTTTTTTCCTTAATTTTTTGGTTTATTTTTGAGAGACAGACGGTATGAGCGGGGGAGGGGCAAAGAGAGAGGGAGACACAGAAGCAGGCTCTAGGCTCTGAGCTGTCAGCACAAAGTCCAACGTGGGGTCAGACCCACAAACTGTGAGATCATGACCTGAGCCGAAGGCAGATGCTTAACCGAATGAGCCCACCCAGGCGCTCCTCAAATTTTATTGCTAAGTCTCCCTCACATACCTGGGACTAGCTGGGATCAGCAGTGTGACCCAGGCGGGGCACCCCAAGCTGAAACTAGCCCTATTTGGGCTCCAGTTGCCAGAAGCACCTCACAGATTCGTAAGTCACTGCCCAATGCCCGAGACCAGCCTGGGCTGACAGTGGGCCCGGTTCCTGCTGCTTCTGTTCAGGGAAAGCCCCTTGTAAGGGGTTGACTAGATGCCTCTAGGAAGTCAGAGACTCCGCCTATGGGGTAGCCCCAGGGCTTGAGGGGTGGCCCTGGTTCCAAGAAGGCAACATGGTAGACCAGTCACTCTCACTGGCCAGAATGACAATGAGTCGCTGGAATGATGCTGACATTGATTTGGAGCGACTCTCACATCACACACAGGACAAGTGCAGAGCTCTGGGCCACTGACAGTCACCTCACAGCTAACCCTTGGACTTGACCCTTAGATCTCTTTTGTTAGCTTTCGGACTATGGGATCACCTCTGGTCTGCAGCATTGAAGCGTGACGGTGGTGGCAGGCACCCTTTACCCGTGTGCCCTCGCTGCTTGCATCCAGGAAGGTCTTCCCAACCTCTTGCAGGCTCTATGCCACATGTCAGGCAGTCCACTGGAGGTGACCGCTCCTTTCTCCTCAGATGGCTTTCAAGCCCCACAACTGGCCCTCCCAGTTGACATCCTGTCTTGCCTTCCGTTGGTGAGATGATGCCGAGCTCTTCCCGGTCAGTCTTAAATTGTACTGGACAAGGAACAGCCATTCATTGTGTGGATGGTACCATTCTTCTCAATCTGCTGGCCCTTGCCTCGCCTCCCTGCTGGTGACAGTGTGTGGAAGGCAGGAGCTGTTAAATATTCAATGACACTTATTAACAATGGTAAGGAAGACCTTATTCAGGGCCATCGTGATAGGTATAGGGACCACTGCAATGGGATGTCACAGTGGGGACAGAAATGGGGCTCAACTCTGAATACAGCATGGGCAAGTGGGAATTTGTAACCAAGGAGCAGGGGGGGGTGGTCAGTGGATGAAAAATTACTGATCGGAAACATCAGGGGTGAGGGGGATTCGGCCTCAATGGATCTAACAGGATTCTTGCCGCAGGCAGGCTGAGGTGATCAGACATCACCTGCCGGGGGGCGGGGGTGGGGGGGAGGATGAGGGGCCCATCAGATATTGAGGTCTGATCAGATATCAAAGGTGGGGGGTTCTGGTTAAACTGACTTAGCAGGGTTCTTGCTTGCTAGAACTGGATTTTACAAGGAAGTACATACACGGACCTAGAAGTTTCAGGGGCCTGACTAGAGTTTGACTCTTTGTCAGGGTGCAGTCGACACTGAAAGAAATCACATCTAAAATTGACCTACATCTACAGTCTGGAAGTTCAAGAGAAGACATGGTTGAAAGGTGTGCTGTTCTACATTTATGCTATAAGATTCCAAATGGTAAATTTGACATGAGAAAACATCACCATTCACATTTTCCTGCACACTTGAAATAAGACTAGTTACCAGCAGCAAAGGACAGTAAACAACCTTTGAGAAAGTCACTGGAAGCCAGTATTCACGGGGGAGTGAGGTGGGGAAGACGGATGCTGTAGCCACATGGCAAGTGTTGGAAACAGGGTTAAACAAATGATATCAGGGGACTGAAAACTATACAGGCACACCTCGGAGACACTGCAGGTTCCAGACCACCACAATAAAGCAAATACTGCTGTTGGGAAAATAAAGTTATGCACCATCAGATGGCCGAAGGGACTAACGTAAGCTCTAGTTCTAGCTTAGACGCTCCTCTTCCGGGTTCTTCCTGCCCTGCTTGCCGTGTGCACCAAATTACTACCAATGCGGAAGCAACAGGCTATAAATCGTCCCCTGCGTTTGTGCTCGGGACTCCGATCTCTGGAGAAGGATCTCCTCTGAGCCTGCTGGTGTAAAATAAACCTCCCGCCTTCCAAGATCTCCAAGCGCCGCTTGCGTTTTCCACCAGTGATCCGGCATGGTTCCATAACACTGCAATAAAGCAAGTCAAATGAGTTTTAGTTTCCCAGAGCATATAGAAATGATGTTTACACTGTTTAGTCTGTAGTCTGTTACGTCTGCAATAGTATTATGTCTTTGAAAAACAGTGTGTATACCTTAATTAAAAAATACTTTACTGGGGCGCCTGGGTGGCTCAGTTGGTTAAGCATCTGACTCTTGGTTTCAGCTCGGGTCACGACCTCATGGCTCAGGAGTTTGAGCTCCTCATCGGGCTCCATGCTGATGGTATGGAGCCTGCTTTGGATTCTCTCTCCCCCTCTCCCTGCCCGCTAGTGCTTTCTCTCTCTCAAAAGAAATAAACTTTAAAAGAAAGTACTTTCTTGCCAAAACTGCTAACCCACATCTGAGCTTTCAGCAAATCTTCATCTTTTTGCTGGTAGAGGGTCTTGCCTTGATGTTGATGGCTGCTGACTGACTGGGGCGCTGGCTGCAGAAGGTTGGGGGTGGCTGTGGCAGTTTCTTTTTTTTTTTTTTTTTAATTTTTTTTTTCAACGTTTATTTATTTTTGGGACAGAGAGAGACAGAGCATGAACGGGCGAGGGGCAGAGAGAGAGGGGGACACAGAATCGGAAACAGGCTCCAGGCTCTGAGCCATCAGCCCAGAGCCCGACGCGGGGCTCGAACTCACGGACCGCGAGATCGTGACCTGGCTGAAGTCGGACGCTTAACCGACTGCGCCACCCAGGCGCCCCTGTGGCAGTTTCTTAAGACAACAGTGAAGTTTGTCACGTCGGTTGATTCATCCATTCGCAAATAATTTCTCTGTCACATGCGATGCTGTCTGATAGCATTTTACTCACAGTAGAACTTCTTTCAAAATTGGAGTCAATCCTCTCAAACACTGCCACTGCTTCATCATGTAAGCTTATGTAATATTCTAAATCCTTCGTTGTAATGTCGACAATCTTCACAGCATCTTCACCAGGAACAGATTCCAGTTCAAGCCACCACGTTCTTTGCTCACCCATAAGAAGCAACTCCTCATCTCTTCAGACGTTACCATGAGATGACAGCAATTGAATAGTAATCATTTAAAAGTCTGAAACACTGCAGGAATTGCCAAAATGTGACACAGAGACAGGAAGCAAGTGACTGCTGTTGGGAAAATGGCGCTGGTAGCCTTGCTCGAAGCAAGTCTGCAAACCTTCAATTTGTAAAAAACCAAACCAAACCAAACCACCACCAACAAAACACAGTATCGGTGAAGCACAACAAAGCCAAGCGCAATAAAGGTATGCCTGTAAAATGACTCAATCTGCATTTTGGTCAAGTTAACTTGTATTCCATGAACGACCCTGAGCCTCAAGTCCCACGTGGATTGAACCTGCTTCATTGTGATGGTAAAACCAAAAGCTTTGATGGTGATTTCCAGAAGGTTTTGTCCTCCCAAAGGCACAAGTCAGGTAGCTTTGGTATGTAAGTCCCCTCTATCTTGGTTCTTCTCTTGGTGAATCAACAGTTGATTCTCATAGTAGCTGTTAGGACATTACCATCATTACATACACAGTGTGAGTGTGTGCACACGCGCATGTGTGTGCCTGCGTGCGTGTGCATGTGCGTGCAGTTTGTACCCGATCATCATGTTGGGACTTGACGCTGTGATTGCATACAGTGGTGTACCTCATCACCAGGAGCACCAGGAACGGAGCTTACACCTACTACTGCCTAGGATTTGTTAGGTGGTTCCTCTAGAAAGGACATCATTTGAATAGGGGACTTTGTTGCTGTTGCTATGAATAAGTGCTTAGTATACATTCATTGTGACGTGTTTTAAAAAAAACGATTACTTGGGTTTTGATTCGCTAGTGCCTGAATGGTTTCTGCTAATAGCATGTCAGAAGTTGAATATCACAAAATGCGAGATGCTTGTTTATAGAGCAAAGAGCTTACGATAGATGCTAATCAGGGTTGGCACAATCTTCTGATTTCATATAGCTTAATATTAAAGAGACAGGTTTTCTGGGCCCCAATGAAAGCTGATCTAAACCATGAGTGAAGTTAACAAGCTTGTATTAAGGGCCACATGTGAAGCCACTCCTGCCCTTAGCATTGAGGAGTGTCCAAAGGATGAAATGAGGCACTTGTGGTTCATGGCAAATGATCTGTGAAAGGGCCAAGGATTTCCATGTGAGAAAACTCATAGCAGTTCTTGATAAGAGTAAAAGCTGCAAATAAATTAGATGTCCAACAGTAGAGGGATGGTTTAAAAAAATTATGGCACACAATTTGCGAAATATATCTAAAATATTTATCATCGTGCACAATCATATTTTCCAAAAACATCTAATGACATGGGGGAAATCCTCACAGTGTAAGTGGAAAAACATCAGGATATACGCAGGTTTATTTACGGTGGATTGCCTTCCATCATCGCCCTCACCTAGGACCAAGGAGAAACAAAAAAGTCACTTGGGTTTATCAATTTTCCTGCTAATTTAATGCAAGGAACTGAATACAATTCCGGGCAGGCAGAAGTCACTATCTCAGGAAGGAAACGAACCCTCACAAAGGTCAGGTCTATAATTTCAGATCTTCTAAACCAATCAGAACTCCACTGAATTCATACCGCCAGGGTCTCCATCTCAACCCCCACAAGCTTGTGTCTGCCATCACTGAGCCCTGTGCTCACTGCTGCCCCTGATGGAGCCAACAGGAACTGCAAAAAGGACAGCGACCTGAAGGTAGCGCGCAAGCTGTGAAATTTGCAAAAGGGGCGGGACTTAGTGAGCTTGTTATTTCTAGGGGATGAATGGCCGTGTACTCAAGGGAAAAAGAGGAGTTTGGGGAAACCAAGAGAAGGGAGAGGTGGGAAGAATTCAGGTATGAGTGAAGGTCACATGGCACAGCCCGGAAGACCTAGCCAGTATTTCTCACTGCTGCACATTACAGTCACCCGAGCGCCTAAAACGAACCCTGATCCCTCGACCTCACTAATGGAGTCCGCTGTGGGGCCTGGGCACCCAATGGTCCTAGTACAGATGGCAGGAGCGGTACAGTACAAGTATAGGATGCCAGGCATGCTGCTTATCAGCTTCTCCCTCTCTCCCCATATGACTAAAGCAACTGTTGAAGCATTCATTGAAGGACTTCCAACCTTCTTTGGGGGAGGGTATATCTGCTCCAGGGAAAGGGTCACTGGGGAGGCTAGCCTCTTGTCCCTCCTTGAGTGAACCACGGCAGCCCCCTTGGACCGCTTGAACATCAGGAGGCATCAAGTGAAGGCCTGACTCACAGTGCCTTTGAGCTGGAGGACTAGTGGCTGGGGGTGGGGAAGAAAGGTAAGAAATATATGTGTGATATGTAGCTGTGCGTTTTTAAGAGATTGGAAGGAAACACCAAAATAATAACATTGGTTATCTTATGGTGGTATTTTAGATGATTTTCTTTTCTGTTCATTCTTCTCTATATTTATAAGTTTTTCTTCAGCAAACATGTATTATTATTGTTGGATTTTTTGAAAGCTATATGTCCTGCTGAAAAAGCAACCTTAGCCTTCCAAAAGTATGTTCTAAATGGGGTTTTCAAGGGAAATTTTCTGGTGCAGTATTCACTTGGCTTTAGTGGTTATGACAGAGGGTATCTCTATGCTTATCGTGTTCTCATCACCTAGGCTACCAGCTGTCACTGTCATTAGAGCTAAGATTAAGTTGATTGACGTCATCACAGGATAGTGACTTAAGGATTTCCTGCATCCTTGTAAAGTGAGTGATACCTTCTGTGTGAAATGGTCAGGAACACACAGGACAAGAGCTCTTCACTGTATTTTCTAGGCTTCCAAATCCTCTATCAGACATATATTGGACAATATATATTCTTTTTTTTCAATTTTTTAAACGTTTATTTATTTTTGAGAGACAGAGAGAGAGAGAGAGCGAGCGAGCACGAGTGGGGGAGGGGTAGAGAGAGAGGGAGACACAGAATTCGAAGCAGGCTCCAGGCTCTGAGTTGTCAGCACAGAGCCTGAAGTGGGGCTCGAACCCATGGACCGTGAGATCATGACCAGAGCTGAAGTGGGACACTCAACTGACTGAGCCACCCAGGCGACCCGGGCAATATCTAGTCTAACTTGTTTTATGAGCGTTACATACCATGGTATCTCCTTAAGCCCTGGTGTGCAACGAAATAGAGGCAAATACAACTTCAATTTCTATGTTGCCTCCTACTTCTTATCAGATTATTGGTGTAGGCGGTCTTTGATCCAAGCATATCAATCACCTCCATCAGAATATGCCATTAGAAGTAAGGTGGTGCCTCAAGCCTATTGACAATAGATGCCCACAAAAGCAAAGGATTAAAAATATGGACATTTGGGGTCCATTTAGTCTGGTAAGTGGAGATGACTTGATTAGCTGGAGGAGATGTTGGCTTCTGAAGCTCCTATAGCTCAAATAACAAATGTCCTTCTCTTTCACCTTGGTGATGGAGAAACACAGGTAGGGTTGATTTTGAGTTTTAATTCACAGATATTATGGAGCATTTACATGAGGAAGAAATTTAGACTTCTTGGTCATTTATCCAGAAGGTTGAATCGTTTCAGGGCAAAGGAAAATGTGGTTTAGTGGCCTCAGAGTAATTGGCACATTAACCATCCTGCAGAAATTTAAAACTCTTCTGTGTGGGTTAATGGGTACGATTAACACCAAAATTAGATACCATATGTAAGTAATTGAGGCTATTTAACACAGCTATTGACCATATACATCTCTGGACTGTAGAGCAGGTAGCCTTAGAATTCATTAGAGAGTGTAATTAGCAAGCCTTTATTGGATTTTATTGGCTCCAGAGCAGATCTGTATGGGAAACACCTTGGTAAGTAGTTTTCTGAGAATGCCTGAGTGGCCGGTTTGAATCTCAGCATCCGGTTTGAAGTGGGTAAAGATGTATTTTCTTTTAAAAAAAAAAAATTTTTTTTTTAAATTTTTAACGTTCATTTATTTTTGAGACACAAAGAGAGCACAAACAGGGGAGGGGCAGAGAGAGAGGGAGACGCAGAATCCGAAGCAGGCTCCAGGCTCCGAGCTGTCAGCACAGAGCTCGACGCGGGGCTGGAACTCACGAGCCACGAGATCATGACCCGAGCTGAAGTCGGACACTTAACCGACTGAGCCACCCAGGCGCCCCTAAAATTTTTTTTTAAGTTTACATCCAAATTAGTTAGCATATAGTGCAACAATGATTTCAGGAGTAGATTCCTTAAGCCCCTTAGCCCATCCCCCCTCCCACAACCCCTCCAGTAACCCTATGTTTGTTCTCCATATTTATGAGTCTCTTCTGTTTTGTTCCCCTCCCTGTTTTTATTTTTTTTTTGTTTCCCTTCCCTATGTTCATCTGTTTTGTCTCTTAAAGTCCTCATATGAGTGAAGTCATATGATTTTTGTCTTTCTCTGACTAATGTCACTTAGCATAACACCCTCCAGTTCCATCCACGTAGTTGCCAATGGCAAGATTTCCTTCTTTTTGATTGCCAAGTAATACTCCATTGTGTATATATACATCTTCTTTATCCATTCATCCATCGATGGACATTTGAGCTCTTTCCATACTTTGGCTATTGTTGATAGTGCTGCTATAAACATTGGGGTGCTTGTGTCCCTTCGAAACAGCACCCCTGTATCCCGTGGATAAATGCCTAGTAGTGCAATTGCTGGGTCGTAGGGTAGTTCTATGTTTAGGAACCTCCATACTCTTTTCCAGAGTGGCTGCACCAGCTTGCATTCCCATAAAGATGTATTTTCAATGCAGATTCAGTCCATCAAACTAAACTTAATCTCATCATATTCTCTGTCTCTCTGTTCCCTCCACCCCTCTCCAATCTTTCATGGCTCCCCTTTGTCCCACCCTCAAATGAACTTTTCTGCCCACCCATCAAGGTCCTTCATAATTCTCCCCATCACTCATTGCACTCAGACACAAGTGTTTGCTGGTGTTAGGGCCAGCCTTTCCATTCTCCACTTTATCAGCTGAGCTCAGTTCCTACCTTCCTCCATGGCTGACTCCCATCTATCATTGGACAAAAAACCATTTATTGAGAAAAAGGGAGCCAGGAGGAGGTAAGCCCATGGTAGAGAGAAGGAGAAGTGATGAATATTTGAATCTGGGAGGAGGGCAGTTGTGATAAAAAGCTTACCTGATATCTAATCAGGCTGAACCTTTGAGCAAAGGTTTTCAATGCTAGCTGACCACTAGAATCACCGGGAAGCTTTTATAAACTGCTGCCACCTGGTTCCACACCTAGATTTTCTGATTTAATTGCACTGAGGTGGCTCTCAGGCAGCTACATGTTTTCAGGGCATCCAGGGGCTTCTAAAAACAGCTTGGTTAAGAACTCCTCAAGAGCGTGGCTTCTCATACTTTGATGTACAGATACATCCGAAGAGTGGGGGTCAGGAGGATTTTGTTACAATGAAGATTCTGGTTCAGTAGGTTTGGGGTGAGGCCTGACATGGTGCAGTCCCAAGAGGTTTCCAGGGGCTGCTAATGCTGCTGGTTTCTGGACCACACTGGGCAGCAAGGCCAGCATCGTGGAGCCGGAATAGGACCCAAAGAAAACATTTTGCAGCCCCAAACAAATCGAGATAAAGCCCAAGTGCTGTGACACTGAGTCTGTGCACAATAGGGTGGTAACGATCATTTGAATGCAGGGGAAATATAATAGAGGTTCCCCCAGACCTCCCCAGCCGGTGCGTTACAAGCCGGTGTGTTTACAGCACATACACAAATGATTCCTGCTCATTACTCAACTTATATATCAGAATCTGCAGCTCCTTTCCCTTCTAAGTCCCACCAGGTGATTTCTAGGTGTCCCTGGGGGTCTCACTCCACTTCAACCGCAGCCCAGCCTCTCAAGGCTCTTCAGCTGGGGATCGCCTTGTTCATTGCTCAAAGCTCAGGACACCTCTCGAGGGAGGGTGTTCCTGCGGCTGGTGTCAGGCCCTGCTCGGATCCCACCGGGGCCGCTCTGGAGGCGCTGTCCCCCCCGGGGATCCCAGTGCCGCAGAACTTCGCGAGGCCAGAGCAGGGCTCCGTCCAGGGCAGCGCTGGGCAGCGTCTACACAGCAGTAGATTGCCTCGTGCTGAATCTCACTTCCTGCAGCGTCAGCCTGCATCTCCTTGGAAATGGCATCAGACTCTCCCTGCCGCCCCTCTCCTAGCCTGATCCACGGGCTGGCACACAGACATCATCTCTGCCTTGGCACAAGCGGAAGAATGTAAATTGGCTCCAAACAGAAAAATCTGCCTCTTGGAATCGAGTTCCCTGCCCGAAGAAGTTTTAAAGTAGGAGCAAGATGGCCAGTGCTGATGAGCGGAGTGGGCCAGTGTTTCCTAATTTCCCTGTTTTTTTTTGGTGGGAGCACCATCGTTTTTGGATTGTTTCAAGATGCATGCGGAAATTCAAACAATTAAGCAATGAGACGTTTAAACAATGTTGGATTAAACCATTAAAATTCCAACAATGTGGAGATTCGGCCTTGCTCCGCATCCCTAGTCCCCCGGCTCACAGGTAAGCCACCGGGACGCTTAGTGGCAGTCGTGCTGTCTTGCGGCTCTAAACTATGTGCTTCTCCCTCTGCTTCACGATTTCTTGGTTTTCAGCAATTATCTACTAATCACCGACGTGAAAATCTACAGTTTGATTCACTGACAAACGATCTCCTTTTCCAACCCCTTCCTCCTGATTTTGTTGTGTTTTTTATTATTTTTTGTAATGTTTATTTATTTTTGAAAGGGAGAGCGTGAGCAGGGGAGGGGCAGAGACAGAGGGAGACAGAGGATCCGAAGCTGGCTCCACGCTGACAGCAGAGAGCCTCATGTGGGACTCCAGCTCACGGACCATGAGATCATGACCTGAGCTGAAGTCGGACACGGAACCGACTGAGCCACCCAGGTGCCCCTGGTTGTGTTTTTAATGACCGGTTCTTATTTTGGTTACTTTGAAAATTTAAGTAACGTGCTTAAACTTCTGTTTCTCAATCCCTAATCTCTAGATGTTGGTTTCTTATTTACCAATACGTAATATAAGGGCATTGGCACCCCTGCCTACTCCTCCACACCTCCCTCTTTCTCCAAGTCCTGGTAACCGTGTTATCAAGTTTATCTAAACAACATCAAAGGTTCAGAAGTAGCCAAAGTAGAACCGATGAATCACTGAAGTGGCGATTAGTAAAAAATTTATTGTGCACACAGCACAAGGACAGTTTGCAAACCGGGAGGTCGCAACCAAACACAGAAGGAGGCTCAGGGATACTATGGTTATGAAGCAGCTTCTATAATGAGAAAGCAGTGACTGCTCATTCTTCACATCGATTGTTTACAATATTAGAATTCTCCCAAATGATAGGGAATTGGCCAGTGGTTAGCTCATATCAAACCAGGAAAGCGGTTTAAGTTTTGCTCATGATTTCCAGAGGCATACACAAGAAATAACCCAGGTCAAGTTAGCCTTGCAAAATAAGCTAAATTAAGCTCTGCTTGTATGCCTAAACTGGTTTTGTCTGCTCCGGGAATTTGCAGGGCTGGTCTCTGTTTGTTTTTGATTTTAACAAGGAAAAACAGAGTTTAGAAAGTTATGTTTAAATAAACAGTGTTTAATGAAGGACTGGGACAGGTTGACTGGACGCACAGAATAGGAAATCTGTCCTATGGCAGGCATGGCTCTCCAAGGGGAGATTCCAAGAGTCAAGGGCAAATCGATTCTCTTCCCTTAAACGCCATCAAATACTGAACTGTTTATGTCACTGAAACATTTAGTGTCACTGAAAAGGAACACTGGGTATGTTTAGTTTGTTTTACTTTCGGAATGAATACTCTTGTACAGTTTTTCCTCCCTGGTGTTTAAAAATTATCTTCTTGGGCGCCTGGGTGGCGCAGTCGGTGGAGCGAGCGTCCGACTTCAGCCAGGTCACGATCTCGCGGTCCGTGGGTTCGAGCCCCGCGTCAGGCTCTGGGCTGATGGCTCGGAGCCTGGAGCCTGTTTCCGATTCTGTGTCTCCCTCTCTCTCTGCCCCTCCCCCGTTCATGCTCTGTCTCTCTCTGTCCCAAAAATAAATAAACGTTGAAAAAAAAATTTAAAAAAAAATTAAAAAAAAAATAAAAATTATCTTCTTTCTTGATGAGAGAAAAAAAAGTACCCTATCGTTTATATCTTCCAGCTGTTTAATACATTTTGAGTGCACGCATATACACAGACTTCTTTCTAGGACTATTTTCATAGAAGTTATCCTGGGTTTACATTTCCTTACCCGCTTTAGTTAGTTTCACTGTTCTTGGGGCTGATGCATTCTTTCTTCAATGTACTTTTCCTTTTTTTTTTTTAATTTTTTTAAAGTTTATATATTTATTTTGAGAGAAAGAGAGAGAGAGAGGGCCAGCAGGGAAGGAGCAGAGAGAGGCAGGGGGTGGGGGCGAACGGAGGATCCGAATCGGGCTCCACACCGACAGCAGAGAGCCTGATGTGGGGCTTGAACTCACGAATTGTAAGACCATGACCTGAGCCGAAGTCGGACGCTTAACTGACTGAGCCACCCAGATGTCCCATTCCTTTTTTTTTCTTTTTAAGTTTGTTTATTTATTTATTTTGAGAGACAGAGAATGAGCAGGGAGAGGGCAGGGAGAGAGAGAGAGAGAGAGAGAGGGAGAATCCCAGGTAGGCTCCATACTGTCACTGTGGGGCCCAGAGCGGGGCTCCAACCCATGAACCGTGAAATCATGACCTGAGCCGAAATCAAGAGTCAGAGGCTGAACCGACTGAGCCACCCCGGCACCCCAATGTGTTTTTCCTTTTGCTGCCGTAGTTCCCTAAATTACTTTTCAAAATAAAGCACCACGGTGTTGGCATGTCTGAAAATGCGCTTTTGCGCATCTGAGTTCTTCTGTGTCTGAAAACATATTATGCTCCCCTAACATCTGATGAATGTTTTGATTAAGTCTACATTTAAAATCCTTTTCCTCCAGAACTTTGAAGACCATTCTCTACCGCCTTCGAGAATTTAAGCATCACTGAAAAGGAAGTAGGGTCCCCAGTACTAAGCCCGACTGCTGGCTTGAGCTCCTGGTCCTGCCACCTGCTAGCCATGCAGCCATGGGTAAGTTTCTCAGTATTTTTACCCAATAAATGATAATGATGATGCATCGAAGGACTGTTGTGAGGATTAAATCACTTAGCTAATATATAGAAAGTGAAGGGGGTACAAGTGTTAAGCCCTAGGGAAATGTAAGCTCCCTTAAAAAAAATTAGTTTTATCATCATCATCTTAACATTATCCTGGTTGTTCTGATGTGTCGTGATGTTATGGCCGTGGGAATCTTTTGTACTCCATGAACTTGATAATTAGAAGACCCTTTCAAGTATCTTCCTTTAGTTCTGGGAATTGTAAAATGTTTTATAAATATTTATGCCATCCCACTTTCTCTCTTTTCTCTTTCTCAGTGGTCTTGGTTAAATGTAGGCCCTTTTGGATGACGATAATGTGTTTCTTATCTTTTTTTTCCCCTCAGATTTCCATTTCTTTGTCATTTTGTTCTATATTCAGGGAGACTTTTCATCTATTCCTTCCACTTGATTTATTACATTCTAAATTTCTACATTCATGTCATTAATTATCACAAATGGCTTCTGGTTCGTGCTGCTTCGGGTTAGCAATTGGAGTTTTTAATGGATGTAATAACTATCCATATCTCTTTGTAGTGCTTAGGTTTGTTTTATGATCTACAATTTCTGCTAAATTATCTCAGTTCCTTCTAGAATGTAGAAGGACCCTAGTCCTTTATAGATGCCTCACTTCTTTTGAACAATCTCCTTGTATTTTAATCCTTTTTCATGATATTAATTACACCCTCCCATCATTGACATTAAAAAAAATCACATTTTGCAACTCCCTGTAACTAGGGCATAGACTTTGATTTGGCCACTCAGAATATGCTCCTTTGAGAAGTTTGATTCTAAAGTTAGTTGCAGGAGGAAATGGCCAGGACACCTGACATCTGTTTTGCACTGGGGGGGACAGTGCCAACATTTCTTGGAGTCCTGCAGCAGGGGCAACAGCAGATCCCTTACTGGACTAGGTCTGCAGTATGGTTCTGGGAGACATTCCTGGAGACTCAGCCCAGAGTTGATTCCTCTAGTCCTTTAAAAGATTGTCGAAGATGCCTAACACGCGATGACAAGTACTTTCCTATAACGACTTTCCAGCTGAATTTATTCCCATGTTCCAGATTTGTTCAAACTGCTCAGATGGCCTTGCCACGTAGACATTCAGTGAACCCCACCTCTTGGTATTCATGTCCTCATGTAATCCTCTTTCACTGAGTGTGGGCAGGCTGGGCATATTGGCTCACTTCTAACGATTAGAATATGGCAGACATAAGGGATGTCACCTCTGAGATTCCATAATAAAAGAGCATGGCTTCCATTTTGGTGCTCACTCTCTCTGGCTCACTCTTGGATCATTCACCCTGGGGAAAAACCAACTGCTATGTCATAGAGCAGACATGTGGAGAGGCCTACATGGCAAGATTCCAAGGCCTACAAAAATCTATGTGAGTGAGCTAGGAAGTAGACTTCCTCAGTCTCATTTGAGCTTTCAGATGAGACCACAGCCCAGCCAGGAACTTGATGGCAATCTCATGAGAAACCTTGAGCCAGAGGCACCCAGCTAAATAGCACCTGATACCTGACTCACTGAAACTGTGACATAATAAATGTTTGGTGTTCAACAGCATTTTTCACAGACCCAGAACAAAGAACCCTAAAATTTGTATGGAACCACAAAATACCCTGAGTAGCCAAAGCAATCTTGAAAAAGAACAAACCTGGAGGCATCACAATCCCACGTTTCAAGATATACTACAAAACTATAGTAATCAAAACAGTATGGCACTGGCACAAATGTAGACACAGAGATCAACAGAACAGAATAGAGAGCTGAGAAATAAACCCACGATTATATGCTCAACTAATCTATAACAAAGGAGGCAATATATGCAATGGGAAAAAGTCTCTTCAACAAAGCTGGGGAAACTGGGCCACTTTGTCACACACACACAAAAAATAAGTTCAAAATGGATTAAAGCCCCAAATGTGAGACTGAAACCATAAAAATCCTAGAACACAGGCAGTGATTTCTCTGACATCAGTCACAGCACCATTTTTCTAGATATGTCTCCGAAGGCAGGAAACAAAAGCAAAAATAAACTTTGGGACTGCCACAAAATAAAAAGCTTCTGCACAGCCAAACAGTCACAAAACAAAAAGACAACCTACCAGGTGGGAGAAGATATTGCAAATGATATATCTGATAAGGGGTTCATATCCAAGATAAATGAAGAACTTATACAACACAACACCGAAAAACCCCAAATAATCCAATTAAAAAATGGGCAGAAGACGTGAACAGACATTTTTCCAAAGAAGACAAACAGGTGGCCAACCGACACATGAAAACATGCTCCACATCACTCATCATCAGGGAAACGCAAATCAAAACCACGATGAGATACCGCCTCACACCTGTCAATAGCTGAAATCAGTAACACGAGAAGTAACAGGTATTGGCAAGGATGCAGACAAAAAGCTGGTGGGAATGCAAACTGGTGCAGTCACTGTGGAAAACAGTACGGAAGTTACTGAAATAGTTAAACACAGAATTACCGTGTGATGCAGTAATTGCCCTGGTGGGTATTTACCCAACGAATGCGAAAACACTAATGCAAAAAGATACATGCACCCCCTGTTTACTGCAGGATTATTTACAACAGCCAAGATATGGAAGCAGCCCAAGTGTCTGTAGACAGATGAAGGGGTAAAAAAGATGTGGTGTGTGTATATATATATATATATATATATATATATATATATATATACAATGGAATATTTCAAGCATGAAATCTTGCCATCTGCAACAACATGGATGGAGCTAGAGTGTATTATGCTAAGTGAAATAGAGAAAGACAAATACCATATGATTTTACTCATATGTGGAATTTAAGAAACAAAACAAGCGAACAAAGAAGAAAATGAGACAAACCAAGAAACAGGCTTTTTTTTTTTAATGTTTTTAATTTATTTTTGAGAGAGAGAGAGAGAGAGACAGCATGAGCGGGGGAAGGGGCAGAGAGAAAGGGAGGCAGAGAATCCAAAGGCGGGCTCCAGTCTCCGAGCTGTCAGCACAGAGCCCGACGCGGGGCTCAACTCGGGAATGGTGAGATTATGACCTGAGCGGAAGTCGGATGCTCAACCGCTTGAGCCACCCAGAAGCCCCAAGAAACAGACTCTTAACGACAGAGAATAGACCGACAGTTACCAGAGGGGTGGTAGTTGGGGGGACGGGGGAAATGGGAGATGGGGGTTAGGTGTACTCAGGTGAGCTGAGCAATGAATGGAATTGTTGAATCACTATGTGGTACACCTGAAGTGTATATTATACCTTCTGTTAATTTAAAAAAAAATTTTTTTTAAATGTGGCGTGTTTTTCGGCCACTAAGTTTGGAGTAATTTGTTGTGCAGCAATAGCTGAACAGTACAGGTATCGCAAAGTTAACTTGCCCAAAACTAGGCTCCTGACCTTCAGTCGTGCCCCCAATGTGTTCTTCCTCTCAGCAAATGACTACCTCATCCTTCCAGGTCCTGAGGCCAAAATCTTGGGGAATCCTTCTTGGCTTCGCCTCCTCTCTCATGACTGATAACCAAACCATCAACAATCCCTGTCAGCTCTGCCTTCACGATATTTCTAAAATTGGCCCATTTCTCATCCTCTCCGCTACAGTCACCGTGGACAAAACCACCTTCCTCTCTGATATGGATGATCGCATTAGCACCCCCACGGGTCTCCCTTCCTCCATTTTTATCCCTCTACGGTCTACATCCAACGCAAAGCCAGAGTGACCCATTTAAAGAGATCATTTTTCTCTTTTGCTTAAAGCTCTCTAATGGTTCCTCATCTCCCTAGTAAAGACAGTCTTTTTTTTTTTTAATTTTAGAAAGGGGGAGGGGCAGAAGAAGAGAGAATCTTTTTTTAAATGTTTATTTTTGAGAGTGAGAGAGAGAGAGAGAGACAGAATGCGAGCAGGGGACGGACAGAGAGGGAAGGAGACACAGAATCCGAAGCAGGCTCCAGGCTCTGAGCTGTTAGCGCAGAGCCTGATGTGGGGCTTGAACTCATGAACCGCGAGATTATGACCTGAGCCAAAGTCGGACGCTCAACTGACTGAGCCACCCAGGCACCCAGAGAGAGAGAATCTTAAACAGGCTCCGCACTGATGTGGGGTCTGATCCCACGACCCTGGGATCATGACCCGAGACAAAATCAAGAGTCGGATGCTCAACCGACTGAGGCTTTCAGGTGTCCCAAGACAGTCTTTATAATGACTTGAAAGGCACGTGTGGTGACCTTCTCTCCTAACACTCTTCCCTTTGCTCTCTTCCCAAGCCATCCTGGGCAAAGGCAAAGTCTGACTGCATCTCAGGGCCTTTGCATGTGCTGTTCTCCAGCTAGAAGGGCTGGACATACCTGACTTTAAGGAAGGGATTCTCTCTACTTTGTCCATTGCCATACTCCCAAACCTAGACAGTGCCCAGTTCATGGTAAGTCAAATATCCATTGAATACCTGTATACACGCACGTAGAGTGGATGCTGTGCTCTGCAGCTAAAAGCCCTGATGAATATACAGCATCCGTTATTTTATCTGTTTCTCCTTTGTGCGGGAGCCTTTCCCTGCATGTCCTGTGACTGTTAGTTACCTGCTTGTATTTAATAGCGAAACACTGGTTCATCCATTAGGTAGTTAGCATGTTTTCCTCTGTCTTCAGTGGCCTCTTTCCTGAATGAGAGGGCTGACTTATACCATGCGTGGTGTTGTGTGTGCACGTGTGTGTGCATGTGTCGTGGGTGGGGGCTGCTGGGCATATCCAATGGTAGGCTTCACTAGAAGCTTTCATTAAAGCATATTCAGGTTAAAAGCAGGCAGATACACTGAGTTTCTTCCCCGAAAATGTCCAAATGAGGATGGCTTTCTCTACTTTGAGGACTCAACCACCACTGGAGGAGCCCTAGGTTGTCCCGGTCCAATTTTTGGAGCATTTTCCTCAGATTTCAGTCCGGGGTGGGGGGGTGGCAAATCCCACCATCACTGGTAGGGGTGAGGGTGTTGAAAACCAGAAAAACTTGATGTTTTTCTAAAATTTCCATCAATGTCTGCTCTTCATCCCATGTCCGTCCTCTGTACCATCTGACTCTGAAGACACCCAGAAGCAAGAACTATGCTGTGTATCTTGGGAGGGGCTCCTTCCCTGTGTGTGTGTGTGTGTGTGTGTGTGTGTGTGTGTGCGTGTGCACACATTCCCCCATTTGCTTTCCATACTCCCAGTACTCCCAGTTGAAGAATGCAGATGCCCGCGTCCTTTTCAATTCGCAGCAATTTGTGATTTTATTCTCTTCGATTCTTTTTTGCTTTCACGTGAGTGAGTTTCCTGCAAAACGAGGTGCTAAACTCAGTTGTGTGCTGTGTCTTCTTCAATCAGAAAACACCCATTATATTGTAACTTTTCCTTCTGCCATTCTCATTATGTGGTACCTTGATTTTTCTGTTTGCCTTCATTTTCTTTTACCTGAAGCTTTTGTTCCTGGTGTTATGAAACTTTATAGTGGTATGCCTCCTGGTGGAGGTGTTTTTTATTCATTGTGCTGAACGGAATCCTTTCCTTGCTTCTGGAAAAATTTCTACTATTTTTGATAGTTTTCTACTCACTGTTTTATCTTCCTGGAATTCCTATTAGTTGGACATTTTACCTCCTGCATAGATTAGCTACCTGTCTCATCTTTCTTCTTATCTTCTTCCTGTGATATTTCCTTATCTCCTTATCCTTTAATTGAATTTATTTCAGCTATCCCTGCTTTTAATTTCCAACAGTCCTCTTTATTCTCTATTTGCTCCTTGTTTTTTGGCATTTCTTGTTTTACGAATACAATATCCTCTTTTACCTCCTGGAGGATAACAGCTCTACTTGGTGCTTTGTTTATTTTAATCCCTATTTCCTCTGGATTTATTTTTTTCTCTTTCCTTTGGATGGCTTTCCCAAATATTTGGAGATTCCTAACTGTGTACTTTGTTTAAAAGATAAACTGAGACATATAAAAAACGTTAAGAGTTTGAGCAAAAATTGCTTTGAATTGGGTAGGGCCAAACTGAAAATGGTTAAGATTCGCTTGGCTGATGGGAGACGGGAAAGGGCTTCCAGAGAGCCAAGTGTGGAAACAAAGAAAGGAAATTATTCTACCGGCTGTAGTTTAGTTGGCTGTTAATGATTGGTTGTGTTTAGCATTTTGATTTTATAACCTGAGGCATTTATAGGCTTAGATTTTGGTTTGCTTCTGTAGGCCACCATGGCATCAGAAATACCCTAGTCTAATGGCCACCTTGTTTGATTAAACAGCCACATTCGAGAGTAAGACGAGGCGTGCCTTTCATTCGTTGACTGGTGGGTTTCACGTTAGGATCATTTGGATCATTGGGCATTTGTATGGAGGTCGTTTTTCTGGGATCCTGCGTGGTGTGTGTATTGTATATTGCAGGACGCTCATTCCCACATTGAGTGGCAGGAATAATAGAGACTGGCAAACATCAGTAATAAAATGTCATGTCCAAACATGATATCCCCCCAAGATACTCAGCTACGTCATTACCATATTTTACTGTTATTATTCTAAAATCTGTGACCAGCTTGAGGATAAGTACTATTATTTATTTATCTTGATATTTCTTGATGTCTCAATACATTCATGTAGAATGAATAAATGGATAAACTCAGCCTGGTAGGAATTTACTCATGACCCTGCCCGGCGCCTTGAATAATACCAGCCTAATAATACAGGCCAACTAGCTGCTGATTGTGTCACAGGTTCCTTCCCAGGCCCTGAGTGATCCATTTGAGGTGAGGCAGCTCAGACCTCATGGGACCAAGACAAGGGTGAGCGTGTGTCCAGGGCCCAGAAAGAGGACAGTCATCTCTGTTGTGCTGTGTTACCGTACATTCTTTTTTTTTTTTAATTTTTTTAATGTTTGTTTATTTTTGAAAGAGAAACAGAGCACAAGCAGGGGAGGGGCAGAGAGAGAGGGAGGGACAGAATCCGAAGCAGGCTCCAGGCTCTGAGCCCAACGCAGGGCTCGAACCTATGAGCCCGAGATCGTGACCTGAGCCCAAGTTGGACGCTCAACCAACTGAGCCACCCAGGCACCCCCGTGTTGCTGCACATTCTTAACAGTGAGCTTGAGTTTACTGTTGGATCCTTTTTGCCAAAACTCAACATAGAGCTAATGGCTTCCAACTATATAATGATTGCAAGCTACCCACGTATACCCTCGTGGCTATACGGTCTGGATATTTTTCCCTTTGTATTTTCCACATTAAGGGTTATCAGTGTTGCATCAGCCCTGCCCCATCTTGCCGTTTGCCTAACTTGGAAAGCCACTTTTCATCTGAAAATATACCCTCTTCGAAACCAGTGGTGAACATGATGTTCTTTTCCATCTAGAAAAAGGAGCACAATCCTTATTCCCTCGTCCCTCTTTTTTTGTTTCCTTTTTATTTATTTTATTTTTTTTGAGCGAGAGAGAGAGAGAGAGAGTAAGAGAGAGACAGAGCGCAAGCAGGAAAGGGGTAGACAGAGAGGGAGACACAGAATCCAGAACAGGCTCCAGGCTCCCAGCTGTCAGCACAGAACCGTGAGACCATGACCTGAGCCAAAGTCAGAGGCTCAACCGACTGAGCCACCCAGGCGCCCCTCCCTTTCCCCTCTTTAAGTCAGTCCGTGCCAGATTTGCCCCCAATGCCAAGATAATTGATTTAAATAGGCTTTCGTAAGACTTTTAAAACGTATAAATAGGGGCGCCTGGTGGCGCAGTCGGTTAAGCGTCCGACTTCAGCCAGGTCACGATCTCGCGGTCTGTGAGTTCGAGCCCCGCGTCGGGCTCTGGGCTGATGGCTCAGAGCCTGGAGCCTGTTTCCGATTCTGTGTCTCCCTCTCTCTCTGCCCCTCCCCCGTTCATGCTCTGTCTCTCTCTGTCCCAAAAATAAATAAATGTTGAAAAAAAAATTAAAAAAAAAAAAAAACGTATAATAAATGATGCCTTTCCTATTTAAGCACAACTTATTCACTTCCTACTAAGTATGATAATGGATAACGAGAAAAATGCTCCCTTCAGAGTTTCACAATCTAGTGGAGGAAAAACATACAAACATAACTAATCTGAGTTTGGCGAATGTTGCATTATTCTTAACGGCTCACAGACAGTATTTAGGGAATGGAGAATAAGCTCGTGGTCTCTCTGTGACCCACGGTTGGGTATTCACAGAGCCTCTGAATGACTCTCAAATATAGGAGTAAAATTTTAAGTCAGTAGAATTACCTTGTGCTTTGCTTTTATCACTCCTACTGCAGATTTGTAAATTAACAAATGGAAATTCGAAGTGACAGGCAGGTGTGAAAGAGAACTCCCAGAAACAGCTGCTTTAGGGAATAATATTGAAAATGTATAAAAGCTGTTAATAAATAAAAAGAAGCCCATATGTGTATTTTTAAAATCCCAAACACTTCTTTCCTGGCTTCTTCACAATCCCTAAGTATAAATAGCTTTTTTTTTTTTTTTTAATTAACCGAATCTGCCCAGATTTCCAAAGACCCTCAAGGAAGCATAAAGGATAAGCTATGAGTCAATGTAAAAGATTAAGTTAGAAATGGTGGTTGTTGAAAAGGAAAGTGGAGCACGTGCGAAACCCAGAGCTGAGGCTCACGAACGAACAGAAGTGCTGGACAGTGAAAGAGGTGGGGAGGGGGGACTGACACCAGAGCAGCCTGATTAAAATCCTTAGTGGAGCCTTTGGATTCTCTGAGCTCCTCTGCAGGGTGAAGTGGTGGGGAAGGCTCCAGACCTCCTCAGCCCCCTTCCACCACCGCCAGCCACCAAAGAGGCTCCTCTGTGTCTCCTTTAAAAAAAATTTTTAATGTTTATTTTCGAGAGTGAGAGAGACGGTGTGAGCAGGGGAGGGGCAGAGAGAGAGGGAGACACAGAATCCGAAGCGGGCTCCAGGCTCCGAGCTGTCAGCACAGAGCCCGACGCGGGGCTGGAACTCACGAACCGCGAGATCGTGACCTGAGCCGAAGTCGGACGTTTAAATGGCTGAGCCACCCAGGCGCCCCAATGTGTTCCCCTTTTTAGACTGGACATCTGCATGGATTTCGTGTGGACACAGAGTTGGCAGTTCTGTAAAGTGTAAAAGAGGGCTATTGCATCAGCATGTAGGACCACGTCACAGGGCGGAAGGTGCACCTGGACCGGCGGGCCCTAAATCAGGTCAACATCACAAAAGCAAGCAAGACAGACAGACCTCGGGAGTCCTGGCAGGTACTTGATAAAATAAATAGAACACGAAGTTCCCAACAGTGCTGAGGGCTCCAGACAAAAAGGCAGGGTCAATCAGAAGTCATTCCAGATCGATATCGTGACCCGAACGGCAATCTCAAGTCATTGGGAAGGAACGACCTTGACATCCATGTAGGAACGGTGCTCAAAGAGAGCTGCTGGGGAAGAGTTTAACCTCAGAATTAAAGAGAGGCTTTTCCAGGGACTTAAGAAAGAAAGAAACATTGAGGGGTAGAAGAAGAAAACAAACTTGGAATTCACCCCTGTAAGTATAGAGAACAGCAAAGGAAGGCTCTGGAGAACACGTATCTGAGGCTAAGAGCTGGGGTTGTCCGTGTTCCTGCAGGTTGGCTGGGTTGACCTTTCATCTGACCTTTACCATAGGCCACGTTGACCTTCTTTTGGAAGTCAAAAGGGGGTTGGTACGAGGTAAGACAACACGTATCAACCCCAGATCCCACAGCTGCAAGGACCCTCGTGGGGAGCACTGCCCGTTTGACACGGGGGCTTTTCTGAAAGAGAGGTTGTCTGGACACTCCCATCATGCAGTTAGTGTCAGCATACCAACATCTGCACATCGGTCCCCAGAAGCAAGAGAAAGCACAGATACAAACCCGGACTCTTAAAGAGATTTCAGGATTTCTGGGTTAATCCACACACCTGGTCTCCACTGCATTCCCGGTAGGATCCCAATGACTATATTTTAAACGGGGCGCCGGGGTGACTCCGTTAAGCCTCTGACCGCGGCTCAGGGCATGATCTCACAGTTCAGGAGTTCGAGCCCCGCGTCGGGCTCTCTGCTATCAGCACAGAGCCCGCTGAGGATCCTCTGTCCCCCGCCCCCTCTGCCCCTCCTCTGCTCGTACTCTCTCGCTCTCAAAAATAAATAAACTTAAAAAAAAAAACATAATTATATTTAAAATGACTAAATCAGCGTGCCAGACGCTGTGGCAGGCACTAGGAATGTGGGGGTCATAACACACGAATTTACAAGTCCCGTAGTTTGAGAGCAGAATGAAGTGAAATCGAGACGTTACAATTCACCCTGCAAATAAAAAGAGAGGAGCAAGCCACTGTAGCGAATGAAAAATGTATTTAGAAAGTGGTGACAAAATCTAGACGTATCACTTACATTTAAGTTGAGAAGCTGAAATCTGATAAAGAGCCACTGACAAAATTACGAACAAAATCTAATTATCTGCTGCTGAAGGCGTCACACTTACAAGAGAAAGTCCCATGTAACCTAAATGCTCTGTGAAGAGCACAGCTGATGAGAGCCTGCTATCGTATACTATGTAATGAGGTCCACGACGGGAAAACATACGTGATTCCTCTCGATGCGTCGTCGAGGCTGACGAACATGAAGCATCTCCAGGAGAAAATCCAGATATTGGATTATCTAATGGGAAAACGCATAATTTTCCTAGCAGTATAAGAAAAAAAATACTAAACTGAGGTACCTTCTAGGCACCATTAATCATGGTTTTAACTAACAAAAATAAAGTGATAAAGCCCAGTGCTGGCAATCAAGAAGAAATATGTATTCAATTATCTAGTGACACCGTAAATGGTATTCTTCTGTCTGGGGCCAGTTACAAAACTGGGGCCAGTAACACAAACTATGAAACTGCTCAAATCCTTTGTTCTGGTATTGCTGCCGAATCTCCAGGAAATATCCTTAAAAAAAAAAAAAAAAAAAAAAAAGCTTGCCAATATGAACATTGTAAAAAAAGAAAAAAATTCTTTATAATTTTGTTTTAACAATTAGAGAACTACTCCAGATTCTCAGTGTGAAGGGGTTAATTAAATAAGCTACAGCTATTGAAGCAACAAGCAGACGTCTGCGTTGGACCATGAGGGATGAACGCAGTCCAGAATTACCTTCCCACCCACACAAACCAGAAAAGTGGACAAAGGCTAGGAATCAACTGTTTTCAGACACCAGACAGCAGGCCGAAAGTGACTGGGATCCCTGAGGAAAGAGAACAGTTGAGATGAGGTCCGCCATTTTCAAGTCCCTCTGTCAGGAGGTAATTTGCAGGGTGTGGCTCACCAAGGAGAATCCCAGACCCAGCCTACCAGTCCCTGTGAATTGAGGAGACGGACTGATGTCCTGGGAGGCCAAGGGGGCTAGGATTGGCAGAGTAGGGTACCCAAGTGAGGAGAGCCATGCTGAGAAAGAGCTTCCCGAATTTAGACAGGGGTCTTCTTAAGTCTTTGACTAAATGCCCGTGAGTGCCTGTGTCGAGTAAAATCCCACAAGGCTGGACAAGAACAACTCCCAAGGAAATAATTCCAAAAGTTACACGGGTACCGGGGGTTTATTTGCTTCTCCTCCACCGGAGTGAAAGATCCCACTGAATATTCAGGGCACTAAGTAGGGTCCTTGGAAAGGTGACATCTTCCAAATGGGGTTTAATGAGTTCTAGGATAAAAAGCAGTCTAAAACCACCTTAAATGACTTTTTACTACCAAAACTCAGTCCAGAAAAGTTAGGTAGCTTAATTAATCATGTATCTATTAAGTAAAATGGATGCGTAATGAAAGGTCTTCCAGCAACGACGCAATGAAAATTCCCGGTTCGGATGGCTTCACAGGTGAATTTTACTTAACATCTGAGGAAGAAATATTATAATGTCTACACAGGTTCTTCCAGAAAATACAAGAAGGAGCCCTTCCTAAGTCATGTTATGAGGTCAGCATTCTCCTGACATCAAAACCAGGTGAAGACATTATAAGAAAAGGAAACTACAGGACAATATTTCCCACGAACACAGATGCAAAATCCTTAACAAAATAGAAAATTGGCCACCTCAGTTTGCCGATACAGGGCACCTGCCAAAGACCTCTAGCTGGCATCATACGTTGTAGTCAACAATGGAGTGCTTTCCTCCTAACCACCTCTATTAAACCTTGTGTCGGAGTTTAGAGCCAGCGCAATAAACAAACAAAAAAACAAACCTGCTGGGGGAAACGATACGACATGATCTCAAGGCTAACTGTGAAACGATACTAATTACGACGCTGCGAGGTCAATGGAACAGAATAGGATCCAAGGAGATACCCACATATATGTGGTCACTTGGTTTTTGACAAAGCACCAACAGGAGAAAAATACGTTTTTTTCTGATAAATGGCACTCAAAGAGCTGAATATCCAGATAGTCTGAACTAGGGCCCTTCATACCGTTTGCAAAATTAACTAAACGAACGTAGACTTAAATGTGAGAGCGGAAGCTTTAACTCCTCCGTAAGAAAGCCCTGGAGAAAACCTTGAAGGCTTCAGGGAGGGGCAGAGGTCACACAGGACACAATCTGCCACAAAATAAACATCCACGCATTGGACTTCATCAAAATTAAAATGTTTTCATCTTCCAAAGATGCTATTAGGAAGGACAAAGAGGGGCGCCTGGGTGGCGCAGTCGGTTAAGCGTCCGACTTCAGCCAGGTCACGATCTCGCGGTCCGTGAGTTCGAGCCCCGCGTCGGGCTCTGGGCTGATGGCTCGGAGCCTGGAGCCTGTTTCCAATTCTGTGTCTCCCTCTCTCTCTGCCCCTCCCCCGTTCATGCTCTGTCTCTCTCTGTCCCAAAAATAAAATAAACGTTGAAAAAAAAAAATTAGGAAGGACAAAGAGGCAAGCGACAGACTGGAAGAAAAGATTTGCAAAACACGTTTCTGAAAAGGACTCTTGTGCGACATTTATAAAGAAATCCCACAAACTGATACCAAGAAGAACAAGCCAATTCTCAAAATAGGCAGAAGATTTGAATGAGCACTTCTCCGGAGAAGATATGTAAAAGTGTTTATAAAATAATATAATGTCAATAAACACACAAAAGTGTCCAATCCATGTGTCCACAACGGTAAGACTCAGAAATGAATCTGAAAATTATTTTGATTCAGTATGCACTGAAGTATTTTTAAATAAGGTTTTCTTGAACAAACTTTTTTTTTATTATTATTTTTGAAGAGCCTAAGTTCATTGAACTAGAGAATCGGTGATCATGGATTTGAGTGACAAGATGCCAAATTTCCAACATTTACCTCGTGGCAACACATCCCAACGTGTGAGCTCGAGAGCGAAGAATACAGCCACGAGGATATCACATACGTGTCCTTTTAGAGTTTGCAAAATTTCAGAGAGGGTGATAGGCTGATTCTTATCAGGCTAATCATTTCTAGCTCCAGGTTCCTTTCTGGGAGGAGAATGAAGCCTGTTCTTTGTTGAGGGAGCCGAGGAATCAGGAGCGGCCCCTGGCTCGGAAGAGATGACAGGCACTCTGTTCTCCAAAGCACGCGGCTGTCTTTTCAAGAAGGAATTGGCGTTTGGATCTTGCTGCTGCTGCTGGAGACCTCCATCTGCAGCATAAGAATAGCGCAGCAGAATGCGGTCCCTGCTGTTTTGCTCTCGTTTGTATTGTATCAATCACAGATCCAACGAGAATTCGCTTGCTTTCGTTTTTTTTTTTTTTTGCAAAATCGCTGGGATTCTCTGTTGTCTGCCAGGGGGGTGGAAGCGGATGGACGCTTCCAGATGGGGGTCCTGGCTTTGGGCTCAGTGCTGTCAGAACACCTGGAGGCTTGTTTGGCAATGTACGGTTCAAGTGCGGGGACTGGCATTGTGTCACGAGAGACCGGAACAAACACAGATCCTGGCGTCTCTCGCCTATGTTTCTGTCTGAAAATTCACATCTACCTAGGAGGGTTGGGCCAGGACTGTGTACCGACCAGCGTCGTACTCCATAAGCTTCTTGGAATTAGCCTGGTGCAGAAAGAGCAGGAGGTTTGGACCTTGGCTCCCTCACGTACTTAACCTCTCTGGGCCTTAGTGTCCCCATCTGTAAAATTAGGGTAGTACGAGTTGACAGTTCCTCTCCGCAACGCTTGGACCCGGTGTGTTTTAGGATTCAGAAATTGTCAAATTTCAGAAAAATAATGCCGCACACACCACGTGTGTTACCTAATACTCCAGGAGGGCGCAGGGCTGTCTCCCCTCACAAAACACATTAATATTTCTGCAGGGAAATGTATCGCTATTTACAGTAAGTGGGGTAAATAAAGGCTATAATTAGCCTCATGTTAGTTTAGGTCAGGTTTTGCTGCCGAGTGAGCCTGCTGTAAATCTATAAAAAGACTTTTGGTTTTCAAGGGTTATAGATTTCAAAACTGCAGATAAGGGGGTGTGGAACCGAATTATATCCAGGGTCACTGCTAGGCCACAGGGCTTTTCTGTGAAGAGAATAGGACAACCATCATATCACGGAAACCACCAGCTTTTGCGCAAATTAGGACGGAAACCTTCTGGGTGATCGCAGCCCGTGCCCGTGACTTGGCAAGTAGAGTAAGAGAAATGCATCCTTTCCTTCAGGGTAAATATCAGGTGTCAGCCCCATCCTCAGCTAGGCACCTCTGTGCAGTGCACAACCTGTACAACCAGACGCCATACAACCCGTGGCCCCGATCGTACCCACATCTCAGGGTCGCTGGAGGAATAAGCAATACTATGAGAAATCCCCCTTCCCCGAAGCTACGGTTCTACTTCAGACTGTCTCTTGTGCTCTGGAAGAATGCGTCTCCAATGTGAATGTGCACATGAATCACCTGGCTTCTCAAAATGCAGGAGGGCTGAGTGAAACACGGCGTTTCTAGCAAGTTCCCAAATAGTATCATGCTGCTTGTCCACGCATCACAGTTTGAGTAGTAAGGTTCTAGACCCACTTATCCATCTTCCTCTGGATGTCCCGCGTGAACTTAATCAAGCACGTCCCATACTGGAGTCATGACCCCTCCAGAAACCTGTTTCTGTTCCTGATTCCCTGACCTCCATTAACGGACCGTCTCCAGCTACCATCTCCCAAGCTGGGAACGTGCCAAGCCTGCTTGCCTCCTCATTTCCTCTACCTCACCCCCACATCGATCAGTCGCTAAAAGCCACAGATTCTAACCTCCTTGGCATTTCTCCCATTCAGGCATTTTTGAGCTGGACAATTCTCTTTTGTGGAGATCTGTCCACTGGGGACAGAGTCACCCCTGATTCAGAGCCGCTGCTCCAATCTCTCGCCTTCTCTCCATTTCTCCCGCTACTGACTTGTTATCACGTCTTTCCCAAGGATAGTCTGCTGTTTCGTCTTTGTGTATATTTTAATTATCCTATAACAATCTGTTAACATTTCTGTGTTCTCCACTTGAGCGCGAGTCCTAAGAATTCCCACATTCTTGGCATCCTGCACAGGGTCTGACATAGACAATGCCTAACACAAGTTTGAGTGAATGAGTGAGAGGACGAATAAATGAATGATTCAATCCCCTCACAGCTGCAGATTTCTAGAAGGCGTGGGGAAGCTTAGGAAGTCAGCTCACGGGAGATCTGCCCCAGGGCTGGAGTAATCCTGTGCATGTCTGGAGAGAGCCTGACCGTGCAGAGCGGGCTGTGAAGACAGAGGGACGTCCAAAGCGGTTTCTGTCCCCCAGATACTCCCACCTGCCCGTCAGCCTCTCTCTTAAGTAAGCTGTTTTTGTCTGGCCTCTCGACCCTGCTTAGAAAGCTCGCTTGTCCCACTGCTGCTCGATCCAGGGTGCACGGTGCAGTGTAGGTAAGAGCTGCTTGAACACAATCTCTTCATCCTGAACAGCTGCGCTTGAAACCTGGTTTAGGGCTTATGGTTTTTTTTTTTTCTTTTTTAAAATTTTTTTAATGTTTATTTATTTTTGACAGAGAGAGAGCAAGAGCGAGAGTACGAGCCGGGGAGGGGCAGAGAGAGAGGGAGACACAGAATCCGAAGCAGGCTCCAGGCTCCGAGCTGTCAGCACAGAGCCCGAGGCGGGGCTCGAACTCACAAACCGCGAGATCATGACCTGAGCTGAAGTCGGACACTCAACCGACTGAGCCACCCAGGCACCCCTAGGGCTTATGCTTGAAACACAGATTGGCTTGTTTGGTTCGGACTATGAGAATACATATAGTATATGCGTTCCGTTCGGTAGACTCACGACCTCCTCCGAGACCCCCCCCAGCTGGAATTTCATTCTTGCCACTGGCTTTTAAAGTCCGACCTTTAGGAATAGTTTGTCTGAATTTGCTGATAATCGGTCCAGCTATTTTGACAAGATACTTGTAATAGACAACTGTGAGACAATAGAAAAAATATACATTGGTCTCTGCCCTGGTTCCTAAATCTCCTAAAACCCTTGTAATTTCCTGAGTGACCAGAGCACACAGAGAGAGCTTCTGTGGTTGCAATAATTGGTCTTTGACCCGGTTCTTGACACAGAGCTCCTAAATCCCTTGGAATTTTCTAGGTGATAGCAGTAATTTTTGCTCTACCGAGGTGACGCTTGGTGGGCTCCTGGATGGGGGCCGCTCACCAGAAAGACCACGCCATGATTAGGAGCTTGGAATTTTCAGCCCCACTCCCCATCCTCCAGAGAGGGGAGAAGGGCTAGAAATGGAGTTAATGATCGATCGTGTCTACATGATGAGGCCTCCGTAAAAATCCCCAAAGTGTGAAGTTTGGCGAGCTTCCAGGTTGGTGAACACTAGGAGATCCTAGGAGAGTGGCACGCCTAGAGAGGGCGTGGAGGGCTCCGTGCCCCTCCCCAAACCTTGCCCTGTGTATCTCTTCCATCTGCATATTCTTTTTTTTAAATTTTTTAAAGCCTTCTTTATTTTTGAGAGAGACTGAGTGAGAGCAGGGGAAGGCCAGAGAGAGAGGGAGACACAGAACTTGAAGCAGGTTCCAGGCTCTGGGCCGTCAGCACAGAGCCTGACACAGATCTTGAACCCATGAACCGTGAGATCAGGACTTGAGCCAAAGTCAGATGCTTAACCGACTGAGCCACCCAGGCGCCCCGCCATATTCTTTTATAATAAACCGATAAGCAGTTAGGAGACTGTTTTTCTGAGTTTCGCAAGACACCGTAGCAAATTCATCTAACTTGAAGAAGGGGTCATGGGAACCTCCGCTTTATAGTCAATGGGTCAAAAGTCCAGGTGACAATTAGGACTTGTGACTGGCATCTGAAGTGGGGGGTTAGTGTCTTGCAAGACTGAGCTCTTAACCTGTGGCGTCTGACACTATTTCCAGGTAGATAATGTCAGAATTGAGTTGAACTGAAGGACACCCAGCCGGTGTCGAGAAAACGCCTCGCATCTGGTGTGCGGAGGGTGGGGTGTGACTGCGGTGTGAGGGGTAAAGGGGACACACGGGAGGGGAGCTAGTTTGTCCTATCTCAACAACACAGGCAGAAATTTAATAGACCGTCTAGTTGCCTGTGACTGTTAGTCTGAACTTCCCCTTTTTGTCTTCACAGCTCTTTTCTTTTCTCTTTAGTGTCCTTCAACTTTTCAACTTTCAGCTTTTGCCCACTTTGGCTAAAGTTTTCATCTCTTCCCATGTCTGTCTGCAGGACCGTCATCCCCCAAGTCTGGACTTCTGTCCGCTTCCCCTCTTGGCCCACCAGTGATGCCAATTTCGGTGGGCCAGGAGTCGACCCGACCTGGGTTTAATTCTGGCTCTGCCACTTATTAGATGAGTGATTTAGGAGAAGTTACTTATTCTAATCTTCTGCTTCTTTACCTGCAAAAAGGGTCCAGGCATCTACCTTGCTGGTCGGTGTGAGGAGGAGATGGAAAGCATTTAACACCGTGCAGTAAATGTTGTGAGTTAATAAGTTAGCCACTTTTATGGTCAGCTTTCTTTATGAAACTATGTACCTTTGGAAGAAACGATATTAAAAGGAAACATTCCCAAGCCACCTACAGTTGAATCTGTGCTTTTTGAGCAAACAAGCTCAGTGTATAGGTATCATTCCTTTATTTATTTATCTTGAGAGAGCGAGAGAGCATAAGCAGGTGAGGGGCAGAGAGGAGAGACGAAGTCCCAAGCACAGATGGCACAGAGCCTGATGCGGGGCTTGATCTCATGAACCCTGAGATGGTGACCTGAGTCAAGATCAAGAGTCAGAGCCTTAACCGACTGAGCCACCCGGGCGCCCCAGGTATGATTCCTTTAGACAGAGGTCCTTTCTTCCTTCATTTCTGCTTCAGGCATTTCCCCTTCATCTTGTTGCTAGTTTGGTTCCAGGCACAAAGTTGTTTCTGGCTTGATCTGTCAGGTAAAGACCCAGGGCTGGCCTCAGCCATAAATACCTTCTCCGGCTGATGGTTTGTCTAAACCAATGTGAAATCCAAGGCTTTGCCATTCTCCCATAATGGCACACTCTATTATTTTTATTCTATTTTTTTTGGATGCACTCTATTATTTTAAAAAACAAACACTGAAAATTAAAAAGATTAATACAGAGAATGGTTTTTATTCCAGTCTCTTGCATTTCAAATAGGAATTGGGAGCCTGCATTTCCTTGGTAGACCATTTGGAAAGAGGAGTCTAAACCTTGGTTCCCACCTTGAATCTGGGTGTGAGCTCTTTCTTTCCTGCGTGTGCCTTTCCCTTTTTATTTTCCTTTCTCCTTATTTCTTTTTTCCCATCTTAATCTTGTTCTCATGCTGTTCCCTTTACATCCCTTCTTGAAGCACTTGACGCCTCTATGGTGTCATCTAATTGCTAATCAACCTCTTTGGCATAAAGAGCCACAGAGGAGGGTTTGGGCCAGTCGTTTAGAGAATGTCACAGTTGGAAGGGCTCAGGGGTCACCTAACTTCTGGTTCCCAAACTGTGTTCCCTACAACCCAAGGGGGCCATGGAGGGTCCACAGGAACTTTATGGGGAAAAGAAGCTCAGGTGGGGCTCAAACTAGTCAACCACAGAACCTCTGCTTCATCTATTTTACAGATGAGCGTCTAACATACAAAAAAAAAAAATTAAGAGGCTCGTTTTTCCTTTTAATTTAAAATCACAGATCTAGCTCAATTCTTCCATTTCACAGGTGAGGGAAGTGAGGCCCAAACAGGAAGTGACTACCTCTAGGGGACACACAGCCCCTTGGTGGATGAACCAGGGCTAGTAACGTCAAGGCTTCTTATTTATCGCAACTGAGATAAACAATTCAGCTATTACTATTTTCCTCTTTCAAAGAGGCAGTATATTTGTACATAGTCCTTCGCCAGCTGTGTGTCTGAAATCAGCAGGCTGCTTCTGTCCGACTGTTCTATCCAGGGGTTGTTGTGAAGTGGGGAAGACGGTGGTGCTGGGGGAGGATTGTAAAATGGGGGAAAGATTGTTTGTTTCCCACGTCCGTCTTGCTAGAATCCCCCTTACCGTTTCATATTGGAAACACTAGACCCAAGATGTCTGATAAACTCCCTTCGGTGAACGTGGACTGGACTAGTCTTGCCACTTCCTGTAGGTCCTCTAGGACCCCAAGGGGCCATAGCCATTGACCACAATGTGCCGGCAGGAATGTGGGGGCCAGCTGTGCAAAGCTCAGAACTGCACTGCGAGAGGGATTTCCCTCCCCAGAGATCTGTTCTCCACCAAGCCCTCAGGGGTCTGCTGCCTCAAATGTCTTCCGGGCCAATGGTTCCTAGTCTTTTTGGGTCTTGTGACTCTTTGAGAAAATGTTTGAAAACACTTTGGGGGCTGATCTGGAGCTGCCGATGCCTTATTTTCTTACATCAGCCAATGTCTATTATCATAAAAGTTATTCGAACACCAGAAATGTAGGAAAGATCCAACTTGAGAAAGAGGAACTCTTCCCAAGAAAGGACACTTGGGCACTGGGTGCTAATGACTCTGCCTGGTGCTACTGTTCACTCGGAGGTGGGTCGATAATGACCTCACCCTGGCCCAGCCCCGACAACGTTCTAGGCCACAGGCTCCTTAGTTTTTGTAGCTTCTACAACGTCAGAGGGCACCACCGGCACCATCAAAAATACTGACCGATTAGCCACTGACAAGAGGGCATTTCAGTCTTATTCCGAGAATTATCGAAGACTGGAGATGTTCTCGTTCAGCCTTGCTTCCCGCTGACATTTCCCACTGTCCCAGATGAGTCAGGGACAGGACATGACCAAGTTATGTCCACTTATTACATTCAAAAGAAATGCATTCTCCATTAACTTGAGACAACTAAGCTCTGTGGTCTGGACATCTCCCAAGCAGATGGGACCAGAGCCAGGACGACCGGGACACCAGGAACGGGGGGAGCTGGCCTCTGGGGGCGGATGGACACTCCGCTGGTGGTGGACATATTACAAACCGTATCTGGCATGGATGAGAATGGGATACATTTTTAAATCCAATATTCTCATGTTAAATGTTTAGGTAATACCTTTAAAGAAATTAGAATAGAGAAACAGCTTTGGCAAAATAGAAATAAGTAGGTAAGTCATTTCTATCAATAAAGCCAAAATATGCCCATCAAGGGAGCAGAAAAAAGCTATCTGGGGCATCTGGAAAGGAATGGATTTGGACCTGGGAAATTGGAGTCCACAGGGCAGGTCTGCAACTTCTGGACAGTAGACAGCCGCTTAGTGGCAGTCGTCTGGTGGCCAGAGCATGGGCCTCTGAAGGCACATTAACCCACACTGGAACACTGGCTTTGTCACCAAAGTCGTTTAACCTCTCAGAGACTCTGTTTCCTTGTTTTTCCCATGGATGGTGGGACCGCGTGATCATGGGGTACGCCTCACTCTGCAGAATTTGTAGGCAAAACAGGAAGGAAGAAAGCTTCTCTTCATCCACTAAACAGGAAGGGTTCAGATCGGTGGCGGCCTTTACCATGGCCAAGACTGCCAACGGGGTCCACGTCTCTGTTTCTCTCTCCCCATCCTTTGGTGCACACGAACAGGGCTCCCCACACACTAAGGAACACAGCCCACCCAATCCCTACAGTTTTTTGTCAATGAGCCATGAAGAAACCATACACAGAGAGAAGCTTTTTTTTTTTTTTTCTTCTTCAATTTAATTGAAGTTACTTAGAAAAATAATCAGGCTTGAATGGCTTTTCCTGGAGGAAGGTTCATGAACATTTCACGCTTTTGTTGGCAATGTGGAATTCAGCTTTCTTGAACAGTACAGTAAGATACAGGGAGAGTTTTCTAAAACAAGCCCTCTACTGCATACAAATATGTAAAAAAAAAAATCACACTCCACAAAGATGTTAAATTATATGTGCATATACCATACTGAGCATGCTCATAAGAAAATAGTACGGGCGGCTCCTTCTGTACCTGATAAAGAGTAGCAAACTGAAATTCGCCTGTGAACAGCCAAGGGGCAAGCTGGTTATGGTGGTCCTGTTGCCTGTTCATAGGGTCCAGTCAGTCGTGATGAGAAAAGGCTGGAAGAAGTGCTGGTCGTAGGAACTTGGGGGGACTTGTAGGAACTTGGGGGAGCCATACAGTCAGTCCGGCTGACATAGGAGTGGGCGAGGAAGGGATTCTGGTCACAAGGACTGCACAGAACAGGGCAGCTGAGATTGTGTGTGTGTAGGGCAGGGCTAGACTGCGAGAGAGTTGCTCTCTCACCCACCGGGGACAGAGTCCCTTGGCTTTTTGCCAGGTTAGAACAGGAACTTCTGTAATCACTAACTCAGCAGTGGTCCAGACCCCACCATCTAAGTGTGCGAGCAACTTGCTTTTTTTTCTGAGAACTTTCTACCAGCAGGAAGTAGCTCCTTGTGCTTCCACACCCTTGCTCTCAGGAGGGTGAAACTCACCTGGGTAGGAAGGAGACGGGAAGGTCCCCTCTGAGACAACCACAGGTCAGCAGAAGCCTTTCTTCCCAGACCAGCTGGGGAGGCAGATGGGGGGAGGGTGGCATTGTCTGGAGAAGCTGCAGGAATTCAAACCCTGTGGCTAATATTCTAGCATTTTCCAACCAAAGGGATAGGTTAAGCAGGAATGTCCTTGTAAATACTACCCTCACTGTACCTGGTTTTGAAAACACAGCAGCACCTTTGAAAAGTGGCCTGGAGATAGGACACCTGCCTGTACTTTTCTCCAGCTAAGCATGCAATGAAAAAGCGTTTTCAAACAGTTTTCCTTAAAAAAAACAAAAAAACAAAACAAAAAAAAACCCAAAAAAAAAAAAAACCCCAAAACACAAGCTTTTGCTTCCCAGGCACATTTTTACCCATGGATTCTTTTACACCAAGGACACAGAATACTTTCTACATTCCGCAGAACAGTTGATTCAATTTCTTGAAAAGTTTTTATGCCATTAGAAAATAAAGTGTGAACATAAAACACAAGGGGAAAAGTCCCTTGTTGCAGAACGACACTGAAGTCGTGTCCCTTGGAGGACAGTCCTTCTCACTTGAGAGAAGATGGTGAAAGGCGGTACTCTGCACACGGCACGAGCAAGCTCACGCAACCCAACAAACATGGCGGCAGGCACACAAAACTTGGGAGATCTACGTGAATTTCCATTGGAAAAACCGAAAAAGCACATGGTGAGCAATTCTAAACTCTGGAATCGAAGAAGTACTTGTCAAGGGTTGAGCCCACTCTGCTTGCATTGAGCAACCTAAGGCTTGAGGAGTAAGGGGACCACTCTGTGGCCTGATGCCACCCCTCCCTCCCTTTCTCTGTCCACACCACCCAAGACAATCCCCTGCTCCCTTTTGGCAGGGATGGAATCATCGCCCAGGGTAGAATCCAGGATTAAAACCATTGCGCTGACGTAAAAGTTTCATTCATTTGATAAAGTACCTCTGTTGTTATAAACCAGATAGAGACTGGTGTTCTATTGTTTTGTTTTTGAGAAGGGTCAGGGAAGTAGTTTTATCCTTGAAGACCTCAGATCTGCTAAATCAACCTAACCAGAGTATCTTCTGTGCAGTATCTCTGTGAGATGTGCGAAACAGAGTAACCTGGTCACAAAAGTTCAGAAAATGCTACCAACTCAATGATGCTTTGGGGGATTCACAACGCACAGCACACATCCAGGCTCTGAAAAGTCCTGTAGAAAGGAAATTGA
Source organism: Lynx canadensis (assembly GCF_007474595.2). NCBI lineage: Eukaryota > Metazoa > Chordata > Mammalia > Carnivora > Felidae > Lynx > Lynx canadensis. Next base: position 124,210,364 of record NC_044309.1, on the reverse strand, counting down.
CTTAACTTTGTTTCTCAAGGGTATGTGACCCCCAAAACGCATTTTTTCCCCCTTTGTGGCATCACACTAACTTTACACCCCCTAGAAGCTTTGTTCTGTGGGGCACATTATCAGGAAACGCTGGACAACATGTCATTAGCAGAAGCGCTGTTTCTGAGGACAGGGTCCCCTGATCAGAAACAGGACCCAGACTCCCAACTCCAGGGACAGTTGAGGTCTGTCACTCTGTTCAGTAAAACATACTGCCTAACATCTCTATCCGTGGAGGACACAGTTGCTGTGCCCTTCCCCAAGGGGAGAGAGCTTGGAAGAAGGTACAGAACATTTTATAAAAAGCCTTGGCCACCCTCTCCAGTGCACACCTCACTCACATTCAACAAAATAATATTCTCGGTGAGACGTGGCAGCTGTGGCTGAGTCGGCTGTGAGCTTTACAATTTGAATCGTTTCTGTGAATAAATTATTCATTTTTTGCTTGTTTAGAATAGTCTCACCCCTTCGCTATATACTGCATCAAAAACAAAAAGCAAACCCCACACCCATCCCACCCGACCCCCTATTATTAGAACTATAATTATTATTATTATATACAGGAGCTGCTACCAACTCACACCCTAGCTCTACGAGGGATGTGGCTCAAACTTCAACCAAGGCATCGAAATGGCTGGAAATGAGAAGCGTGCGCAGATGCGCATTAGCAAGGAACAGGAAGCGGACCGTATCCGGACTTCCGGAGGAATGGGGACGTGGGTTGCCGTCACGGAAGGCTGTCCTTGCTGCTCACGCACGGTGGCCGCAAAGGTGTTGATGGTCTCAGCCTCTGGAGGACTTGGGCCTATGTGTACGAATGGCCCGCCTCGGATCTCTACGAGGGAGACACGCCGGGCCTCTGCAGATCCCACATGGCCAAGGCCTGCCACGTCACCGCACTCTCGCCCGTGGCCAAGAAGAGAGAACGCTTCCACCCGGAGATGTGGATATGCGGGACTGACACGACAGGCACTTGGCGAACGTTCCCCTTCCCTCGCCCAAGGCAGGACATCACTAACCAGCCACAGCACCCTCTCGTGCTACGCCTGGCAAATCTGTTCCGGGGCTTAAAGCCAGATGCTACGGATACGTCGGAGTGGACACAGGATCTTTGTCATCTCTCGTGTTGGGCAGTGAACTTGGATTACTCATCAGCTGAAGTGGCCTGTTCTAAGTGTGTTTCAAATCTGGGCCAGAGAGAAAGGCCAATCTGTAGGGGTCACGGACATTCTGGGGTTGTTCAAAACAGCCCAAACCTCATGGTAAGTCCATGAATATCAGGGGATTGCTAATTGCTGAGCTGGGTACTGCATTCACATAAAGCTTTTTGAGGGCCAAGACTATCGGTTTTGTTCAATGCTCCATCCGCGGGGCCTAAACTTAGGCAGAGCACATAGTAGTTGCTCAATAAATACTTGTTGACTATAAAGCAACAGCCACTTCACCGTCACAACTGGCACCGCCAGTTAAAAGTTTCTGTAGAAAAGCCTATCCTAACAAACTGCTATTTCTGGTGAAAAGGAAAGGAAAAAACAAAACTACAATCAGTTCTTCTCCTTGGGTTAAAAGCAAAAACAAAATCACATTTTTTTTTTTCTTAGTGCCAGGGGGCTCCTGGGTTGTTCGGAATCTATCCAGAATTAGTCCCTTGCAAAGGTGCCTATTTCTATTCATCGCTCACAGAATTTCAAGATGGCGGCACGATGGGCCTCGCGGTGGGTGTTATCACACAGCTGGCTCCGCGGGTGCGTAGCAAGGGGGGGCATTTGTGCCCCCACGTGAGCCGCAGCAAGCACAGAACAACACACGCATTTTCTTCCGCAAAGACGTCAGAATCTTGCTGCCACAAAAAGAAATCTCTACAGAGACCACGTTTAAATAACGATAAATAATATTAATTAGAATTTACGGGATGCACAATTCATGGAATTCACCAGAGCACAAGGAAACCTTTGAGACAGCGTTGCAGTATTCCCGTCTAAAACCAAGGACACCCATCCCATCCCCCTGCAAAGACAGCCGTCCTTCCCTACTAAGGATTTTAAATAATTCTCACCATGCTGCTCGCAGCATCATTCCCAAAGAAATATTAATTTACAAAATAACCCAATATCCATATAATTCTTTTGACAAATAAAAATCTTAAATTAAAAAGCACGACTCTCTCCCTCTCCCACCCCCTTTATTCCAATTTCAGGTAGCTTGGCACTGAGTAATTGAACATTAAAAAATCGAGTTTGTAGACTTCGTACAGCTGCGTTTGGTGCTCGGAGCTGATGTTCTGGAAGAACTCCGTGGTCATTTCGTCAGTAGTTCTCGTAGACTTGGCGTAGGTGGGGAACTTGAGGTAGCTGCCCACCCCCGCCAGCCGCAGCACGTAGTTGGAATCCTCCTCCAGCGTCTCGTACTTGCCCACGAGGTCGTAGCGGATGTGGCACGGGTGGCACAGCGAGTGCACGGTCTGCCAGTGCTCGTTGAAGGGCTCCTCGCGCTGCGTGTGCGGGTCGATGAGATAGGCCACGAACTCCTCGAACCTGACGTCGTCGCCCCTGCGCAGCGCCTCCTGGGTGGCGTTCTTCCGCTGGCGCCGGATGATCTTGGTGCCGTAGCGCTTGTGGAAGGACGTGTTGTACTTCTGCGTGAACTTGTTCCGGTAGGCCGACACCAGCCGCTCGAAGGGCTCCCGCACGAACAGGAACTTCATGTAGCTTTTCAAGCGGTGGTTGATCTCGGGGATGCTGTACTGGTTCAGGGTCTTGAGGTTGGCCGCCACGTGAGCCTCGTTGGCCGGGATCTCCATGGGGTCGCTGTACTTGCCCCGGCCGCTCAGCACCATCATGAGCCGCTTCCAGTTGGTGCACGCCACCTTGGGCACGTAGCAGTAGATGAGCTCGTGGTCCTCGTCCACCACCAGGTGCTTCAGGTCGTTGGGGGTCAGCACCCGCCGCTTGCGGCTCACGGCGCTGTTGGCCCGGCAGGTGTCTGTGACCTGGTCCCGCCTCATCTGGTGCAGGACGGCGGTGTTCGAGAGCTCCAGCTGCAGAGGGGACACAAGGGGGTGGGGGGAGAGGAGAAATCAGTGCTGGTGCCGGATGTTGCCACCTGGCCACAGCCACCGCCCCGATGGCCGGCGCCGGCCACCAAGATGGCCGGCTGACCACCTGACCGGCCCGTCTTCCTTCCTAATCCCCCACCAGCTGCCTCCGCTCTTTTTGTTCTTTGTTCCGCGATATTTCCTTCCTAGAACGATAGTAATGGTCACCTCTGTGACTTACCCATCACCCTCTACGTGCCTGGCATTTTACCAGAGCCTCACGTTGGCCATTTTCCCCCCTCTGCACAACCATCTTGAAATGACATCGATTTAATAGTGTCAAGTACCCACCACTGTGCCAGGTAGAATGCTGCCAGCAATGGGGACGCAGTCAAAAGCTACAGTGGGGAAACTGCCCTTTGGAGCTGATAATCTAGCTGGAAAGAACGAGGGAACCGAGGCTCAGAGAGGTGAAGTTACTAGAGTGAGATCATACGGTGGGGAAGCGACAGACCCCAGATTCAGACCCAGCTCTTCCTGGCAACCAAGGCCGCCCACTTTCCACTCTACCCAGAGGTCCAGTACTCCCATCTTCTGGATTGAAGCATGAAGGGTCTGGCATCTGACGGATCTACTTTATTTTTGTTAAGGTTATTTACCTTGCAAGACCGCACCACATGTGTGTGTGGGGCGGGGGGGGGGGGGGGGGGCAGGGGCAGAGAGAGAGAGAGGGAGAGAGAATCCCAAGCAGACCCTGCGGTGTCAGCACAGAGCCTGCCATGGGGCTGGAGCTCATGAACTGTGAGATCATGACCTGAGCTGAAATCAAGAGTTGGACGCTTAACTGACTGAGCCACCCAAGCGCCTCTTGTCTGATCTACTTTAAATGGGATCCAATTTCTCTCCAAGCCTATCGTTGTGAACATCTGTTGCTTTGTGCTTCTTCTGGTACCAGGGTCTTGATTTTGCCCTGGGAACCTGCTTTCCTCCATTCCCTGTTCTTTTTCCTCTCAAGCAGCTGAGCTGTGAGAATGGCAGCCTGGGGCTTGGGGACAGGGAGGAGGGCCACTGTGCAGCAACAGCTAGACTGGGAATGAAGGGCTCAAAGGAAAGATGAGCAGGAAGACAGAGGGATGTATTCCCAGGGACGTCACCTGAATACCTAGGTCCACACACTCCTGAATCCAGATGCCCTAACTCCTGGGCTTTTGTTACATTAGTATGTTTGCTTTTGTGCATAAAGTTGTGTGACTCTGGATTATATCATTTGGAGCCCAAATATATGGGTATTTGCATTTACTACCTTAGAGCTTTTCTCTCTGCTGTATTCATCCATTGATGTATCCATTCAAACATCTGTCCAGAACTCACGGTGGACAGGGCACTCTACTCAGCATTGGGAGACAGAACCTTCTCCTCAAGTGCTCACAGCCAAGGAGGGGTCAGGCCAAGAGCTAGTGGCCTCAGTAGGGCCTAAAGGGAAGGTGTGTGCACTCCTCTAAATTCTAGGAGCAGAAGTTTCTCCTTCAAGGCCACTCACTCCCAGTGCGAACCAAGAATAGGAATCCACCAAGAATAGGAAACAGAAGACCTCACTGCCCTCGTATGCTGCCATCTTGGTCTCCAACACCCAGAGACAGGGGGACTTTGATGGATGCCGACACCTTATTGATGTTGGCTGAACGCCGTGCCTCCATCTACCATCCTGAATGTGCAACGTGGCTCTGGCAATTAATTAATTATGGTTACAGCTATAGAGAAATTGGGGCACCAGAATTACGGAATAGCCAGTGTGGGGCTGCAGATAACAGGATGTCCTGGTTGCCTTCCTGGCCTGAGAACGCAGTCCCCATCCACGTACTTGTCTTTGAGGACCTCCACAGTCCCGCACCAACCTACTTTTCCAGCCTTGTTCCTATTCCTCTCCCCTTCAGAACTAAAGGGAACTCCAAAGAAATCAATGATTCGCTCTTTTCTCTTTATTTTTTTATAAAAAATTTTTTTAAATCCCAGTATAATTAACATACAGTGTTATAGTGATTCAGCAGTTCTGTACATCACTCAGTGCTCAGCATGCTAAGTGTACTCTTTTTTTAAATTTTATTTTATTTTATTATTTATTTTAAGAGAGAGAGTGCACATGTGCTTGTGTGAGTGGGGGAGGGGCAGGGAGCGAGGGAGAGCGACAATCCCAATCAGGCTCCTGTCAGCATGGAGCCTGACGCAGGGCTCGATCTCACGAATTGTGATACCATGACCTGAGCTAAAATCAAGAGTCGGACGCTTAACCGACTGAGCCACCCAGGAGCCCCAATAAGGGTACCCTTAATTGCCTTCACCTATTTTACCCATCCCCCCACCTGTCACCCCTCTGGCAACCACTCGTTTTCTATATTTAAGAGTGTGTGTGCCTCTTTTTTTGTTTTGTTTCATTTCTTAAATTCTACATATGAGTGAAATCCTATGGTATTTGTCTTACTCTGTTTTCGCTTAGCATAGTACCCTCTAGATCCATCCATGTTGTTGCAGATGGTAAGATTTCATCCTTGAAATATTCCATTCATCTATCTATGGACACTTGAGCTGCTTCCGTATCTTGGCTGTTGTAAATAATGCTGCGGTAAACAGAGGGGTGGCACCTATCTTTTTGAGTTAGTGTTTTCACATTCTTTGGATAACTACCCAGTGGTGCAATTACTCGGTCCCATGGTAATTGTTTTAACTTTTTGAGTAACTTCCATACTGTTTTCCTCAGCGGCTGCACCGGTTTGTGTTCCTGCCCACAGCGCTCGAGGGTCCCTTGCTCCACATCCTCGCCAACACGTGTTGTTTCTTGTAATTTTAGCCGCTGACAGGCGTGAGGTGGTATCTCCTTGTGGTTTTGATTTGCGTTTCCCTGATGATGAGTGATGTGGAGCATCTTTTCAAGTGTCTGTTAGCCACCTGTTTGTCACCTTTGGAGAAACGTCTGTTTATGTCTCCTGTCCATTTTTTAAAATTTATTTACTTTTTAATTTATGTCCAAGTTAGTTAGCATATAGTGCAACAGTGATTTCAGGAGTAGATTCCTTAGTGCCCCTTCCCCATTTAGCCCACCCCCCCCACAACCCTTCCCGTAACCCTCAGTTTGTTCTCCATATTTATGAGTCTCATGTCTTGTCCCCCTCCCTGTTTTTATATTATTTTTGTTTCCCTTCCCTTATGTTCATCTGTTTTATCTCTTAAAGTCCTCATATGACTGAAGTCATATGATACTTGTCTTTCTCTGATTGACGAATTTCGCTTAGCATAATACCCTCTAGTTCCATCCACATAGTTGCAAATAGTAAGATTTCATTCTTTTTGGTTGCCAACTAATACTCCATTGTGTATATACATACACCACATCTTTATCCATTCATCCATCGATGGATATTTGGGCTCCTTCCATACTTTGGCCATTGTTGATAGTTGCTGCTATAAACATTGGGGTGCACATGTCCCTTCGAAACAGCACACCTGTATCCCTTGGATAAATACCTAGTAGTGCAATTGCTCAGTCATAGGGTAGTTTTATTCTTAGTTTTTTGAGGAACCTCTATACTGTTTTCCAGAATGGCTGCACCAGCCTGCATTCCCACCAATGATGCAAAAGAGATCTCTTTCTCCGCATCCTCGCCGACATCTGTTGTTGCCTGAGTTGTTAATGTTCACCATTCTGACAGGTGTGAGGTGGTATCTCATTGTGGTTTTGATTTGTATTTCCCTGATGATGAGTGATGTTGAGCATTTTTTCATGTGTCGGCTGGCCATCTGGATGTCTTCTTTGCAGAAGTGTCTATTCATGTCTTTTGCCCATTTCTTCCCTGGATTATTTGTTTTTTGGGTGTAGAGTTTGATAAGTTCTCTATAGATTTTGGATACTAACCCTTTATCTGATATGTAGAGTTCGCAAATATCTTCTCCCATTCTGTCGGTTGCCTTTCAGTTTTGCTGATTGTTTCCTTCACTGTGTGGAAGCTTTTTATTTTGATGAGGTCCCAATAGTTCATTTTTGCTTTTGTTTCCCTTGCCTCTGGCGACGTGTTGTGTCTCCTGTCCATTTTTAAGTGGATTATTTTTTTGGTGTCACATTGTAGAAATTCTTTATATATATATATATATGTGTGTGTGTGTGTGTGTGTGTGTGTGTGTAAAGTATATTTAAATTAAATTAGTACATTTAAAGTAGGCTTCGTGCCCAGTGTGAATCCCAACACGGGGCTTGAACTCACAACCCTGAGATCAAGACATGAGATGAGATCAAGAGTCGTATGCTTAACCTACTGAGCCATCCAGGTGCCCCCGAAATCCTTCATATGTTTTGGATATTAACCCCTTCTTGAATATGTCGTTTGCAGTTATCCTCTCCTTTTTAGTGGGTTGTCTTTTAGTTTTGTTGATTGTTTCCTTTGCTGTGCAGAACCTTCCTATTTTGCTATAGTCCCAAAAGTTTATTTTTGCTTTTGTTTCTCTTGCCTCAGGAGACACAGCTAGAAAAAAGTTGCTCTGGCTGATGTCAGAGAAATTACTGCCCGTGCTCTCTTCGAGGATTTTTTTATGGTTTCAGGTCTCATACTTAGATCTTTTATCCCTTTTGAGTTTATGTGTGTGTACGTGTGGGAAAGTGGTCCAGTTTCATTCTTTCACATGTAGCTGTCCAGTTTTCCCAACACCGTTTGTGAAGAGTCTTTTTCCCATTGCATATTCTTGCCTCCTTTGTCATAGATTAATTGAGCATATAATCATGGGTTTATTTCTGGGCTCTCCCACGGCTCTATTTTTGTGCTAGCTTTGAGTACTACAGTTTTGTAGTATATCTTGAAGTCTGGGATTCTGATACCTCCAGTTTTGTTCTTTTTCAAGACTGCTTTGGCTCCTCAGGGTCGTCTGTGGTTCCATATGAACTTCAGGATTATTTGTTCTAATTCTGTGAGGAACGCTGGTGGTATTCTGATAGGGATCGTATCGAATCTGTAGACTGCTTGGGGTAGTATGGACGTTCTAACAATATTTGTTCTCCTGATATCTTTGTATCTCCTAACATTTATTAATATTCCAAAGCATGGACTATCTTTCCAATTGTGTCATTTTCAATTTCCTTCATCAATGTTTTATAGTTTTCAGAATACAGGTCTTTCACTTCTTTGGTTAGGTTTACTCTTTTTGGTGCAGTTGTAAATGAAATTATTTTCTCCAATTTCTCTTTCTTCCCCTTCATTATTAGTGCATAGAAATGCAACAGATTTCTGTATATATTCATTTTGCATCCTACAATTTTACTGAATTTATTTATCAGTTCCAGTAGTTTTTGGTGGAGTCTTAAGGGTTTTCTATGTGTAGTATCATGTCATCTGCAAATAGGGAAAGGTTTACTTTTACATATGGATACCTTTTATTTCTTTTTCTTGTCTGAGTGCTGTGCCTAGTACTTCTAGTACTATGTTGAATAAAAGTGGTGAGAGTGGACATCCTGTCTTGTTCCTGCTCTTAGGGGAAAAGCTCTTAGTTTTTCACCATTGACTATGATGTTAGCTGTGGGCTTGTCAAATTTGGCCTTTATTATATTGAGATATGTTCCCTCTAAGCCTACTTTGTTGAGGGTTTTTATCATGAGTGGATGTTGTAGTACTTTGTCAAATGCTTTTTCTGTATCTATTGAAATGATCATATGGTTCTTATCCTTTCTCTTATTGATGTGATGTATCATGTTGATTGATTTGTGAATACCGAACCATGCTACCATCCTGGGAATCAATCACACTTGATTGTGGTGACGAATTTTTAAAAATGTACTGTTGGATTTGTTTTGCTAGTATTTTGTCAAGGATTTTTGCATCTATGTTCATCAGAGATATTGGCCTGTAGTTCTCCTTTTTTTGTGGTGTCTTTATCTGGCTTTGGTTCAAAGAATCCCCTTCAGCATTTCTTGCCAGGCTGGTTTAGTGGTGATGAATTCCTTTAACTTTTGGGAAACTCTTTATCTCTCCCTCTATTCTGAATGATAGCCTTGCTGGATAGAGTATTCTTGGCTGTAGTTTTTTTCTTCCAGCATGTTGAATATATCATGCCACTCCCTTCTGGCCTGCAAAGTTTCTGCTGAAGAAAATCAGCCCTATGGAGTTTTTCTTCTATGTACCTGTTTTCTTTTCTCTTGCTGCTTTTGACATTCTCTCTGTCGTGCTACTTTTTGCTATCTTAATTACTATGTGTCTTGGTGTGGACCTCCTTGGGTTAATTTTGTTGGGGATTCTCTGTGCCTCCTGGATCTGGATGTCTGTTTCCTTCCGCAGATTAGGGAAGTTTTCAGCTATTATTTCTTCAGAGAAATTTTCTGACCCTTTTTCTATCTTCTCCTTCTGGGATCCCTATAATGCGAATATTATTATGTTGGATTGTGTCGCTGAGTTCCTTCAACCTATTCTCATTTTTTATTCTTTTTTCTTTCTCCTGTTTTGCTTTCCATAACTCTGACCTCCAGCTTGCCGACCCGTTCTCCTGCTTCCTCTAGTCTATTTATTCCCTCTAGTGCATTTTAATTTCATTTATTGTGTTCTTCATCTCTGACTGGTTCTTTTTTATGTTTTCTCTTCATTGAGGGTCTCACTGAGATCTTTTACTCTTTTCTCAAGTCCAGTGAGTATCTTTATGACCATTCCTTTAAATTCTCTATCAGCCATATGGCTCATCTCCATTTCGTTTAGCTCTTTTTGCTGTGATTTTTGTCCTGTTCTTTCATTTGGGACATATTCCTCTGTCTCCTCATTTAGTCTCTCTGTGGCTGTTTCTATGTGTTAGAAGAGTCAGCTAGGTCTCCTGTCTTGCAAGTAGTGGCTGCATGAAGAAGAGGTCCCATGATGCCCTGCAGTGCCATGCTCCCTGTTCACCAGAACCTGGCACTTCCGGGGTGTCTCCTGTGTGTGTTGCATGTGCCCTACTGTTGCATCTGAGCCGCTTTTGCCTCCAGTCTATTCACCTGCAATGGCTCTCTTTGTCTATCGTGGTCACGTTTTGGTCCCTATGTTGTTAGTATTAGTCTGGTCAATAGGAATTTGTGAACTAAGACTTAGAAGGAAAATGTAAGGTTTTCTTTTTAAAAATTCTCAAATTGGGTCATCTGGGTGGCTCAGTCGATTAAGCGTCTGACTGTTGATTTTGGCTCAGGTCCCGATCTCACGGCTCGTAAGATCGAGCCGTGCGTTGGGCTCTGTGCTGACAGCACAGAGCCTGCTTGGGATTCTCTCTCCCTCTCTCTCTGCCCCTCCTCCACTCGCTCGTGTGCGCTCTCTCAAACAAACTTTAAAAAAAAAAACACTGCCAGTCATATAGAAGATGCTCAATAAATATTTGTTGTGAGTAAATGAATCAGTTAATACTCTCTTTAGGGAAACCTGATACGAAAGCAGGAAGGCCCCTCTGTAGCAAATGAAACTTCCCAAATGTTCATAGATGCCAGAACATTCTTTAATAAAGGCTGTACTAGGATGAATGGTGTCTCCCCCAAATTCATGTCCACCTGGAACTTTGGAAATAGGATTTTTGCAGATGTAATTAGTTGAGGTCATAATGAATTAGTGTGGGCTCTAATCCAATGATTGGTGTCTAATTAGGAGAGAAAACAGAGACTCAGAGACACACAGAGAGGTGGCCATGTGATAACAGAAGCAGAGGCTGGAGTGATGCATCTACAGGCTTAAGCGGTCCCAAAGACTGCCAGCAACATCCAAGGAAGGGTCTACCCAGGAGCCTGAGGAAACAAATACAGGGGCCAAGCCAAGTCAATAACTTTGAGCACACTGATATAAAGCATAAATGTATAAGAGAAGATAACATTATATAAGAGGATATTTTTACATGGAAAAATAAGAAAAGGGTTTGAGAGCAGTAGTAAGTAGAGAGAGGAGGAGATCTGAAATCGGAAGCTCTGGGCTTGATCTTGGTTGGCCAAGACCATTAACCTTCTGAGCCCCAGTTCTCTTAGCTGCAAAATGGGGATAGTACCATTTTGCAGGCGTGGGTTCAGCATTTAGAAAATACGAGCAAGTCTAGTACTGAATTTGGACAAGGTACGGTACACAGCAGGCAGTTCATATGCAGGCGTTCTTTCATGAAAGAAGAAAAAAGGAACCCCAAAGAGAGGGCCAGGACTCCCAAAGACAAATTTCACCAGCTCTATATTTTGTTGTAGGTAGCTCTAAGCTGTGGAAGTCAATTAATATTTTATTAACATGAAAGGTTCTGACTTGCATTTCCTGACTTCTTAGCAGAGGTATCCATCATAGAGGAGCATCTATGCCATTCACATATCAACAGCGACAACAAACTGTCCAAAAGGAAACAGAAGGATTAGGAAGGTGAAACGACCATCAATTTAGCCCATTCAAATCGCTATAGGCTGTTTTGAAGGCAATACGTTACTAAGTGAGCAGAGAAACAGGGGGATCTCCCCCAATTTTGTTTTCTAGCTCTTTTCCATTGGGGACAATTTTCTGGCCATCTGAATCTCCGGGGAGGTAACACATCAGTTAGTATTGCATTCGGGACCACAAAGCCATGAAATGGAAACGATACCACAGTTTCCTTTTATGTCCAGTTGCAGAGACAAAATTAACTCAATGGGACTCTGAAATGTGGTATTTGAGGTTTCTTTCTCTTTCCATTTCCTTCTTCTCCACGGCAGTTGAGGTGGCAAATGATGCACCTGCTGGAATGAGGTATGCCCAGTCCCCCTCAGGAGGGTGAAGGTCAAGAGAAAGGGCAGGTTCTCAAATGTGACACATATCTAGTCCCCGTCAGAGGAAGAACTTCAACTGGGTCTCTACTGTTCCATTTTTTTTTTTTTTTTACAAAATATTTTAATTGGTCTTTTTATTGATTTTTTTTTAATTTTTTTTTCAACATTTATTTATTTTTGGGACAGAGAGAGACAGAGCATGAACGGGGGAGGGGCAGAGAGAGAGGGAGACACAGAATCGGAAACAGGCTCCAGGCTCTGAGCCATCAGCCCAACACGGGGCTCGAACTCACGGACCGCGAGATCGTGACCTGGCTGAAGTCGGACGCTTAACCGACTGCGCCACCCAGGCGCCCCTGGTCTTTTTATTTTAAAATAACTTTAGACTGGTGCTGGGGCGCCTGGGTGGCGCAGTTGGTTAAGCGTCCGACTTCAGCCAGGTCACGATCTCGCAGTCCGTGAGTTTGAGCCCCGCGTCGGGCTCTGGGCTGATGGCTCAGAGCCTGGAGCCTGTTTCCGATTCTGTGTCTCCCTCTCTCTGCCCCTCCCCCGTTCATGCTCTGTCTCTCTCTGTCCCAAAAATAAATAAACGTTGGAAAAAAAAAAAAAAGCTATTTTAGACTGGTGTTGATTTAACTTAGTAAAAATACAATGTTACTAAAATGTGCACAGATAAAAAGCTAGGTATACAACTGAGACCAAAACAAATGTAAACATTCAAGTGAACATGAATGTGACAGATGATGTTGTTTTGCTGGAACTAAAGCCCTGCTTGAACCTGGAAACTGCTCGCTCACTGCTCCAAGGCAGGTTCTTTGCAACACAGCATTCGTCCTCTGTGTCCTGCAGGAGGTTTGCCCACCGTTTCCTCCTTTCCAGTTACTGTGAAACCCGCCACCCTGTGACATCACTTGACCATCACTTGGTACAAACTCATCATTTACGTATTTTTTGTCTTTGCTCATTTCTAATTAGCCCAAGACGACAAAAATAGAGCTACACGATGCCATCAAGGCCGTCAATGAACACATGCACCTGAGTCTACAGGGCAGGACTAGGTTATCAGGGGTGGCCCTAATAATCCAGAAATGCTTCAACTCTTTCAAAAGGGCATCACCAAAATGACAAAACGCAACTAAGGCAATTGTCAGGCCGAACTCCAGATCCCTGGCGGTTGTATTGTGGACCCCTTGAGCCTTGGTTTAAGAAGCCTGGATTAAGGAGGGGAGCCCTGGCCAGGTCACAAGGAAGAGAGGAATTCTTCACCATTATGGCCAAGATGAGGCAGGAGAGATGTCTGATGGCAGCCTGGCCAGTTCCAGATATATCTATGTTTGTTAAAAGGACCAAGAGTACGTAGAGATCGCAATCAGGCAAATGGCGACTTCTAACCTCAAAAAATGTAAATCTTCTACACCTCTTCCCAAGCAGGGCTCACAGGAGCTGTTGTAAGGGTGATAACTCTTTAGCAACTAACAGGTTCCCTGGGTATCAGAGAAGTCTCCAAGGGGCCTACAGCTATGGGACATCAGGAAGACAAGGGACTGAAGAGGAACTCACTGATGAAAAACAGTTTGGTCCTTGTCACTGTAAGAGAACATCCGTCTTTTCCAACCATGTTTCTCAGTTGATCTGGTAACTGTGAGATCAATCTCTTTCCTCTCTCATACTCTTTCTCTCCCTACTTCTTTTCTTTTTTTCTTTCTCAAAGGTATTTGAAAAGAACGTAACAAAGGACAACACTAAAAAGGAAAAAAAAATATGCTAACCATGAAAGCTGTGATTAAGAATCTGACTTAGTTGCGGGCTTCCTAGTAGCAGGGACAAAAGGGAAATGGGATTAAATCTCCTTGCCTTAGTTCTCGGAGGTATTCCAATTGGTTGGGGTGGAAAACGTACAAGATTTTGAAGGACTCAGATTTTGGTCGAGGAGGGAGATTCTTGGATTCAGTTTGCTCTTGCTGGGTATTCAGATGGCTATCTTCTTCCATTGACAAAAAATTAACGTTGCCACTCACGACCGCCTCATGTCGCTTCAGAATTTACAGGGCACATTCACACACATCATCCCATTTAAAGAACAGGGACTTCTCTCGAACTCGGTAAAAGACATTTGTATTTTAGCAGCTGTACTTCCCACCACGTGTCCTCTTTCTCTGGGTCGGTTACCACCGGGTATTAACAATACCTCACGTTAGTGGTCCTCAACCTTGAGCACCGTGGCAATCACATGGGGGGCTTGTTAAAACACAGTTTGCTGGACCGCACCCCAAGTTACTGTTCAGTAGATCGGGGATAGGGCCTGAGAGTCTGCATTTCTAGCAAGGTCCCAGGCGTGTTAGTTCGTTAGGGGTTGCTGTAACAAAATACCTGAGACTGGGTGGCTTACGCAGCAGAAATTAATGTTCTCGGGCAAACAGGGTTCGTTCGCTCTGAGGCTCCTCTCTTTGGCTTGCAGATGTCGGCCTTCTTGCTTCTCGTCCCCTCTTCACATGGGTGCCCCCTGTGCACGCCTGTCTCTTCCTTTTCTTGTAGGGACACCAGTTGTATTGAGTTAGGACCCTAACGGCCTCATTTTAATTTGATCACCTCTTTAAAGACCCTAACTCCAAACACAGTGACATGCTGGATTATTGGGGATTAGGACTTCAACATACGAATTTGGGGGCAGAGGCGGGGGGACGGGCACAATTCAGCCCACAACACTGGCGATGCTGATGCTGTTGGTCCAGGGACCATACTTTGAGAACCACAGGGTTGTATGCTGAGGAAATCACCGATTTGCAGCTATTCTCAATTACAGAACACAGAACCCAGGTTCATCGTCTGTTGCCAAGAGGCTCCTAGACCCACCTCTGCTCTCAGCCTGGACTCCCTTCAGCTCCCTTTGATCTCCCAAAAGTATAAATTAGGTCAGAGGAGGGCTGGTTCTAGGAAACCATGAACATGGCTACGGCTCTGGGCTGTGTCCTGCGTCCTCATTTAGACGTCTATTTTTAATTTGGACATTTAAACAAGGCATCTATAATTAGTTTAAGTACCAAATTTAGGGACTGTTTGAAAAAGTCTTTAAAACTTCACTACGTTTCATCTTAAAAGGAAGAAACGCTGGTTTCCTGTAAGTTAAAACATCTTCCGTGGTGTTTACAATTTCTTTCAGACATAAGAACCCAACCGGAAGGAGCAGCTGTCCAGTGGGGAAGATGCAGAGAAATGGAAACCCGGAGAAAAAGGTAAACTTGGAGGCACGAGTGGGTGGAGCTTGGCGCGGTCTGCCATTAACGACTGTTGGCGTGCACCCGGGATCAGTCTCTCCACTTGAAAATTCTAATACGACTCCCCTTCCAGCGCCTCAGCTGCACCTGCTATCATCCCGCTGATTTGAGAATTGGGGAGGAGAGAGAAACCCGGAGTCTATCACATTTCTTTCTGGCATAGAAATTCCCAAATGCTCACGGGAAGGGCTAGTCTTGAGGCATCACTGAAGGAACCACATCCACAGCAAAGCAAGAGGCCCGCGTTCATTATCCTTGCTGCCAACTGCTGGACCTATGTACCAGCCGCTTAGTCCTCACGCTCTAGGAGACAGGTATGCTCGTACTCCCAACTTACGGATGAGGCAACTGAGGCACAGGGAGAATAAGTAGCTTGCTCGTGATCATGGTGCTCTGAGACCCTGCACCGAGTGGCCTCTCAAGGGCTGCACACCCGCCTGGGAGTTACCATCTCCAGCCAGGGCAGTCACTGGAGCCGAGGGTCTCAACCCTGGCAGATCACTGGGATCAGAGAGAGGGTCTAAATACCACTCAACCCTGGGGCCCACCCCCGTGATCTGATGTGATTGCTCTGAGTGTGGCCCAGCTCCCGGGGGATTCCATTCTAAGGCTTTCCACGTGGGGAGTCATTGCCCTGGAGGCTCCAAGGCCACCAGCTATAAATTAAAGCACATACAGAACCCAAGCAATGCCTGAGTATGGTCCTAGGCAAAATTCCTTTTCCGGGTGCTCAGATTTAACGTTTATTTATTTTTGGGACAGAGAGAGACAGAGCATGAACGGGGGAGGGGCAGAGAGAGAGGGAGACACAGAATCAGAAACAGGCTCCAGGCTCCGAGCCATCAGCCCAGAGCCTGACACGGGGCTCGAACTCACGGACCGCGAGATCGTGACCTGGCTGAAGTCGGATGCTTAACCGACTGCGCCACCCAGGCGCCCCCCGGGTGCTCAGATTTAAGATGAAGGGGCTTTCCGATCATTCAGCAGGGCCAGAGGTCAAAGGTCCAGAAGGCCACAGTTCTCAGATGTGTTTGGATGCATCCTTAGGGGACTACCAGGAATTATATAATGCTTAAACACTTTTATGTTTAGGAAAGAAAGGAGAAAAACACTGAACCTCTGAAGAAACAATCTGGTCTGAATCTGTTGCAAAACTTACAGGGTTTAGCATTGCCAGGAAATGGGTTGCTTAGGATTGGAACTTGTCGCTAAGGAAGCAAGGACTGATTAAAAGGACTGAATGTCTGCAGGAGCTTCTCCTACCTTTCCAAAGCAAAAGGTGCACAGATGGGGAGCATTTTGAGCTCTGGCAGATGAGGTAGGGGTGCAGGAGATGCTGGGTGCCTGAGGGCCGGGTGCTGGGCTCTGGATGCAGCCCCGAGCCAGGCGCAGCTGACGGGGCCACAGGGGCTAAGAGTTCCGATGGGCATTTTAATCTCAGGAACTTTGTGGGCCGAAACAAGCCAGCAGAGGTTTCGGGCTAACAGATCACTTCTCTCGTATGCGGGGTTTAAATTTGTGACCTGGATTCAGGTTGCAAATTCAAAAAGGCCCGTCCGGGGCCAGGCAGAAGTCCTGGGCTGCTGACAGTAAGAGATGCCCCTTGAATCCTGCTCCTGTCGCCATGAGGGAATGGGAACCTGGTCTTTCAAGATGTTTCAGTTTCTCAAGAGAAGCCAGAAAGCCAGATTTTATGTGAAATCTTGGCATTCTTAAATGTGAGCTACAATTAAAAAAAAAATTTTTTTTTAATACGTGGGCCAAACCATACTTGTTTGGGCTGGGTTTGCCCAAGGGCCACCAGCTGGCGCCCTCACCAAGGCGTTTGAGGATACTAAGGTGCCCTCCTTAGAGCAGGCTGTTCTAAGCAGCACCCCCTTGCCCCCGCTCAGTTAACAGAAGCAACTAGGGGTGGGGAACCCCCAGGTGGAACTGGCCAGACCGTAGGAGTCCCAGGGAGCAATTGGGAAAGTTCTCAATCAGCAGCAGTTATTAAGAGAAGCCGCTGGAACGCCAGCTCTCACACCCCCTTTCCTGGTTAGTGCTCACCTCCTTCTGATGCTCTTGTCACAGCTTCTGCCGTGTGGCTCTCCCTCCCGGAATGTAAGCTCGCGGGAGGGCCGGGCGCTCTCACTGCTTTGCTGACTCCTGTCTCCCCAACCACCCGGGGCTACGTAGCGGCCCCTCAAAGCTTTGTCGAATGAATGAGTGAACAGTGAGTGCAGGCACGAATGAACGACTTGGGGATGGCAGGGACTTTAAAGGCCACAGAATGGCTGATGCGGCTGCATGGGCTTCCTGGCGCCTGAGCCTGAAGCACCACCCCGTCCTCCCACAGAGGTTTCTGGCACAGACTCTGCAGCTGCAGAGCCGGGTGGAAACAGGCTCGGGGTGGCTGCAACAGCCTTTGATGGGGAGAGAGGGAGACTGGCACTTTCCACCCATCTGGTGAGGCCAGGAAACAGGAGGAGGGGAATCACGCGAGAGGGTGCCGAGCCAAGGGCTGCCCTGGGGAGGCCTGGTGTGGGGTGCGTGCTGCCATGGCTCCCTTTCAGCCCGGCCAGGTGCGGCTGGAGGGGCTGCATTTCCATTTCAGATCAGCTGTTTGGGCTTCCGGAGGCCTGGGCAGGGTGCGGGAGGGGCGCAGGAATACGGATGGGGCTGGTGCCAAGCTGGACCGGCTTCCCGTGGATGGTAGCCAGGAACAGGGACAATGGTGAAGGGATGTGGCCCCCACGCTGCTCGGGGGGGGGGGGCTGGATTTCCCGGGAAATCAGAAGTCAGAGGGCAGGTGTAACGTGCACCTGCTGACTGAGGTTTTGGGGCCCTCGGAAGTCACAGCTGGCAGGAGGGCACAGGGAGGAAGTTTCCACCGCACAGATTCAAATGGCTCCGACTGCCTCTCAGCCAAGGTGCTGACGGCACCTCTCCAGAGGGCAATGATCTCCCGAGGCAGGGGGCTGTGACCCCTCAATGTCTCTGTCTGGTCTCTCCCTCCTTGGACCACGTGGCTTCAGTGGTTTGCTTCCTGATGCTCCTAGACTCACCAGAATGTTCAACTACTCACATTTTGCCCAAGTCACTTGACCCCCTCAAGGGTCTTGGCTTCCCCACCTGTAAAATGGGGACCATCACGTCTACTTCTCAGAGGTGTCCTAAGGGATTCAGTGAGAGCCCACGAGGAAAGCACTTGGCATGGCGCCATGCACGTTAGGAGGCATTCGGTAAACAGTGATTTGCTTTCCCGTTATAAATATAACACAGGGCTGCTTCGTACGCAGCCGGCAGGACAGCAAGCCTAGCACTCTGTCTAAAAGCAGCTCAATCTTTGGTGTGTGGAAGGGTCACGGTGGGTGTTGGGCAAAGCGTGGATGCCTGGGACATGCTGACTCAGAAGGTATGGCTGTCCTGGGTACCTGCTCTTGGCTGCTGTCCTGTGGCAACTGGACGAGCCAATTCCAGGGACGACGGTCCTGTGTTCCATTCTGAGAACTGTCGGCTGAGCACTGCTTTTATACGAGCGGGTTCTAGAGCTGACATCACACACATTTGTCACCCGTGCCAAGCACCCGGCTCACCACCGTTCAGTCTCGCTGATGTAGGGGACCGACAGGGGCCAACGGAGGCAGCTCGGACTGTCAGCCATGAAGCAAACTGGAGGTCTCAAGAGTCATTTCCTAGCTATGGAGAGAGGGCCTACTAATACGTATTAACAGACTCTAGCCTATCCGTGGAATTTCAGAGTAAGTGACCTGTGGATGGAGAGACGCCCCAAAAGGTCAATTTAGTTCATCATCAAGTAGCATGTTTCAACAACATCCCATTTCCTCTTTGTTCAAAAGGTTTGCAGAAGCCACTCTGTCGGGCCTTCTTTTCTGCGTGTGGTATCTTTCCTGGGGAGGGGGCGCCGGTTTTTCACAAGGTGGCGAGGTCGAGCCGGCTCTGCAAAGGGGCCCCCAAAGCCCTCCTCTCGGGTCTGCCGGGGCACCTCCTCCCTTCCACGGTGACCAACAAACCTGGGGTCCCGGAGGAGCGGTTTCCACCGCCTTTCACCCAGCCCCGCCGTGTCTCAAGTGCGCCATTCTGATCACAGGTATAGGGCCCTGCACGATGCGAGTTTAACTAATTTCCCTCCTCTGAGGCGGCCCCTACAGGCCTCGGCTAACTCTGCATCCCAAGTGCCAGGCACTCGGTGCCCAACGCTTGCAGGACTTGGAGACGGTTAGTTTCATGCCAGCACCTTAAGGCCGTTCCGGCACTAAGATTCTTTTTTTTTGTCTCTGTCGCTCCACCGCCTCTCCCTCATTTAGGGATGGCCCATCTGGGATGATGGGCGTGTAGCAGGAAGGCCACTCTGGAGGGCTACAGGGTAGCTGAACTCGCCAGCCGAAGCACCTGGGCTGTGGGGCTTAGCCATACACGCCAGCAGGGACCTCGACCCGGGCCCACAGGTGAATAAGGCGCCAAGCGAACGACGTCGGCGGTGTAAATGCACTTCTGTCTGGAGGGCTGGGGACTGATTTCACGCCCCTGGGGTCCTTGCAACCCAGAGGAAAACACCTGGAAAACACCTTTGTGAACAACTGACACCACGTTGCGACCTCCCGACGGCAACCCTGAGGCCCAGAGATGGGAACCCCTCACCCTCTCCCAGGAAGTGGCACAGCTCAGACTGGAACACGAGTCCCCTGCTTTTGGGACGGCGCGAGGGGCGGGCCAGCCCCAGGGCCCCTCCGTGAGGTGTGAGGTGTCGAAAACATCCCTGCTACCTTCCACCAACCTGAGGGGCAAATCACTCCATGTGGAGTCATGATGGGTGGAAGTTCTGAAGCCAAACAGGAGCCAGTGACCTCGTATTATCCCAAACAGGAAACACGCCAGAGGTTCCCCACCGGGCTGGCTCGATTTGGGAAACCGTTAAGGAAAAGTGAACGCAAGAAACGGGTGAAGTCTTGACCGTTACAACGCACACACACACACAAAACCCTCAGTGACCCTGTTTGGGTCAGTGGAAGGAAATGAATGAATCAATTTCAGGACAGGGCTCCTACAGAAAAATCAGCGCCTCCCTGATCCCATTGCATGAATACGGAACAAAGATCGAGAGCATTTGGTTTCGTAGCCTGCGTAGAAAGTCTGGGATTCTGCTGAGCCAACCCCACACAAGGTTTGGAGGTCAGACTCTGGACATAGGCAGACACATCTGGATACGAATCCTGGCAATGCCCCTGTCTACCCACATGACCTAGGGACAGTCATTTCTATCCTCCCGGCTTCAGTTTCCTCATCTGTAAAGTGGGGCTTATGACAGCACTGACCTTCTAAGGTTATAGGTGATGGTGATACCAGCTTCCTGAATACAGAATGCCCTGGAAATGCACAGGTGACTGTCCCAGAGACCTTACTTGTCTTCTGACGTAGGAAAAGATGAGGAAATCCCCCCCCCCCCATTCACCTTCACTGATCTATAAAGCTCAGGCCCGCGTGGGCCCACACTACCGGCCCGGGCTTCTGAGCAGTGTGGGAAAGGGCCCTGACGCCCAGACCTCTGGCAGGCAGGCACATGGTGGGACCCCCCCCAGGAGGAACACCTCAATCCACCGGCTGGCACTGGTTAAACCACCAGGCTCCAAGCTAAGGCGCTGGAGGGCACCGACTGCGAAGCAAGATAAGCTTTGTCTCCAGGGGAGAACCTCACATTCTAACAGGGGATACAGATGAGGAAAGGAATAAAATAAAATGCCGCGTGGCAGGTGACAAATGTTACCCCAGGGATCAGGAGGATGCTGGTGTCAGACTCTCAGATGTAGCACCTCCTAGCCTGGAGGCCTGGGGCTCACTCAGCCCTCCCAGGCCTCTCTTTCCCCAGCTGTAAAATGGGCAGAGCAACAGCCCCTGCCTCAGCGGTGGGAGAAAAGATCAGAGGAGGAGCTGTGTCTGGCCTCGGCACATAAACGCTCGGGAACATGGCACGAGGCGGGGTGGTGATAATGAAGTGGGATGAGTAGCACAGGCAGTGCCCCTTCCCTGTTAGAGAACGACCTCCCCGAGAAAAGAACATCCCTGGGAAGCTGGAGAGACAAGAAGTTGTGAGCTGGGCGAGAAGAAGGTCTAGCAGGCAGCGGATGGGGCAGGCGAAGAGGAAGCACAGAGACTCAGGGAGAGAGAGGCCAGGACACCTCTGGGCCCTGCAAGCCGGACGCTCAGTCCGGCCTGACCGCTGTCCCTGTAGGACTGCGGGCCCCAAGTGACAGGGACAGGTCGACCCACTGAAGCCGGAGGAGCCTAGGGCACCCGCGGGGGGCTATAGCACACCCCCCACCCCTGGCCTTCCAGAAAGGAAGCTCCGCAGACATAATCGCACCACTGGAGCAAGGGGAGCCACTGGGAATCTTTTTTTAAACGCTAAGTGGCATTCTCTGAGCCAAAGCAATGACCCGATTCGGAAGAGCAAGTGGGGTCAGGGTCTGAGGGGGCCTGATTTTCAGGAATGCATCTACTTCCCGTGGCGCTGACGCCCCTGCAGCTCCAGGGCACAGAGGTGCCTGGTGACAGCTGGGGACCCAGCTCTCTCGCAGGAGGGAGGCGCGGCCTTCCCCTCCCGAGGCTCCCCTTTCACTTCCCCTGCTCAGCCCGTTTTCCAGGCCGGGGCCCTGAGCACACAAGCACCTGGCGGGGGAGCTCCCTCCTCTATTTCTCTTTTCTTGTGAAAAACATAGAAACCAGAGTCACTCAGGGGAGGCATGGATACCCCCACTCTTGTCTTTTCTGGACTGCCCTGAGGAAAGCGCTGGGCCTAGAGTCAGTGTGAGGTCTGGAGTGAAACAGAAGGATCCGGAAAGCTACAAATTCACCTGCAGGCTCAGGGGGGAGAAGAAAGAAAACCAGATGTTGCATTCATGGAGGGCAGAACTGAGTGAGTACCCATCATGCCGCAGGGGAGATGCCGGGTCCAGAGGGCGGATCAGACGTGGCGGCAGGACGGGGACAGGACCCGAGAGGCCCGGGCTGGGAGAAGAGGGCTCCGTGGGGCGGTGGCCTCCTGCCTCTTTACTGCCACTAGGAACTCCCCATCCTTAAATGAAGTCACGGAAAATCAGAGCCAGACTGACAGCAGGAGGCCTGCTGGTCAAATATGGAGTCACAGTGATTGTGATGGCCGCTCACCGTGGACCCAGACCTACTTCACCTAATCGTCGCTCGTTCCCCTAACGGCGAGGTGCACCCTCATGCCTTTGTTTTACAGATAAGGAAACTGAGGCTTAGAAAGTTAAGCAACTTTCCAATGGTCATCAGTCCACTTTTGCCCTTTGACCCAGCAGAGCTGTCCCATCGTTCACTCCGTCGAGAGCCACTGAGACGTGGAAGTGGAAGCCCAGCTTTCCGGTCTGGGAATTCCTCACAGTGTATCCCGCATGGGCTTCCTCAAAGCACTCTCCACGGTGCGCCGGACATTTTGTGACTGGAGCATGGCGGGCTGGCTGGGACTATGGACGTTGCCCGGGCGCCACACGGGGAGTGCTGGCCGGGCCTCAGCAATGGGACGGGGTTGCCTGCCATGTGCCAGGCATCCTGCTAAGCACCTGGCAGCCACCCTCTCGGTTAAACCTCACGGTAACCTGAGAAGTGCTACCCACTTTCCAGATGAGTAAACTGAGGTTTACGCGACTTAAACACCTCTCTCCAGGCCTACACCTTGTGGGGCACGGATTTGACCCTGGAGGTGCGGTTCTGGAGCATGGTTCTTCAGCCCAAGCCAGTGACCCCCACGCTGACTGCCTTCGTGACCTCAGCCATTCCCACTGGGAACAGCCTGGAGCACACAGGCTGATCCCAAGGCCCAGATCTCCCTCGAAGGGGCAGGCATGGCTTCCAGGTGCACGGAAGACGCCCCGGGGACGAGTACTGAGCTGAACTCTTAGGAAAGAAGCTCCAATTAAATTCTCTTCCCCAGTCGCTAAAAAAGTAGATCTTCAAAGTTCTCTCCACAAGGGAGAAAACAAAACATGTAACTATGTGTGCTGACAATGTCACACTAGACCAATTGTGGGGTCATTTCCCAGCATATACCAGTGTCGGGTCAAGTCATGTACCTGAAACTAATGTTACGTCAATTATATCTCAACTGAAAGAATAACAAATTCCCTTCCTGAAGCTGTTAAGGAGTTTTTAAAAATCCCGTAACTACCTGGGCAGGCAGTGTATCCCATAAAGATCATCTGTAGACGGTGTTAAGGGAAATGAAGATTTCCTCTCAACGATGCCACGAGTTTCAATACTCTAAGCCACAGGGTATGGTTTTGTCTTCTGGTCCCTGAAGCCTGGTTTCGTTTCTATCAAGATCTGTGATGAGGGCACCTCACAGCAGAGGGACGCATTTCTCCTTGGCTTTCATAAATCGGATTTTCGCGGTGGTTTCCCCTGCCTTCTAGCACATCTACAGCTCTGTTTAGGGGCCTTGAGGGGGGGCCCAAAGGATCCGAGTCTCCCCTGGGCACCTGGGGGGGAGCTCAGAATTAAACCAGCATTTGCAAGGGCTGCTCTGTGAAGCCCCCACGGGGCCAGCTCGGCAAAGTGAGGCCTTCGCCAGCAGGAACACCTCACGCAGGCTCACAGCTGCCCACACAGGCTTCCCAAGATGCCCTGGATGGGAGGCCCAGTCCCTGCCCACCCTGCCTCTCTCTAGGCTCTGCTACAGCTCAGTCAGCCCGAGTGCTCTTCGACAGGCCAGAATCCAAAAGGGCGGGGCATCTGCTCAGAGTTTTATAGGAACTTCTAACCAGAAACATCTGGAAATACAGGGGACCAAGTTGGATGCCTCAGGGCAAAGCTCCAGCTCTGCCAGGCTGGGCATTCGTTCGCTGTATGAGCTGGAGTCACTGGCCTCTTTCCCAGCGGCCTCCTCTGCGAAATGGCCCTCCCTCCTTCCCTCCCCTCCTCCTTCTCTTCCTTCCACTGAACATGGCACACTCGTTTCATTCTCGAGGTCGTTGAACCTCCTGTCCCTTCCTTGGTCATCACCCTGTCATGTCCCATAGGAATCTCAAGCTCAAAATATCTGAAAATAAGTTGTCACCCATCCTGTCCCATGCCCCCACCTCTGGGAACAGCACTCCCCAGCCTGGCCTCTGGCCTCGACTGCTGCTGGGGGCTCCAGGCCCGGTCTCCTGCAGGGCACAGTCCCTGTAAACGTGGACTCCACTGTTCCTACGCTGTAAGCCCCCAACGAGTCTCCACTGCCTTCCGAGGGGATTTCGGGACTCCAGAACCTGAACTCAGGACCTGTGTGCCCAGCCCTGCAGGGTGGCCCAGTAGCTCTGCTGGGCCACCGGGGTTTCCTCAGAAGTGCTGTGTTTTCCTGCACCTGAGGGACCCGTGCAGGCCTGAGTCTTCTGCCCCAAAGCCTCACTCCTCACAGCTGCTCTACCCACGGACTCCTGTGGGCTTTCGGTAATCTCTGTACCCAACGTGGGGCTCGAACTCACGCCCCCGAGATCAAGAGTTGTGTGAGCCAGGCGTCCCTTCTGTGGGCCTTCAGACCTGCCTTTACACCTCCCTTCTTCCAAAGCGATGTCTCTGATGACCCGCCTTCGGGCTCGAATCAGTTAAGTACCCCCTTCCCCTGCTGTTCCCCAGTCCTGGGCTTCCCTCTCTCATGGCACAAAGTATTACATACACCTGGTATGACTGTTAACAGCACAGCCAGGAGAACCACCACCACCAGGAGAACTGGTATTTTTTGAGTGCTGTGTGCCAAACACTGTTCTAAGTTCTGGAGTCCTGTGGGGCAAAGGATGGAAGGAACGAGGCCCTCACCCCTGACCCTGGCCGAGTGAGAAATAAGGAATTAGAGCCTTGCCATCGATCCTGTTTTCCACCCACATCGGTGCTTGGATTCCATTACTGCCCCTAGTTTGCTGCAGGACCTCGGACAGGTCGCCCTCTCAGCCTCAATTTCTGCATCTGTGTAAAGGTCCGCGATGAGAAGGAAACGCACACCATCCATCCTGTAGGGCCCGGGATTGCTGGCCCTGCAAGAGGGACCTTGCTCCTGGTTGAGCGGAACCAACCCCAGATCCTGAGACCAACATCCTCCTTCTTATGGATGTTGGGGCTGGCTTTTCCTCAGTTATACGTCTCCAACCGCCTTGAAATACAATTTTGAAAACAAAAGTACCAGAAACGCAGGCCCACTTCTGTAAAGGAGCGCGAAGTCAACCGGCCCCTTGTGCTCTTGGCGATAGCACGCACCAGGTGCTTCTCGGCAAACAGCGCTGCTGGCAGGAGCCGGTCCCTCCCAGCCCTCCCGATGTTTGTCCAGGTTGCTGCTGGCACAGGGAGAGCCCTGTCGCATTCTTCAGAGGGGCTGGCCCAGCCGCAGAGAGCTGGTGGTGCAGAGAGGGGCACGCGCCCACATTCCCGGACAGCCCCACCGATACGTACTCAGCACCCGTGCCCTCACCAGGAGCATCTCATCAGAAAGCTCACATCACCCACGCTGGCTTTTCAAAGAAGCCCTTCCCCGCTCCAGCCCCAAACCCACCCCCTCCTGTCTCCAAGTCTCAAATGCGGAGCTCCCCCTCCTCAGAACCTCAGTGTAGATGATCTCGCTCGGTTTGAATCCCAGCTCTGCCACTTAGCTGTGTGACGTTGGGCAAGTTACCCTCCCTCTCTGGGCCTCGGTTTCCTCATCTATAAGGTGGCGACAGGGGCAGCGCGGGACTCACAGAATATGTCAAGCACTCAGAAGAACGCCTGAAACAGCACATGTTAGAGCATTAGCCATTGTTACCATTCAGTGTCAGAAAGATTCTAATTCCTTTTGTCACTGCAAAATAAATCACCATGTGTTTTGCCGTCTGGTCTCATAAGAGATCGGCAAGCTGGGAAGGAGGGTCCCAAAGAGACCCTGGAGGCTGAGGGTATTGATGGATGATGTCAACTGCCCGCATTCAGCACAGGCCCCAGTGACGCCAGTGTGAGTGGCATTTACCTGGCTGAGCTCAGGTTTTGATCCGGCCACTGGAACTTGAAGGACACCAGGCATGGGTAATTTCCACCGCTAAGTACCAAAAGGTGTTTTTATCTTTAGTCACCTGGGCGAGGGCCCTCTTGCCCTCACCCACCCTGGAGTCTCTCCCATCGCTGACCCCTTGGAGGCGGGGCTAGAGAATGGACAGAGAGCAGGGGAGACTCAGAGATTGGGCAAGAAGTTTGATTTCCAACGTGAAAGCTGGACTTTTGAAAAGTTAAGTGACAGTCCAATGATTTGGTTTTCGGGCCACATACAAGTACCCCTGTGGTTCAAATAGCCATTAAAATATGCCACAGTCTGGATTTCCTGCCACGATCGAATCACGCGCCGGGGAGGTTCTTCGAGTTACCATTGCTTTCTGTCTTTCCATCGTGGTCATGTGGGTGGAAATCCGTGGCTTCTAGCACGTGGATCAACACAGGCCACGCTACTGGCACAGCCTGGTCCACACCACTGGAACTCGCCGATCCCTGGGAGGCCATACGGGGTGCGGATGTCACCCACAACTTCTGGCCACCAGCAGTTCCCTTCTCTCCCCTGGAGAAGCAGAGCATAGACGCAGGACCAGCTTCTGCTCTAGGCTGGGGCTTGGGGGCAATGGTGAGGCAGACCCGCCAGCCCCAAAACTCCAACAGAAGCCGGAGTAACCGTCGGGCTGTAAGACCACGGGAGAGGCTCCACATCTGTCTCCCCAGCTGCGCCCTTCGTGTCTCAGCACAGTGCCAGGCGCTCAAAGCTACTTGGTGAATGAACACTCCTCAGGGAAGGCTACGGTTTCATTCAAAACTACATTCTGGAGTCATTCCACACGGGTTCATCATCCCGGGAAGGGGTGCGTAAGAGAACGAACATTTTGGAAACCCTTACGTGGTGCACGGAAGCCTGACATGTTATTTCCTGAATCCCTTTAACTCTGAGAGGTGGATAAGCTCATCTCTGATTATAGATGGGACACAGAGACTCAGAGAGGCCCGATCCTTGGTCCTGAGTCTGAGTGCTGCCAGGGAGGCGGGCAGGGGCTCAAGTGCCGCTTGCCTGCGCTTCTGTTACAAAATGGTCTCGGGGCGCCCGGGCGGCTCAGTCGGTCAAGCGGTGAAGTGTCTGACTCTCGATTTTGGCTCAGGTCGGGATCTCACAGTGTGTGGGATTGAGCCCCGCGTTGGACTCTGTGCTGACAGTGCAGAGCCTGCTTGGGATTCTCTCTCTCTCTCTCTCTGCCCCTCCCCGACTCATGCTCTCTCTCTTAAAAAAAGAAACATTAAAAAATAAATAAAATGGTCTCAGAGCCACAGCCTGAAAGCTCATTTACAGGACAGAAGGTACCAGATCCTCCCCTTCCATATGCCCCCCCAAATAAAACCAGGAGAGGCCTCCTTTCAGGTGTGTTTTCTTTATATTCCTAACCCAAGCGGGTCTTACTCCCAGGGTCTGAGTATAGTTGAGAGCTACCTACCGGCACAGGCCGGAAAATAATCACATCTCTGCTGTGCTCATTCGGGCTCCGGTTTGCTGATGGATTGACTTTCCTGTTTTGTTTCCTGGACTGCACTTATTTTCCTGAGTGGGGGGGGGGGGGGGTCAGCCGGGTCTGGGTGATGGATATGCCCACGCTCTGCTCCTCTAAAGCCCGTGTTAACAGCAAACAAGCCCTCTGAGGAAGGTTCTATCCACTCTGTGTTCTTTGGCTTGGAATGCCAGAGACCGCTCACGTCAAGGCACGCGTATCAGTGGGATGAAAAGGGTCGGGCAGCAAAGGCTGGCCTCAGGAGGGCAGCCAGCCAGCAGAGATCAGGGGGCCACACGGGGAAGGACACAGCAGAGGTGCTGGAAGGCAGTGGAGATAAGACGCTCATCCCTGCACCGGCACGGACACCGGGGAGTCGCAAAGGTGCCCCGGGGGAGTGGGGGGGGTGGTTCCAGAGCTGAGACTCTGTGGGCAGCTGCAATCCCCAGAAGCCAGGAGAGCCCTTTGGGGGAATCAGCGTACCTTCGGTTCCCTCCAGGGCAGCTCTGGATTCAATTGCTGGCCTCACACAGAGACAGGGTGAGAAGCCTGTCCCCACTTCTTTACCAAGCAGAGCAGATGATGGACTTTTCACCACTCTACCCTCCATCTGGAAGCACGCGCCCCCCCCCCCCCAACTCCACCTCTCATGCTCCCTCTTATTTCAAGCCCTAACCAAATGTCTTCTCCAAGCCAATCAATGAGGCAGCCATTCCGTGCACTGCACCTGTGTTCTGGACGCACTGCTATAATCACACTGTGTCACAGGAAGCTGTTTCACACACCCGTCTGGGCCCCAGACCCTGAGCAACTTGTGCTTCTAGCGCCTTCTGTGCACTTAGCATGGTAGGTGTGTAATAAATGGTTGCTGGGTGAAAAACTGTAACCTACTAATAACAATTATTTGCCCCTGCTGTGGGCAAGCCCTGCAGCAAGGCTTCTGTGCGGATGACCTCGGTGAAAAGCCCTAGGACAACCCTCCGTGGCAGGTACCATTCTTCCTCCCATTTGACACAAGAGGCCATATGGCCAGAGAGGTTAAGTAACTTGGTCTCAGGTCACACAGTGAGCGAGTGGCAGAGACAGGACTCCAGCCCAAGCAGGTGCGGGTGGCTCCTGAGTGTGCCGGCCACGGTGCGATGCTGCCTCTCCAATAATGAGCAGAGCAAGTGCAGGGAGGGGGGGGTGGGGGTGGGAGGAGGTCACTGTACCCGGAACTGGTTGGAAGCAAAGTGAAAGGCCCAAGAGGCAGGCCCTGCTATCGCCCATGTTTTTGGGGTGGCTTTGCTCTCATCTGACACCACCCGGCCCAACAGGTTAGGGGACCAGGCTCCCGGTGTGTTCAACTGTCTAGTGCTACTTAGAGCCCCCGGTCTGGTCATGGGGACACGTGGCGATCAGGGAACGGAGAGTGCAAAATCACGGACCCAGGCTGCCTGACAGCTCCGGAGGGAGGCCAGAAGAAGGGCTGCTTTCTGTCCCAGGCTAAGCCCCTGTCCCCCAGGCACGCCCCCGCTAGACACCCCTGGGCTCCCCCTCCCCTTCCTCATTCTAAGTCCAGACTGCCCTTCACAGATCCCCTTCGCTGGCTGCGACCAGCTCCCCCTGAGCTCACGAGCACACGTGTTACTAGACCATCGAACCACTCACTCTGCATCCATTTCTCACGTTCCTGCCACAATGCTGTTTGCTCTAAATCCCCGGATCTCAAACTTTCAAAAACACAGGAATCCACGGGGCAGGTAGAGGGCTTGGACCTGCACGTTAAAATGCAGATTCTGGGGCCCAGCTCCCAGAAATCCAATCTGTGCCACAGGCCAGGAAGTCTGCATTCTTAACAACTCACCCAGGCGACTCACCCGGGAAGAAACACTGTTTAAAACCTCAGTGGTTAATTACTGGATGACAATAACCCTTCACGAGTATATAGTTTCTCATATAGGTAGGCCCCTTACTTCTTCTTGCTGGACTATCTCAACAACTGATAAAAGGGTCTGGACAGGAGGCACGGGTACCACTGCCCAGATGACAAAGGAGAAGTTCAAAGATCTGCTGGTTCAAGGTGATAAAGCAAGTCAGACAGGAGGCAAGATCAGACTGCCCGGCCCTGTCACTCCAGCCATGATTCTGTCTGTCAGCATATCTAAACCCCCCCCCCCCCCGCCTTTTTTCTTTCTTGCTATTAATTCTCTACATTAATTCTAGAAACTGAAGGTAACAATCAGGGATAAATAATAAGAGGAAAATAAAAATTGTCCAAACTGCTGTTACCCAGAGATAATTATTAATGTTTTGGTATATTTTCCCAGCTTTGTTCTAATGTCTTGATTGCTATTATACTGTTTTGTAAACCACATTTTCCAACAACCAGAAACAAGGATAGTATTGCTTTAGTTGGTACTTGAAAGGACAGAAAGACACTGGCTGTCTACTTTGTCCCTTCCTGTCCCCTGCCTTCCTCGGTGGATGCTGCCCCTTCATGCTCTCCCCCTTCCCTCCAGCAATTATTTTTTTAAAGATTTTTTTTTAAAAAAATGTTTAATGTCTATTTATTTTTGAGAGAGAGAGACAGAGCATGAAGTGGGGAGGGGCAGAGAGAGAGGGAGACACAGAATCCAAAGCAGGCTCCAGGCTCCGAGCTGTCAGCACAGAGCCCCATGTGGGGCTCGAACCCACGAGCCGTGAGAATATGACCTGAGCTGAAGTCGGATGCTTAACGGACTGAGCCACCTAGGTGTCCTTCTAGAAACTGTAGGAACAAGTAGCACCCGGGAGGCCACCTTCCTGGGCAGGGGTGGGGCCTCTGGATGTTCAAGCTGTTGAGGAAAGGACTTCAGGAAACTACAGGGGTCTCCACTGGTTTCTTGAACAACCCAGGGGGAC
The DNA here is from genome assembly GCF_007474595.2 of Lynx canadensis. NCBI lineage: Eukaryota > Metazoa > Chordata > Mammalia > Carnivora > Felidae > Lynx > Lynx canadensis. The sequence goes on along the minus strand of NC_044309.1, from coordinate 124,179,851 downwards.
AACAGCACACTGAAACTAGCACTTTCCCAAGGACATAGCGAAATGCAGAGCGCTCTGAAGAACTGGGAACTGGGACTCAAAATCCATCATAACCTCAGACGGAGGCGTGGCTGGTGTCCGGGGTGCCTGTTCCAGGTCTATCTCCCGACTCCTTGCTTCTGAAAGGAGCGAGAACTCATTGGCGATGCAAACTGACCTCACTACGTTTCTTTCTTCCTTTTTTAAAAAGGAACTTAGGGTTGAAGACAGTTTAATTGTTCCACAGATGCTTCTGAATTGACCAGAAACTGTGTGTGTTGGGGCGTCTGCTAACCGTAGGTACGTCTGACTTCCTTTTTACTTTTACTCTGAAATCCAGCGTGGATCCCCCAGGGCCTTGATTAACTTGTAGTCACAGCTTTGGGGAAATTTTAAGGCCAACTCTGAAGAGACTTGCAAATTAGTTCCTGCCAGACTTCTGAATAGCAACTGATTACAATCTCTAATTATTTTTAAAGGAACTACTTACTCAATTAGAGTGACAGCCCATGAATGGGATGTGAAAATCCTTTTGATGGAGAGCAGTGAGAAATCATAGCTATTTATTATTTTTATTATTATTATTGTTTTCTAGAATCATGTGATGTCTAGAGGCCATCAACTCGTTCAATACTGGCTTTTACCCCAACACATTCCAGAAGGCATGTGCTCTATGCCTGAATCCACTTCTCCTCCTCTTTTACTCACTGACTCCTGTAATGTCAGGCTTTTATAATATGATGCTTCCTGGGGGGACTTTCCTGAGCCTCTATACTCCTCCTTCACAGCACTTCTGTGTTTCTGTGACCATTTGCTTGTCCTCTGTGTATGTCATGTTCGCCGCTGTGTCCTCAGCACCTAGAATACTGCCTGGCACATACGAGGCACTCAACAAACATCTATTGAATAAGACTGAATAAAAGGGTCTGGAGGGGCACGTGGGCGGCTCAGTCGGTTGAGCGTCCAACTCCTGATTTCGGCTCAGGTTATGATCCCACGGTTGTGAGATCAAGCCCTACGTTGGGCTCTTCACTGAGTATGGGCCTGCTTAGGATTCTCTCTCTCTCTCTCTCTCTCTCTCTGCCTCTCTCCCCTGCTTGTGCTCTCTCAAAAAAGAGAAAAAAAAGTTCAAAAGAAGGGATTAGAGAATGTAATCTTTCCTCCTTGGGTTCCGAGTATAGATTTCTATTGAAACTTGATAATAAAAGCACATTGACTCATTCATTCGTTCAACATTTAGGCATCTGTAGCGTGTCAGGTGGCAGTCTGGACATCTCCAGTCCATCACCATCCAAGGTACCGCTCCAGGGTTTGTGGCGAACCTGCTCCCCGGAGCCCACCCACTCCCATTGGCCATTTTGTCGGCTCCATAGCCCCGCAAGGTCAGGCTTGGAGAAGGGAATTTCTGTTTGCATTGGTAGAACTCCAGTCACCTGAGCAGTTACAGCACTTCCCTGGCTCTGATGTCAGCTCGTGGCTAGGTCAACACATTTGTGGCTCTTCAGAGTATTGAATGGGGTGAGCTGGGAGCAAGGTGTGACCTTCAAGGGTCTTCAACAAAAGACCCTGGGGGTATAACACAAAGTGTGAACAATCAAGATCTTAGGAACCCCAACAACTGGCAGGGGGTGGGGAGTAGGCACCATTCATTCCAGAAAATTCTAAAAATGTCATTTGTCACTGCCACGTCTACATCACCACTTGGTGGGTGAGGAGGGGAGGTGGGGCCAAATAAGTGCTGATCTGGTTCCTTCTAAATCCCTAGAGACCTGTCCATAGCTACGCTGGTCACCTGAGGTAACTCGGTGGCTCAGCAAAACTGCGAGTGGGCAAAAGTGTCCTTCTTCATCATACTAACCGTCTGACGTGTCCTAGGTTTGTTCCTAATCTCTTCCCTATTCCAGCCACCCAAATTTACCCGCCCCATATCCTCCTCTTTCAGAGCCCTGAGTTCTGCTAGACAGATCAGGAGATTGTTGAGACACAGCAAACCGTGCGAATGGCACACACTCCATTCGGCACTGTATTCTGCTCACCCACAGCCGAGCCCAGTTAAAACATACACGACTAGAACATTCTTGAGAAAATGTACTCTAATGTCTCAGCAGGTTTACAGCAGCCTTTGATGCCCCCCCCCCCCTCCCAAATCCTAGCCCATTACACCAATACACCAGGCTTGCCCTCCCTAGACAATTCCATCCTGGAGGAGGGCTGCTGAGCTCCTCTGTCTGGGGGGTGGCCCGGGGTGTGTAGAGATGGGAAGGCAGATACATGCCACCCCGCTCGTTTTCCACTCCCACTGGCCCCACATCACTGGGATTCTCCGGTTTGCTTTGTGGAAACGGCCCATTTTTAGTTCACCGTAGCAGGTACTAATCCCAGCCCTCTGGTTTATGCCACAGTCTTTTAATTACAAGGCCCTTAGGTTTCCATTTTAACCCAGCTGCCTTGCTTTTCTCTTAGAACCACGGAGGGGCAGGTCCAGCGTCTACTCGAGCTTGGACTCAACACCCCGGGGGACACCCCGCTGGTCACAGAGACCACCCAGAACCCAACTGCTAAACGGTCTGTCAGATAATGAAAAGGACAAAAACTCCTTTGAACTTTGAAGCTGGACTTAAAGGATGAAACAGTCTCTGGGTACGTAGTTTGCTACGGATTTTAGATGAGACACTAAGAACCCCGCCTGAAATATGTAATTATTTCTCTCTGCCGTGAGGGGAGGGGACATATTTGTTTTCTACCCCGTCCTCTGGGTGACGGAGGCCTCGCTGAGAAGGCCTTCATCGCAGGCACTGTTCCTGCCAAACCTACTTCACTGGCTTCAGGGATGGGCAACAAGGGAGTGATGGCTTGAAGAACCAAGAGGCTTCTTCTGCTGCCCGGTCACATCTGGTTTGTTCAAGATGGCAGTCGTAATGTGGTGAGGAAATATTCCGTGTACCGTTTCCATCGGCCTCTGGGAACCATACAGACGGCCCCACCTAGCTTCACCTGCCCAGGGATAATCCGTCCGGGGAGACTTGACCTGGGGCTGGCCTGTGGAACCCTGCTTGCCCCCAACCGCCTCCAAAGAAACCCCTGGTTTGTAGAGGATGGTAAGAACAGGGGTACGGGGAGACCAAGATAGGAAGTCAGGCTCTGCCACAGAATGGCCGTGTGACCCTGCACAGGCTACTTAGCTTTTCTGAGTCCTGAGAGTCATTAGCCAGGTAGGGCAAAGAACACCTGCTTCTCATAGCTGTGAGCATTAGGTGAGAAGACTTACATGGGTGTCTTGTGCTGGGAGACACAAGGGAGGTACACTTCAGAATTAAAAAAATATACATTAATAGCTTTATTGAGGTATAATTTACACTTCTGATTTCGAAAGCCACCTTAGAACTGTTTAGATCCACTTAGATCCAATTTAGAGTTGAGGAAATGGAGACCCAGAGGGGTACGGTGATTTGCCCGAGGTCACACAGCATTTCAGCGAGGCTGGGGTGAGCGGCCAGACTGCTGTCTTCCTGTCCTGGCATCACAGCCTAACGCTCGTTAAGTACGTGGTTCTCTTTAATTCATAAACGAAAGAAACTCACGAAAATAATTAAAGAAGAGTTACCACCGATTCAACCCGTACTGTGCTTGGGCTCTACAGGTACCGCTGTTTAACCTTTCACCATTTCATGAGGAAGGTGCTGTCATCATCCATATTTTAAGATGAAGAATTGAGGGGTGCCTGGGTGGCTCAAATTGAGCACCTGACTTCCGCTCGGGTCGTGATCTCGTGGTTCGTGAGTTTGAGCCCCGCGTTGGGCTCGCTGCTGTCAGCGCGGAGCCCGGAGCCTGCTTTGGATTCTCTGCCTCGCTCGCTCTCTGCCCCTCCCCCACTCGCACTCTTTCAAAAATAAATAAACGTTAAAAAAAAAAAAAAGAGGCAGAATTGGGGATCAGAGAGCTGAGTAGCTCGCCCAAGGTCACACAGGTATTTGATGAGTCCGACACCAGAACCCGCATCCCTAATGTTGACACCGTGCCACCACCTGTAGTTGTCAAGTGCAAAGATAAAGGGAACGAGACCCCGGTCGCCTCTCACGGAAGCTCGCCAGATTTAGCAAAGAAAATTCAAAACACCACTGAAATCGGAATTTCAGATAACTTTGGTATGGATATGTCCCAAATATTGCACAGGACACACTTATACTAAAACATTATTCATTGTTTATCTGAAATTCCACTTTGGGTGTCCCGTATTTATCTGTCAACCCTACGGTAACATGATGTGTTCCTCGAGGCAAGCCTCGTTGCCTCTTCTGGTCTCCATTTCTCTCCTGTAAAAGGACAGGACTGACCACAGCTGACCTCCAAGGCTCCGTAACGGAGTGCACAGGTGGAGGGAAGGACGGAGGGAGCCCGCCGGTGACTGTTCTAAGCAGAGACCAGCCCAGGAAATCTACACCGAGGCCTCAAAGGTGCAGGACAAGGCCTGAGGGCAAGGTCCCTGCTCCTGGCAGCTTCTCTCTGACCCTTGGGGACAAATGCTTTAGTAAGGGCGTAAACTCCCTGGGCAGTGCCGGGAGCAGAAAACCACCCGGAGTTCTTGTGCGCACGCGCGTTTAAATTGTGGCACGGTATACATGACACGAAATTTGCCACCTTAACCATTTTTAAGTGTATAGTTGAGCACCATGAAATATAGTCCCTCTGTTGTGCAGACAAACACTGTCTCTGGAGATGTGTCCCCTCCCCAAACCAGAACTCTTCTCCAGTGAATACTAACTTCCTCAGTCCCTGGCACTACCCCCCCCCCCCCTTCTGCTCTCTTTCTGAACTTGACTGTTGTAGGTCCTTAGTGTGCTGGAAACACACACAGTGCTTGTCCGTCTGCATCTGCCCTACTGCACTTAGCAGAATGTCACCAACGTGCAGCCACGTGGTAACGTGTCACAGACCCTCCTTCCTTTTTAAGGCTGAACAGAGGTTACTTTATGTAACGTTCTCTCTCCGGGGAAGAAATGCAGAAAACGCCCCAATGCACCCACTCAGTCTTCTGGGCTCTGAGGACGGAGCTCCTTTCCAGGGAGGGCTGCTGAGGTCACAGCCATCAGGGGCTCTTGGGGGCAGGGTGACGGAGATAGCCCCCTGCCCAGAATCTACCCTGGACCCCCATGGGCTTATAGGACTCCCCGCCTCCCAGGGGGCACTCCTCTCCGCGCCAAAGACCTGGCAATAAGCCAGAGGCAGATATACGAGGTACTCCAAGGAGGCTTTATTGCTGCTCTGACAATACGACTGGAACAGGGAGTGATTTACTGAGGGCGAGCACTGGGGAGGGAACAGACCCAGTTCGCACTTGGAAGCAGGCCACAGGCCGAGGGAGCCTGCAGAGTCAAGGGCAGTGCAGGCACGCGGTACAGCCTGTCCGTGCCTCAGTTGTGCCACCAGTAACGGTGCCAACAGGGAGCACCCAGAGGGTGGCTGAGGCTTTGTCAGCCGCATACCGCGGTCCCCGGCAGACAGCAGGCCCTCACGGAAGGCAGCTGTTTTCCGGAAGGTGGGGGTGAGCCGGTGGTGCTCAGAAGACAAAACCCCAAATCGGAGGGGAGTGTCGGGAAGTCTGTTAACGGGCTTCAGGGGACAGGATTCACGTAGATTAAAAAGGGGACCTCTTTCGTAAAAAATCAATTAAATAAAACGGGAGAGTCAGACAAGCCCCCTGCCTCAGGAGGTTTCGTCTGGTGAGAGGCCCACGGGCTGCCCTCTGAGCCACTGGGGTGTCCGCGTTCCTCGGTGCACCAAGGGGGAAACAGCTCCCCGGGTTCAAAGGGCCTGAACCCCCCAATGTTTGGCTGGGCGTTTCATTTACCAAAACGTTGGGGTTTTTTGACAAAAGCACATGTATCTCCAACACCTGTGCACTGGCTCTCTCAGAAAGGAGACCCTGGGACTCAGCAGAAGTGGAGCGATGACCCGCTCACCTCCCGACTCAAAGCTTGTGCAGGCCGCGATGTGCTAAGTCTGGGTTTTTACAGGAGAATAAGTGAGGAGTAGAGGGGAGTCAGAGGGAGAGGAACAGGGGAGGCACTGACCTCCCTGCCTATGAGCATCACCCCACCTTGAAGACAGGCTGCTGGCCTCCCAGCCCCGGGGGAAGGGAAGAGAAAGGACACTGCTTGAGCACCCACTGCGTGCCTGGTCTCGTGCCTTCCATTCACCTTTGAGTCCTGCCTCTGCTGCGACCTCTTGCTGTGTGACCCTGGGCCAGCTGTGAACCTCTCTGTTTTTCTCACTGGCTGGTGAGAGGGAGACCTTCATGAGTAAACACACAAAGTGCTTACCACAGCATCTGGGATACCGTAAGCATTCAAGAAGCATCAGCTCTTATCCCACCGCAAATAAAGTCCTGATACACATCCGCTGCCTTGTTATCGTTGTGACTGATACTGCTGACTGTCAGCACAACTCCTGTGGGAGATGATACAACCTTCATGTCACAGATAAGGAGACTGAGGCTCAGCGCGGTTGCACAGGGCTGGAGTGGGGATTCAGGCCAGGTATGTCTGGTTCTCTTGGAAGAATCTCGTGGTGAGATGTCTGCCCCAGCAAGAGTCTGACCAGGCCCCCCAGCACCGCACCCCTGAGAACTGAGGGACAAAGGCCAAGAAAGTTATTAGCCCCAGACACACATGAACCCTTCCTGTAATACACTTTGGTTTGTCAGTGGCAGGTGTACAACTCTTAAGAGTTCTGGAAAGATGCTTTCTCCATCTCAGCCTCTGAAAGGTCTCGGCTAACTTTTCACAATGTTTCACTGCCAGGGTTTTTGAGAAAAGCCCCGGGTATCAGGAGGAAGCAGAGGGAGAGGGACTGCAGAGGAGGGAGGGACCGTCTTTCCTTCTGAAAGATGTGGGCAAAGAGCCCCGAAGCGAGGCTGGAGAAGAGACTCGGACGGCAGGAAGCCAGAGGCACCAGCATGCGGCCACCAAAGCCCATCATCTCCCACGAGCAGAGACGGCGGCGCTCCAGAGGTAAAATTCATCGCCACCACTTTTAAAGGCATTGGGAAGTCATGACTCATCTACTTGAAACAGATGCACATATGCTGGGTTTCATAAAGCAAATCTAGCCCACCCGAGTACTGCAGCACACTACAGTATGAGAAATACACAAACAGCCACGGTTGGGAGAGCGCTTCTCTTGAGCTTCCCAGCAGCCAAGGTATAAAGGGAAATGTGATGGGGCATGAAACCTTCCACCTCCAACGAAGTTGAAAACGCACAGGAATGAGAGTTGATACCGGACTGGTTGTAGGCTCTGCAATTTGCAGACCTTGTGACCTCAGGCAATACTCAAACCTCCAATTCCTGTTTCCTCATTGTAAGCTTCCTCTTAATAACACCTTTGCCATTTAGGTCAAATAAGACGTGGGAGTGCTTTGAAAATTATTAAATATCTCACGCAAATCTTACTACTACTGATGGTGAAGTATTTACAGTAGTTCTTCAGAAGAAATGAGCTGTTTTTCAGTGCCAGCTGTTTTTGAGGTATAGTTTGGAAAACATTCCATCACATGACTCCTTCTACAAGGGCCACTGGATAACAGAAAGGACGGCTGCAATAACCACCATTTTTGAGCATTAATTAGGTGCCAGGCACTTAACACCCATCTGAGTTTGAATGAGTTAATAAGCAGAACCACTTAACCTCATTTTGCCTTCACAGACATTCCAGATATGGGCACTATTAGTATTCCTATTTTTCTAGAAATGGGGACACGGAGACATGGACCAATCATATTCTCTCCCCCATGAACACGGCACTGAGGATCAGAGAGATGGGGCGAGCCAGCAGCGGGCACTCGACCCATATGGAAATGAAGGCTCTGGACTGAAGGCGCCATTTTGAGGTGGCTGTGAGTGAGTGAGTGAGAGAGAGAGAGAGAGAGAGAGAGAGAGAGAGATGGAGGGAGACAGATGCAAAGACACAGAAACAAGTAGTAGAGGCTCAAGGGTCCAGAGGGAGCACTGTGGAGTCACAGCCTAGTCCTGAAGGGGTGGGGGCAGAGCAGGGGCAGGCACAAACCCAAACACCCTTTCTGCCCCAGTTTGCCCTTCCAACACATTCCCTTTCTGTTTTAGCAGGACAGGATGGGTTCCGGTCCTTTACAAGCAAGCATGTCCCAGGAATGGATGGATGGCAAAACCCAGGCAACGAGAGTGGCCGAGGAGCCCCTGGGGGCAGGCAGAGTGACGGCGCACCAGATGGCACTTCTCCCCGTCCCTTATGCTCCTCGACCCCCAGAATGCTGCGCCCAAGAACCCAGGCTCATTAAGGGAGGCAAGAGGAGACAGACGCCCGGTCTAGAATACGGACGGTCGTTTTCAAAAGCCCCAAAGCGACGCGGCATCTGACCAGCTAACTGCACCCCACACTTCCTGTTTGTGTGAACTTGTTCTGTTTTTTTCCAATTAGAGTGCTACTCACTGGTGCGCTCCAATTTTTTTTTCTTTTTTAATTGAATAGCAAATCAAAAGGAGAGCACAGGAAAAGCTCGCGGTGTTCTCCTCCCTCAAAGGCCAAGCATCTGCTGGCTTTGTTCAGTCTTGGCTGCCGACCACGGCATTTCAGGCTGTTGGAGATTAATACCTGCGACGATGCCTCTTCGCGGGGAATGGGTGTGAGGTGGCCGTGGTCCTGGGGAGACCCTGGGCTGAGTGTGGCTGCAGGCCTGCCTGGCAAGGGGCCTTGCAGGACGAGGGTCTGGAAGGGGAGGCTGCACGGCCGCCCAGAAGGGACAAGGGACACAGAACCAGAGGCAAACATACCTCCCAAACGAAGGGCAGTGACGACTGCCCAAGTCCCCAGAAACTTGGGTGAAGTGTCTGTCCTACTTTGGCGTCACGCATCCTGGCTCTGCCCCTCACTGTCGCGAGGGCACGGACAAGCTTACCGAACCTTCTTCGCTGCCGTCTCCCTCATCTGTGAAAAGGGGAGTGTCATGGTACCCACCACACGGGACTGTGGGAAGAAAATCAGACCGTGTGGGTAAAATGCTCGGCACACAGTAGGCCCTCAAGAAATGGGAGCTGGGACTCAGTCTCTGAGCGCCGTCCCGCCTGCCCTGTGGGCACGTTTCAGGAGGAAGCGGGTTTCCTGGGGCCCCGGCTGCCTCCAGCAGTGTTTACCGAACCAGAAAAGTCTACTCATCCAATTTACAAAAAGCAATGTGTTTACAAGGCCACTGGAGCCGCAGACCCAGAAGTGTGGAAAAGCCTGGAAGGCAGCAAAGATCCGGAGAGAAAGGTTTATTCCAGAAGTTATGGAGCAGGGACCAACTCCTAAGCCATTTTCATTTGACTCCAGGAAATGGGCGCAAGGCAAGGGAAGCTGTGAGCCGGACGGCCGGACGGCCGGACAGCCGTGCAGGAAGTGGCCGGGCCCCAGGGCTCGTGGGGCTCCTAGAGGAAGCGGAGCCTGTAAGTCCCCTCCAGCCACGCCCTCCCTGAGCACCTCCAGGTACCGGCCGCCTCCCGTGGGCCCGCTGGCCACTCAGCAGCTCTTCTGTCTGAAGAAGACTTGAAATGAGAAGTCCTAGCTGAAAAGGGGGTGTTTATAACGCGAAAAGTGCTGACATGCCAACTAGTCATTGGCCCTGAAGTAGGCATTAGCTAGAGCGGCAGTTCTTGGAATTACAAAAGGACTATGAATAGACTGTTATGCTAGGTCTGCAGCTAGGGGCCTCCAATTAATGGCAGGAAGCCTGTGTTCTTGTCGGACTGGAGCCGGCATCACGCGCGTGTGCGCACAGGGCTGGCTGTGTGTGCGTGTGTGTGTGTGTGTGAGAGAGAGAGAGAGATACAGAGAGACAGAGAGGGAACGAATGAATGAATAATGGTGAACAAGGGGACAGTGGATGGATGTACTTGAACGTACACTAAGAATAACGGCCAGCCTGCTGTCTTCCAGAACAAATGCGGTGGGCCACTTTGACTTTCAAGTCGCCACTGAGAGATGCCATGGATGGCCTAGAAGGCGGGGCACCAGGGGGGTGGTCTGGCACCAGGGTTCCCTCATTTGGGAGCTGCCCCGAGTGAGAGAGGACGGCCGAGGAGGCCAGGGTCGGAGCCGCACCCCTTCTGGACCCTCGAGCTCAGTGGATAAGGACTCTGTGACTGTGTTTAGCATTTGCTTTCACACACTGCCTCTGGAAATCAGCCCCCAGAGCCAGCGTTGGACACGTGCTTAAAACGGGGACTTGCCATCCTCGAGGCCAGAGGGACACCTCGGGGCCCACGGTCACACCGACATCTTCTCTGGAACTTTCCCCATTTCCTGTCATTTTGCACGCAGCACAGACCGGTCCCTAAAGGACTGCCTGCATTCTGAATCTGGCCCGCCGCCGCACAGCTCTGTGACTTTGTGCACGTCCCCCAAACACCGTGCCTCGGTGCCCTCATCTGTAAAATGGGGATGATAACCGGTACCCCACTACCTCTCTCATGAGTATCAACAAACTGCTGTGTGTGAAGGGCGGGCACAGTGCCCCGCACTCGGTTAGCTCCAGAAAACCTTGGTATTATCGTCCTCCGTAAGGATCGGGTAAAGATCAGCATCCATGCTGGTCTCTGAGCCCCATGGGGGCAGGGGACCCGCCTGTCCCGCGCACGGCTGCGTCCCCAGTACCGAGTGCCGGCTCTGACATACGACAAGGTCTCAGAAAGTGTTTGCAGGAAGGGGGGACAGAGGTAAACATTACTGCCCCAGCCATGATGGGGGTGGCGGACGGGGGTCTCCGGATAACTCGGAGCCCTTTAGGGGTTCAAGGCCCAGAAGTCACCCCAGCAGGAAACTGGGGTGCTGGGACTGCTCTACTTTCCTATGGCTGCTGTACCAAGTCACCACACATTTACATCTTACAAATTTACATCTTACAGTTCTGGGGGTCAGAAGTCTGACACGGGCCCACTTGGCTGCAATCGAGGGGATTTTAGCTTCCAGGGGCTACCTGCTTTCCTTGTCTCCTTGTCTCTTAACCAGACACTCTTCCCTCTTCCCCACTTCAACTACCTCTGTGATTACACTGGGCCCACCCAGATAACCCAGGAAAATCTATCTTAATTAGACGATTTGCAACTTTAATTCTATCTGCTGCCTTAATTCCTTCCTCCTTTGCCAGTTAACAGAGCCTATTCCCAGGTTCCAGGGATTAGGACATGAACATCTCTGGGGACCACCATTCTGCCTGTCACAGGGACTTTCAGGCGGTCGGGAAAGCTAATGCAGAAACTCCCTGTTTAACTGCTCCAAACTCCAGGGTCGGAGCCGCACCCCTTCCGGACTGTTTTTGGAGAGCAAGGCGTTTTGTTTTGTTTTGTTTTAAGATTTTATTTCCAAGGAATCTCTATACCCCAGGTGCGGCTCAAACTCACAATCCCAAGATCAAGAGTCTCACGTGCTCTGCTGACTGAGCCAGCCAGATTCTCTAGAGCAGGCAACAGGTGCTAGCACAGCCAGACTTAATAATGCGTAAGAGCCTGGAGTCAGAATCGGGAAATGTTCATGGAGCCCCTCCCGTCCGCCGGGGACAGCTGCATTCGGCAGCATTCCTATCACTCACGGCCCTTTTCCTTAAGTACTCCGTGAAAGGCACTCTACCAGGCACGAAATGCCCATTCCCTCCCTGAATCCTCACGACAAGCCCCTGAAATAGGTTCAGTTGTTACCCCCATTTGACAGAGGAGGAAACCTTGGCACAGACAGGCTTTGTGACCTACCCAGGGTCACACGGCCCATCAGTGGCAGAACTGGGATTTGAACCCAGGGGGTTGGACTCTAGAATCATGCTCGCTTCTGGTTTGCTCTCCTGCCTCTCTACCGTTCATGCACATTCTCTCATTTCAGTTGCACAACTAACTGCCTTGTGAGGGCAGGACTTCTTTTTAGTCCCCACTGCTTAAGATTAGGAAAGTGAGACCAAGAAGGATCGCTCGGCCAGCCCTGTGTGACCCAGCCGCCAACCGCCCTGCTCAGGCGCTTTCTCTGCATCAGGCTGCCTCCCTAGGTGTTAGCAATGAAGAATTAATTTTAGAAAATGAATCGTTTCACAACACAACCCGCCCCCTAGTCCCTTTCAGGAGCATTGGCTGCTTTTAATGCTCCCCCACCCGCCAAAGGTAAGCAATCGCTGCTGTTTAGGAGGAGGTGTGGACAGTGTCTCCCGTCTGCAGCCCAGGCCTTCCGTTGAGCCGGCTGCCTGAAGATTGCAACAAACAGGCAGACGAGATGCCGGAAGAGTAAATGAAGCTGGTCCCCCAGGGCCTCCTTAATGAAAAATCTCAGTCCTGTGGACCAGACACAAGCCCTCGTTACTACCCACGTCTAAATTAAACAAGACAAGGGAGGCTCTTGAGGAAAAAGGCACAAGTGACCGAAGGCTTGAAGAACGAGCCACAGGAGGTAAGCGAAAGAAAGTTCTCTGACTTTCTGGGGGTGCAGAGAACCCCAAGCACCATCAGATCCGCGGGTGCAGAGAACCCCAAGCACCATCAGATCCGCGGGAGCTGGGGGCTTGGGGCTGCCCCTTTCTCCGGGCTTGGCAGGGACCCCAGGCCTGAGCCCGAGCGGGGCTGAGCCAGCCGACAGTCAACAGGCCTTTATTGACTGTTCATTCTCAGCGAGCACAAGGCTGTCCATTTAAACGCTGATCCAATATTGCAGTACGTTGGGTAAGCTCATCGAGAATTCATAGGGTGATGCTCACTCAGCAAGAGACAGGCACGCCACACATGAGCTCATTTATTCCAGCAGCAGCCGCAATCCGGACCCATTGAGCCCTGAGCAATATTCCCCAGGGCTGGGGGCAGTGAGCTGGCAAGGCTTCCTGTGGGGGGAGGGGGGCACAGGAGGCCGAGAGAGAGGGGGAGGGGCCGGCGTGGATGCAGGCAGCCGAGGGGCCTGGGTTGCCACAGCTGTAAAGTAAGGAACAATAATAACATCTGCCCGATGGGGACAGGGAGGACTGAGACTATACGAAGTGTTTCGCTTGATGTCCGGCACCTAATGGCGGCAAACTTAGCGTGAGCTGGGATTATGTCACGCAGTCTTACATAATCCCTGCCGGTGACTGAGTGCAACCGTTCCTGTCTCCATTTACAGATGAGGATTCCAACGTCCCCAGAGGGGCCGGAACTTGCCCGTGGATTCCTGGCAAGTCAAGAGCCTGGGCAGGATTCACACCCGGGGCAGGAGACTGGGCGCTTCCCACAGCTCCGCCTCTACGTCCCATACTCCGGGGTTTGCACCGGCTCTCTGCACCCTCCTGGGCGGGGCCTTTCCCCCTGAACCACAATCTGCTCTTCCTCTGGCATTTGCGGGGGAGGCGGCAGGACGCCCCCAGAACCGCGGGCTGCCTCAGCGACGGGGACTTGGGTCAGCTGGCTCACTGAGTGGGACTCCCCTCGGTCGGTCTCTCCCGGGAGCTCCTTCTTCATGTGCTTCGGCCTTTCGGAATACACACACGCATCCGTGTGCGCGTGACCCCGCGATATCAGACTTGAAATGAGCAAGGCTCAGTGTCCCGAGCCATTCGAGGGGTGGGAGGGCAGGGGTCATGCTGCTGCCCCTGAGAGCACATGTTGGGGTAGGGGCCTCCCAGGGAGCACCAGAGAGACTGAGAAGCAAGAGAGGCTCTGGCTAACCAGGATTCCTCCTGGCCAGTAGTCCCGAGGGTTAACAGTGGATCCGGGTAGGCTGCCCAGCTACCGTCACAACAAATGCTTCCCCAAGGGCCTCCGGAATTCAGTGGCCAAGAGGGAGGCGGCTGCTTGGGCTCTGGAGCCAGATGGACCTGGATTTTTATCTCAGCTTTGCTACCTTTTTAGCTGTGTGACCTTGGACATATTACCTAACCTCTCTGGGTCGTAATTTCCACAACTGTAAAGAGGGAGAAAGGCTTAGAGGCGAAGTTGTGGTGAGCAGCTTTGTATTGGGCGCACAGTAAATGCACAACTAAAACGAATCACCTGCTCCTTTTGCCTCTTAGCACGAAGATGAGGAGGAAAAGAGAGGTTCCGAAGGCGGAATCCAGCACGTGGTTTACCCCTCAGCCAGTTGTGGACCTTGGGGGAAAGCTGTGCTGCTCTGTGCCTCGGTTTCCTCCGGCATACAACGAGAATAAAATACAGTTCCCACCTCATAGAAACCAACTGATACAATCTGTATAAAATGCTCACATAATGTCTTGACACACGGTAGTTCCCAGCGTGACTTTTCCACCCTAACAATTCCATCCCGACCTCGCCGGGCGCAACCTTGGTCCACCCCGACCCAATCAACACCCAGTATCAGCTTCTCCGGAGGATGTTCCTTCCCTACCTATATCTGGTGGCACCCCCCCCCCCATAAAGTGAACTCTTTGGGGTCGGAGGAAGTCCTAGGCGCTCCAAGGGAGACTTCTGTCTGTAGTGCCTTCTCATTTTTCCTTGTGGGAGCCACACAGGGCAAGTGGCAAAGACACTGAGCCTAAAGTGAACTCAGAACCAAGCCATGTTAAGACTCATCAAAACCCTGTGTTGTAATCATTTCCTTTCAAAGTCTTTTTTTTTTTTTTTTTTTTAAGTTTCCCAAAGCATCCTTCATCTTCAAAGAGTCTGGCTGCCAACTCGACTTTGCCCTCTGAAGTTCTTTTTCATTCACCCTCGCAGGCACTGCTCCAGAAATGCCACATGGCGGAGACGAGCCCCTCGCTCCCCCCTCCTCCACCCCCACACCTCCCAGTTTGGACGCCATTATAAATTGGCCGACGTTGTCCTTGGGTCCTTCCCAAGATCAATTAGAAAACCAACATGAAGGGCATTTGTAAAAAGTAAGCCACGCTATTTATTCACAGAGGAAGGAAAGGGGGGATAATTTCTAGTGCTGTTTTCTTCTGTCTTCTCATGACAGCCCCACCAGAGGCCCTGGGATACACGTACGAGCAAACAGATCAAAACTCCAGTCAAGTCTGCAGCCTCAACTTTTTTCCCCCCTTCTTTTTCTATTTTTTATTATTTATTTTTAAATTAAAAAAAAAAGTTTTTATTTATTTTTGAGAGACAGAGCGTGAGCAGGGGGAGCGGCAGAGAATTGGAAGCAGGCTCCAGGCTCTGAGCTGTCAGCACAGAGCCTGACACGGGTCCTAAACTCATGAACTATGACATCATGACCTGAGCCGAAGTCAGATGCTTCACCGACTGAGCCACCCAGGTGACACTTTCCCTCTTTTTTTTTTTTTTTTTTTTATTTAAAGAAAGCACTTATTTATTTGGATTTATAGCCTATTCAAATGATGTCTTGGTGCCACAAGAAAACACGGACCCCCTGCAAAAGGAAGCTCGTCTATAAACTAGTGGAAAAATCAAATCCATCTGGGTACTTCAGGCACTGCTTTCAGAGGGATGTCTTTATTTTTTTTTTAATTTTTTTTTAATGTTTATTTATTTTTGAGACAGAGAGAGACAGAGCATGAATGGGGGAGGGGCAGAGAGAGAGGGAGACACAGAATCGGAAGTAGGCTCCAGGCTCTGAGCCATCAGCCCAGAGCCTGACGCGGGGCTTGAACTCACGAACCGTGAGATCGCGACCTGAGCTGAAGTCGGACGCTCAACCGACTGAGCCACCCAGGCGCCCCAGAGAGGGATGTCTTTAAAAAGCATTCTCAGGATGTCAGGAGATATATTCAGTGGACAAGCCCATCTTGGCACGAATACAGTTTTACTGAGCGTGACACAGCCATTCCGGGGAAGATGTGAGAAGATGAACCCCCCACAATACTTGATAATTTCATCAGGATGTTAAAATGGCAGTTTTCACTGAGGCACCCGGCTACACCATACATTCGCTGGCTCCCTTCAAAGCGAGTGCTAGGCTCTAAGCAGACTTAGCAAAGGAGGTACTAACAACGGAGTCACCCGACTCCGAACCCTGAAGCAGAGTCCCAGTTAACCTCGCCCACAGCAACACCAAAGGGTGGGGTTGGAGGAGACGGAAAAGAGGTTTGAGAGAGGTTTCCTGGAGGGAGCTGTTGAAGGACCCCCCAAATCCCACCTGTACCTGCCCATATGCCCAAGGGGGAGGGCCGGGCGGTTTCCCCTTTCCTTCTAAATTGAGAGAGGGGCTTTGAAATCACCGACAAGTTTAATATACGTGACCCCTACGGTCTGAGGCGACACATTTACCTAAAGAGGTTCGAACCTGCGACCTACCAGCCATTTCGATAACAAATCAGGACTCTCGCTGGGCTGGAGAGCAGCCCACCCTCTGAGACCTTATCACAGAAGGGCTGGATGTGGTTCTTGATGACCAGGCAGGGTCTCACTTGGGGAAAGGCAGCCACAGGTCATCCCTGGGCCTGCCCACGAGGGGCCGCCTGCAGGGGTAACTGGGATTCCCAGTCTCCGGGCTGCGGAGGAACAGAGGGGCAGGTGCGAGCCAGAACCTCCTGAAGGGAAGCGAGGGCGAGGATCCCCAGGGATGGAGAAGTCTCCAAAGAACTCACAGAAGTGCCACGAAAGAAAGAGCCTGCCAGAAGCATCTCCCTGGTTGAGGGGGAGCCGAAACCAACTTAAGACTGTGTTAGCCATGCCTGAATCGTCTTCCTTTCCACTACCTCCTGCCCTCCCCACAGCAGAGCTCAAGGCAGAGAGAGAGAGAGAGAGAGAGAGAGAGAGAGAGAGCACACACAGATACTGACCCAGCTGCTCCCTACTTGCAGGGACAGGCCAGCTGACAGAGGGGGAAGAGGGAGTGACTTTAAATGAAGCTTTCTTGAGATATAAGTTCCATGCCATGCAATTCACCCATGAAAAAAAATTTTTTTTTAAATTAAAAATAGAACTACCCTATGATCCAGCAATTGCACTACTAGGCATTTATCCACGGGATACAGGGGTGCTGTTTTGAAGGGACACAAGCACCCCAATGTTTATGGCAGCACTATCAACAATAGCCAAAGTGTGGAAAGAGCCCAAATGTCCATCGATGGATGAATGGATAAAGAAGATGTAGTATATATATATATATATATATATATATATATATATATATATATATACATATATATACAATGGAGTATTACTCGGCAATCAAAAAGAACAAAATCTTGCCATTTGCAACTACGTGGATGGAACCGGAGGGTATTAGGCTAAATGAAATTAGTCAGTCAGAGAAAGACAAAAATCATATGACTTCACTCATATGAGGACTTTAAGAGACAAAACAGATGAACATAAGGGAAGGGAAACAAAAATAATATAAAAACAGGGAGGGGGACAAAACAGAAGAGACTCATAAATACGGAGAACAAACTGAGGGTTGCTGGAGGGGTTGTGGGAGGGGGGATGGGCTAAATGGGGAAGGGGCATTAAGGAATCTACTCCTGAAATCACTGATGTACTAAATGCTAACTAACTTGGATGTAAACTAAAATAATAAATAAAATAAACATTGCAAAGGCAAAAATAAATAAATAAATAAATTTTTTAGTGTTTATTCTTGAGAGAGAGAGAGAGACACAGCGTGAGCAGGATAAAGGCAGAGAGAGAGGGAGACACAGAATCGGAAGCAGGCTCCAGGCTCTGAGCGGTCAGCACAGAGCCCGACGTGGGGCTCGAACTCATGAACCGAGAGAGATCATGACCTGAGGGGAAGCTGGAGGCTTACCCCACTAAGTCACCCAGGTGCCCCTGCAATTCACCCGATTAAAGGGTACTCGTTCATGGTTTCTAGTATACTCACAGATTTGGACATCCCTCACCACAATTAATTTTATTTATTTCTCTACTTATTTGTTTATTTTTGAGAGAGAGAGAGAGAGAGAAATGGGCCGTGGGTTTGGCTCAAGTGGGCTTGTGTTCACCCAGAGTGGGGCTCGAGCTCACAGGACTGGAACCCACGAACCGTGAGATCATGACCCAAGACAAAGTCAGATGCTTGACGACTGAGCCACCCGGGCGCCCCTTGTCACAATGAATTGTAGAACGCTTTCAGCACCTCGCAAAGAAACCCTCTCCTTACACCCCCCTCCTTGGCTGTCACCCCCCTCCCCAGGAAATCATTAACCTACTCCCTGTCTCTATGCATTTGCCTATCCCGGACCTTCGACAGAAGGGCGGTCACACGCCACGTGGTTCTCTGCGACTGGCTCCGGAGTGAAAGAACCCTAAGTGTTGACCAGACACCCCGGCCCTGCAGCCTTCTGGGGGCGGGCTCCCCGGCAGGCCACGGCAGCGCCTTCCTTCCTCAGACTGAGATGCCCGCCCGCCCCCCCCACCCCTCCCCGTTCACGGCTCCCTTCGAGTGAATTCACCCAGCCTCCCCAGCTAGGCCTGGGCCGGCAGGGAAACGAGTCCGCCCGCACACCCACCTCGCGGCACGCCCGGCGGCGGCGGCGGGTGCCATTACGCGGGTGAGGTCTGTCCTTCCAGAGGCAAACGTCTGCCTCCTCCGTGTTCCTGTTCCCAAAGGTGCCTGGCATGTTTATTCGCTGGCTGAGGATGCAGGCGGCTGTGCAGACAGGGCGGAGGCCCCGGGGCGGCCGGGGTGGGGGGTGAGTCCCTGGGGGGACCCTCAGGGGGCTTCCACATGGCGCTCGGGAGGGCCAGGAGGCAGCAGCAGGCCGCAGACCGACTCTATCGCTCTCTGGTTAAGTTTTAGGTGTTTCCTTGTGTCTCAGCTTCTCTGGCACTGACATCTGCTGCTCTGAACGGCTCCAGAGGCCGACTGGAAAGTCGGAAATGTGTCTGGGACGCTTTGCTCCCCCCCATCCCGGGTGCCCTGTTTGGATGTGCTTTGTTTGCCCTTGGCCCCAGGACGGCCCCCACCCCCCACCTTGGTGACCCTTCTCTTTCCTGCCTTCACCCCTCCTCATCTCCTCCCTCAAAGCCAGATGCCGTGCAACTAAGAAGGTGAAGATCACGCTTGACGTACATTAGCGCTCCCCAGGGGCCTCTGGCCCAACGCAGGTAACACGGGGTCGTTCCACCAGAGCCTTCTGGGGACGGGGAAGCCCAGCCTTGGATGGCAGGAGCAAGAGCGGTTTCCCAGGGGGAGCCCGGCCTGGCTTCCTGTAGCCTCAGAGATGGTGAGGACCGCGTGGGGTGGTGGGGGCTGGGACGGGGCCCACGGGGGAAGATGAGGCCGCAGGCCTAGAGCACGTGACGGGCACCGAGCGCCTCCCAAGCTTCACCAGCCACCAGCTGGCCCTCCCACAGACCTACTATTTCCTCCCAGTGATCCTGGCTGCTGCAGATTCGATGTCCCCCTCTCACAAAAGGGGCCCGGGGAGCTGGTCCACGATCACACAGCTAGGGGGAGAGGCACAGTGGGTCCCAGTGTTCCCGACGGGGCATCTGGCAAGTCTGACCCACGCACGCGCCCAGCTCGTCCCCGCCACCCCGGCTCCTCTGCCGCCCCCTGTGAAGCAGGCGTGACCTTCACCAACTCCAATTCCAGGTGAGGAATCGGGCTCCACGAGACGGAGTAGCCTAACTAACTAAGGTCACTCAGCCAGTCAGTGGAAATTTGAACCCAAGTCTGGATAACTGCAAAGGCTGCGGACTTCTGGAGCCCAACCTCCCCATTGGTGCAGGTGGTGAGAATGGCCTGGGGTCGCTGTGTGAGAGAGGGCCACAGAGCATGAGAGGGAAGAAATAAGGATGTTCTTGTGTGGACCTGTGTGTGTGTGCACGCGTGTGTGAGTCTATACCTATGTCTGTGTATACATAAATGTGGTGTGCCTATGTGAATTGGTATCTGTATCTATGAGTGCATGTGTCCACGTGAGTTTGTATGTACAGATGTGTATTTGTGCGTATTACTGTGTGCGTGTGTGTACAGAGAATGTGGATGTGTCCGTGTGCATGTAAGTATGTGTCTATGTATATGCTTGTGTGTGTTAGTAGGTGTCTGAGTACATCTGTGTCTGTGTGTATTTGTATGTGAGCGTGTAAATGACCCCATACATGCTGGTGGAGACTCAGGAGACAGAGCCCCCTCTACGGTGGAAAGTTATTCCTTTTTTTTTCAGTTAATAGGAAACAAAGGAATCTTTTCTTAAAGTTCTGCTTTGGTGCCCTAGAATGTAAACTTTATGCAACTAAGTTTACAGTCTCTAAGGGAAGAATGTTCTTTGAAGATCAAGCCTGAGAAGACTTAGAATTCACTGCTGCATTTCAAACCTTTCTGACTACTCTACAGTGAGAAATACAGTATTTCATTCCACATACAGTGAATACGTGTATGTACATGTATTTCTTAAAACAATACTTGCCCTTACCATGTGTAATGTGCTCTGATATTTTAAATTCTTTTCTATTTCTTTTTTTAAAAACGCTAGCTGTGAGCCACTACACTGATATCACAGCTCACTGATGGGACGGAGGCTACAGTTGGAGAGCACTGGTCTAGGGTGACCCTTCCCTGGCTCTATGGAAAGAGATTTCATCCATCCACTTAACAAATAAACACTAGGCAGTTGCTGCGTGACAACTACTTTTCTAGGTTCTTTGGAAACAAGTTTCCTGCACTTTCATTCTAAAGTAGAAAATGAACCATGAATCTGGAAACACATAAGATCATTTCAGGTAGTGACAAGGTCTATGAAGGTAATTCAGTGGGCTGGTCAGGGAGGACTTCTCTGAGGAGGTGACATTTCTGCTGAGACCCAATGATCACGAGTTGGCTAAGGCAAGAAGTGTGGGAGAAAGGCTCATCTGTATTTCGTGTCCTGCCTCTACCATCAAAGGTTAGAGACAGACCTTGACTGGGACAGCGGCGGGGATTCTGTCCCTCCGTCTCCAGCCCTCCTGTCCTCTCCCATCAGCTACATTTTGTCCCAACACTCCACGTTAGAATTTGGCAGTTCTGCAGGGGCACATACTCCGTCTTTCCCTGGAACATATAAAATGACATCTGGTCCAATTAATTCCAGTGTTAAGGAAAACTCCCTGAAGACGCGGCCGATCTCGTGGAGAGTGGTTCCGCTGGGCAACAAAACTCAGGACTGAGGAGGCAGAGGACAGGCCATGGGGCTCAGAGCCACGCGTGGCACAGCCCACACGCAAGAGGCAAAGACGGCGACGGGCCTCACCCTCCAGGCTGTTCCGGGGTCAGGCACGGCTTCTCTAGAGGTATCTGCATGGCCAGCAATGTTGTCACCTTCAGGCTCTCGCTCAAGTGCGTCTTCTCTGAAAGCCTCCCCCGCCCACACTATTTAGACCGCAGCCTCCCTCCTGCCTTGTTATCTCCTTACTGTCGGGCTCCTCACCTAGAATCCCCAGGGTGGGGATCTTTGCCTGTGCGAGTCCCCATCTTGTACCCGGCTGATGCCCAGTAAATAGCTATTGCATGGCTCAGTGAGTAACAGCGTCCATTTATGGTGCACCTACTATGTGCCGGGCTCTTTACATCCACGGTCTCCAGGCCCCACAGAAATCCTGCGAGATGGCGGCTGTCATTCCCATCTTACAGATGATGACATGAAGGCTCAGAGAGGTGAAGCGAAGGCACTGAGTAACCGACAGACGTGGGTATGAACTCGGGCCTCCCTGACTCCAAACCCACCAGGCCACGACACATCCACTCCCATAACAGTAATGCTGTATAAACCAGATGACCCACACCAGGATCCTTCCAGAAGCAAGCTCTGTAGGCACACAGCATTCCTCTTCATTTTGCCTAAAGACAGGCAGAGGGTATGTTCTTAATCAGGAGAGGTGCCTCTCTGCCAAACGGCCGGGTCATCCCCTCCGAGTGGAAGGAAAGTTTCATGTTGTGTTGTTCTTCACAAGAAATTTCCATGCCTTTTGTTTTTCAAACACACTGAGGCACGTGGAACATAAATCGGCAGAAACTCAGGCCACTAAATACCCTCCTCCAAGTGCCCTGAGGTTGAAGCTGGGTGTGTTCCTCGGGGCACCACGGGAGGCCTTCCTAGGGGGCCAAGGTGGCCCGGCAAGGCGGGACGACAACCTTCCATTCCCTCTGTACCTCGGGGACAGGCGGCTGAGGCTGAATTAACCAGGGGAGACCTCTGAAGGCTGGGGTTCTGGGAACACCAACAGAGTGGTTTTGCTTGGGGACATCAGCTGCTTCAAATTATGAACTGCTCCAAACAGAGTGCACATTAACACGTTTTTCAGCCCTGGAAGGAGACCAAGGGACTCGGGCCACAGCCTTCATCTTCAGACTCTTCTGGGGGAAGGCTTCCAGCTGAGAGGCCCGGGCAGGAGAGAGAGGGCAGAGGTAGAAGGTCCCGACCCCCTTCCCTGACCAGCAGCAACTCACGGGATGCCTGTGTGGAGCCTGAACGCCAAAGGGGAGGGGAAGCCGCCCCGTCCCATGCCACCCTCTCCCTCTCCCCCACATCGGCAGTTCGACAAACGTTTGAGTTCCTGCTCGGTGGCAGGCATCGGGCCAGGCCCTGGACACATAACCCGTTCAAGTAACCTTAGTGTCTGCTCTGAATCAGGCCCCAAGGATCCATTGTAAGAATACAGTAATAACTAACAGCTACGGGGCCAGGCACTGTTCTAAATGCTTTTCACATGTTAACTCATTCATCCTCAAAACATCAAAAGTGATTTCTAAGCGGAGGCCTGAAGGAAGCGAGGAAGTTAACCAGGAGCGTGTCTGGGGAAGTGAGACAAAGGCCGAGTCGGGCGCGTGCCGGGCGTGTGCCTGGCAGGTGCAGGGGCCCCCGCGAGCCTGGGATGCGGCGGGGAGGACCCGGGCCTTGACCGGGCGATGGAGGGTGGTGTGGGACTGCCAAGCTCCCACCTGTGTTCTCCAACAGGTCTGCTGCAGCACTAGAATGTTCCTTGGTGGGAAGAGGGGTGGAGGCTGGGATAATCCAGGAGAGGCGGGAAGAAAGAGCAGCAGTGGGGGCGGGGAGAAGCCGCCGCACCCCGGATCTATTTTGAAGGGAGAACTGAGAGGATGTGCGTGCGGGCTGAGCACGTGCACGGAAGACAGGGCGTCCAGGAACGCTGCGAGGATGTCGCCCTGAGCAGCCGGAAAGAGCGGATGCCATTGGCTGAGGCGGGAGATGTGAGATGAGCAGCTTTCGTCAATTCCAGGCATGTTAAATCGCAACGTCCAATGAAGATGTCCAGGAAGTGGGTGGGGAGACGGGTCTGGGGCGCAGGGGGCCGGGGCGCTAGCCGAGCAATACCATGAACGGGAACGGCGACCGGTGGGCTGGCGTTGCCGCGGCCGGTGCAGCAGGGAACCACTCGCCCTGGTGAGTTCACATGAACCAGCAGGCACGGGAGGACAAGGGAAGGGGCTGGGAGAGTCTGAGAGGTCAGCGTTTCTGGTTCTGAGTCCCGGAGGGGTGTGGGTGTGGGGCCGCAGGGCCGGGAGGTCAGCCGTGACCACCCGCCTGCTGGGCCTCCAAGGCCCTTCCCGGGAGGCAGCGCCCAGCAGCTGCCAATGCACACGGGGGACTCAGACGCCAGGCTTGCATTAGATCTGAACGGTGTCCAATTTGCTGGAATCCATTATCGACTCTCGCTGACCCGCTGTCTGCCCTTGGAGAGATGTCTAAACTGTACGGTCGGAGCCAACACCAGCCAAGACAAATGGCCGGGGATGTGTTAATGTTTCCAATGTGCTTTAAGACGCCGCTGGGGGCAGGGTGGGATCTGGGAAGGAGGGGCGACCTGCCACAGTGGGCTGGGACAAAGGGCTGAGATGAACGGCTGCCTGTGCCCTTCCTGGAGCTTCCTAAGGGACCCCGAGGGATCCCCTGGGCCCAGTTGTCCCACGCCCCGCAGGCCCGCATCTTCACACCTACGTCCAGGGCGTGGGTTCGGGGCTGCCCCGGGCTGCCAGCCCCGCCGGCAGTGTGACCGGGCAAAGGACTCACCCTCCCTCTGCCTCAGTTTCCACATCTATCCGTCTCGCAGGATTCTTGAAGTAGCAGAGCATGAACCAGTACGGTGTCATTCACGGTTAATGGTCGTGATGGTTTCCTGAGCACCTAGAATGTGCTGGCCCGACGGACGCCTTGCCATCATACAACTTGTCCATTGCCCATTTCAAAGAAATCCTTCATGCCAGCACATTCTAGATGAGCTACGCCGGGTGGGGAGACTCTCTCCAAGGAGCTGTGAAGATGGAAGGGAGCAGAATTTCTCAGCCTGCTTGTTGAGTGAATGAAAGATGGCCTTTCAGGATCCAAGGTGATTCTGTGGCCACGTGACCACATGCTTGGGGCAGCGTGTGAACTTGTGAGTTCTGACCACCCCAGCCCAGCCTGGCTGCCAGGAAGTGCAGGCCTCCCGGAAGTCCCCCCTGACCTCAGCCCAGATGAGCTTGGATTGGAAAAATATCGGGAACCCGTGATGGGGATGGGGGACAGTCTACGGCCGGGGTCACACTGTGCCTCTGCTGTGTTCCAGCACCCAAGTGGGCATCAGCCTCCGTCCTCCTTGTCCAGTCCCAGCTAGCTGTCCGCTGACCAGCCTTGGGGTGGCCCAGGTCCCTGCTTCCCATTTAATTCCCTGACACCATTCCTGACTTCCCATCCTTAAGTCTTACCTGGAGGACCACGCGGGTCTGCCCTGAATGCTGTCTTTAGCGTCTGCTTGACTCCCAGGCAGCCCAGCCCGGGACCCCACCTATAATCATCTCCAGGCCCCTCTTAGACTTTGAGAATAGCCCACCCACAGTGTGCCTGAGGGGTACACTTCACAGAAAGCAGGGAACTTCTGGTTTTAACCTCAGTGATTTGTTTTGCCTGGTCTTCCATAATGTTGGGGATGAAAATGTCTTATTATAAGATTTTCAGAGACATCAAAAGGATTGACCCCATCACTTTAATAGAGAGAATTACAAGCTGGTGGAGAGAGTGGAGGTCTTATGGGTACAAAGACTCGAGTTTGGATTCAGCGAGGTGTCTCAGGAGCTGGTTCCCCTTGGACTCAGCCCCTCTGAGACTCAGCTTCCCCACCTGTGTCAGATGGGATGACATCTTATAAAGATGAAATGAGACCATGTATGTAATGAATGTGTAAAGGGACTGGACGGTGGCAGGGACTTAGCATTATTATTGTCGTTACTGCTGCTGTTATTTTTTTTTTTTATTTTTTATTTTTTTGCCTATCCAGCTCCTGTGAGCTTTCCTTTCCGAATCTTACGGCTGCTTATACCCTTAAACTTCTCACTGTGCCATCTTCCCTAAAGCTGCCGCAATGGCGGAAAACTTCCCTTCGCTGGGATATTGGAAGATATCCCAATAATGCCTGTCATTGTACAGGTACACAATGAGGTTCGATAGCTGTTAGTTATCTAACATAACTAATAATAATACTAATATATTACCAGGTGTCAGATACTGTGCTAATTGCTTTCTGCACATTATTCTCATGTAATAACCCTCTTGATCTCACATAGGAGTTTATTACTAGTACTGCTCCCTATTTTGCAGATGAGGAAACTCAGGAAACTGAGGTACTGAGTGAATGTGCCCAACGTTACATAACTAGTAAGACGTGGGGATGAGATTAGAAGCCAGATGATTTGACTTTGGGATCTGCCCTTGTGACCACCATACTGCCTCACGAATACGTAATTTTCAGAGCAAATATAGAAGGGGAAAAAACCCCACTGATGTTTATTTAATCCGGGATTTCTAGAGTTGAGTCATGAATCATGGGTGATGGGATAAAATGAATTCCAGAAGTTGTGTGTGGACAGCTGGAAGAAAGACGGGCATCAGATAGGCAAAAAATAGTCGGATAGGCAAAAAATTAGGGTGGTCAGGACTATTCCCGGTTCTAAGTGAAACCAAGAGGCGATCAGGGGAAGGATTACACAGAAGATGAAATTATCCAGGATTCCCAGTGAGGCTTCTGACCTCACCACCCGGCAAGCTGAGGACGGCATCATTTCCTGCCCCTGCTGAGCAGCGTTCTGCCGACACTACAAGGGGCAGATAAGAGCCTTTCTCTGAATCACTGAAGAGATCCAACCCCAAGTGGATAACGGGGCTCCTGTTACTCTGCTTACTTCATGGATGAGAAAACTGAGGCCCGGGAAAGCGAAACAGCTTGTTTAAGGTCCCACGACAGGTTAAGTGGAAGTCGTGTCACCGATCAACCTCACTCATTCATCCAACAGACACACAATGAACACCGACTGTCTGAAATTCACCAGGAGACAAATGCCACGTTCTCAGTGACTCAACAATCCAGACCAGCACTGTCCCACGGAGACAGGGTAAGCCACGGTTGTAATTTAAAATGTTCCCATGGCCACATTTAAAAAGTGAAAAGAAACAGGTGAAATTAATCTTCAATCTATATAGCCAAAATATTAATGTTTTAACATGTCATCAATATTTAACAATATTACTAAGACATTTTACTTTTGGGGGGGGTACAAGGCTTTGAAATCCAATGTGTATTTTACACTGAAAGCACATCTCAATTTGGACTGAATACATCTCAAGCGTTCCATGGCTGCATATGACTAGTGGCCACCATAGTGGACGGCACAGATATAGATCCATGGATCTCAATCTCCGTATTAGAATCACATGGAGAGCTTGTCAAAAAGCACAGATTTCCAGGTCCCACCCAGAGAGATTCCTGGGAGTGAAGGCAAGGCCTGGGAATCTGTATTTAAGACACAATTTTTTTTTTTAAATGTTTATTTTTGAGAGAGAGACAGAGCACAAGTGGGGGAGAGGCAGAGAGAGAGGGAGAAACAGAATCCAAAGCAGGCTCCGAGCTGCTGGCACAGAGCCTGATGCAGAGCTCGAACTCATGAACCGTGAGATCATGACCTGAGCTGAAGTTGGACCCTTAACCAACTGAGCCACCCAGGCTCCCCTGGGAATCTGTATTTTAACTAGCATTCTAGGCGATTCTGAACCAGTTATTTTGGAACCAGTGAGCTGATAAAATGAACCGCAGCCCAGTATTTGTTGTACCTAATAGAGAATGGCCATTTAGCTAGTGAACACTCTTCCTTCATTCCCATTGATTAGGGAAAGCTTGATCTTCATTAGCAAAATCTGAATTAAAGGCATCAGGTTACAGTCAGTTGAATTACTTTTAAGAATAAAGAGTAAACTCCAAAGAGTTTTCAAGTAGAGGGTGTTTGTTTACGTAAGGCTTCCTGATTAAAAATAAATATTCATCCACACACTTTGTTAAACTCCTTAAAAGCTAATCAATTCTCTTAAGATGAAACAAACCTTCCAACAAGTCTCCAGCACTAATTTGCAGAACAGAGAACTTCTTGGCGGACAATGGGCAGCTGGATGGTCATGGTGCCTACACCGAACTGGGAGCGGGGGAGTGAGGAGATCTTCATCACGAACTTTAATTATGCACGTGCTGTATGCCCGAATCGGTCCTCAGCCCTGAAGCTACAGGGGTGGATGAGGACGGGTCATGCTTGGGAAGAGTTCACACAGTAGCTAGTGGGACAGGTGAGGATGTGCACAGCTCTATGGGAGCACAGAAGGGAAAAGGTCAGTTCTACCCGGAGCACAGAGGGCTCCTCAGAGAAGAATGGAGCTGAGCCTTGGGCGACCACAAAGTGTTTAACAGGTAGACACCGTGGTGGTGGCAGAGGGAGCGAGTAACTTGTCACTGAGTGTCTGGAGAACTGTGGACAAGGAGATTAGATGCCAGGGCAGAGGAGACCGAGGTGATGCAGGGAAATGAGCTGGAGCAGGGATGGTGAAGTGCCTTGACAGCCAGGCTAAGTCCGGGAGGTAATGAGGGGCCATAAGCGTGGTTATAGGGATGCACACAGGAAGGTTTCCGTCAATGATGGATGAATGGATTGATAAACGACTGACTGAATGAATGGGGGACCCACAAGCCAGGAGGCCAGCGAGGCTGAAGGGCAGCTGTTCAGGCGAGAGGTGGTAACGAGACCTGGCCCAAGTGCTAACAGCAGATGCGAGATGTTTCCTTTTTTCTTTTTTTAATTTTCTTTTTTTAATGTTTATTCATTTTTGAGAGAGCGAGACGGAGCATGAGCGGGGAAGGGGCGGAGAGAGGGAGACACAGAATCTGAAACAGGCTCCAGGCTCCGAGCTGTCAGCACAGAGCCCGACGCGGGGCTCGAACTCACGGACTGTGAGATCATGACCTGAGCTGAAGTCAGACGCTCAACCGACTGAGCCACCCAGGTGCCCCGCGAGATGTTTTCAAATGACCCAAAGTAAGAAAGGTACGACTTGGGGAGATTGCCGTAGGGAGTCGCCTTCCACACGGCGAAGTGCCGAAATGCAATGCTATTGTGCGGGAGGCTGAAAGTCCCAGGAAAGCAAGGAAGAGGCTCGTGAAGCCAGAATCTCCAAAAGCCCCGAGGAAGGGAGATGCTGAACCCTGAGATTTCCAAAGCATTCTTTTTCATGGGCATGCTTAGGCACTTCAGTGCAAGATCCTCATTTAAAAAAAAATCTTTTCTTTTTCTATAGGGAGCTCATCGATTTGGTCAGAAATGCAAAATGGCTGACAAAATCAAGTGTCTGGGAGGATACAGGAAAGCAGGAGCCTTCGGCCACTGCTGGTGGGTGTCCTGACACACAGTATATCCTGTAGAGAAACTCTCGTGCTTGGGCATGCAGAGACAGGCATGCACCAGAACGTTCAAGTCAACGTCGTCTGCACTAGCAAAAACTCGGAAGCAACCTATGTGGCTACCTATAGGGGGTGGATACATGAGGAATAGTTATACGATGGGAAACAGTAGTACAATTAAAACCAACGGAGGGCTGGACCTCAAAACACAAGGTTGAGTGGGACAGGGCAACTGAAGGATAACATACTCAGGACGACAGCGCCTGCCTGGGCTAGGACAACACACACCGTAGGCATACTGTATACATGGCGTGGATGTAAACATGTAAAAACACAGGCTGGCATTTATGGTAAATCCGCAATAGGAGATGGACAGAACGGGGATAAAGAGGAGACAGGAAAGAGATTATGAATTATTTCTACCATATATGCAGACCTACACAAGATCTGAAACAAACACGCCCACATGGAGAAAAAAGTGTTTATTATATTATTTGCTACGCTTTTCTTTCAAAAATTTCCCAGACTGGGGTGGGGGAGGGGTGGGGGGAGAAAAAATGGTGGAGGGGGAAGGAGCCAAACAGAAGGCTTGGAAATTACCCAGCCCGACCAACTGGCCTCACCACACAGCAAAGGAGCAGGCAGATGGTTACAAAACGTACCTGGAAGGTATTCCTTGGGGTCTAACAGTCCATTTAATACACTCAGATGACTGCGCGGGCAAAGGAAAAATAAACACACTTTCTGTGCTTCCCTTCCTCAGCCCTGCATCCAGGCCAAAGTAAGGGTGCGGCTGTCACATCATTTATTTACACAAGGACCTCTTTATCTGCATGTCTCCAGGAACCTTATTCATCTGGTTGGCTCCCCTGGGGACCATCCCACCGTTCCCGGCAGACCAGGAACATGACCTCACTGTGCAGCACCACATCCAAGTTACAAGTATGTGTGGAACACCAAACATGCACGAGAAAGAACAGTGATGGGGCAAGCTAGGGCTGCTCCTGCATCGTGGGTTCCTCCCCTATTTCCGTCAAAGAGCTCTGTGGTTGCAGAATTAAAAAAACAATTAATAGTTCGTTAAAGCACATACCGTGTGGAATTGGGAGCAAGGAAGCATTCTTATCACCATTTTTGAAGCCAGATAAAAATATCTGTCTGGAGTTCCTTCTTTGCAGCCAGGAACTGTGCCTTAGTCAGCTCTTTCTCCAGGGCTTTGCACAGAGTAGGTGTTCAGGAAATGCTCGCTCAATAAACAAAACCACGGACGCACACACACACGCACACACACACATTTTGAGAACTATGTTTTTGTTTCTGTGAGTTTCACTTCTCTTCCTGGGGCAGTACCACCTAATGGTTAAGAATGTAGATTTTAGGGGCGCCTGGGTGGCTCAGTCAGTTTAGCGTCCGACTTTGGCTCAGGTCATGATCTCATGGTTTGCGAGTTTGAGCCCCACGTCGGGCTCTGGGCTGACAGCTCAGAGCCTGGAGCCCATTTCAGATTCTGTGTCTCCCTCTCTCTCTCTGCCCCTCCCCCGCTCACATTCTGTTTCTCTCTCTCAAAAATAAATAAACATTAAAAAAAAAGAATGTAGATTCGACAATCAAATTGCTTAGGTTCTTGGAATAGACACGGAACCTCTCTTTGCCCAGTACCTCGCAGCATCTTGAAGAGAGCAAGAAGAGGCCCTTAGCACAATAGTTGGTACAAAAAAATGCACTCACTACACTTTGGTAATTTTCACCGGTTAGTCCTCATGGCAAGCCAGGTAGACAGGCCATATCATGTCCATCTTGCAGGCGGGAAAGCTGAGGTTCAAAGAAGTCCTGCGACTTTTTGGAGGTTAGGTAATTTACCAATAAGTGACAATAGGCCGGGACTGGAAAGCAGCTCATCTAACTCCAAAGAGCTTTCCCAAGGAGTTCTGTTGCAATTTCCCACTAGCTGACTCAAGGACCAACTTCCAGAATCTTCTCCGGCTGTTTTGTGTTCCATCCAGCAAAGGGTCTCGTGGGAACTCCCTCAGCCAACTGGAAGCTCCTGATTTCTTCAGTGCCTGGCCAGGAATCTGACTCAGGCCCAGGAGACTCTTAATTCCCACATCAAAGCTGAGACCTCAAAGTCACTCTGGCTAAGAGCAGAGAAGGCAGAAAGTTCTAGTGCAAGAAGGCAGTGGAGACTCCTGATAGGTTTTCATCACTCTGCACTCACCCCAGGGCTGATGCCCAGAGATGAACAGTTCCAGCCACAGCCTGGCCTTTCTGTTCCGAGAGTTCAACGAACCTCGAGCCTACGTGCTCAGAAAAGCTCACGCCCCCCCTTCTGCCACGTTCGTGCTTCATTTCCCTGAAGTAAACATGATCCTGGGAGAATACGTCGCAGGTGGCTCAGGTGAAGGCACGCTCTACATCAAACACATTCCCTCCACAAAAGGTAGTGTCGGAACAGGGGCTTGTGCTCCTGACCGAGAGGGCTCACGCTTTTCATGGAAATGACCACCAAAAACACGTTCAAAAACTATCTGTGAATGGCGTCCCGGCCACCAGCGATACCTTTGAACTCCTAGGGCCTGGTGCCGTGCTGACGAGTGGACTCTCACTGGGTGTTCCCGGCAGCCCTGAGAAGTAAGTGGCATCACGTGTATTTTACAGATCAAGGAAACTGAGATTCAAGGAGGTTAAGCAGCGTGTCCGGGGCCTCACTGCCGCTGAGGGGCGGAGGGGGGCTCGAACACAAATCTGCTGGGCTTTTGGACTTCTGAACCGTGGACGTCCCGATACTCAGCCGCCTCCCCACTTCCGCACTGTGTGTCTAATACCTGGCAAAGCTTTCTGTTGGACAGATAATGCCAGTGAGGCCGAGGCAAGACCGTAACCTCCAGCAGAAACCCAACGGCCAGACCTAATCAGACGCCTGGTTGTTTTTTTGTTTTGTGTTTTTTTTTCTTTTATGGTCCTTGAGCTACGAATGACTTTCATAGTTCTACAAGGTTACGTTTTAAATAGTCACAGATATTCCCACCTAACATCCTCAATTTTGCCTCTTGGCCCACAGAGCCTAACATATTTACTACCTGGCCTGTTAAGAAAAAGTTTGCACACCCCTTATATAAATAAGCGGCATCCTGTTTTATTTGAGGTCCCAGAGAGTAGGGGTGTGCCTGAAGCCAGAAGCTTGGGACCTCCTCTCTAGACTCAGCCCTTGGTCCCCCTCCAATGCCGGCTCTCACCACCATACCCCTTCTCTGTCAGGCTAATGGCTACCAATGCATCGGTCTCAGCTTAGTTGTCCCTTCCTCCAGTCCCTTTTCTAGTGGTGTGACAGTGGGTAAGTCACTTACCTTCTCCGTGACTCAATCTCCTCCTCTACCAAATGGAACTGATAATAGTGTTTACGTCACAGGTTCGTCGTGAGGGTTCAATGAGTTAACAACATACCTCAAACAGCCAGAACGCTACCTAGCAAATTGCAAGTGCTACGGAAGGGTTCGCCGTTACTGCTAACACGGAATCCGCGACGCCAGTGCAACGTCTAATACACAGCAGACGGTCACACACGCTGCCTGACATCAGAGGCGAGACAGCGCGGGCCCCAAGGCCCTGCCGGTCACAGCTGGTCAGAGAGCGTTCGGTCAGAGCAGCCGAGTTCGTGGGCTTCTGTTCCAGACCCGAGGACCGAGGCTCACTCCATGGGTATAAGTGCTCGTAGCTCTATTCCTGGTCTCCTCTCTACCTTCCTAGGTGGATCATTGATCCTCCCAGTTTGACACAAGTCCTCCCAGACTATTCTCTATACGTTCATAAGCCTCCAGCCTAAGTGCACCTCTAGAAAAAATGTTGTAATTTCTTAAGATATATGGTATTGCGCTGCAGGTATCTCTTAGCTACTTGCTTTTTTCTTCAACGGTAGAGTATGAATTTATTAGACTGAGACCTAGCTGATTCTTCCTAATTGTTGCAGAGCATTTCATAGTTCGGATATAATATAGCTCATCTGCCTATCCAAATAATTCCCTATTATAAATATCAGTGTCACAATGAGTATCTTTGCTGGGCCTCTTTAAGCTCTGGAGAAGTCTTCCAAGATGTTCCCACCTCTTTTCAAGGCAAGCTGTTTCTCACTGTTTTCTCAGGACTGACCAGAGGAAGGCCTCAGATGCTGGTCTTAATGCTTCCATTTCTTTTTCAAATTTTTTCATTTGAGAGAGAGAGAGAGAGCAGGAGAGGGGCAGAGGGAGAGAGAGAGGGAATCCTAAACAGTCTCTTTGCTGAGCATGGAGCCCGATTCTCAGGGCTCAATCCATGACCACGAGATCATGACCCGAGCTGAAATCAAGAGTCGGATGTTCAACAGACTCAGCCACCCAAACGCCCCAATACTTCTATTTCTCATATGAGCTAGAGTCACAAATCAACGTTTATTCCTGTCCATGAAGGAAACAACTAAGTACATTAAAAAAAAAAATTAACAAGCGTTTTAGCTAATAGAAAAAGAGAAATACAGATGAAGTGACTCAACCCTCTGAATGCTGATGATGCTGGGATAGGAAGGAATGTCTACATTCTCAAGGAACCCCGTGCACTCTCTGGAATGCAATTCTTCCCGTCAATTCCCCTTGAATAGAAAGCTATTAACCGGATTCTCACCTTATTTATAGGTACCGTGTCATTTTAATGAAAACTAAATCTTGCTTGCTCTGTCTTTTCAATCCTTTCTCCGCTCAATTGCTTTCCTGTGGCTACATGGGAATAATTTATATTTAAATCTTCACCTAAGTCACAAGAGTTTTAGCTCACCTGAATGGAGAGGCAATTGCCATTAGACAAATTAAAAAATACTCTGGAGAACTTCATGCAAACTCATCCAGCTCTCCACATTGAACCAACCCGGCTTTGACCTAAATCGTGATTTCTGCACAAAATGTTAGCAATAAAAAAATGTGTACTTGCATTATGTGAAAGAAGTGTGTGCGGGTTGGGGGTGGGGGGACAGTAAAGAGAAGAAGGGGAGAAACGTCCTCAGGACAGAGGGTTGGGGGAATGGCGCGCAGGGGCAGAGCTGAGAGAGCGCGGAGTGGAGAAAGACGGATTTTTCTCCCACGTTAAGCTGATCGCGCCTTTGCAGGCCTCGATTTTCCAGAAGATGGTCTTCCTGGGGCTTTGCCTCTCCCAGCGCAGCCCCAACCTCCCCGCTGTGTTCAAGGCCAGATGCCTCCCCCACCCAGGCTCCAGCCCTGGGCAGGTACCCGGGATGTCTTCGGCACTACTGAGAGACTAACACAGTGCCTGCCACAGAAAGCATCAAACAAACGTAGCTACTTTATTAATCATGTCATTATAGTAAGTGCTCAATAAACAGTTGCTGAATGACTACATGGAAGAAGACTAGACCCGCCCTTCCTCAACTTCACATGCTGGAGGGAAGTCTTGCTACTGCCTCAACCAGGACGTAGCACACATACGAGGGTCTCCCGTGTCAGCGTGAGGTTGGACGGGACAGTCGTTGGATCCCACCCTCAGCAATGGAAAGTGCTTTCAATGCAGTTTCGTGACAAGGAAGCATATTCCTTGTAGGAGGTGGCCGGAGATTTAGGGCCCTGAGGCTGCAGGTTGGGTAGGAAGGGGTTTGGGCCGGGGCCACATCGGGGACCAGGACAAGAGCTCCAGGAATTTTTCCAAATCTGCTTTCCTAACAGCAACCCTGTCACCCACATTAAGACCCAGCAGAATCACAGTCACCTGAATGCTTGCAACTCATCTGCAAAATGGAAGGAGGGGACGCGTGAGTCTCTAAGGTTCTCCTCTGCCATAATGGCCTTAAAGCGTACCCTCAGCCCCCAGTTTACAGACACAGAAATAACCACATCTTGTGTTTTCTGAGACTTACAGGACCATCTGATGTCACGCTGGGAAGTGACACACAGAAAACATGATCACAGTATTGCTAAATTCAAGTGTGAACTCTTCCCCCCTCCACACATCGAGAGCAGGAAATACCGAATCACCCCAACCCACTCCCAACCCAACGGCATGAAACAGATGAAACACAGGAATGGTATGAGAAGGGTGCCTTGCGTGCCACAGGATCGGTACAATTTCTCACTAGAAATAGTTACTAAAATCTGAAGTTGTAAAAAATTTTTTTTCCTCTGGAGCACTCTGGAATTTGGGTAATCTGTATGAAAAGGCCCTTTCCATAAAAGGAATAGTGAGCTAACCTGGCCTTGGCATCTATCTTCCCATCTTGACTGGTAGCACCTGCTCGCCTCCCAGAAGTGGTCTAAGGACCACTCTGGGACACAGTCCCTGCCCTGCTTCTTAGCTGTGATGGCAAGCAAGGTCTTGAGTTCTTCGGCCTCAGTTTCTTCATCTGTAAAATGGGGCTTGTCATGGCACCTACTTAATGGGGTGGTTGGAAGGTGAAGTGAGATAAACTGAGTCAAGCACTTGGCATGGCGTATGGTCCACAGTGAGTGCTCAATAAATGCAGGCCATTGTCATTAATCATTATTACTGCCTTGCTACCTAAGATTTGTATACATTTACTTAGTATCTCTCATGTGCAAGGTGCTTTTGAGAAGTCACTTGACAACCATGGGCTTGAACACCCAAATGAGAGGAAGACAAGGCAGAAAGCACCCGGATGCGAATCCGATGGCCCCAGAAGTGCTGGTCCCTGGCAAGGGGCCTTGCCGACTTCCCAGAAAGCAACCGCAGAACCCTACACCCCCCTCTTTGTACCCGGCAACATGCAGAGGGCTTGCTGTGTTAACTACAGCTTTGTGGCATCTATACAGGAGAAGGACCACGTGCCCTGCAAGTTGGGCCTATGCCAGTCTCTGACCACGTCCTACAGAGGCCCAAAGGGAAACTGATTCACAAGGTAAAGCCTTAAAACAAAACCAAGGTCAACAGTCACAGAAAACCCAAAACGTTCTACCCTAGCAGCAGCTCCTTCTTTTGATGGAATAGTGTCCAGAGTTGCAAGCCTTGTCCAGGAGACCAGACGTTCTAGAGAGGGACACACGGGAGCTGAATCTGTGTGGGCCTCGAACCAGAATCAAGTTTCCTCTACTCGGACAGCAATCGTCAACCAACTGCCTGGTCTTTAGCATCTCCTGCACCTGGGTGAGTGGGGAACCACAGAGGACTGTCTCTTAAGAGCATTGACTGTCCCACGGTCTGGCAACCAGGGACAGACAGTCAGCCAAGCCCCAGAGCATGGTAAGAGAGCCTGGGCTGCTTTTGACTTTTAGGAAAAGTCAGGTCAACCGTGTGAATCATTGTGTAGAAATGTTTTGAACAGTGGAGCGTCAGCCCGAGAAATCCCCAAATAGCACAAGAGTAATGGTGCAAATCAGTTCACGTCTCAGGGGTGCACTGGCGGAGAGGAGGCCCTCAGCACCAGGAGTGCTGGCCGGGAGCTGATATTTTGATCTAACTTGCCCAAAATGAACGCGGAGGCCCAATCTCTCCCACAAACCACCTTCGTGAGCTCAATCGCAACAAC
Organism: Lynx canadensis; assembly: GCF_007474595.2. Taxonomy (NCBI): domain Eukaryota; kingdom Metazoa; phylum Chordata; class Mammalia; order Carnivora; family Felidae; genus Lynx; species Lynx canadensis. The sequence continues at coordinate 124,143,758 of NC_044309.1, read as the reverse complement.
AGCACTACTTAACGGCACCAAGCACTAAGCACTCCAAGCACATTATCACATTTAATCCTTACAGCGGTCCTGCAAACAGGTGGCTTGCCAATGTGGAGAAATGGAACCCACCTAGGCCGATGCACTTGCCTGAGGTCACACAGCTTATTAGCATTTCAATCCCTGCTCACTGACTCCCGTATCTTGCTTGAATGATGAATGTTTACAAATGGAAAAAAGACACTCAAAATTTATCACTGGGTGATAAATCACAGCTTAATTTTTCTCAGTACAAAGCAACTTTAACCTGTGACAAGCATATGTATTAAGAGTCATAAAATTAAGTTTGGGTTTTTTTTACCAAGCAACCTCACTTGCTTATCGAGAAACATCAAGGAATAGAAAGGCAGAATTTCAAGCCAAACTGAATAAGAAGTGTGCTGTAACATCGCCCCCCAGCCCTTTCAGGAGGCTCTATATTAACGGTTTTTTAAGGCCTTCTACCTAATGCTTCTAGAGAAATGAGACAGATGAGGTTTTACAGATTTATTTCAGCATAAATTAATGCTAACCATCTGGATGGATAAGATAACCAAATAGCCATAAAATCTTGGCAACCTCCGGTGTAAGAAAAATTGCTTGGGAAAAGAGAGGAAGAAAAAAAAAATCCATGCAGAGTTTGCTGGAGTAATTCCAAAGTGATCACAGAATTTACTACGATTTTGACTTACTCTTGTACTTCAATCATAATACATTTGCAGCATGGGGGACTACGGGCAGTCTTGGGAGGGACGGGGTTATGCAGGTAAGAATTCCTTACAGTTGCCGAGCACCTCGACTGAACAAAGGTGTCTGGGTTTTATTTTGAGGTTCCCGAAGGCCCCTGCAGCCAGGGAGGAGCGGGGTTTGCAGACGCTAGGACTGGGCTCAGAGAGGGAACAGGTGGTTGGCTCTGCCTTTCAAGACCAGTGCCCTTTTCATACCAGGTTCTGATGCCCATTCACCCAACCCTCCATCCATCCATCCACCCACTCATCCACCCGACCGTCTGTTCATCTGTATTTCCTACCAAGTCCTATTTATTCTCTAATCCTTTAAGAAAGGAAGAAAAGAGAGGGCTCCTTTGGGGAGAAGCCACCCCCGTGCGTCTGGGCACAGTCTTGCAGGAAGAGTAATCCTTCTCTGTCAGTAATACCATCAGCTTGGGGATTTGGAGCGTCCGGCCCTCCTTCCTGGATCTGCTGTATCTCCTTGTCCCTCCTGCATTTCCACTGCGATTCTTCTGCGAGCAGCGTGTGCCTCCGGTTATGCGCTAACCATTATAGGAACATTCATTCCTTCACCTCTCTGCCCTTCTGCTAATCTGCTGTACTCGTGTGCCTCCCGCCTCACCATGCCGGCCTCGCCCTGGCGGACAAATACGACCATGATGGAACTGGATCTAGGGACGAGTACCCAATAGTAGTGAATTTTCCCACCGATGTAAACGTATGCCCGTCGTCACCCACGCGTTCATTCATTCATTTGCTCGCTCGCTATGCCTTCCTTCCCTCAGCAAACAGCCTTTGAAGCATCTACTAACTAATCAGCAACGTGCCGGAGGGAGTTGGCTGCAAATACGATTCAAATACCAAATAAAGCTATTCAAGTAGTTTTAAGCCATTTTCCCTTGGGGGGGTGATAGCCTGGTGTTGGAAAATCAAGGACGGACCGTTCAAGCCTGGGGGTGGGTGGCAGGGCAATCTCACTATCTCTTACCCTTTTCCTGAGGAAAGTCAGGCCGCGCCACCTGCTCCGAATGGCTTATTCTGACGGCACTGAGTAGCTATCAGCAGTTAAATGCGAAGTCTCAGTGTACCGCAGCCGGATGTAGGTCCTTCGAGGCCCTCGGCCCCGCCGTAACCCCAGGGCGCCTCCAGACTGGGAGCCCAAGTGAAAGCGAGGTCAAAGCACGAAGGAGCTGTAAGCACAACCTGTGTCTGGTTTTTCCCGTGATGACTCTACTGGTGATTTTCGTATCAGAAATTTCTCTTTGTCCTTCCTTGGGCGATGGGGGAGCCACGTTCCCAGCTTTGCTGAAACCTCAGCACTGGTCGCGCCTGTCTGCTGAGTCATCCCTCGCGGGGCAGGCTCTGGTCTTGAGCCAGAAGGCATCAAGCCCTGCTCCTGCTGCCATTCTCCTATTCCCCAGGGAACCTCCATGCCCGCTTCGGCGGGTGACCCCCTCGCCCTCTCCCGCTCTCCTCTTTCCTGCCAAGGGCCGGCTGCCCTTTTGAGATACGCGGCCCCTCTTCTGAAGTGGGTCCACACCGGTCTCGTGAAGGCAGGGACAGCTTCTCTCCATTCGACAATTTGGAGAGGGAGGAGGGCACGGGGGGCACCAGGTACTTGCCCGGGGGCGCTGGCACAGGGTCAGTGCTCCGTGAGCGCCTGCTGTGGCCACAGCGTCCGGCCCTCAGATCCAGTTCTGCTTCCCTGAGCTTCCTGCTACATCGTGCTGCAGGGATGGAGCCTCTCCTGCCACAGGGGCAGCCCTCAACCCCTCATGAGGTGGCTTCCCGGAAGAATCAGCACGAAGACGAAACCTTCAGAGCCTGGAGAGGGCACCACTGCCAACTTCGGGGCTCGCTCTCTGTCAGCTCGTGAAACGCAAGACCCCGGACGCCAGAGACATGGACACCTTCAGTACCAAGGTCCGGGCCGCGCTATTACAGGTACTAGCGGAGCTGGGGGAAGCAGGAGTCAACCGAAATCAGGGACCCACTTGTGTCTGGTGGTCAGTAAGAGCTTCTTGTCACCAAGGGCAGAACTAAAATACGACCATAAGAAATAATACTGCTCTTCCCGCAGGCAGGGAAAAGCACCGATCTTTTGCACGCTGCGACTTCTACCCATCTCAATCAGCCAGAGGAACTCCTGTTTATGCCTCAACACCTCGCTCAGGTGAAATGTCCCTCAGGAAGCCTGCCTGAAGCTCTCGCTAACTCACCTGGTCCCACCCAGATGGAACCTGCCATTCCCAATACTGTACTGTGTGTATGTGTGTGTGTATATATGTGTATACGCGCACACACACACACACACACACACACACACACACACACTTCCAGTATGGCCCAATCCCACACTATATATAAGTTCAACATATGTCAAGATAGTCGGTGATACATACGTTTCTCTTTAAAAACAAAAGAATTTAAAAAGAAAAAAGGGTGGATGAGTGTTTCTAGACTGCTCAGACTGAGAAATAGCAGGCTTGTGAAAGTAAACAGGTTTCCCTTCATCGCAGGACTTATCAGGGCCTTTGGGGTGCAAGCATGCTCTTTGAATTCCCAACAAGTACAGAAAGCGGTTACTTCCCAAATCTTCTAGGAACCGTGTTTGGAGGGTAGCAGGATGAGTCACTGGGCTAGTATGATGACTGATTTTTCCTGTCAACTTGATTGGGCCACAGGGTACCCAGGAGGCTCAGTCAAAGGTCATTCTGGGTGTGTCTCTGAAGGGTGTTTCTGGATGAGATTCACATTGGAATCAGTAGACTGAATAAAGCAGACTGCCCTCCCCAACGTGGGTGGCTCTCATCTAGCTAGTTGAAAGCCTGAATAGAACAAAAAGGCCGACTCTCCCCATGAGTAGGAGGGAACTAACTCCTCCTGCCTGACTGCCTTCAAGCTGAGACATCAATATTTTCCTGCCCTTTGGGCTCAAACTGAAACGTCGGCCCTCCTGGGTCTCCAGCCTGCCGGATGCAGATCTTGGGACTTGTCAACTCCCATAATCATGTGAGCCAACTCTCCATACTAGATCTCTTTCTAAATAAATATACGCACACCTCCTAGTGGTTCAGTTTCTCTGGAGAACCCTGATACAGCTGGTATCCTGAGCAACACCCTTCAGTGAGGGTGCCTGTGTATTTACGGGGCCACCTTGGAAATCCTTCAAGACAGCCACTGTGCCTACTTCTGCTTCAGCACTTAGGACAGTGGCTGACACACGGTGGGTTCCCACCACGTACATCGGAACTGATGCCAATGAAAGTCTGCGTGGAATTAGGAATCGTTTCTATTTTCTGTGGACGTTTAGGGCTTTACTCTGAAAAGGACCAGAAATCCCACCTTCACAAAATCAAGGATTCCGTCACTGACTTCAATTTTCCATCTTTTATTCTAATGCCCTAAGAGCAGGGAACAGAGTCAAACCTTACATGGTAATCCTCTCAGATAACGGGTACAATTTTGTATTAACACCTAGGTCCTATTTTTGTATGTCTTACTTTGTATTATTCCTGAGAGTAATGAAATCACACCTTTTAAAAAAAATTTTTAATGTTTATTCATTTCCTGAGAGAGAGAGACAGAATATGAGCAGGGGAGGAGCAGAGAAAGAGGGAGACACAGAATCCGAAGCAGGCTCCGGGCTCTGCACTGTCAGCACAGAGCCCAGTGCGGGGCTTGAACCCACGGGCTCCGAGATCATGACCTGAGCCCAAGTCAGACGCTTAACAGACTGACCCACCCAGGTGCCCCAAACTACATCTTTTTAAAGAAAACTTAATTGAGATATAGTTTTTATACCATACAATTCACCCACTTAATGTGTACGGTCCAAAAGTCTTTAGTTTATTTAGAGAGTCTTGCAACTATCACCATAATTGAATTCTAGAGGATATTTGTAGCTCCAAAAAGAAACTCTGTACTAACAGCTTCATCCTCCACACTGACGCCCAAGCCCCATACAACCTGTCCCTCTTCCAAGTGCTACACAACAGACTAGAGAGGACTCGGGGAGAGGAAAGCTTTACACTGATTAAGCATTTACCTCTGCGTGACATGAGTTCACATATTATCTCAATTAATCCTCACAACCTAGTCAAGTAGGTAGTATTATCTATTGCCATTGTTACTGAGGTTCAAAAACTGTGAGGGACTTGTCCAAGGTCACACCGCCATTACATGACAAGATTGAGCTTCAAGCATGGACCTGTGTGACCCTAATATCTATTCTCCTTCCCCCGAATCCTCGTTTTCAGCAGGAACGTGGAGCTTGGCACTCAGCACTGACCTTTAGGGCGAGCATAAGCCAGAGGAGAAGGGAGAGCCTTCAATTCCATGCTGCCTGGGGCAGGCGTGGGAGCTGAACCACTGCCTCAATGAGCAGAGGTAAGCCGCCCACTGAGAGGACGCCAGGAGAGGCCTTGAACTTCTGCCCCACAGTCAGAAGTCATGTGTTTCCAGGGCGCCTGTGTGGCTCAGTTCGCTAAGCATCCGACTTCGGCTCAGGTCATGATCTCGTGGTTTGTGAGTTCGAGCCCCACGTCGGGCTCTGCCCTGACAGGGCAGATCCTGTTTGGGGTTCTCTCTCTTTCTCTCTCTCTGCCCCTCCCCCGTTCAGGCTTTCTTTTTCTCTCTCAAAATAAATATGTAAACTTAAAAAAAAAAAAAAAAGAAAGAAAAAAAGTCATGTTTCCTAGTAAAGCATCCCTAGTTCTGTGGTCTAACCGGGTTCCATGGATTGGCTCCTGCTCCCTGCCTGACCACACTTCCCTCCCTTTTCTCATTAGAGTCCAGCCACACCCTTTGTTTTGGGTTCTTCAAGCCACCGCACTAGCTTCTGCTGTGGGGCCTTTGCACCCGCTTTTCCCTTCTGCCTGATGATTTCCTCCACATATTCCCATGGCTGGCCCTTTCCTCTCCTTCACATCTCATTCAACCTAAATGTCTCTGCCTTAAGACATGAATAGACACTTTTCCAAAGAAGACATCCAGATGGCCAACAGACACATGAAAAGATGCTCAACGTCACTCCTTATCGGGGAAATACAAATCAAAACCACACTGAGATAGCACCTCATGCCGATCAGAGTGGCTAAAATGAACAAATCAGGAGACTACAGATGCTGGCGAGGATGTGGAGAAACGGGAACCCTCTTGCACTGTTGGTGGGAATGCAAACTGGTGCAGCTGCTCTGGAAAACAGTGTGGAGGTTCCTCGAAAGATTAAAAATAGATCTACCCTACGACCCAGCAATAGCACTGGTAGGAATTTACCCAAGGGATACAAGAGTACTGATGCACAGGGGCACATGTACCCCAATGTTTTTAGCAGTGCTGTCAACAACAGCCAGATTATGGAAAGAGCCTAAATGTCTGTCATCTGATGAATGGATAAAGAAGATGTGGTTTATATATACAATGGGAGTATTACTCGGCAATGAGAAAGAATGGAACCCTGCCATTTGCAGCAATGTGGATGGAACTGGAGGGTATTATGCTGAGTGAAATAAGTCAGGCAGAGAAAGACAGATACCATATGTTTTCACTCATATGTGAATCTTGAGAAACTCAACAGAAGACCCTGGGGGAAGGGAAGGGGAAAGGACAGTTACAAACAGAGAGGGAGGGAGGCAAACCATAAGAGACTCTTATGGATTGAGGGGGGCGGGGGAGAGGGGAGAAGGGGTGATGGGCATTGAGGAGGGCACTTGGGATGAGCACTGGGTGTTGTATGGAAGCAATGAATCATGGGAATCTTCCCCCAAAACCAAGAACACACTGTATACAGTGTATGTTAGCCAATTTGACAATAAATTATATTTAAATAAAAAAAAAAATGTCCCTGCCTTAGTGAGGCCTTCCTCCACCGGCCGCCCCACTGTCCTGCCTCCTTACTTGCTGGCGTCCTTGTATTTGATTACTGGCTGGTGAGTGAGTGAAAGCTGAACGAGATTCAGGTCCCTCAAACAGAAGCAGCTACGCCATGGGCTTTCCCAACTGAAGGGCAGTCCAGCAGGTAACACTGACTCCCGGGCTGGGGGTGGCGTTGGGGGGGTGGAGCGCGGGCAAGGCCTCACCCCTGCATACTCAGAGTGCCTTGCGGCAGGAATGGTGCGACGAGCCAATGGCGATTCCAGTGACGCTGCTAATGAAGAGTTTCCCAGGTCAGGGGCCCGTTTCGTCTGTTTTCACACTCTGTTGTGAAGGGTGAAGATAAAGAAAGGCGCGTGTGCTCTCCCCCCAGGGGCAGATGTCAGCGCGCCCTGTTCTTGCGGCCCTGACTTCGCTGCCCCACGGGTCAGGCCCCAAACCCCACGCAGCGTCCACACAGGCCTGGCCTCACCAGCCCCACGTGGCTCAGCGGCAAATGGCTTGGGCTGGGGGCCTCTCTCCACCTCCGAGCCACGTGTGGGGCCAAGGCTAATGCAGAATACCCACTCCAGAGCTCTGCCCAGGAGAGACCGCAGCCCTGTGGGAGATGGTGTTCGGGGCCCATGTCCCGGGGGGTTTACAAACCAGAGTATATATCCTCGCTCTCCCCTCCCCTGTCTCCTGCTGGGGGGGGTGGGGTGGGGGAATCCTCACTGCGGGACCCTGCATCCCACCCCTCGCAGACAGCATTGGCTTCAGGAGTTGCAACCATCTGGGTTGGAATCCTGACTGCTCTCCCACCTGGATGACCTTGAACAGAATCTCTCCCAATTCCTATTTTCCTCACCTGTAAGGGGGAGACGGTGGTGTCCACCCTGAGAGGCCGAGCGGCGTCCCTTCCCCCCTCATTCTTTCAGCCGACGTTTATGTAGTGGCTACTGTGTCCAAGCACCCCTCCATCTGGAGGATCGCAGAAAAGTAAAAACAGGACTCAGGCCGTGGAGGCGGGACTCGGTCCTTTCGCTCCCCATCTCTGCCCCCTGAACAGAGTGAAGTGGGGCCAATGCCACACACCTGTCAGGACCGCTTGACGTATTTACAGATAAAACATGCCCAACAGCGGAGGTTAGATCCCAGCAAAAAAAAAAAAAAAAAAAAAAAAAATAATAATAATAATAATAATAAAATAAAATGTCACAGAGAGCCTGACAACACAGGGCCAGTGCCCAATTAATGTTCGTCACCACTCCCTGCAAACATAAAGTACCGTCTCTATCCCTCCCCCAGAGGAAAAATAAAAAAAAACCTTATTCTTTTTGTTCCTCAGCGCCATAGACGGCTACCGTGAGGAAATGGGATGTTTTGAGGGGCGCCTGGGTGGCTCAGTCGGTTAACCATCTGACTTTGGCTCAGGTCGCGATCTTACAGTTTGCGAGTTCGAGCCCCACGTCGGGCTCTCTGCTGTCATCACGGCCCCGTTTCAGATCCTTGGTTCCCCCCTCTCTCACTCTGCCCTTCCCCTCCCTACTCGCACGCACGTGCTTGCGCTCTCTCTCAAAAAATAAACATTAAAAAAAGAATTGGGATGTTTTGTCACACAGAATTATTGTGGCGATAATTGATACATTGCTAAATTCAGTGATACTTCAAATATGGCAGAATAATCCATTCATTTGATTTTTTTCCATTTATCACACTATGTCTCCGTGTAGAATAGATGAGCTGAGAGAAATTAAGTGAATTACTGCATGTAAGACATTTAAAACGAGATGTGGCACAAAACAAGGGCTAGTATTAGCCATTCTTATCATAAATGCCTTCTATGTGCTCAGGCGGCATCCTCGCTCTGGGGTGATGGCCCTAAATAAGAGGCAAGGTCCCTGTTCCCTTAGAGATTACAGTCCAGAAGGGGTGACAGGGATACCAGAGAAATAGAAGAAATAAAGTCATTGCTGATGGAGATAGGTGCCGTGAGGACAATGAAGCAAGGTGATGGTCACCCGAGATTGGGAGGCTGGGGAAGACTTCTCGGAGGAGGTGAGATTGCATCTGAGATTTGGAGCCAGACACATAGAGATCTATGGGGACGTATGTTCCCAATGCCAAAGTGGGGACAAGTTGGTCATGTTTGAGGAACGCAGGTAGGGGGGCGGGGGGGGCAGGGCGACAGATGAGATTAGAAGGGGAAGCAGCCCCCCCCCACCCCACCGTTAACAATCACTGTTCCACTTGCCAGTGAATCTCCAACTTCCCGTCTCAGCAACATGGCACCTAAGGAGGCCAACTGCTGTATCTGAAGTTCACAGGGACTGGACTCCGCTCCCTTCTCTCTGCTCCACGCCCTTTCAATTTCTCCTGGTTTCCCCTCCTTCCAGATAGATACCTGGAGAGATTTATACCCGATTCCTCCTACAAACATCACATAACCTGTGAAAGGCTGATCAAACAGGGTTGCTATTTAGGCTCTGGGGCCTCAATCGGGGCCATAAAATATCTCGTGCCTCCTTTAATATAAACGCCGTTACAAAAGGCTGCCTTGATGTGCAGCTTTCACAGTAATACACTGTTTGACAAGCCAATCTCGGCCCCATTTCTCTTCTTGTTCACACCTATCATCTGGTCAGCTGAATAACGCTTTTGTTTCCAACTGAGTCCAGTTCTGGTACGTTGGAACCGAGCTTGGCTCTTTGCTGCTTTTCATAGGCCCTTTTTAGAGACCCCCTTGACCTGTATGCTAAGACCTTTGTTCGTTTTTACCAAGACACTGGGCTCTGTTTGTTGTTACAGGAGCATTAAAAATAATTTAAAGGTCCTCATTGTGAGAATAATGGTTCCCAGTTTTGAGGGCCAGTTAGGAACAGGCGCTCTCCCCACATTCCCTCATTTTGGGCACTCAATAGCGCTGCAAAACTGTGGTAGTGAAGCCTCTCATCTTTGGATGAAGAAAGCGGAAAACGAGAAATGAAACAGCAGTGGCTCACAGGTCAGCGGGGGAGGGGGTGGGGCTGGGACTACATCTGCCTGAAGTCAACACCACCCAGCACCGGAAGAAATGAGAATATGGTCAGCATCGTGGCAAGATGAGAAGGCCCACCTGGGGGGTACAGGATGATGGCCCCCAAAGAGGGCCAGGTCCTAAGCCCCAGAATATCTGACTATGTGACCTTGCACGAAACAGGAGACTTCGTGATGTGATCAAGTTAAGGGTCTTGAGATGGAAAGATGATCTTTACCTACATTTGAGTGATAATTGCAAGGGTGCTTATAAGAGGGAGGCAGGAAGATCAGAGTCAGAGGAGATGGGACCGTGCAAACAGAGACTGAGGCAGTGTAGCCACAAGCCAAGGAATGCAGGTGGCCTCTAGAAGCTGGAAAGGGTAAGAAATGGATCCTCCCCCAGAACCTCCAGGAGGAGCTCAGACCTGCTGACACCTTGACTTTAGCCCCATGAGACCCATATCAGACTTCTGATCTTCAGAGTGTAAAATGATACATTTACCTTGTTTCAATCCCCTGATTTGTGGTAATTTGTTCCGGCAGCAATAGGAAACTAATATCCCATTACCAACTGACAGGCTGGTCTCTTGCCCCAGTGAGACAATGGCTGAAAAATCAAACTTCTATAAAAAGGTAATCATTCAGCTGTTTGCCTCCCGTGCATCCAACATTACCTTGTGCAAGATGACTGGCTGAGGCCTGCCAGGGTGCACAGTGGGAGCCCCGCCTCTGGGGTCAGAGCTGGGCTTGAGCTCACGCCTCCCAACCAAGGCATGTGTGGCCTCGAGCAAGCCCCTAGCCTCTCTGAGCCCGAGTTCCTCATACACAAAACTGGGGGGTCCCTAAAAAGTTCTTAAGGGGATTAACAATAATTAACACACGGGGCACCTGTGTGGCTCAGTCAGTTAAGCATCTGACTCCTGATTTCAGCTCAGGTCATGATCGCCTGGTTCATGAGACTGAGCCCCGAGCCAGGCTCTGTGCTGACAGCGTGGAGCCTGCTTGGGATTCTCTCTCTCCTCTCTCTGCCCCTCCACCACTCATGCTCCCTCCCTCTCTCTCTCTCTCTCTCTCAACATAAATACATAAAGAAAATCTGTCTTTAAGAAAAAAAACAATAACTAACATGACCGAGTGTCTTCAGCCTGCCAGATATCTGCTATGTACTTAACATATATTCTGTTGTTTGAGCCTCAAAACAACACTATCAGAGGGTAATGTGATTAATTCCAAACTGTAGGAAAGGAAACCGAGGCACAGAGAAGTACACGGCTCAGGACCAAGAGCCTGACTTCAGAGCTGGTGTTTCTTCAATAACCACTGTGAGTAAAGTCCTAACGCAGTATCTCGCACTGAGTTAAACACTCAGCTACTAACAGCAATTGTTATTGTTAGTTTTCACATTATTATTTCTACTATTATTCTTGGTCGCAGTTACTTTCTTGGATCCTGAGGAGAGTAATACATCCTCCTGACATTACATAGCTAAGTAAAGAACAGAGAAGAAAGACAAAGATTGGAAGGACGGGACTCTATCCCTTAGGTGGAAAAGGGCAAAGCTACGTATGAGACAATTTGCTACCATTGTTCATTGTTGTGCAGGGGCCACACGAGTGTTCACAGCTCCAACCAAGTACACACAAGAAGCCAAAGTCATTGATGTCTATGACAGCTTCTGACTCAGATCCCTTTCAATGGTAAACTATTCTGTTTCATAAGTAATGATGTTCGTCATCACTCATTACTGGTTCAACTTTAAAAAGTGTATTTTTATAATCGTTCATTGGGCCAGAATATTTTAATGTAAAAACTGATTCAGATGATCTCTACTAAAAACATGCGGCATAACAGAGACACCTAACACTAAATTTCTCTGAACCAACAAAATGTACTAAGAAAAATGTACCTTCAGAGTTATGCAACAACATGCTTCAGGGAAACATCACGTATTGTATATTTTACCTTTCACGTCTCCATGTCTTGAGACCTGCTTTGTGCCTGGCACTTTGTATATACAGCAGTATTTAAGGTGTTCAATGTTACTAACACGAGAAAAGTAGGGCTCAGAGAGGTGATGTGGCCTGCCCAAGTCACACAGCATCTGGGGTCTGAAGGTCATCCTTTGTTTTTTTTTTAATGTTCATTTATTTTTGACACACACACACACACACAAACACACACACAGAGTGTGAGCAGGGGAGGGACAGAGAGAGAGAGAGGGAGACACAGAATCTGAGGCAGGTTCCAGGCTCTGAGCTGTCAGCGCAGAGCCCGATGCAGGGCTCGGACTCACAAACCTGAGATCATGACCTGAGCTGAAGTCAGACGCTTAGCCGACTGAGCCATTCGGGCACCTGAAAGATCACCTTTTGACACCACACCCAGGTTAAGAAAACCAGACCGTTACATCCTCGACTGAAAAAACCAATAAGGGAAAAATTTACTCTAGTTTCAAGCCACAGGGGCAAAGAAAATGTTCTAATCTGCTGACAGAGACGAAGATTTCTAAGTTAACAGGAAAAGCCATTCGACATTCAGTTAAATCGACAATACATTTTCAGAACTGCGTGTCCTTGGAAGTCACCGCAGACATCCAATGAGGCGCAGTCCCGTGGGGTGGCTCAGAGCACGGATGCGGAACTCTGCGTGCCTGGGTTCAAATCCCAGCCCCCCCACTTATCGACTGGGTGACACCCGGCAAGAAGTTACTGACACCCTGTGGGCCTCACTCATGCCTCGTTTGTAAAATGGGGATCGTAACAGGACCTTCCTCATGAGGCCGAGGGGATGAACGTGAAGTTCAGAACGTTCCTGGCACAGAGCACGGGCGGCCGGCATGCCAGGCGTGTTAGTAGCTACTACGGGAGTTAGGATCTGGTTACTGCTCACCAGGACAGGCCACCGAGGGAACCGACGCAGCGTTTTCCCGAAAGGTTGGGAGTTTTAAGCACACCAACTTAGGATGTCCCTGGAAACCTTTTCACTCATAGAACAGCTAAGTCTTGATTGGATACTACCAAACTTCCTCCCCAAACGTGCCAGCGAAAACCTGGTCTGGAAACAGCAATCTGGAAAGCACAGCCTTATGTGTGCTGGGAACCGAAGAGAAAGTGGGCTCAGGGGAGAAAATTGACTAAAATTAACTGCCAGCCAATCTCTGCGTTCTGGGGAGAGCAGACAGCAGGTGCAGACCAAGCAGCCGTGAAGACACAGGCAGGGAAGAAGGAAGAAAGAAGCCACCAGTGCTCGTGGAGAAGCAGCCGCTCCCTCACTGCTCAGCCAGCATGGATTGATGCAAACGGGGCGGGGGGGAGGGGGTCACACAACTTTTGATCTTCCAGCAGCCCTTCCGGGATGTGCTCTACCAGACTCAGAGAGGGTAAGGAACTTGCCCAGAGTCGCACAGCAACAAATTCCACGCTATTTTCACTAAGCCAAGAAACAGAGGCATAAAAGGCCGGCACACTAGGAGACGATACTGAATGTTAAACGAGTGGTCTGGAGAGAAGTTCCGGTGGTGATGATGAGGCCGTGATGGTATCACTATGGCAATGGCTAATACTCAGAGAGTGCTTGCTATGTGACAGCACTCTACACATGACACGTACGTCGGTGGGCAACCCCTACTATTATTATTCCCACTTTATAGGTGAAGAAACTGAGGCCCCAAAGGGGTTAAGCAGCTTGCCCAAGTCAAACATCTGGAACTAGATATCCCAAGATGTTTATTTTTGAGAAAATGCTTTAGGCTCACTATAGAAAACCTCCTCCAGTCAGTGTTGACCCATATAACCAACCTTCCCGTTAGAAAATACAACAGGTTGGGGCACCTGGGTGGCTCAGTCGGTTAAGTGTCCGACTTCGGCTCGGGTCATGATCTCACGGTTCGTGAGTTCGCGCCCCGCATCGGGCTCTGTGCTGACAGCTCAGAGCCTGGAGCCTGCTTCGGATTCTGGGTCTCCCTCTCGGCTCTTCCCTCGCTCGTGCTCTGTCTCTCTCTCTCTCTCTCTCTCTCTCTCTCTCTTTCAAAAATAAATAAAAACATTAAAAAAGAAGAAGAAGAAGAAAAGAAAGTACAACAGGTTATAGGTAGCCCTCCAAAGATATATCCAATCGAAATTCCTGGAACCCGTAAATGATACCTTATTTGGAAAAAAAGGGTCTTTGCAGATGTGATTAAGGATCTCGAGATGAGGACACCATCCTGGATCCCCAGGGTGGACCCTAAATCCCATGACAAGTGTCTTTATAAGAAACAGAGGCCACGTGAAGACAGAGCAGGGAGACGCAGCCACCAGAATCTGGAAGAGGCAGAGAACAAGTGCTCCCCTAAAGCTCCCAGAGGGAGAGCAGTCCCGTCGACACCTTGATTTCATCCTTCTGGCTTCTAGAACTGTGAAGGAATGAACTTCTGTTGTTTTAAGCCACCCGGTTTATGGTCACTTGTCAGGGCAGCCTCGGGACAGTCATGGGGAAGGTATGGCTCAGCGTCAGGAGTTCAGGCCAATCTGGAGGCCCGGATGTGTGGGTGGCAGCAGCAGGGAGAAGAGGCGCCTTGCTGGTGGCATGTGAAACCCGGGGGAGGTTCACTGCCTGGAAGCTGTAGGAGGAAGAGTTGAAGTCAATATAATGAGCCAGTTTTCCAGCCAGGATTACTGTCCAGCAGTGTGCGCCCATCTTGTTATATACTGAGTTGCCCATCACGATGAGTAATCTAGCCCCGCTGGGAGGTTATTCCTCCCCAGCTCTCTTTGGAGGTGGGACTGGCATCTGAAGCCAGCCTCAGGCACATGTTCTACTAAAGGCGCCCGGGGCCAGCCAAGCAGACGGCTCTCAGAGACACTTGCTCACGGAATCAATGGACACGAGTCATGAGATCGCTCACAGAGTGGCTTTCCTTTAAGGTGTTTCTGTAGTATTTTGGCCGAATTTGCCAGGAAACAGAAAGCAACGACGTCTTCATTCTCTGTTTCTGGAGCGATCCGCTCCTTCCTGCCCGTCTCCGCATGCACACCTTCAATAAGACGGTCGGACGGCTGGAGCCCCGAGTGCTGGAGTACCTGTCACTCAATGCCAGCTGTTACTCTGCGTGCCAGAGTTCCACGACCCCTTCCCCCTGCAATCTGCACCCCACTGTGTGGACCAGACAGGCCTCGGGGGGCCTGTAGGCACCACGCACGTCCCTCGTCCACTGTGCTTCTAGAAACAACCACCCTTGTGCCAGGCTGGCATTCTCAGGCATTTTCACAGTCAAGGATCAAAAGCCTGGGCTAGTACCTAAATTGTATTAAACACGTAAAATCAGAGCAGAAATCGTAGCATTTTTTTCTTCCAGGGCTGATGATTACAATATTTTCTAACCGCTGTGACTGGTCAGGAGAAATGCTGGCAGTGACCCCAGTTACACACAGGAAATCCCAGAGTCCCTGTCCCGTTTGCGAACTTCAGCGTTCCCAGGGCCACGCACCTGTAAGGAACACAGGGGCTTCCATGGGGCTGTGGAAAGCCTCTCCTCACTTTAGGTAATATGAGGGAATAAAAAAGAGAGAGAGAAAAGAAAAAAACTAAGCTTGGGCAAGATGTCCGAAAATGTAAGCAAAAGAGAGCCCCTCTGTAACTAATCTTTTCTAAACACAGTGTCACCTCATTTGTAACAGTGGCTTTTTCTACCCGCCAATTGTTCTCTGGAGTTGAATAAAATACTCTCCTGGTTCTTAATCTGCTGCCAGACCCTTGAGGGACGTAGACAAGTAAATCACGGATTACAGTCCAGTCCAATAACGATAACACTAGTCATAGTGATGGTATGTGGCCAGACGTTCTAAGCACTTTACATGGACCATCTCCCTGAATATTCCTAACAACCCTATGAAAAGCGGGTTATTATTGCCCCGAGTCTACAAACGAGGAGACTAAGGTACTGTACAGGCAAATCACTGAGGGGTCAAGACTTCGATCAAGCAGACTGGCTCTCATCTACTCCCCTGTATCCCTTGGTTAGACTCACGGGAGCACAAAACTGCTGTATGCAAACAGCCCGGAGACTCACAAGAGGCTTCCCGGAGGAGGGGTTGCAGGCCAGCAGACAAGATGTAAACTAGGGGGGAAAGATCATCTGTCCCCATCCCGTGTAAAGGAGTAAAGATAAAACTGCCCATTGGCCACTGTTTTAACTCAAGACTTTCAAGCTGGGGGTTACCTTTTCACATCCACACATGCTCTTATGGCCTTCTCCTGTGCCCATCACTTTCAGGAGGCAGGAGATGGAAAACCAGCTTTGTTTTCATTTCATGTGGGATATCAAAGCAACAGAGAAGGCCGAGGCGGAAGCATTAGCTGGGGGTGTGTGCGAGACAGACAGACAGAAAGGGAAGGTCCATGAGGAGGCTGAGCGGGGACATAGAGGGGTGGGAAGCAGTTCATGGAGGGACCTCAACAGAAAAGGAAGGAAGGACCCCTCTGCCCCAGAGGGGTTATCAGGCAGACATCACCTGGAGATTCAGAGCATGGGCAAGTCCCCGGGTCTTGAGGACGGTCTCTGCTGCTGACCTCCTTAGGGAGGGTCTCCCTGTCCCCGGCAAGGACAGTGGGGAGTCAGCACACCAGGGACCTTCTGAGGGCTGTTCCTGCCAGGGTACGGCTGGCTAGGGGACACCCTTCTCCTTCCTCTCCCGTTTAGGTCAGTAAGACCTTCAGCAAGCTGAGGGGAGAGTACAGATTCTTCTGACTTCCTGGCAAGCTTCCGCTGCCGTCCAGCTGTTGGCTTCTTTAGCGTTTAGGAAAAGAGGGAGGGGGAGAGGAACTTAGATTTATCAAGTGCCTCTTGCCATGGGACTGCGTATGTGTATTTGCCCTCCCCCCCCCCCCAATGTCGGCTGCATTGAGCCCTTTCCATGGGCCAGGCACTAGCTAGCACTCTATATATACATTAACACAGTTTTCTCAGTACCTTTTGAGGACTTACTGTTACCCTCAACTTAAAGAGGAGTTAACTGAGAAAACAGAGAAGCTGAGATCACAGAATGAGAAAGGGGCAGAGCTGGGATTCGAACCCAGGTTGCCTCACTTCTAAAGCAAGAAGGTAGAGCTGTCATCCGACCCATTTTACAGATGAAAACCAAAATTCTGGAGAAGCTGAGAACTGTGCCTAGGGTCCCACAGCCAACTGGCAGAGCATGACTTGGCCTCGGGGTCAGCCTGGACCCAAAGCTCATGCTCTCTAACCTCCAGGTGGCTGCTCTCTGTGTCGGAAACATTCACAGTCCGGAGCAGGAAGGACACGAGTCTGACCCGGGATGGGGAGACGCCCAATTCATGTTTATGGACAGCCTGAATGAAGAATGAACAAAACCTCGGCTCACACACCCAGGTCTGGAGACTGACTGCAGAATCCAGCCTCGGGGGCAGCGGAAGGACCCAGAAGCATCCTTTTCAGAGGGGGAAAAAAAATAATAATCACTTGCACCATTTCTGAAAGCTGGAGGGGGAATGGACTGAAAAATAAGCAAAGCTCTCCAAATAGCGATAAATACCTTAAATTACCCAGCAAGTTTAAAAGCCTTCATGCTGCTCTTTTTCCCAGCACAGAAACAGGCTCCTGATTGTGGCTGGTTTAGAATGGAACATTCAGGAGGGTGTGGAGCCAGCGGGGCAGGAGAAGGGGGGGGGGGTGGAGAATGGGGGGAGGAAAAGTCTCCGGGGGCCCAGGAGCATTCAGCCCAGCTGGCTGGCAGGAGACAGAGCGGGCAATTGTACAGGCTTGTGCCTGCACAGGAGTGCATATGTCTGAGGATCGCTGGAGCTAGAAACTTCCTTCGTTCCTGGGGGCAGTTTTCCTGCCCATAGAAATGGAGAGACAGAAATGTCAGGGCTGGGATGGCTGTCTGCGGATGCCTTCCTTTCTAGAACCCAGTGTTGCCTGGGGCTTCTCTGTGTTCCTACAGGGAAACAATATATTGATTCCAAAGAAGAGAACAGTTCGCGGAGGGCTGTAAATTCCCAGAATCCAATTCCCTCCTAAAAGCGTGGTTTGGGGATGAGCTTTCTCCCTCTTGCTCCATGACCCATGCATCTCTGAAGGCTGCTGCTATCAGACTCGTATAAATTAGTGCTGTCCACACTGGTGGCCGGGGGGGGGGGGCAGTCAATGGTCACTGGCAACAGGGAGGGGCCTGAAATGCTCCTCCCTTCTGCACCACACAGCTGATCTCGAGCCCCAGATAAATCAACATCGTTTCCGGAGAATGTATTCCGTGTCCACTTGTGTGGTCAGCTGCAGCTTGTGGACCAGGCAATCACAGCCCGCTCAGCTGGGCAGATTCCACCGCCTGCGGACAGCTCATTCTGGCATGTTCTGTGCTGTGTCACGGTGAGGAGTACGGTGTCTCCGGGGAGCAGGTTCAAACACTTGTGACCTTAGAGAAGTTACATAAGTGCTGTCTTTGTCTCCCTATATATATAATGTGGATAACGATAGTACCTACTATCTAGGGTTATTACAAAGATGAAATGAGTTCATATGTATTAAGTGCCTACCACTTGCTTGGAGGCTTACTCTGTGCCAGGCACTTTATAAAACTTGACATGTTACTATCTCATTTACTCCCTATATGGCCCTATGGGGGTGCTAATCTTGTCCTTATTTTCTTGCTGAGCAAACTGACCTCCAGGGAAGTGAGGTCACCGGCGAATGGTTGTGAGCAGGTGAGGAGCACTGGGGTTGGAATTCAGCTATTCTGACTCCAGCATCTATGGGTTTGGCTGTTGGGGCTCCACTGCCTCCTGAAGAAGAGACCCCATGCCTCCAGTTGCTTTAGAATCAGCAGTTTCAACCCTGGCTGAGCATACACAGCATCTCTGGGGTTTTTCGAAGATATGAACCCCTGGTCACCCACCTCCAAAGATTCTGATTCAGTAGGTCTGGGCATCTCAGGAATTTGAAAAGCTCTCCCGATGATCTGGATGTGTGACCACAGTGACCAATATCGCCTGGGCCCTCGGGCAGTGCTAAGAAGTGGACGTGCTTCATTCATCCCTCACCGCCGTCCAGCATAGAACCATTACTGTCCCTATGTGACAGACGAGGAAACTGAGTCCCAAGGAAGCTCATGGATGCCCCAGGTCAGAAGGGAGTAGGAAGCAGAGCCTGGGTGAATGTTGGCGTCTCTTGTAGGCGCAACGCCCTGCTATGGATTCAGGCATGAAGAAGTCAGGGCCACCCATCCAGCACTGTCCTCTGTCTCCACAGGGCCCCTTCCCAACAGACGCTGCCTCTGACTGAGACGCAGGGTAAGGGCTGATACAAAACTCTAAGCGCTGGCGGCTTTAGGAGCACGTGGGTCGTTACTGCAGGACATCGATCTAGAGCCGAAGCCATGTTCTGGCAAACTCCATGGAAGATGTGGCCTTGGCGGGCAGTCTGTGAGCCGGAGGGGCCCATGTGACACAGAGCACCGAGCCATGGGGGCTGAGGCTGCCTGACTGTCACATCTTCTTCCAAAAATAGTGGTCAGGGAGGAACACCTGTAGGCCTCCATGGCACCAAGATGCTACCAACCTCTTATGACAGAGGCTGCCTGTAGTCGAGAGTTCAGGAACAAGGACTGTGAAGGACCAGAGACTCTGCTGGACCAAATTCACTGAACTGAGTGAGGGCCCACTTACTTCTCAAAATATAGTCACATCAATTAACACAGGAGTTCTGTAAGTGAAACCGGCTACATTTACTAAGAAGCTGTCGGGTCAATGGAGCATTTTATTCAACAGCATTTTTAAGGCGCCTTTTATTTGCCAGGTCCCATTCCAGACACCGGCAGAAGGAACATGACCGAGAGACAGAGAGAGACAGAGAGAGACAGAGAGAGAGAGAGTCCTCTCCCGCTAACGTTGGCACAGTTTGGGAGAAGACGATGGGGTAACAACTGCCCATTCTGCCTCTCCAGGTCCCAGCACACACGGTATTGTAGAACCCTGGCCAGGGTGGGTGGTTGTCAGACCTCTCCCTGCCTCTCTGTCTCCCCACCTACCGCCATACACTGGACTCCCCCCTGTCTACCCGCCCTCCCCTGCCTCCTCCCTTCCCAGTCTTTCCTTCTTTGCTTCATCAAGAAACATTTGTTGGCCATCCATTGTATTTCAGAGCAAAATCTGTATTTCAGGCATGTTGAGCCTTGAATACCGAATTTGAATACCAATGGAGCTGCACGCTCATATTATTTTGTCCTGTTTTATTTGTCCATAATCACACCCTCTAGAATTCAACATGCAGACAGATGCAAATGACTTACAGAAATGCAGAGTCCCAAGAACAATAGAAGGAAATTGGACAGTCTTATCTTAATAAAATCTTGCTTTCGCAGGGCAGAATTCTAGGCCAAGGGAGCTGCAAAGGTCCTCATGTTTCACAATAACCCCTGATCTTCTGTATTGCATTTGGGGCAGGGCGGGGGGGGGGGGGGGGGGGGGGGGAGAAAAAAAAAACCCTGAAATTTCCTTTATTACATTTCTCTGTTCTTGCCTCCATCCAAAGGTAAACTGTTTTTGGAAAGATTGAGAAAAACAGTTCAGGTGTTTTTTAGGGAGAGAGAACCTACACTTGGCACAATTTTAAAGCATTAAATACATTTTTAACCCCTACCCAAACAGAACTTGCAACTGACAGCTATTCAAATAAAGTATCCCAATGCCAATTCTATATATGTTGGTCTAAATACGCTAAGAAAGAAGGAAGCAAGGAGGGAAAGAAGGAAGACATAAAATGGGTGTTTGCTCTGTATCCAGAAAAAATTACAAGTTTTGCTTCAATGTACACGCGGAGTTTTCAGCAGGCATAAAAAAGCTCAAAATGAGGAACACTACTACTTCAACCTACTGAATATGTGTGTCAGCGACTTTGCAAGGCACTTAGGATTGATTCTGTAGGGTCATCCTCCGAATGATCCCACTGAGGAGTTATTATTATCCCGAGTTTACAGAGAGGAGATGGAGTCACGACAAGTCACAAGACTTGCCCGAGGCTACACATTAATACCACGGAGACCGGAGGCAGTGCGACCCCAGGGCCTGCACTTGTGACTCCCATACTCAAATGGCACAGTTGGAAGAGAGACTTTCCAGGATACATTTTCAAGCGCTGCTCGAGCATACGATGTCCTTTTCTTCCTGCACTGCCCCCTGCTCCCCCCCCCCACAAAAGCTCTATCTTCCCCCACATCCTGAGACGAGTGTTAGGCTCACACCTGTCTTTTGCAGACGAAGCGATCAGCCCAAAGGAACACAGGCACGTAACCAAGGCCACACAGCTAACAATAAACGGGGTAGAGCGAGCTGGACCTCAGATCCAGGTCCTTCGACTCCACATCTGTCATCGGTACACCTGCCATCAACCTCAAAGCGGTCAGATCACCGGGGAAAAGACAGCAGGGAGGAGAGGGAAAGAGGAGCGGGTGCGTGGAAGCGGCGGCTGCCGGGCGCTAAGCGGGAGGGAGGCCCGTGGCGCTGGGGCCCCGCAAGGACCCGCTGACCCGCCGTCGTCGCTCGCCGAATAGCCTGGGCGTTGGCCACCTTCCTTTTCAAACGAGACCTCTGAGGTTTGCCTCGGGGCTGGGGTTGTTAACAGGATTTTGGTTATCTTTAAAAAGCCACACACGCACGGAAACGTGTGCGCGCAACAGTTCGGGCGATTTCGTTAAGTGGCACATGCGACAATTTAGGGGATCACCAAGGCCCGTTGGAAGAATTATTTCCTTATAAACCTATGGCGGTCTCAGGAAGTCGAAATGGCACCATAAAAAGAAACAGCCCCGCTTCCCTGGAAGGAGCGCAGCCTACTGACTCCGTCTGGGGAGGGGGGAGGGGGAGGGGGGCAGGGGGGAGGGGGGCTGTTCACACTTGTAACATTTTACAGTAACCGCTGCCGGCATCCAGCGAGGTACTTCCGCCCGGCTGTAGGCTGGTGCCGGGCTGGGCGCTGCGTTCTATTTTACTGGCAAAAATAAATCTTCCCTTTTCTTACACAAAGCCCCGCTTCTCCAGAACAAACCGGGAGGGAAGGGAATGCTGCTTAAGGCTTAACAGACTAGCCTTGCTGTCTCTCACGGACCTAAGACCACACGTAAAAAAACAAAAACAAAAACAAACCTAAACTCATCAGAAAGTTTTGGGTCACCCCCCCCCCCCCGTCCTTCTTTGGTAGGTGAGTTATGTAACCGCTGTGCTGAGAAACAGCTTTTTAAAAATGTTGCTGCCCCTTTACCCTCTGGTCTCATATTCAGTTTATCTGGTGGTCTCGCTGAGCCCTGGGCTGCACAGGGTTAGTTGGCGTTTCGGGATTTAGAGAAGGGAAGCGACACAGAGATGCTTCTACTGTGCAGGAGGAATTCCCTGCTATACCCCCCGTTATCTGCCAGGCAGCTGGCCGGAAGCGGTCAATTTCATGGCGGAGAAACAAGACAGAGGCTACCATCTCAGGTCCAGGGTAGATGGAAGTTCCCGACGGAGACTGGAAAGGCTTAGGCGGCCCGCATCATGTAGCTCCGCCTCTTTGCCACCAAACACCATGCCTGGCACAGCCTAGTTGCTGTGACATATGATAGGATATTGACACTGATGATGGATGGCTGATGGGTGGACACTTGGATGTAAGGAAGGACAAGACGGACAATACGTTGGATGGATGAATGAATGTTCAGAAGGAAGAAGGTAAGGGAGCGAGAATAACACAGTCGTCCTTAGGAAGTTCTTAAGAATGGTACCTCAAATGGGCTAAAGAAAGGGAGAGGGCCATCTGGGTTACCTCACTGCCCTTGAAATGACATCGAAGCAACCCAAACTGAAATGCACGGCAGCAGCTAATCTCGCCTCTCTCCAAGGGCATGATGCACTTAGGCAAACCCTTCCCAGGGAGATACTTTGTTTTTAGAGTCAGTCTGCCCAAGCCCCTTTGAATACCAGCCTAAGCAAGGCCATTGGCGATTATGGAGAAAAACTGCTCAAAAATGGTAAGTGAATAGAATAGACTACCAAAAAAATATGGGCTCTGTGTGTCCTTTTTCTCTTATTATTATTATTTTTTAATACAAAGATGTATAGCAGAGAAACAAGTCTGGAAGGATACTTATCAAACCTGTTAACGATGATTACTTCTGGATGATGGATTTGGTGATTCCTAGTTCATTCCTTTGATTCATATGTGTTTTCTGTGTCTTCTGTAATAAACAAATTTCTCTTTCGTATCAGAAGAAAATTTAGAAATTGCAAGAAAGCTGACGGCACCAGAGAAGAAAAAGTCCTAGCAAACAAACCCACTGGAATAAGCCTTAGCTAGATCTCAGTCAGATTCACTAGACAATGAGGAGGTCGAAAGAACTGTTGAGGGTTTCAAGCCCGGCTGATGGGTGAGGGTAAATCTGTAGAAGTCCCACAGCCGCCCTGAAATGCTGTGGGGGTGACGGGTCCGTCTTCCCCTCCATTCATGCAGATGAATCTCAAAAGAGTCACACAGAGGTGAGGGCAGAGTGGATTAAGGGCTTCCCCAAACGTCCAGAAGGAAATCTGCCTCGCAGACCTAACCCGGCCCAACCTGCCAGACCCTACCTGACGCTCTCTAGAGGCCCGGCCCCCATCCCCTGGGCACCTCCTGCTTTGCTAGGGGAACAGTTGATATTTGTTTTTCCTCCGACTATGGCGAGGAACAGCTGCACAACGCAAATCACATTAAACAAATTAGTGGCTCCAGAGTGGGCTCCGTCACATAATTTCTAACTCATACAATGCCTCCAGTTTCGCTATTTCAACTAAATCATTTATCAATCCCTTCACGGATGTCAGTAAATCTCAGCATCTGGGGACCTGTAAACATTAAAATAAGAAGCTATAAAAAATATTAGTAAACCAATTAAAAGCTCAAGTAGCAATAAACTCTCCTTGCATTACACCTAAAAAACAAAAACAGACCCACCCTCCTCCTCTGAAATTAAATAAACACTCTATATCAGCAGTTTTTCAAAGAGCTTTTTCTTTCTTCTGGAAAGAGCCCCCTGGTCTCCCATCTGGCGCCGTGGTGAGCTGGGGATCATTTATGGATCAGGCAAAAAGGAATAAAGGACGGAAGAAACCTAAGTGTTTGCCTCCAGAAAGCAAGTGTGATCAATATTCAGTTGCAGGAGTTGAGAAATGGCCTAGAAACTGCATTATTTGAAAAACATCCAGTTTGAATCACGACTGGCAATTGACTAATATTTATCCAAATCAAATAAAAAAGAGGCACAATTATTATCATTAACCACAATAATTAAGGATGGGGAACTAGTATGCTGTGCAGTTTTGCCATTACAAAGCACTCTCGTTCAGTGATTCTCATCACTGCACGAAGTAGGTAGGGTTGCGATTCCTAATTTTTTGGACGAAGACCTGGGACTCAGAGACGGAAAGTGGCTCGCTTGAGGGCACACGGCTAAGGAGAAACGGTGCTGATGCTTGAACCCAGGTTTAGGACTCCAAGTTCTTTTCCTTTCCTCGATGGCCTGCTTCAGGCACACCAAGGACAAGGGATCCACACGCATGGAGATCCTACTATGTGCCAGGTGCCATGTTCACGATGTGATCCCCGACTTCAGTTAGTAATCCCTGACTACTGGAGCTTCTATTAAAAATGACTTCCTGCTTGCCTTCTCCTCTACCCACCTGGAGCTCACTGAGTCATCCCCAAATAGGAAATGAGGCTCAGGATGTTTAATTAAAAGTAATATCTCCTCTTTGCCAAGACTCCTTGTTCTAATCCTGACATAAACAGAAAGGACAGGTGGCTTTTGAAAACCAAGGAGGGAGAAAGACGGGTAATCTCCGACTTCCAGAATACTTTATCCACATTCTGTACCTGCCATGGAAGAGAACTCTTTGCTGGACAGCATTAAATTGGGAGGAAAATCCTGCGTGCGTCAGAGACCAGTGCAGAAGGATCACTCATGCTCCCCACATGTCTGCCACATTCTGGGCACTGTCTGTGGCTGTTTATATATTATCTCATTTAACCACAGTGGCAAACTAGGCAGGTGCCCACTATTTCCATTTTTATTCATGAAGAACCGAATGCCCGAGAAGCTCAAAGACACATGACTTGAGTCAAGCTACATCAGGTTTTGGGAATAGGTGAATCAAAGTTCATATAAATTCAGGGACATCACCCTGACCCTCAGCAGAGTGAGTGAGCAAGGCCAGATCTGTGGTGACGGACAGCAGATCAGCGGTGAGAAGAAAGAGGGGTGGGTTAGTTAAGCTGTGGATGCAGTCAGCTGGGTTCACAGCTCCTGCATGCTGAGCCCTCACCAGAAGCAGCGATGTCGCAGTAGGGGTAAGAACAACAGAAATCCAAGACAGTAGAGACTGGACCAGAGACCTCTCTAAGACCCATCTAGCCTCAGCATTCCTTGACCAAAAGTCCTCCCCGGATGCTCTACCCGGTGGCCGCAAATCTTGGGATTTGTCAGGACTGTGGGTGGAGCTAGTCTGTGCCCACAGACCTAAGGTCAGAGAAAGATGTCAGCTCCTCACCCCCTTACAAGGGCTGGGTTTGGGGCTGCTTTGGGGACGAAGGGGATATGGAGGAGGGATGGAGGTAGAAGGATTAAATTTTCTATCTTCACAACGCTCAATTTGAGAAGCCAAGTCCAGAAAAGGACCTCAAACTTGGTGGAAATTTCCTCCAGGCCTTTCTCTCCTGCACACCGTGCACAGTGATCTCTTTCATGGGTCTCCTTTGGCCTATAAAGTGAGCTTTCATGTCCTCTGTGCAGAATTAGTTTCCCTAACATGCTGAAAATAGAAGAGATGTCCACAGCCGTGTTTTCCCTCTGGCTGAAGAGCGAGCCTGCCTCGAGAGAGGCGGAGGCCTGGCCGTCAAACCCAGCCATCGGTGGGAGGCTGGCCTGGGCCAAGCCCAAGGGTAATGACACCAGAGACCCAGTGAGCTGGAAATTCCAGTCTGTGGGGCTTCCCTGAGCTTTGGGAACCGAGGGCTTTCCCCTGATCCTGGCTGGGTACCCAGCAGACCTTTCTGGGCTAAAAACAATCAAAACCTCAACAATGATTGATTGATTGATTGATTTTAGTGTCTCCTATGGGGCTGGGATCTGAGGGAGGTGCTGAGGTACAAAACAAAACAGATGTGGTCTGTACATCTACAGTCTACAGCCCGGACCAGTACTATCCAATAGGAAGTATAATGTGAGCCACTCATGCTGAGCTTTTCTAGTGCTGCCTTAAAAAAAGGGAAAAAGAAACAAGTGAAATTAATTTTAATATACTTTGTTGAACACAATACCTCTAAAACATCACTTCAACCTGTAATCAACATAAAATTGTTAATGAGACAATTCACATTGTCTGGTACAAAGCCTTCAAATACGGTATGTATTTAAACCTGCCAGCACATCTCAGCTCACACGAGCCGTATTGCAAGTGCTCAGTAACCACGTGGGCTCGGGGCACCACACTGAGCAACACTGCTCGGGCCTCTGAATGAAGAGGGAGGACAGAGTGGGGACGGTGATGGCTGATGGTTCTTTGAGGCAAGCGGCGAAATAAGATTACCACCGATAATATCTATTAAGCATAGTTACCACGTGCCGGTCACTCGTGCGATCTTCCCTAAACCACCCTGAAAGACTGTCATCCCCACTTTACAGATGAAGAAAGGGAGGCACAGAGAGGTTAAACCACTTGCCCAGAGTCACCAAGGTGATCATCAACGGTGCGCAGATGTGGAACCCAGAGCACCATCCCAATTCTTGAGTCTAAGTTAGAACCTCCTCAGCCTCTCCAGTGTTGCTCTTGGTGATGAAGCTCAAGCAAGAGAACATACCTGGGGCCCTTGGTAAGCCGTGAAGGGCTTCCCGGCAAATACTGACTCTATCAAGTGATGTGGAAGTCGTTTATAAGGTAGCCAGAGGGGCTGGGTCCAAATCTTTGCTCCAGCACTTAAGAGCTGCGTGACCTCGGACAAGTTACTTAACCTCCCTGTGCCTCGGTTTCCTTGTCTGCGCCATGGCAATAAGGGTCATCGTGAGGGTTACATGAGTTAATATAAGCTAAATGCCTACTGAGCACCTTGCTTGGTGCCTAAGGGGCAAACAATAAGGGGCAGCTCTAAATATTTCAACATAAACGGGGTTTAGATGCTGTGGGGTCTGAAAGTATGTATGGAAGGCAAAGGACGAGAGAAGAAGGCAGAGAGAGGAGGGCGGTCGTCCACCCACTATACAGTGCCGGTGTAGGGACCCCCCCGG
Organism: Lynx canadensis; assembly: GCF_007474595.2. Taxonomy (NCBI): domain Eukaryota; kingdom Metazoa; phylum Chordata; class Mammalia; order Carnivora; family Felidae; genus Lynx; species Lynx canadensis. The sequence continues at coordinate 124,116,856 of NC_044309.1, read as the reverse complement.
ACTGCTTCCTGCGTTTCTAGATACACAAGGTGGTACACAACAAGGTACACACCATTGTGGGTTGAACTGTGTCCCTCCAAAATTCACATGTTGGGAGTCCTAAGCTCCAGTATCTCAGAATGGGATTCTATCTGGAGATGGGGCCTTTACAGAGGTGATCCCATTAAAATGAGGTCACCAGGGTGGGCTCTAATCCAGTGTGCCTGGTGCCGTTCAGGCAGAGGAAATTTGGATGCAGCTGTACAGGAGAACACCGCCATGAACGTGAAGAAGCCCGTGTCCAAGCCAGGGAGAGACCCGGAACAGCTCCTTCCACAGCCCTCAGGAACCAACCTTGCACACACGTTGATTTTGGACTTCTGGCCTCCAGCACCGTGAGCCCATAGACTTCTGTTGCTTAAGCCCCCAGCCTGCGGCCCTCCCAAGCCCATGCACAGCGGGACACACACCTTCCCCGAACCTTGACCGGGAGACGCCGCGGAAGGGCCTCTGGGTCAGCACCCAGCCCCGTCCCCACGGCGTGCTCGTAAAAATCTCCATCTCCTCGGCTAGCTGGCTTCGGTGGATCTGCCGCAGTGGAAAACTACCCGGGAAGGTGGGCTGCGTCCTTGAACACTGCTCACTCTGTCTCCCCTGTTACCTTCAACATCCCCCTCTGTCAACTGCAAGGGAAATAAAGCGGGTCTTTATTCGGGCCCGGGCTGCCTTGGACACGATGCTCCGGCCTGAGCCAGGACAGACACAGTGGCTCATTGAGCACGGTTCTCCCTCCGTGTGTTCCAGACACACTACACCGGAGCCCCCGGACCCTCAAAAATGCGCACACGTCCGTCCGAGTCCTGGGCGGCAACGAGGGTGAAGGCGGCAGAAGCGTCTCAGGTGGCCGCTGTCACGCTTACCTGTTGATTCAAACGCGTGGGGGCGCCGAGAGTTTTATTTCTTCTTTTCCTTCCAAAAGCCCAGCAACTTGAGACAGTTCTGGCTAATTCTCCAAGCTGTGAGATTCGACGTGCGTGATTTCTCACATGCTGCTCACAGGCAGAACATGGGAGTGGTGGGGGGGGGGGGGTGCGGGGAGCGGCAAATGATTTCTGAGGGGTTTTTTCTCATCTGCCCCAGAAGAAAGAAGGTTCTGTGATGCCCTGATCAATTCTGCACTCCTGAAAACGTGCCTCGTGAGAGGCGGGTTCCTGGAAGACCTCGCTCCCCTGTCCACAAACAGCTTCCTTGGTTCTCATCAATCATGCCTCTCACCCAGGAGAATCGGCGAAACACAGCAAGTCTTGTAGTACAGAAGGCGGACCCCCTGGCCAAGAACTGAAAATGGGGACCAAACGGCCCTTCAGGGTCGAGGACGTGGAACCTTTAAAGTACATTCTTTTTGTTTCCTCGCCCAGAGACCGGACCTGCAAACGGTGAAACTCAAGATGCTTCCTGGAACACGCCAGGACTCCGCTCGATTGTTATGATGTGCGGGGCCGACTGGCAGCCACGAAACCGGAGCTGAGAAAGGGCGCCACCGTTTGTGAGCTTTGTGGCCTTAAGTTACTCCACGTCCCTGGGCCACACTTTCTTTCTTGATCAATTTTGAAAAACAGCAAAGATGAAGCTCCAACTAGGCAACGTCTAAAGTTTTTGCCAGCCCACTGTCCTTTCGTAACAGAGTTCCGCATATCAGAACCCTGAAACTTCCCGCGTGTGGCCGGAGGCAGGGACACAGGCTGGGTCACCTCTGTAGCCTTCAGTGCCTAGAAGGGGTTAATAAATGCCTCCTGAGCAGAAACAAAGCCGAGGCCTGCTTCTTTCCTCCAATGTCTCCCCCTCCTGCCCAATGAAGCCCCTGTGGTCGTAAAGATGGTTTGTGTGTGTGTTTCACTCTGCATCTCATGGGCTGGTGGCCACGTTCCAAAGTCCCATCAGCAAAGCTGGCAGGGGCCACTTGGGCATCAGTTAGACCAATCACAGTTAGCCTGGGGCTGAGGATGTCGTGGGGCTCAGATGCCACAGAGACCACCGAAGGGTCACCACATACACGCTGACTTCCACCAGCAGACCAGTTGGCCCCGTAGGGACACAAGATGGCGGAGATGGTTTAACATGTCTACAGCACGCTCCCATTCGACTCTGGAACTTTCTAATCCAAACATGCTTCTTGGGTTCAAAACGATGACATGTCCACTCTTCCTTTTCACCAAGATCTCTTACCTACTTCCTGGAGCACTGCTTCTCTGTTAGGTTGGCTCTTCAGAGTATTCTGTCTGAGCAACAAGGAGTGAGGCAAGGCAGCCTAGCGTTTGCTAGGGGTCTCCGGCTGCGAAAGCCAGGAAGGGGAACCCCGCCTCCCCACACCTTCCCCAGCCTCCCGTTTCGCAGATGCACACGGTCTGAGGAGCCCCCAACCAGAAGGCAGTTCTCCCTCTTCTCCCACTGCCTGCCTGGCATTTCTGGGCAAAAGCCTGACAGATCTTCAGGGAATGAGAACGGAGAAGGAATCCATCTCCTGGCGTCCTACTGAGGCGGAGGGGCAGAGCTGCCTCCACGCTGGCCATCTCTTAATCAATCAGGAACGAATGAAAAGAAATGCCGTGAAGTGGAACATACCTGCCCTCGGCACCAGCTCCAAGGTCAGGGGGATTTGTACTGAGCAGCCGGAAGCCTCTCTGAGCTCTGCAAAGCCACTCACCCCCACCTACCACCCCAAAGCAGGGCACGCAGAAGGCTTCTGCCTCAACTCACAAAGCACCCTGCCGTTTCCATCAACGGTTCCTGGCCACGGATGCAGTGTTCCCGCCCCGCTCTCCAAATTCTCGGCATTCCCAGAATTCCGAAGGGATAAGACAGGACAGAGACCCAACCACACATGCCAGCAGGCAAAGGAGGAGAGAAATTAGTTAACGGCATGCTCCCGATTCGTAGACGCTGTGTCAGACGCTTCACCTGCATTTCATTCAGTGCTTACAGTGCATGTAAGCGTAAGCATGTAAGGATGCTGTGACGGTCTCAGCTCTGAAGGTGGAGGGGCTGGTGATCCGGCGATGAGACCCCATACGCTGGGGAAGGTGGCAGTGGAGGGGTGAGGAGGGGCTCCAGGGCGATCCTGGCTCACTGTGCAGGAAGGCCAGAGGCCAGCAGCGGTCTGGAGGTGACCTTCCATCAACCCAGCAAAGGGATGGGGTTGTCTGGTACCAATTCCTTGCTCCTGGTGAGTGGACAGGTCAAAGCATCCAGAGCACTGGGCTGGGGGCGGGGGGCGGGGTGCACAGGACGTACCGTCCCCCATGGGAAGGGAGAAGCTTCCCCACAAAGTGGACCCGTCCTCTGTGCCTTCCCTTGGGGAATCCAGGATGGGGGAAACTGTGCCCACCGCCAGGCGCAGGCTGTGTTATCTTGCCCTCTGCACACACGTCCGTGCCCTGGGCCACTTCCCCCGGAGTCCTGTGGGTGTTCTCTTGTCCATCTCTCACCAGCAGCTTCTCCCACATCCCTAAGCCTCTTAGAAAACTATGCTGATGGAAAAGCGTTTGGGTCCCACCAAGTGCTACGATAGCCCAGGGTCCTGAATTCTGAATACCCCCTGACTGCGGGCAGTCAGGAAGCTCCCCCCTTTCTTCCATGCCTGCGGTCTTCAAGAAGCTCCGTCTGTGAGGTCAGGGCCTTGCTACATCAGCTTTGCATCCCCAGCACCCGGCACATGTTAGATGCACATAAACTCTTGGGAAATCAATGTCTTAGCCTGGCAGCCCCTTACCTTCTCACAGGAGGACGAAGGCCACTAGGTGCCCAGCACGCTAGGCTGCCCGTGGCCTCACACAGCACCCCACTACGTTCTGCCAACCGGCAAACGACCTACACATCCATGGTTGGCTCCAGACCACGGGGCAGGAACAGCACCTTGGCCCCCAGCAGGTGCAAACGACACTGAAATGTAAATACAGCACCCTCCTGAGGTTTTCTAGCTGGTCCCTACAGCTCTTTTGGGGAACAGGAGTAGGGATGAGGGTCTGGAGTATCATTCATCAAGGCTGTCCAGGGGAGGTGCCAGGGAAGCATTTTCAGGCCTGAGCCTGACTCTGTCTGCAGTCTGACTCTGCAGCTACTGCTTAGAAATCGGAGGCTCAGAGCCAGACAGCCCGGTTCTAATCCTGGTTCTGCCACATGCACGGGCGTTGTCACTTCATCTCTCTCTCTCTGTGTCCTCACTGGACAGAAGGGGAGCACCTACTCTACGGGGTTACCGATACGGTTAAAGGAGATCACGTAAAATGGCGACACAAATACAGACCTGAGACCAGCGCCCGGCTCGTGGTAGGGAATTTGATATTGTGGGGTTGCTGTCACGGTGGTCTCTGCTTTCCTCTCACCCAAGGGGAGATGCAGCTTTCTTTCTGCTCAGGTACCTGGATTCACACACGCTGCCCTTCCCACTCGTACACATACAGCCGACCGTAGGGTACCTACCACGTAGGAGCTGCTCAGAAGTACCCTTTTTAAAAGGTAAATGCAGGGGCGCCTGGGTGGCTCAGTCAGTTAAGCGTCCAACCGCAGCTCAGGTCATGATCTCACGGTTCGTGAGTTCGAGCCCCGCGTCAGGCTGGCTGCTGTCAGCACAGATCCCACTTTGATCCTCTGCCCTTCTCTCTCTCTGCCCTTCCCCTGCAGCCATGTGCTCGCTTACTCTCTCTCTCTCTCTCTCTCTCAAAAGTAAATAAACATTAAAAAAAAAAAAAGAAGAGCAAATGCAGGTGGAAGCCACCCAAATATTAACTGATGGGTGAATGGATAAAGAAAATGTAGCATATGCATATAATGGAATATTATTTGGCCTTAAAAAAAGAGGGAAGTCCCGACTTCCTTAAAACTGACTTAAAACAGGCTATAACATGAAAGAGAAATATGGTAGGATTCCACTCTCTGAGCATTGAAAGTAATGGAACTCAGAGAAAGAGAAGTAGAACAGTGGTTGCTGGGTGGGGGGGCGGGGGAGAGGGAGAAATGGGGAGTTGTTCGGTGGGTACAGAGTTTCTGTTGTGCAAGATGAAAGAAGTTCTAGAGAACTATTGCACAACAATGTGAACATAAGACTACTGAACCACAGACGTAGAAACAGTTAAGACAGCCAACTTTACGGTATGTGTTTTCTGCCACAATTTTAAAAAAGGATGAATGCCTCCTAGACAAGCAGGCCGTCATTGGGCCCAGGCAAGAGCAGGTTGGTGCACAGCGTGGGTGGGGAGCACCGCCAGAGCAGGGCTGCGGCCCCGCCCTTTGGACCTGCTCCAGGGCGGCGAACACAGCTGAGGATCAAAAACCAAGAAGACTCATCAATGCACAGCCTCATGTCCACCTGGGAGCCGCGTCGGGGCTTCCAAGACGGAGTGGATGGCTCTTCCAGACCGGGTTTGTCACTGAGGTCTTCTTCCGTCTGGGGGCTTAGGAATTTAGGACCTGGCAAGTTAACATCACACATGGCAGTCATAGGACTCTTACTACCCCCAAATGCATGCTCTGTTCTCCAGAGGCAACCGGGCAAAGGTATACACCAGGGATCGCTTGTAGCTGAGCCGAGTTATTTGGCACTGTGGCCACCGCTCCCTCCGCTGGCCCCCACCTAGTCTAGTACCTTCCTTTCCCCTTGCAGCCACCCAGGAAGCAGGTCCCCATCAGAGGCTGACAGGCGTGGCTCCCCGGGGGGCGGCTTTCCTTTGTGTAATTAGATCAATTATCCCGCTGCCTACAATTACCCTCATTGCCTGGGGGCCCTTTTAGATATTGGGCGGTTAGACTCCTCTCAATCACACTACAAGTAGGACGGCCACCGAAAATGTAAATGACTGCGTAAACCCCTCAACACTGCATTTTGCAAGAATCTCTAAGAACTGGGGTGGGTGGGAAGGACGGGGCCGAATGTGGGTTTGGGGACCCACGTTGGGTAGAGTCCCATCTCCTTCGTGCCTCACGCCCTTCCAAGAGGGTCTACTTATAATCCCTACCCTACCCTACCCTATCAACTCCCTTGTCCTGTTGTCACCTAACCCAGGGGTGTCGCTTGCTCCCGCAGAGACAGAGAAAAGAGGTGAAATGTTAACCCTGTATTAGGTGAGGACTAGGGTCAGTAGAGACCCCCTCAGAAAACACCTATTGAGAGCTTCTGGAACAAGATCTGTGATAAGAAAACAGGTCAGGTTAGCAAGAGCTGGATTGGAAGAAGCCAAGGGCAGTAGAAAGAACGAGTTTTTAAAGTTTAAATTAGGAATAAAGAGTAATAAAGACTTAGGCGGAAAAGGTGGGGGAGAGAGCTGGGGGGCTCATGGGGTCTAGTTTTGTTTCATCAAAACCTCCCAGAATGGCCTTGGGTCGCTCACCTCTGCTCAGTGCCCTCCCACCCCCACCCTGTGCGGGAAGCAGTGATCAGGGAGGGGCCCAAGCAGGGAACCCCAGACAGGACTGGCTTGCAGGTGGAGGCTGAGCAGAGGGGTCAGGGGCTTCTTTCAGCCCCCAAATGGAACCATTCTCTTTCATCTGGGGTTCCAAGTTAATATTCTGTGTACGGTGTTTTTCTTCTCAAAGCATCAGCAGGAGTGCGTGGGTGGGGGGGGTCACTGTTGAGATGCATAGTGATGAACAAACAGCACAGTGCCCTGAACAGAGCAGGTATTCAATAAATGCTAATTAAATTACATGCCCTCAAACACCCCTCCTTTCAAAATGAAGCAATCCACGGTGTCATATTCCTTGGCTCGCGTGGAACTTTTCGGTGTGAACCCACAGATCATTTTCACGGGAACGGATGCCAAATTGTAAATCAGGGCTCTTACATCCAGCATTAATTTTTTAATGCAAGTAAGAAATAAGCATAAAGCTTTAGGTTAATTTAGAAATTAATCCAATGGTGTTATGCTGGATGGCTTTGAACCACGAGAGGAACTGGAGACCGGGTCCTGATAAAATCGGGGTATGAGAGGCCATTTGGCAAGCTCGAAATTGGAGCTAAAAATTAGGAATAATGACTAATAAATACTATGTGTTAAGCTCTTCCTGTAACATCAAATCATTTAACCCTTAATAACAACCCCATGAGGTAGGGCCATTATTATCAGTGACTTGTCCATGATCACAGAGAGTGGATGTAAGCCCAGGCCTTCTGGCTCCTTGAGGCTCTGTTCTTAACCACCCCCATACTTGCCAGGCCCTTAGCAACGCTGCCCGAGGGAGCACCTACTGTTGTGCAAAACCCTGGGTCTAAGTTCACCGAGCACTACTGTGCCTCCCACGTTTTCGGGCTCAAATCCAATGGGATTTCAAATTCAATGCCATACGGCATTGTCCCATTGGCTGGCAAAGGCCTGGATGGGAACCCGGTCCCCGCTTTCGTGCCCGGGGGGACTTTCCAAACACACAGGCTGCCACCCCCCCATCATCTTCTCTGGCAGGACCCTCCTATCCTTGGCCTGCATCTCCAGAGTGAATAAGCAGGTGTTTGGGTGACCCACTCACAGACTTGGCTTCCAACTAGAGAGATTAGCTAGGTAAATGTGCACGTACCCCAGGATTGATGGGGTTTTCAATCATGGCGCCGAGAGTTTAAAGCATAAATAGAAGATTCTCTACCTAGAGGACCGAATGCAAAACATCCCCTCAAACTCACTAGGTTCTGGCTGCAGCCATAGGAGACCCCGACGAAGAGCCAAACCAAAGTCTTCTAAAGAGCTTGGCCCCTCCTCCCCCAGGTGACCTTCCCAGCAGTGCGAGGCCACCCCTTTCCTTTGCCGGAAGAATCCGGAGGATGTAGATGAAAACAAACCAGGGAAGTTCCTACATTTTTTAACTACGTGACCAGCACTGAAGACAGAGTGGGTAATTTTCATTATTCCAAACGCCGAGTGCAAAGTAAGGCATCTCCCCTCCGTCCCCAACCACCGCACACCCATCCCTCTGCCCTGGGGTAGGGGTGGGGTGGGGAGACTTTCTTCTAGAACCAAGTGATTGACAAAGTGCCTCCCGAGTGCCCAGGGCTGCCAGCACGCCTCGTCCATTAGCCGCGGGCTCTGCACGGTAATTTACTAAGATCTCAAAGGTGACCTCCACTATGGCAGGTGCCAAGCTCCGCGTGCCCCTTTCCGTCATTCCAAGGGTTAGCTTTTTCCCCCTCTTCATGCCTACTTAGCACGCACTGGCACAAAACTCAAAATGTGTCAAACACACAATACTCTTACTCCTGGGCAAATGTCCAGAGGGTTGGTGTGTTCAAGATTTTATTCTTTCTTTTAAAAAATTCCTCCCTTATAGAAGCAGCCATGGAAGGCTTCTTAGAGAAACTACATCAGTCCACTCCCTGAGGCTGGCCAAGGCTGCTTTGACAGGAAAGCACTCGGAGACGAGGGTAAAACAGACTGGAGTCCAATCCTAATTTTGTAACCTCGGGTGGGATCTTGAGATTCTCCGAACCCATTTCTCCTTGCCTGAGAGGGGCTCCCAACAACATGTGCCCAACAGATTGGCTATAAACATTAGACACGGTATGTGTAGAAGGCCCGGTAATGTAACACCTTGCCCTGTACGTGGAAAATACTTAACACAAGACAGGTAATACTATTATGATTATGGATAATAAAATTACCCCACATCTATAATATGGCAAGAGTTAGTTACTTCTGTTCTTCTTCTTCTTCTTTTTTTAATGTTCATTTATTTATTTATTTTTAGGGAGAGAGAGCCAGAGCACAAGCCAGGGAAGGGCAGAGAGAGAGAGAGGGAGAGAGAGAGAATCCCAACAGGCTCTGCACTGTCAGCACAGAGAGCCTGATGTTGGGGTCAAACCCACAAACGATGAGGTCACGACCTGAGCCGACACCAAGAGTCGGACGCTTAACCGACTGAGCTACCCAGGCGGCCCCGTTACCTCTCTTCTGACAACGCTGTTCTGTGCCCTCTTGGTGTCCCCAGACTACTGACTGACAGTGTGTTGGCCATTCCCCTTTCCTTCTTCTTTCCATCCTCCCGTCCATTCTCTACCTTCCTCTCTTCCCCAGGAGGCTGACCTCATGGACCACATCAACAGGAGAGTGGGCAGAGGAGAGAGACTAGGGTATGTCTTCCCTCCTTCCGTGCCGTTCTGTTGCCCCGTCCCCTTCAGGCCTCAAGGTGGCAACGGCTCATCTCTGCTGCCCGTCTCGGGGGCGCCTGGAACCTTGGTTTCCTCGTTCCTGCTCACGTCTCTGCGAGTGGTTCCTTCATTAGAGGCTCAGAGTTGAAATGTCTCCTGCCGGACCCTCTAACCCACTGATGTACTGTGGCTGTCCCTGCAGGGGATACCTGAGGAGGAGTAGAGGGGGTGGTCCAGAGGGAGCCCAGTGTTGGGTATGGCCCCTCGTGACTTTGCTCCTGGGTTGTAACTTTGAGACCCTGGCTGGACTAAGTGAAACCGAACGCAGACCAGGCACTTGTACCATATCAGAGACTTAAGGCTTTCAGGAATATACACTCTGTATAACAGCGAAAGAATGGAAACAATATAGGTGGGCAACAATATGGATTAGTTATGTGGGGGGAGGGGGCGCTACAGAATTAGGAGGATGTGGCAGTCAGCCCCCATGGCGGCTCCAAATGACCCTCCCTCCTGATATTCATGTCTTCCAGTGCTGAACAGGGATGAACTGGGTGACAAACAGAATATCGCCCAAGTGACAGTGTGTGGCCCCCGAGGCCGGGTCATAGAAAAGACGTAATTTCTGCCTGGCTGTCTCTCTCTGGATCATTCGCTCTGGGGGAAGCCAGCGGCCATGTTGCAAAAGCCACTCAGCAGTCCAGCGGAGAGGCCACGTGGAAAAAGTGCCACTTGCCAGCCACGGAGTAAAGCCACCTCCCCCAGTCCAGCCTTCGGATGATTACAGCTGCAGCCAACATGTGACTGCATCCCAGACCAGAGACCCCAGACCAGAACTGCCTCACCAAGCCACTGTCAAGATCCTGACCCACAGAAACTGTGAGAGAGAATGATCATTGCTGTTATAGCCACTAAATACTGGCGTGAGTTTCTATCAACAGATAACACCTAAGTGGGAACGCTGTACCGTAGGTAAAAATCTTAACGTGGAGTCATTATTTCCTGAAGTAAAACACGCTCAATCTATTAAGTGAAAAGAACAAGACAGAAGATGGGATCCCATTTTTAAAATATAAGTATTTTTTATATATTCATCAAAAAAGACTGGGAGAGGGGCGCCTGGGTGCTCAGTCGGTTGAGCAGCCGACTTCAGCTCAGGTCACGATCTCGCGGTCCATGAGTTCGAGCCCCGCGTTGGGCTCTGGGCTGATGGCTCAGAGCCTGGAGCCTACTTCCAATTCTGTGTCTCCCTCTCTCTCTGCCCACCCCCCCCATTCATGCTCTGTGTCTCTCTGTCTCAAAAATAATAAATGTTAAAAAATTTTTTAATTAAAAAAAGACTGGGAGAAAATAAATTTAACGTTTACAGCGATCACCTAAGTGTAGAAGAATTAAAGTTCCTCCTCATTTTCTTTATATCTTCCCGTGGTTTCCAAAATGATCAGTTTTTTTTTTGTTGTAATTTTTATCATCTGAAAAACATGTACTTTGAAGAGGAGCTTTCCTGGTATATTTTTAAAAATGGAAATTACTTGACATGAAGTGAAAACGTTTGGCTCCAGCTTTAAGAGGAGCCTGCTGACTTCCACCAGGAAAACACGAGACAATGTCCACCTCGCAGGCCGCCCCGGGCCCCCTTCCTGATCTCATCTTGCTTCCTTCCCGTAGGTCTGGCGGCTACACGGCAGCATTCGGCCCAGTGTCCTTCAGAGAGTCAGAGAAGGACACGAATGGGACCTTCAGAAGCCCCTACTTGCAGCATCACGACAATAGGTGGCCCAGGCTCTTCTTGAATACTTCCTGTGATGGGGAGCTCACTTCCACGAGGCAGCCCACTCACTGAGAGGAATGACTGTTCCACTGAAGGTTGGTCACTTATTTAGCCAACAGGAAAGAGTGGCTGGTCTGCAAGCACCACGATGGTGGGCACTTTGCTTTGTTCATTGTTGTATCCTTTGTACCTAGCACAGTGCCCAGTACTCAGTAGGTACTCAAGAAATAGTTCCTGAATGAATGACGGAGTTAGCGGTTGAACGTATTTTCCAGACACGTTCTGGGGACTCTGTATTGAGCAGAACACACGCCATCCTGGCCTTCTCTGAGTCTACAGTCTGGCAGGGGAGATGGGCATCCCAGAAATCACTGATTACCGTTATGATGAGTGCAGTGCAGGGGAACATTAAGGGGCTCTGAGTAGCCTGGTTTAGGGAGGTCCCAGGAAAGCTTCCCTGAGAAAGCGACATTAAGGACAAGGCCTGAAGAAAAGGCAGGAGTTGGCCAAGCAAAGAGGGGGTGAGGTGGAGAGAGTTGCCAGCAGAAAAGAATACAAGTGGGGGTGGGGCGCCTGGGTGGCTCAGTCGGTTAAGCTTCCAACTTTGGCTCAGGTCATGATCTTGCGGTTCATGGGTTCGAGCTCCGCGTTGGGCTCTGTGCTGACGCCTCGGGGCCTGGAGCCTGCTTCGGATTCTGTGTCTCCCTCTCTCTCTCTGCCCCTCTCCCCCCGCTCACACTGTCTCTTGTCTCTCTCTCAAAAATAAACAAACATTTAAAAAACTTAAAACACACACACACACACACACACACACACACAAGTGGTGGCCGTTGGAGAAACAGAAGAATGAGAGAGGGCAGGGGCCACAAGGAAAAAGAGATAGGGCCTTGGGAAGCAGGACACACAGGAGTGTGAAATGCAAGCTTCCCCACATCGAGGGGCAAGACGTGTGCAAACCCATTACAGGTGTCCATTCCCCCGGGGAGCAGCTGGCCATCCAGCCGCATTCTGTACACGAGACTCAGGAAGGGGCTGAGGAGGGACTGATACAGTGAAGGTGATGGGAAGTATGGCTCTCAGGACCCCTAGGAAACCACGCCTGCCTCGACCACCACTGCCACGAGCTTGGCCATGGCGGGCCGGGGGGGCCGGTGAAGGGTGAGGACGACAGGTTGACGGCTGCCTACCGGAGGCCATGCCGAGCTGTGGGTAGGATCGAGAACCGTGCTCTGCAAACTCATCTGCTTTGCTGCTGTTGTTTTTCTCATTTCGGATTTGTTTACCCTTTCATTTCCTGGTTTAATTTCCTTTTAATAAAGCCCTAATCTTGTCTTGGCTCACCTAATGGGAAAAGGGATTAGTCTACGGCTAACCCGGGAGGGTGGAGGGGACGGCTGGGGGCCCTCGGAGGCCAGGCCCAGTGAGGGGAAAGCCGGAGTAGAGGATGTGCCTCCACAGCCCAGGCAGACAGACAGCAAACTCAGGAGGGGCCGGAATCCAAACAACCCCAGTGCCCACCCCACTGGATGGGCCACTCCTCCTCGAGCTCATGCCAAGCTTTCAACACAGACGTCTCTTCCAAAGCTGGAGCAGGGAGGCCTGAGCGCCTGGCCCGGCCTGGCCCCTGGCTCTGTGCTGGGCAAGGTCTTAAACCCCTCAGAGCCTCGGTTTCCACACTTGTGTGACAGATGGATAGAGTTTCTGCTGCAGAGGATTACCGCAAGTACCTGGCACAGAGCGAGTGCCCTTAAACCACGGTAACTATTACTGTTCATTTGAAAGTGTGATGAGCTCTGTTTCCCTGATCGGATAGTCACACAGATAAGCCCCAGGCCCACTCCAGCCCCTGGGGCCAGGCTCTGCGACAGCCCCTCCCAGTTCTGACCAGACTCTCCCAGATTCTCCCAGACCCGGGCACCCGGGAGGTCTAAATTCGGCCCCGCTTTCGAAGGACAGACCTCTGCTGGGGGTGCCAGTGTGCTCATACCTGTATCGGCCAGCCCGCCGCCTTGCCCTGAGACACAAGCACCCAGTCAGGAGTTTGCCCGCCAAGGCCACAAAGTCTACTGCACACGGGAGGGCCACAAGTCGAACCCAGACTCCAAATCCCGGGCCCTTTTCTCTGCCCCCCGATGCTGCTCCCGAGGCTCTCAAAACACAGAGCAGGAAGACTCTTCGGGAAGGAAGGCCGACTGGCTTGTCGAGATGCCCAGACAAGAGCAGCCAGTGCCAGCGAGCACAGGTGTGGCTTTTCGGCGGGTGCACCAAGCTGCCCCGCCTTTGAGGGGAGAAGACTGGCCACATGTTGGACGCTGGAGGCCGGAAGTAGAATCTGGCCTTGATGAAGGGTGGGACCAAGCAGAAGCCATTTCAAAAGGTGACTGAGGGGGGGTGCCTGGGTGGCTCAGTCGGTTGAGCATCTGACTCTTGGTTTCAGATGTGACTCTTAGGACACCATCTCACAGCCGCTGGGGTTCGAGCCCCGTGTCTGGCTCTGTGCTGACAGCATGGAGCCCCTTGGGATTGTCTCTCTCTGCCCCGTCCCACTGTCACGTGCTCTCCTCTCTCTCTCTCTCTCTCTCAACATAAATAAGTAAACTTAAAAAAAAAGTATTAAAGAAAGAAAGGTGACCGAGGAAAGACACAGGCAGGAGAGGTGTCAGAAGAGTGATACCTGAGGAGGCCTGTCACATGTAATTTCAAGGGGTGGAAAGCCAAAAGGCGACTGGAGATGAGATGCCTCGGGAGGATGTGGGAGCCTGCCCACACGCATGAAAGGTGGGGAGCGAACCTTTCTGGGGATGTCCAGAAACGTCTCCAGATAGATATTCAGGAGTGTGACCCGGACTCTTTGGCATAAGTGTCATTTCTATCCATGATCTAGAATGAGTTCTTCCAGACAAAGAATTTTCCAGGTAGAAAAAGCTCTCTAAATGCAAACAAACAAAAACTAATAATGAAACTTTTTTTGTGTATATAAGAGGGCGCCTGGGTGGCTCAGTCGGTTAAGTGTCTGACTCTTGGTTTTGGCTCAGGTCATGATCTCATGGTTCGTGAGTTTGAGCCCCACATCAGGCTGTGTGCTGACAGCACGGAGCCTGCTTGGGATCCTCTCTTTCCCTCTCTCTCTCTGCCCCTCCCCTGCTCGCTTGTTCTCTCTCAAAATTAATAAATGAACTTTTAAAAATAATAACGAGGGGTGCCTGGGTAGCTCAGTTGGTTAAGCGTCCAACTTTGGCTCAGGTCATGACCTCATGGGTTTGTGGGTTCGAGCTCCACATCAGGCTGTGTGCTGACAGCTCAGCGCCTGTAGCCTGCTTCGGATTCCGTGTCTCCCCTCTCTTTGCCCCCTCCCCTGCTCACGCTCTGTCTCTACCTCTCAAGAATAAACATTCAAAATAATAACAATAATGAAACTTTTTTGTTGTATATGAATAGAAGTTGTCAGAATGCTCTCTAATTCTCAAAAGGGAAATCCCTAACACGTTAGGGATGTCTAAGCTACATACTGAAGAAAATCTGACTTCTCACTGATAATCCCACATCAGCACGTTACCATGCCCCTCAGCACACCGGCCCTTCTGTGGTATAGCAGGGAAGGTTGCGGGGCTCGGATTTGGAAACCCGGCACATAATTCCACGCTTCTGTTGACTCAAGCACCTCTGAGCTTTGGGTTCCACATCTGTACGATGGGTGCAGACCACAACAGTTCATACGAATTAAAAAAAATTTTTTTTTTAATTTTTTTTTTCAACGTTATTTATTTTGGACAGAGAGAGACAGAGCAGTGAAACTGGGGAGGGGCAGAGAGAGAGGGAGACAGAATCGGAAACGGCTCCAGGCTCTGAGCCATCAGCCCAGAGCCTGACGCGGGGCTCGACTCACGACCGCGAGATCGTGTACCTGGCCGAAGTCGGACGCTTAACCGACTGCGCCACCCAGGCGCCCCCAAAAAAATTTTTTTTAATGTTCATTTATTTTTGAGAGAGACAGAGAGAGGGCATGAGCAGGGGAGGGGCAGAGGGAGAGGGAAACAGAGAATCTGAAGCAGGCTCCAGGCTCTGAGCTGTCAGTGCAGAGCCCGACACGGGGCTCAAACCCACGAACTACAAGATCGCGACCTGAGCCAAAGTCGGATGCTTAACCAACTGAGCCACCCAGGTGCTCCTCAATACAATTTTTTTGAGAAGTGAATGAGACGTCCTAAAACCTGGCATGCAGTGGGCACTTAATTAGTATGGTAGTTTACTCCTTAAAATGCTTTTGAATGTAACTATGGTTGCAAGTATTTTTTTTTTTTTTACATTATTTATTTTGAGAGACAGAGTGAGACACAGTGAGAGCGAAGCAGGGGCAGGGAGAGGAGGAGACGCAGAATCCGAAGCAGGCTCGGAGCAAGCGTCAGCACAGAGACTGACGTGGGGCTCGAACCCACGAACCATGAGATCATGACCTGAGCTGAAGTCAGACACTTAACCAACCGCCACCCAGGTGCCCCAATGGTTTGCAAATAAACCCCAAAACTTCAGCATCCTTTACCGGACTACACATCCAGCAGCATGAATTTTTAATCTCAAACAATGTATTTTGTTTTTATTGGTTTTTTTTTTTTTATTTTTTTTTTCAACGTTTATTTATTTTGGGACAGAGAGAGACAGAGCATGAACGGGGGAGGGGCAGAGAGAGAGGGAGACACAGAATTGGAAACAGGCTCCAGGCTCCGAGCCATCAGCCCAGAGCCCGACGCGGGGCTCGAACTCACGGACCGCGAGATCGTGACCTGGCTGAAGTCGGACGCTTAACCGACTGCGCCACCCAGGCGCCCCTATTGGTTTTTTTTTTAATGGTGTAAGTGATACATATTGAATGTAAGAAAAAATTCTAAACATCAAAAAAATTTTAAAGGGTAAATTTTCTGAGGTAAAAAAGAATTTTAAAAGTCTCTTGAACACGCTCGACTGGCTCTTGTGAAGCAACCCCCGCCTCCCGCCAGAGGTTGAAGACTTTGTCAGGCATCTTCTCCGACGTTTTAAGAAATGCAGAGACACTCTACCTACCTCACAGTGATAGAATTATACTATGCATGTTGCCAGTGTCCTCCTTCCTCATTTTACGATGTCTCGTGAACCTCTTTCACGTTAAACACCCCAGCTCCGTGCCCTCATGCTACAGGCTGCTCAGGATGCCGCAGTATGGACGTACCCGCCTTTACTGAACTAATCTGAATGATTTTTGGCGATTTCTAATTTTTCCCTGCTCTGAACGACACTGAGATGAGCATCTATGTCCCTGCACACTGTCCCAGCTGAGTTTCTCAGCCGCGGTGCCGCTGACAATGCAGGACTAGGTAACCCCCGTCGGTGGGGGCCGCCCTGTGTGTCGGTGGGGTGCCTAGCAGCACCCGGCCTCCCCCCACGAGATACCAGGAAGCAGCTCACCAGCTGTGACAACCAAAAATTTCTAGACGTTGCCAAATATCCCCCTTCCTAGGGCGGGTGGCAGGGGACAAGATCCTCCCCGGTTGAGAACCGCTGCTTTAGGATAAACTCCTACACGAGGAATGGCCACATCAGGATTCCATGCCTTTCAGGTGGTGACCCATTGCTAAAATGCCCCCCCCGCCCCGCCCCGCCCCAAGGTTAAGTGCCCTAGCCAGCACCAGGGAGATCGATCCTCCTTTCCAATTTTTGCCAGTGTAAAGATGAGTAGGGCCAACGCACTGTTTTGTTTCTAATTAATACTTTTTTTTTTTTTGGAGCAATTTTAAGTTTACAGAAAACTTGGGTGGAAAATACAGAGAGTTTTCATTTAGCCCCTCACCTCTGGTTTCTATGATTCACATCTTCTGTTGGTGTGGTGCCTTTGCTGCAGCTGAGGAGCCCTTGTTGATACATGACTTTTAACTAATGTCTGTAGCTTATATTAGGGTTCACTCTTTGGGCAGTGACAGGTAGGCACCATTACAGTATCGTACAGAATAGTTCTGGCACCCTAAAAAGTCCCTGTGCTCCTCCTATTCTTCCCTCCCTCATCCCTAACCCTGGAAAACACTGCTCATTTTACTGCTCCCAGAGTTCTGTCTTTCAGAACGTCATAGAGTGGGGATCAAACGGTATGTAGCCTTGGCAATATGCATGGAGGTTCCTCCATACCTTCTCATGGCTTAAGAGCTCATTTCTTTGTCGTGCTAAACAACACTCTGTTGGACGTACTACGGTTTATTTATCCATGCACCTCCTGAACGACATCTTGGTTTCTTCTAAGTTTTGGCAATTGTTAGTAAAGCTGTTATAAACATTGCCGCGCAAGTTTTTGTATGGATGGAAGTTTTCAGCTCGTTTGGGTAAATAGCGCAGAGCAATCGCTGGGTGGTATGGTTAAGACTAAGTGTAGCTTCGTAAGAAACCGCCAAACATCTTCAAAAGTGGCTGGATCATTTTGCATTCCCACCAGCAAAGGAGAGTTCCGGTTGCTCTACAACGTCACCGACGCTTGGTGGCATCAGTGGATCTTAGCCATTCTAATAAGCATCATTGTCTCTCCTTAATGTTTTAATTTGCAGTTCCCTAGTGACGTGATGCTGAGCATCTTTTCATGTGCTTCGTTGCCATCTGTGTATATTTGTTTGGTTAAGGTCTTTGGCCTATTTTTAATTTGGTTCTATTCCTATTGTTGAAGCCTAAAAGCTCTTTGCGTATGTTGGATACCCGTTTTTTGTGTGTTTTTTTTTTAACCACGTATGTTTTGCAAATATTTTCACCCAGTCTGTGGTCGGTCCTTTGCATTCTCTTCATGGTATCTTTTAAAGAGCAGGAATTTTTAAGGAGATCCAACTTACAATTTTTTTTCCTTTCACGGACTGTGCGTTTGCTGTTGTATCTCAAAAGTCACCACTCAACCCCAGGCCACCTGGACTTCCCCCAATGTTATCTCCTAGGAGTTATCTTCTACAGTTTTGCATTTAACATTTAGGTCTACGATCCAGTTTGAGCTTAATTTTTATGAAAGAGGTAAGGTCTGTGTCTAAATTCATTCTTTAGCTTCTCCCTTTTTAAAAATATTATTTGAAGCTGGGTATCTTCACCTTTTAATTGCCATGTGTCCTCTCTCCTGAACCACCTCGGTGTGTTCTTTGTCCAACTCTTTGGTCATGTTGTTCACATCCAGCTCTATTTTTTTTTTTTTTTTTTGGTCATTTAACTATTGGCTTTACCAGTTTACGGAGGTATGATTTACCTAAATAAATTTTACCCATTTTAAGCATATCACTTGGTGAGTTTCATATCACTTGGTGAGTTTCAATAGATGTAAAGGACATCCACAACCACAGTTACTACCACATCCTTCCGTCACCCCCCCAAAAATTCCCTCCTGCCCCGTGTAACCACCACCCCCACCACCACAGCCCCAGCCAACAACTGATCTGCTTAGCTTTGCCTTTTCTAGAATTTCATATAAATGGAATTCGGCAATTTTGTAGTTTGGGGAGTCTGGCTTCCTTCACTTGGCTGAGTTCATCCTCACTGCTGCATGTATGGGCACTTGTTCCTTTCATCATTGCTGGGTATACTCTATTATGTGGACATAGCACATTGTATGTGTCCATTCGCAAGTCTGTGGGCACTGGGATCGTGTCCAGCGTAGGTCCTTCGGGAAGAATACTACGAACGCTCACGTACGATCTTTGTGCCGTGGCCAGTTGTTTTAAAAGATTTCGTCGTATTAATCTTCAACCCATAATATACAAGCAGGTCTTCTTACAGTCCCAACAGTGTCAACCAATCCCCACAAAGGGCAATATGGAGTATATGACTCCGGACCAGAAGTTACGGCCACGTGCCCCCTCGACTGAGGGAGGGCATAAAATTCTAACCCAAGCTCATGGGAAGCCAGGTGTTAACTCTGAGAGTCACCAAACAAACCAAGGTGCGTGTAGAGTACCAAGACCAGGAAATGCACTTTACATTGACATTTTCAAGCTTAGCACTCCCCAAGTGACATTTCTAGAAAAGACATTCTCGGCTCGAGTGCCAGGAGGAAAGGGATGTGCACGGCTCTTTGGATCTGTGCCTGCCACTGGTATTTGGGATTTGTTAAACTCAAAGCCACTGCTCTTTAAAGACTGCTGGTACCTTTCTGGTTTTAGGAAGAAGGAGGGGAAAAAGCTAGAAAACTAAAGTTACGGCCAATGGAAGGAATCGGAGGGCCCGGACCTGTTCAGATAAAGAAACTTCCGTCACGTATTCAAGGGAGATTTCCACCAGACCGAGGAAGGGAAACGGTAGCGCACCGCGCCTTCCCTGCAAAGTGACCAGGACAAAAGAAGGCGATTCCTGGCAGACACATAAGCGGGTTTTCTGTGCCACCCCAACCTTAACTTCACCCTGTGCGGCACTCCATCCCACCCCCCAAGCCCCAAGTGTTCCCTTTATCATGGGAGCGGTAGGCCCTGCCCACCCTCTCCCATCATGTCTCGGTTAGGGAGGGCAGGAGCTCAGGGTAGGACATACAGTTGGCCCTTACTGCATACCCATTGCTGACAGCATCCTCAGTTTACACTCAAAGAAACTGAAGCACAGAGAGCTTAAGTGACTTGCCAAGGTCACACATCTGGTAAGTGGAAGGGCCCAGATTCAAGCCCACACTCTTCCACGCCATGCCATGCCACTAAATAAACGAATGGTGCAAAACCACTAGAAGTGGCTAGAAGAGCGAAGAGGGTGTTCCTGCTTCTTCGCCTGAGTGGCCACGACATGGTGTCACGGAGATGGAGGGCACTGGAGCCTATAAAGCCAGGGACTTTTCGAGGAGCGTCTCGGGCGGGCAGAGAGAACACAGAGAACAGAGCCACAGAACCGAACAAAGGGCGGAGACCCGGGATGTTTCTCTGGTTCGGCCTCCCTTCTCCAGGCCTCCGCTGTCTTTCTCTGTAAAGCAAGGGGTGGCCCATGCTGTTTCCTCAAGTCAGGGAGTAACTCAGTCTGACCACAGTGGACGGGGGTGGGATTGGGTGGAGAAGCGGAACGGGAATCCCTCAAAACCATGAACAGCATAGAAGTGAGGATACGGGACGGCCCAGCGCCTGGATTTGGACCTGGACCAGTCCCTAGGACTCAGTGACTCCATCTGTAAAACGGGGAGGATGCGATCCATAGAACAACATCTAAAGATGTACAGCTCTTGGCACATAATACACACACGGTAAGTGCTAGCTCTATTTTTATCATCACTCTCATCATCAGTCTAAAATTGTACTTCACTCGTTATGTGGTTATAAAACCGCACTTGATCCAGCCCACCCTGCCTAGAATGAAAGGCACACGGGGCCAAGCAAGGACGATGTTCACTGAGGCCACCATGCGTGCTGGCCCGGTGGCTGCTGAGCACGACATTGGCCTGGTTAGCGCAGCTGCTTCTCCGCTGGGTCATCTCCAAGCCACACGGCCACATTCGCAGCCCCTGGGCCCCCAGCTCACTTTCTTCCCATGAAACCAGCACTGGTGAGCTCCTCCCCCCTCGGCAACCAGGAGTGGAGATGCACAGAACTCAGCACGGCTCTGCCCCAGCAGGTGTGGTGGCCACGGCCATGTCCTGCGGCCACGTCCGTCCACCGAATGTCTGCCACCTGCCGGGCCGTCAGCACAGCCGCGTTTCACTTTGTTCTGACACATTCTCCCGCTGAATTGGACCCGCCAGGTGTTTGTGCGGCCGTCTGCCTCCTGAAGGCTCCTCCAGATCCCCGGGGATGGGGCGGTGCTTATAAGCCATCAGGCAGTTTGGGCCCTTTTAAGGCATATTTAAACACTCAGAAGAGCCCTTAGACACGTGCCACCAAGTGACCAGGTAGCATTTGTGATGGAAAGGGTCTTGGAACGATCATTTAAATGTAAAAATGTACTTTCCTTCCTGAAAAGGTGGAGATTCTGGCCCCTCTCCTCTCCCCGCATTGTGTCTTTCAGGCATTTGCTACGTACAAAGCACAGACTTGGGGGCGGCAGGGGGAGGGGGGGCGTGTTGTTAGCCAGCATGCTACCCTGGACCCACAGCTGGAGGTCAGATATCAGCTAATGAAAGCCTTTTGTGATCAATGGAATTTATTTATTTTATTTTTTTATTTATTTTTAACATTTATTTATTTTTGAGACAGAGAGAGACAGAGCATGAACAGGGGAGGGGCAGAGAGAGAGGGAGACACAGAATCCGAAACAGGCTCCAGGCTCTGAGCGGTCAGCCCAGAGCCCAATGTGGGGCTCAAACTCATGGACCGCGAGATCATGACCTGAGCTGAAGTCGGACGCTTAACCGACCAAGCCACCCAGGCGCCCCAAGAAGAATATTTTTAAAAAAATAAAATAAAATGACCCAAAAAAGTTGCAGGAGTGAAAACAGAGCCACAGCACGGAGGGGAGATGGTTGAGGAGACGTTTGGAAATGGTGCAAGGTGCATAGGGCGCATAGCAGGGGATGGACGAGGAGTGCCTCCAGTCCCCAGAGGAGACCCCTAGGTTCTGGGAGCACCTGTGGCTGTGCCAACGCCTCTTCCCTACATTCCCTCTCTTGGGCCGGAATCCAATCCCGAGAAGCTAATTCTGCCCGATGATATCTGGATTCCTAAGGAAAATGCCACTACCTCAGAGATCCTAGGTGACCAAACAGCAGCCATCAGATCATAAGCTGCCTTTTTCTTCTCTTTTTTTTAATAAACTGCCTTTCATTCCCTGAGTACCTACTGTGCGCCTAATGTGCACCTACTGTGCGCCTGCTACGCACCACGGATTCACGGTACGTGGTAGTAGAGAGACTGTTGTCAATAAGATGGACATGGCCCTGTCCTCCTAGAGCTTCAAAGCTGGTGGGGAAGACGTGTCCATCAACGAATCGCCAAATAATTACTCATCGCCACAGCCTCAATGAATTTGGAATACGCCTTCCCTGAAGACAGGGATTTGTGTCTGTTTGGTCCACGGATATGTCCCAAGTATCTAGAACAGAACCTGCCACGGAGCAGGTGCTCAGCAAATATCTGTCAAATGAATGGAGGGCTAGAAAAGCGAAGGGGTGGGGTGAGAGCATATGATGAGGGGACCTAAGCTAGCTGGGGCGCCAGGGAAGGCCTTCCCAAGGAAGCCACGTTAAGCGGATACGGGCTGTGTAGATGCTACAGGCAAGGGAAAGCGAGCTGGGGGAGGGGATGGGATGTCAGAAGGGACGGAGAAGCCCTCCCAGCGTGGCCAGGGGCGGGCAGGGGTTGACTGTGCACAGCCACAGTCAGGGACGCGTTTGAAGCCGGACCACCCTACCCTCACCCCCACCTCACCCCCTGCCCCAGAAGACAAATCCAAATGAGGACAGCAGAGAGAGAGAAAGAGAGAGGAAACGTGACACTCCTCGTCCACTGCCTTCTTCCCCTTCCAGTGCCACTAGGTCATTAAAAATCATTGGATTATAATATATATCCATAGAATATATGTAGGCCTTCTTTTAATTGCTTAATAGAAGGCAGTGAAGAAAGCACGAATTACCACCCCAAATGGGATATTTGTCAAGAAGAAGTACGAGCCATGACCAGTTGGTACTCACATCAAGCTCGGGAGCAGCCAAACATTTCAAGCTTTAGAAAAAGAGCACAACACAGAACTCCTCCTGCTTCCTGGCAAAGCCCAGAGGCCTTTATGGCATTTACACGCTTATTCTGGGATGGAAGAGTTATCATCCTCCCTGCCAATGGTCACGCTGTGAAAAATGAGGGATGGCCTCAGTCTGACAAAGCCAATGATAAAGAAAAGTTTCCCAGGGCCCCACAGAACCACTGGTCCCCTGCCATCGGCCTCACCGGGAGGCGCACGGCCGGCACCTACACTTCCCGGCCTGGGGTGGGGAGGCCCCTTTCTCCCACCCATCGCTGTCGCGTTCTGGGAAGCCGGCGGGGTGTCCGTGGGCTCCCCAGAGTGGGTGCTGTCTGCAGAGCACTGTCACCAGCCCAAGTCAGGATGCAGCTGGAGGTGGACTGTGGGACCTGGGGTCATTTCAGAGGAGAGCCCCACCAACTTGGAAGAGGACTGAACTATTTCGTCTGAGCAAACTGATGGGCTAGGGGGCTAGGGGGCTAGTCCAGGGGTCCAGGCTGAGCGGACTCTTGGGGGGGGGGGCTTCCAGAGGGGAGCTCCAACCCCTTGTCAATTTCTGACATTCCACAGTCAGGAAATCTTTTCTTTGCTGAGCGGTTCTGGGACCCCTCACACCCAACAGTAAATCCTCGGAAGACTGACACTCTCTTAGACTTAGCGCGTGTTCTCACCTCCTTCAGCTCAGGCCTCTCTTACAGAGTTCCGCCTGAGGTGGGCAGAAGCCGCTCTGGAGAGCACCTTGGGGGCAAGGACCGGGTTTTTTCAAATGCCAACCTTCCGCACTGAGCACACAGTAGGCAGCTGCTAAATGAGAAGTCTCCCCTCCGTACCCCTGCTCACACCGTGCCCCCTTTCATCTGCTGCCCCTTCTCCTACATCATCAGCCCCGAGTCTCTCTGTCCTGCACTGGGGGCACACACACCACACTCATACCCAGGGCAGGAGAAAGAACCCTGGCCTGGAACTGGGAGCCCTTGTGCGGACACACCTTTGTCCCTGTTGCATCCACGACTCCTGAAACAGAATGCTACGGGCACCAGTGAGAGTCACAGCAAAGTTTATTGCAATGAGAGGCAAGGCCAACAGATTGGGACCAACACTCTCGATAAGAGTGCGGCCCCGAACAGCCGGGGTACAGAGTTTTTATGGCCGATCACATCGTTTTATCATCACCTGGGAACAGAACAGAGAAACAGTTCCCAGACGAGTTAGAAACAGTTCCCAGATGAGTTAGAAACAGTTGCCGAATGAGGTTGATTATTTTAGACTTTCTGCCGCTAAGTTGCAACCAGTGGATCTCCTTGACCTTGCCTCTGATGCTCTTTTCTTTGAACTTTTGTTTCCTTAGTTGGTCAAGCTTGATTTCCAAGAGTAGGAAGCGTAATTTATAAGAGTAAAGCAAGGCTGTTATCTCTTTACCTTCAGTGTCAGAACAAAGCTGTTATTTTTCAAGCTACGCTTAGCCCTACACTACAGTTTAACCCTTACAGTCCCCACACCTCTCGACGGGGCCCCTCACCGGGAGGGCTTGAATGACGTGGGCTTGAATTCAGTCTGACTGATGGGTGACGTAAGGACCTGTGCCCTCATCTGTCTTTCTGCAGCACCATCTTAGAACCATCCGGATGAGACAAGAATTCCCGTGCAACGACTGCGTAAGCGATGCTCCCAGGAAGGTAGGGGATAGAAGGCAGGGCCAGCTTCTTAAGCATGTGATGCGTGAAGTCACACAGGGCCACCAATCAGAAGGCTCTCACCCTTGGTGAAATACTCTGCTGTCACCACCTCGAGAGTCTTAATTTCTAATCGTATTTTTTTTTATTAAATTTTTTTTTTCAACGTTTATTTATTTTTGGGACAGAGACAGAGCATGAACGGGGGAGGGGCAGAGAGAGAGGGAGACACAGAATTGGAAACAGGCTCCAGGCTCTGAGCCATCAGCCCAGAGCCCGACGCGGGGCTCGAACTCACGGACCGCGAGATCGTGACCTGGCTGAAGTCGGACGCTTAACCGACTGCGCCACCCAGGTGCCCCTCTAATCGTATTTTAACAAGGGGCCCTGCATATAACGTAGCTGGTCCTGGGAAGTGGAGAGGGGAAATGAAGAAGCCCAACAAAGGATATAATGTCAGGTTTAATGCCACATCTTAAACCTGACTCTACAGGGGGAGCTCGGGAGCATGACTTTACTCCTCTGAGTTCGTGTGACTTGAGGTTAAGGGCTGTACAGGAAGGGATAATTTCCCCAATTCTTTTCCATCTCCGTGCAGGCAAGGAGGCAACTCTAAAGCCCAAATGCACCCTCAGAAACAAGGTGCAGGTGTGGCCATTAGAAACCAAGCACATAGAAGCTGGAGGACGGGCGCCCAGATACCCTAAGGGGACCCAAGGGTGTCTGGACAGAGTACCAACAATGTCCACCAGCACTGTCACTAACGTTACTGGAGCTGAGATGTCACATGCAAAACACGAGGTCTGAGCAGAGTGGATGACCCAACCAACGGGGATTTCAATGAAGCAGCTCCCATCCGGACAGAAGCTTTCTCTTCCGCCAGCCGGTATTCCCAAATACGCCACCGTGAACTTGCCTCCCTGCCTCACCTCGCTGCACCTTCCCACATTTGGCTAACAGCATCCCAGATTGAGCAACAAATTGATTCTTAACATTCTCCAGCAAGCTGCACACATCGTGCAGCAAATTTCCATGAACGCCTCCTGCTAGCCATGTTGTGCGAGTGCTGGATCACACGATTGTGGGTCTCCCCGGGGTAACGAGGGACCCTTAATTTTTATTTTTGAGAGAGAGAGTAAGAGAGCAAGAGAGTGAGTGCATGCATGTGCGTGAGTGGGGGGAGGGGGACAGAGACAGAGACAGAGAATCTTAACAGGGCTCCACGCTCAGCACGGAGCTTGACGCAGGGCTCGATCCCACAACCCTGAGATCATGACCTGAGCCGAAATGAAGAGTCAGACACTCAACTGACCGAGCCACCCAGATGCCCCAGGACCCTTATTTTTAAACGGAACCAACTAAGATCTCGTTTCAGGAGACGCCTTTCTTTAGGTCAGACTTTGGAATACAACCTGCTTACATAAGTCGCCTGAATATCCAGTTATGTTCACGCCCTCCTATTTGGGGAGGTCAATCTTGATTAAAATTCCTGATATAAGGGATGTCTAGGCTTTCCAGAGAGACGAGAACATTCTTCTGCCTTGAGAAGAGACGTTTTAATGAAATGAACTCAAGTGGGGGGCATATGCGCCCACTTATATCCAATTTGCTTTGGTAACTTGATCCAGCTTCCCTTCTGCCTCACCCTGTTTTGCCCCGAGGAGTAGAAGCTGTCAGCTTCCCTTGTAGAGAGGCAATTTACCAAGCTCGTTGATATTCTCTGGTCTCTTCTTTCCCCTTTAGCCTGGCTTTTCAGATTTCATTTGCAGCCGGTTAGTGGATTGTATTTCTAAGCTTGGATGCCACTGGCCCGGTTGGGGATTATCATCGTTTTTATGGTTGTAACAGCTAACATTTACTGAGTACTCACCACCTGCCAGGAATTGTTTTAAGCATTTAACATAAATTAACTCATTTGATCTTCACAACAAACCCTATCAAGTGGACACTACCATCACTCCTGCTTTACAGAGGAGGCAACATTGGCACAGAGAGGTAGAGCAACCCACCCAAGGCCACACAGCTAGAGTAGCAGTCAGAAATGGTCCCTGTTGATCCCTGCCCACCCTGGGATGCATATGCTGTATAATCCTCTCCCTCTGAGTGTGCACAGGACCTGGGAATATGATGGAATATCACTCCTGTGATTAGATTATAAGGCAAAGGCAAAATCATTTTGCAGATGTAATTAAGATCCTTAATCAATCGAGACTGTGTGCTCATCAAAAGGGAAGCTATCCTGGAGGGGCCTGGCCTAATCAGGTATGCATTTTTAAAGAGGGCTTACCGTTTCTCTAAACTCAGACTCTCGTGCCGGCCTGGAAAAAGCCAGCTGCTGAGATTTCTACAGCTACAAGGAAAGGAATTCTACCAATAACCACGAGAACTCCAGAGGGGACTTGAGCCCCACAGGGGACCGCGGTTCTGGAGGACACCTGGGTCGCTGCCTGCTGAATCCCAGAGCAGAGGACCCAGCGTGGCCTGCCCAGCTCCTGAAGCACGAAAACCGTACGCTATTAAACGTGCGTTGTTATAAACTGCTAAGATTGTGGTGATTTGCTATGCAGAACAAATAGAACTAGTAAGGGGCAAGGCCGGGAACAAACCCGCATGGCCTGGCTCTAGAGTTCTCACATGTAAGTTCTTCTCTATTTGCAGCTCTAGACATGGGGCCTGGGGTGGGTGGAAAAAGAGTTACTGAGCAGACGGGTCAGAAGACTCTGGTCTTATGAAGCCGGGGGTGGGGGGAGGGTTCTCATGCTCACCCCATCTACCCAGCGCCCATCATGTTTCAGGAACTACGTGAGGCATAAAGCAGGCACAGAGGCAGCCAGCACGGACTGTAGCATCCAGTGAGGAAGAGGGCACTAACCAAGTAACAAAAAATGATAATAATTACAACAGGTACAGGGCTGTAAAGAAGTCAAGGTGCTAAGGGAATGTGGAACAGGTCCTAGGGAACACCTTGGCCTGTGTCTGAGCAGGGGCCAATCAAGCAAAGGTAAGGAAGGGAGGGAAGAGCGCCTAGGCAGAGGGAACAGCATGCGCAAAGGCCCAGCGGTAGGAAAATGCAAGTACAGTGGAGGCACCAAACCAGGTCCTGTGTGGCTGGAAGGGAAAGAGGATCCTGAGATGTGACTGAAGAGGCAGGGCCGGGGCGGCTCAGGTGAAATGATACTGCTCATTACAGCAGAAACTGACCCTCTTCCGCAAGAGGGATTCAATGTCACATTACCCCAGACAACGGAAGCACATTTCACTGAGCACTGGTGGCCCAAACTCAAAATTACTGCTCTCTGAGAAGGAAACTAGAAATGCTTTCAGACTCAACAAGCTTTGATAGGCTCATGTCGTGATCCTGGCAGCTGAAAATAGAAGTCTTTTGCCCTCTGTCTTTTCTTCCATCTGAAAACACAGAGATGGCCTGAACATATGTGGTCAGTGGGCTCTGTGAGGTGGGGAGTCACCTGTCAGCATGTGTCAAGCTGGAGATGAGGCCCCTAAAGGAAACACAGGAAGAATAGGACCTTTGGGATTAAGCCAAAGAACCACAGTCTCCTGTCTCCTGACCTCAGGCTTCCTGGCAAATGTCGGGGGCCTGACATACATTGCTCCCAGCCCTGAGTCACCGTAATGGGAGCAGCACACATCCCGGGACTCTTAAGAGTCTCGGCAGATGGAGACTTAGAGCCCTGCGCCAGGCGGCCGTGAAGGGCGTCAGGGCATGAGATGGTGGGCGAGGAGGGGTCGTCTCTTGCTGCCGTCACTTGCCAGCTGTGTGACCTAAGGCAGGCTATCGACCTCTCGGAGCCTTGACAGCATCATCTGTCAAATGGAGTTTCTACCTTTCGGGGTTGTGATGATTTAAGTAGTGTCTATATAGAAAGCACCAGAATGGTGCCCGGCACAGAGCGAGTGTGCAAGGAAATGTTAACAGCTACAAACAGTGCTGCGACAATCACCACCACTGCTGTATCACATTATCATCATTATCACCTCCACCACCACCAGCATCCTATCAAGTACAGAACTGGTTTTATGACTAAGGTTGTAAGCTTTAATCTCCCACAGTCTGAAAATGGAGTTAAGGATGCATTAAATACTCAGGAAGGAGAGAGAAGCCCCCCTCACCCCCCAGATACTGGGAGTGTTCCATTCTCGGTGGCCATGGCTGTGGCAGAGAATTCAATCCCAAGGTCAAGGAAACACACTGTAATTTTGTCCACCTCACGGGTGCTGTGAACCTGGCATCACTGAGTAATCTGTTGATTGCAGTCTGGTGCCCTAATTGGTCTACCCCAGAGAGAGGACGTGCTGATGTGCTAATGAGAATATTCCTGTAACTGTGTGGCAGTTACAGTTGGAGTTAAATTAATAAATTGGCTTCTCGTTTATTTTTTTTTTAAATCACATGGGAGACAAGCCCATTCCCTGGGGCGTCTCCAAGGAAATGTTGTATTTGCATCCACAAATACATTTGGACCACTCTCTGGGGGCTACCCAGGCCAGAGATGGTAATTGAGAAAAACACAAAGCATTTGTGTATGCTTTCACACCCATTTTTTCATTTGCTCTGCCTCGATCTTATAAATTATAAAGCATTACACTTCTCGTTTCTTGGGGGTTCAGTGAATGCTGCTTTTAAGGTTAACATGAATAGACAAAAGTTCTGGTCTTTTCAAAAGAAGTTGTTAGTGACATAATTGTAAGAGGGGGCATTGGTTAGAATGAATTGTACAGAAGGTTTTATGAGGTTTTTAAAAAAGCTTTTCTTATTAAATAACTATAAAACCTCACCCAAATAGCTCAAACTAGCTTGGGAGAACGCCAGTCATAATTAGGGAAAACCTAAAATGCAGAATATTTTTTTTTTAAATGCACTTTTAATACTTGAAGTCCGCATAGTAAAAAGAACCCACAGCTAATAAAGCGCCTGTGTCTTTCACAAACAGGACTCCATGAATTAGGTCGGTGTCCTTAAGGAGGGTAGACAGCCCCACTTGCGCAAGCTCGGAGGGGCCACGTACCCTCACTGGGCCTCGACGTCTTGACTTGAAAAGAAATCAGCCACCAAGGGAAAGGACTGGATCATCTCCAGGTACCTCCCAGCTCTACGAGACTCGTCTTTTCTAATTATGTTCACACTATTAATTTGCTCCACAAATTCCTTCTTCGTGGCGACGTTGGAGGAAATGTTACATATTCTAAATTAGCAGGGTTCAAGTTAATGAGCTTTTCCTGTCTTCCAGGTAGATGTGGAGATGAAAATACATAGAGAGAAAAAGAAATGAGTCCCACCAGCGCTTACTCTGACACAGAATTGCAGCCTCACCCGGTCGATTTCTGCTCCCAGGGCACCTGTTTCATGGGAGCCTGGGAGAGGCAGTTCAGGTATTTCGCTTTTTTCACCCAGGAAAAGGTGATTTCGGTCGTTTCAAAGGTTTTGTGTGGCTGCTTAGAAGAGCGTGAGGCACAAGAACTACAAAAGCAAAGTCTGATTCTTTACGGGTATTAAAGACAGAATTGTGTCCTCCCCAAATCCATATGCTGAAGCCCTAACCCCACAGACAGGGCCTTTAAGGAGGTCATCAAGTTCAAATGAGGTCATAAGGATGGGGCCCTAATCCATTAGGATTGGTGTCCATAAAAGGGACACCAGATCCTTCTCCCTCCATTCTCTCTACTCGCACAGAGAAAAGGCCACGTGAGGGCACAGAAAGCTGATGGCTGTCCGCTGGCCGGGAACAGGCCTCACCAGACATTAGCCCGCTAGCATCTCAATCTTGGACTTCCAGCTTCCAGAACCTAGAAAATAAACACCTGCTGTGTAAGCCCGCCACTCTGTGTGGTATCTTGTTACGACGAACCTAGCTGACAAACGCACCTAAGGAAAAAGTAGGACCAGCATTGGCTGAGATTGAGCACCTGCTCGTGCCAGGCACTGTGCTCAGGATTTCAGGTGAGTTATCCCGTTTAATTCTCACACCAGCCAAACGAAGGAGGTGCTATTAGTATCCTCATTTTACATGATTATTGGCTTGTTAATCTGTTCATTCATTCCTTCTTTCTTTCATTCCCGTATTTGACAAACATGTGACAAGCACCATTCATTCATTCATTCATTCAACCAGCATGTCCGAAGCACCACACTTGCGACCTTCTAGAGTAAACCTCTTTGATTCCAAGAAGGCCTATGAAGGACACCGAATATGCTGTCCATGTGGCCCATATGTGACTCTGAGACCACACGCTTAGTCGTGAGTGACTGGAGTGTCTGCCTCTTTGCGTCCCATCTTCCTTGCTGCTACGGCCATTTAATACCTATTGTTCCAAACCACCTCCCTCCTCTTTCTTCTCCTGCCAATTATGCACTGACCCCTTTTCAGACCTCAAAATTGACGTTTGCACATAATGGCTCTGACAATTCCCCTACAATCGAGGCCGAGACTGAGTGCATCTTAATGAGATGCATAATTGCTTAGCACAATGCTTTTTATTCACTAACCACTCTGTGATTCAGCTCCGCAATTCATTTACCACCCATCTTCCCCCATCAAGGCTTCAGGTTCCCCTTCTCCAGCCGGAGACATTGAGAACGGAGACATTGAGAACGAGCATTGTGCTTCTCTGGAGCCCCCATTCATCACAGTCATTTTGCTCATTTGCAATTTCCAGAATGGAGATCAATTCGCACTACACGGAAGGCATTGTTGCTTGAGAAACATCTCATCGCAGTAAAGGGGAGCTTTGAGAGGCTGGTGCTTTTCTCCTATCCCCAGACAAGATGAATGCAACTGAAATTAAATAAGAATGTAACTGAAAATAAATAAGTCTTTTTGACCTCATCATGCAACTGCAGACAGGAGAGCTGGGGGCCAGCATGCAACATTTTACACCAAGTGCACGTGCATGCTTTATCTACCAGCAGTGGCCTGGACCACGATCGTGCATCAGTGACAAAATGTTAATAACCGCACTAGGCTTGGTCCTGTGGTTTTATACATCGCTCTCGTTTTCCTCGCCGTTGCCTAAGAGAGAGAGGCATGGTTGTTCCCAATTTTAGAGGTGACAGACCTGAGCCCTGAGAGCCCGTGTGACGTGCTCAAGAACACTCTTGCGGGTATGATGAGGCCGGGACTTGAACTGGGAGCTTCTGGCTCTCAGCCATGTCCAAAGGCCACCTGTGGACCAAACCCAGCCCCATCCGTTCATTTACACATTGTCTACAGCTGCTTTCACACTGCCACGGCATCGCTGAACTGTTACCAGAGACCTACGATAGTCACTATCTAGAAAACATGTGCGGACCTGGTCTAGAACTTAAGGAACCGACTTTGTTTAGCACTTTAGAATGCTCCAGCAGAATGAGACGGCTTTGGGGTGCTCCGGCTCTTAGTATGTGGGGAACCCTGGAATGAGCCCTGATCTAGGACTCAGCTGACCCTGGTTATGGTTGTGGCCACTACTGCTCTTGGTATACAATTACACACCCCACAACATGCCTGGCACCGTTCTAAGCATTTCATTGCCGCATCTTTCCTTAGTCCTTGGAACAAACTTCTGAGGTATGTCCTATGATTACCCTTACGTGGACAGATGAGGAAACTGAGGCACAGGAAGGTTAAGTAACTTGACTAAGGTCATCTAGCTAGGGATGGCAGGGCATCGGCTCTAAACCAGCACCACACTCTACGCCCTCCCCTAGCTTAGACTTGAAGTTCAGCCTCGTCTTATTCATGGAGAACTTGCTTTGGGGGACTCACTCAGTACCCTGGGCCTCCTTCTCTTTGCATCTAGAGAGCGGGAGTTTCGATGGAACCAGCCTTTAGCACAATACTTTGAGAACACTTGTAGCACTATAGAACCATGAAGGAAAATCCCCACAAATGTAACACCACGACCTCCAAATATGCATCCAGTCCTTTGACGTACTGACAAAATATAGTGGGAGCACCTCCCATCCACAGGAACCCATCACCAAAAAAAAGCGTGATGGAAATTTCAGGTGGTGTATATGGTTGTCAAGGAGACGCTTACAAATACAAGGATTTCGCTCCATCCCGGCCCATGCCCTGGAGGGGTGGGCGCCACAATGAGCCAGTGGCTTGGCCACCAAGGTTGCCGGTTCACAACTTAGATTCATTGCACATCTTCACGGAACTTCACTTTAGGCTCAAAGCCATCTCTTCGTGGAGGCAATCTCACCACCTCCGTCAGCAGTATCCTCACGTTCCACACCCAACAGACCGCTGCGAGATTCCGCTTTCCTGAGGTGACCAACCCAGCACCTTCCAGCACCTTCCAGGTCTCTCGCAAACCCTGGACCGGGGAGCTCATGGACCAGTCTCCTAACGGCCACTGTAACAAAACCCTACAAAGTCGGGCAGCTAAAGACGACACAAATGTATTCTCCTACCCTCCAGAGGGTCCAGGTGCTGGCAGTTCCTTCTAGAGGCCACCTGCTCTCCTTGGCTCATGGCTTGGTCCTCACATCACCCTGACCCTTGCTTCTACCCATCATCACATCTCTATCACCTCCGTTGTGACTACCCTAAACCCATCTACGATAATCTTCCCTACTTAAAATCCTGGACTTAACCACACCTGTCAAGTCCCTTTTTGCCATGTGAAGTAACATACTCACAGAGTCTGGGGATTAGGGTATGGACCTCTTTTGTGAGGCTGGTTCTGCCTATCAGTTTGGGAGGCAAGTAACTCCAGGCTCTAAAAGGCTGTGAATGACCCTGGGTCAAGGGCAAAGTCAAGGACAGCACCAGAGAGGAAGAACAGGTATCTGCTCTGGTTCCCTTAACTCCTGCGGTACACATTCACCTTGGAGACTGGCTTGGCTTTTATTCCCCTAACAGGTCCTTTCCCTAGGTCACGATTAAGGTGTGCCCCCCACACTGGTGGCTGTAATCTGTGGCCTTCCCAAGAGCCCACTGTGAAAAAGCCCAGAAGCACTGCAGCCTTCCAAGGTTTGCACCAGGTTTGGACCTTGCTATTGAGCAAGTTAAATTTGAACATCCAAACTGATAAAGATGAGCAGGCTTTTCTTAGGCTCAAGAAAGAAAAGCCTGCGCTGTGCTGTGCTGCACTAATCCGATAACGAATGGCAACAATTTGCCAGGGGCTGTTTTTGGCAAGGCCTTATCTTAACAAGATGTTTATCACTTCTTCCCTGGGACTGAGTTACACCATGATGGGGGGGCGGCGGGGGGGGGGGGACTTCCTTATCAATAGCAAGGGCTTCCTTCTCCCAGCTCCTGGTTCTTATTTCAAGATTACCTACCCCTGAATCCCAATCATGTTTTCTTTTCAGCAAAAAGAAAATTGCAATGTTATATGCTCTTCTCTAATCAGACAATGAACATACCAACCAACACAATAAGCTCATTTTGCCACTTACTCGAGAAAAATGGCACTTTACTCAGAAGGGGGAAAAATCAGTTCCTTTGGATCCTTCTCATTAAGAAAGGGGTTGGCAAATTATTTCTCCTGTATGATCTCTTAAGATCTCAGTTTCGAAGAGAGCGATGAATCAGCCAATTTTTTGGCACTGGTTAAAGGCATGTTGGAAAAGAAGGCTATTGATCAACATGAGCTTTGGAGATTATCTGTGGATTTCTATTTCGTATTCAATCCCTTTCCCCCAGGACCGTGAATAATTGGATGTCAGCTGCTTCTGAACTCCCCACGTATCTGCCAATTTCTTTAAAAAAGTCACATTTCTTTTCAGACACCAGCTCATTTATCCTGTAAACTGGAGAAAAACCTACTGAGGCTGAGATTCTAAACTAAGATTAACCAGTCTAGGAATAAGAGAGACCCAATGCAGAGAGCAGAAGGTTGGAGGTACCCTTTGTGAGCCCGTCAAAGTGGTGACAAAACACTTTTGAGGGACATATCCCGAGACAGCCTCCTTATTTCCAAATGTCACTCTAGCAATTTCCCTACAAAATGAGATGAGGCTTTCAGCTGCTGCATCAGAAGTACAAGGCTGCTGCAATGAGGGTGGACGGCTGGGCTCCCTTAGGAGCTAAGGGACCAGCTTTTTCGGATTCACATTTGTCCCTCTGTAAAGATTATAACCAGTCCCTTCTTAATGGACTTCCAGCTTGCTCTTGAAAAGTGGAACCCAGGGGTGTTCCCTGGGTTGGCTTGGTCGGTTAAGCGTCTGACTTCAGCTCAGGTCACGATCTCGCGGTCCGTGAGTTCGAGCCCCGCGTCGGGCTCTGTGCTGACAGCTCAGAGCCTGGAGTCTGTTTCAGATTCTGTGTCTCCCTCTCTCTCTGCCCCTCCCCTGTTCATGCTCTGTCTCTCTCTGTGTCAAAAATAAAGAAACGTTAAAAAAAAATTAAAAAAAAAAAAAAAAGAAAAGAAAAGTGGAACCCAGAATGTTCCACCTGCAAACTCCAAAAGCTTAGGGTGAGTTTATGTAATTCCTTACCCTCAGTGATAAATGGGCTACAGGGGTGAATTAACCCTTTCCTACAATTCCCTCCATCAGCTACTGCTGGTAAACAGGCCCCTCTAGAAGAGAAGAATGAATTGGGGAGAAAATTACAGATGGTCCCTGTGCCTAGGCGGGGAAGTACTCAAAAAGGAACATCCAAAAGCAGCCTCCCAACTCTTCAATCCATGGGAGTACCTCCCTGCAATTTCCCTGTTTCAGGCATCATCTCTGGCCTGAGCACCCTTGTTCCTGGTTCAAGGATGCTCTGTTGACTCAGGAAGGGGCTGGGTGAGTTTCTGGGAGAGGTCTGGAAGCCAGGAAACAGAGAGAAGCTGCGGGCTCGGGATGCGGGCACACACAGCCCCCGTCAGCCTTCCTCCGGTCACTGCATCCTGTCGTGGAGCTGGGACAGGCGGGACCTCAGGACCCAGCTTCCCCCAGGGGTGCCTGGAGCAGCCGATGTCTTCCCCATACTGAGTTCCAGCTGGCCAGCTACCGAGAACAGGCACGGAGCTGGCTCATTTATGAACTCCCCCTGGAAGGGGGGCTTTTCACCTGTACCTCAGGACCAGTGAACTGGGAATCAAAGGAGTTCAGGTCACCCACCCAGGCCAAGAACTTTTACGCCAGCCGCGCCAACGGAGGGGGCCTGCCCCCCGGAGCAGTGGGCTTCGGCATTGGATTGAATCCTGGCTCCGCAACACCTCACCTAGACCAGATGGCCCCGCCCAGTTTACTTTAACCACGGCACCGCCTCTCTGTGCCTCAGTTTCTGCAGCTGCAAACTGAGGAATGATGCATTTGAAGGGCAGTAACAGGTTGTTTGGATGGGAGGAACTGTAAAAGCCACAGGGCCACACAAGCTTTTTTTCAGTCAGTTACTGGGACCCAGATTGTGACGATCATTTGTTTCAAAGGGAGAACAGTGGGGAGTTTCAAAGAAAATATAAAGGCAAAAAAATGCTCACTGGCACATTTGAGAGCGTCCTGCTGGCGTCCGTCCCAGCACTTGACACAAGGCAACTCCTTAAATTCTCGTAACAGTTCAAAGAGGCAGGTACTGCTGTTATCCCCATTACATGGATAAAGATACTGAGGCACCCAGCGATTAGGAATCAACCCAAGGCTCCTCTGCCAGGAAGTATGGATTTAAACCGAGCCAGCCTGATGGGAGAACACGGTTTTCACTGCGGTACCATGTGGCCTCTTTAGCTAAAGGTAAATAAATTCTTCCTACTTTCCTGGTGAGGGGATTGAAAGCCCTAGGAGACTGAGATAGTTACCCAAGATCCTATTGCTAGTAAGTGAAAAAAGGCAGAATTTCAACTTAGAACCTAGGGCTCGAAATTCCATTCTCTTACTACTAAACCACTTGAGATCTGCTGCATTCGGAGCTCAGGGGGTGGGGGAGGATGACATCTGAAAATGTCATTTGGAAATAAGGGCAGCAGGGTGGGTAGGGGGAGTATGCAGGGTCCACGTTGGGTTCCTCCTTCTTGTTTCTTAACAAAGTGAGGTCAGGAACAGCCCAATCCATGAGGAGAACAAACTTGAACTCTGGCCACCCAAGGGAGCCCAGCGTACCTCCGAAGCCTGCAAATCCCCTTTGCCCCAGGGTCACGGCATCCAGGAAGGCCGGAGCTGCCTTCTAAAAGCACTACAGTGGCCTTCACTGCCAGGGCCCTTGGCTCAAAGCCACATTTCTTCCCCCCCTGAGTTGAGCCCATTAGGGATATTTAATGCATCCAGAGGGACTGCAAGGCTGGCCATCAAGCTAGCCTACCACGGGACTCTGGGTCCCGGCCACTGACAAGCACTCCATGCCACATAAACACAGCTTTATTAAAAAAAAAAAAAACAAAAAAACAAAACAAAAAAAAACACAGCTTTATTTCCTAAGTTTTCCGAAAGCAAAAGCGTGCCAGGCTCTGGGAGAGATAAGGACCTCTTCTGGCTTCCCCGCCTCCAAAACGCATGCACCTGTCCCTTGCTATCTAATCCACCTTGTTATCAATGCTTCTTCTGGGAGCCTCAGGATGGGGCCGTTTGCTCAAGAGCCTTCCTCAGTTGCATTCAGCAGACCAAGGCTCTGCATTTCTAGCAAGTTCCTGGGTGATGCCAACACTGCTGGTCCAAGGACCGGTCTTCGATAGTAAAAGCCCAGAGCGGTGGTTCTCAGACGTGGCTGCACGCTGGAATCAACAGGGAGGCTTTTACAAAGCACTGACGGGGGCGCCTGGGTGGCACAGTCGGTTAAGCGTCCGACTTCAGCCAGGTCACGATCTCGCGGTCCGGGAGTTCGAGCCCCGAGTCAGTCTCCGGGCTGATGGCTCAGAGCCTGGAGCCTGTTTCCGATTCTGTGTCTCCCTCTCTCTCTGCCCCTCCCCCGTTCATGCTCTGTCTCTCTCTGTCCCAAAAATAAATAAACATTGAAAAAAAAAAAAAAAAAAAAAAAAAAAAAACAAAGCACTGACGCCCCAGAAACGCGGATTCAGTGAGTTGAAGGTGTGGCCTGAGCATCGGGATTTTTAAAATTTCCTCTTTTGATTCTAAAGTGCAGCCCAAGCTGAGAACCCCAGCTCTAACAGACAGAATTCCCTTGTAACGGGGAGAAGATGATCTAGCTCTACGGAGCTCTGTCTTCCAAGTGACCTGAACTTGGACTTGCTCATTTGTCCCCAGGGATCATTTGCTCCTTTCTGGCTTTCGTGCCTGAATAACAATCACAGCAACAAACAGCAAACAGTTACACTGGCCTCGCTCAGGGCCAGGCACCCTTCCAAGCACTTCACATGTCTGGATTCATTTAATCTTCACAAGAACCCTATGACGTGGGCACCAGTATTATCCTCATTTTGCAGGTGAGGAAACAGACACAGAAAAGGTTAAGAAGCTTTTCCAAGTCACGTAGCTGGCAGGTGGTGGCCCCAGGACTCTAGCCCACGTGGGCTACTTCCAAGGGCCGTGCTCTTGACCACTTCTAGGCTGTGTGGCCTCAGACACTCCCCTTTGTCTCAGAACTTTTCCCCAAACACTGGGACAGGACGTGAGGCCTGGATCCAAGCAAGCACTGAACTTGCCCACCTCTTGAGAACAAAGCTCTGCGTTGGCAGGATGTCATTACACCCATGGATATATCTGTGGATGTTCCTGCAGGGAACATGCTGGAGACGGAACAGACGGTCAGAGCCATTTCTCCAATACTCAAAATGACTGCCAGACTGCATATTGGCTCTTTTGTGGCTTTAAAACCCCTAATTTAAGATGAGGAAAAAAGAAATGCTGCAAAAAGCCGTTTTGGGCAGCACCAGAATCTGCCCGGGCGTCACACCCCTGTGGTAAGTTCCAGAACGGCCAGCTTCTTTCCAGGGCTGCCCAACACCTGCCAAGGCTGGGACACAGCCGACCTGGCAGTGCCTCCCAATGTGGTGATGCAGATATCAAACAGTGGAAGATCAGCTGGAGGCCCTGGAGCTGCAGACCTTTCTAGAAGTCCTTTCTACAAGGAGCTACAGAGGAACCTGTGTTTTGGCAAATCCTTGGCCTGCTTGTCCCAACTAGAGGGGCGTGGGTGGGGCTGCCCGCCCAGGAGGGACAATGCTTTAGTCCCTTGAAGGCATGTCCTCTCTGCTCTGCTGGTGCATAACCATGCGGGGAGGGTGGAGCCATCTGTCGCCATGTGCCACCTCTCCTGTGCCCTTGCTCAGGCTACACACACACACACACACACACACACACACACACACGGAGAACACCTCATGAGGGGGCAAGACAGAGACGGAGGTAACATTTCCACAAGCCACGGAACGCTAACGACTGCCAACAAACAACCAGAAGTTGGGCAAGAGGCATGGACCAGATTCTTCCTCATGGCTCTCGGAAGGAGCCAGCCCTACCAACACCTTAACCTGGGACCTCTGGCCTCCAGCACCGTGAGACATGAAGTTTCTGTTCTGGACGCCGCCTGGTCTAGGGCAGCCGAGCAAGCTACCTGAGTGGGAACACAAGGGGACGGGAATTTTAGTTCTACTTCATTCAGTGCACATTTGCTGAGTTCCTATTTGTACCACATGCCGTGGAAGAAGGAGGGAAGAAAGAAACAGGGCTGGATGTGGACTAAGTATGGAGGGAGGGTGAGGTCTGGCTTAAGCAATCCCCCCACCCCACCCCTGTATTCCTTTCAGTCTCCTTCAAGCACCCGAGCCCTGCATCCATTCTCTCCCACCTCCCACGCTGACACATGCTGGCTTCCAGGCTGCTTTTCTAAGCATCAGCCCTGCCACAGTCCTCGCACTTTACAGTGTCAGGAAAAATGTGTTCAGGGGAGACCTAGGCATCGGCTTAGCTTGGAGATGTATTTCTGGACCAGATATCACTGGGCCTCATGAGACCTCCTGCTCTGATGGTTGAAGCCCTGATCACCTTCTCAGCATGAATGTCCACACCAGACTTGCTCAAGGCACGGGCAGGCAGCTCCCTTCACTGCCGAAACACCTGCTGAGCCCCTCTCTTTGGCAGCTGGCAGGAGACAGCCACTGAGTGAACAAGACACAGCCCCTGCCCTCAAGGAGCTCAAGGCCCGTAACATCATTTCAGATGCATGGGATATGTGAATCACGATTATTCCTGATAGGCAGCACCATTCTAGAAGGACATTTAACCTGAGCTTGGAGAGAAAAAAAAAAAAAAAAAAAAAAAAAAACAGGGAGAGCTAGCTTCCTGAAAGAGGTTTCATCTAAGCTTGAAAGGAAAAGAAGAAAAGAAAAGAAAAGAAAAGAAAAGAAAAGAAAAGAAAAGAAAAGAAAAGAAAAGAAAAGAAAAGAGGGGCACCTGGGTGGCTCAGTCGGTTAAGCGTCTGACTTCAGCTCAGGTCACGATCTCACAGTCCGTGAGTTCGAGCCCCGCGTCGGGCTCTGGGCTGATGATGGCCCAGAGCCTGGAGCCTGCTTCCGATTCTGTGTCTCCCTCTCTCTCTGACCCTCCCCCGTTCATGCTCTGCCTCTCTCTGTCTCAAAAATAAATAAACATTAAAAAAAAAAATTAAAAAAAAAAAAAGAAAAGAAAATCAGCATTGATTGAACAGCTTGCCACGAGTCCAGAACTTTCTCTGTACTTTCTGATTTAATCTTTGATAACTGAACTGTTGGTATTTTGTTCCATCCAGCCCTGTTTCCAAAGTCTCCAGGGCTGGAAAGGCTTCAACTGTTTGCCTGTGATTTCACAGTAATTAGTGGTGAAGATGAGGCGGAGACCTTGCTCCCCACCAGATCTGCAGGCCAACTTCATTTTCGGGAAGAGAGGAGGATGGGGATGGGGGGCAGGTGATATCACCCACCCCCACCCAGGTCTCTCCTCCAGAGAATCTGAGAACAAGCCAGGGCTTAGTTTCAGCCCTACGCATCCGACACGGTTCAAATCCAATTGGCTGAGAAGCTACCTGAGTTGTGTCATTTACAGAAAAATCACATTATGTAGAGGCCTCCTATAATTGGGGGTAATTTAGGAAATAACTTTCCGAAAATGGCAGATTTTACAGCTGTGTTACCATTTGGAAATTGCCGGGGGTCATTTTGCCACTCGGATGCCCTTCTCTGGTGGAAATGGGCCAGACTGTACTCACACAGACTGACACAGAAGAGGCCCATTAGGGCACGGAGCTCACGCTCTAGATTTGAATATATTGGGTCAAATTAGGCTCTCTGAAACAGAGCAACTGCCTCTAAAGGCAGGCCGAGTGAAATGCGGATGAAGCCATTCGCTCAGCAGCATCACATTTACAGCACACAGAGAGGGGGATCCTATTTCATAGCTATTATTACTGAAGCACCTCGCCAGGGACTGGGGGATGATCAACATTAGCGGAGGAGGTCTCTAAACTTAACGGCTGTATCCGCCGCGTTCCGTGGGCTGACTGTCCAGGCACACACACTCACGCACATGTCACATCCACGCGCGGAAGCACCCACGGCCTCATCAGTCACTACACCCGGCTTCTTAATAACCAGCCACAGTCATCAAACTTTTTAGGAAGTGCTCACCATGAACAGCTAGTAGCTTCCGGGCAAGAGGAAATCGTCTGTCTTACTGTTATTCAACAAAATTCCAAGTGTACATCTGCCAAGTCTCTGAGCCTGCAGCACAGGGGCCCAGCGTGGCCCAGACCCCCTAAGAAAAGTCCCAGGTCACCTAATTCAACTCGGCCCACTGTTGGCTACTGATGAACACCAACTCTTTCTCGGTACTGTCTTAGGTGCTTTGTATACATGATTTTGAATCTCATAAACTTGCAAGACTGTATTGTGCTCCTATTTTACGGATAAAGAAACCAATGCTGGGAGGCCAATGCTGGGAGGCCAACCTGGGCTGGGATCCCCCAGTTCCTTCACGCAACCCATTCTCTCCTCTGACCCAAATCGTGTCTGACTCTAGAGTCCCCATCTGTCCTGGCTTGACTGGAAATCTGACCAGGGCGCCTTCCCCGGTTCAAAACTAATGGAGCCACCGGCCGTGGTGAAGGAGGCGGCTCGCTGTCCCTGGTGTTTGCAACGGGCTCGCTCGTCTATTGTAATTTGCAATTAATAATGAAGCATTCTCCCAAGCCCTGTGTGTAAGATCAAGTTCACGTAATAGTTCATCTTTGCCAGCCAGCTGCCGTTCTGCTAGACTGACAGTAAGTAATATCTTTGCATAAGGAGCCAGTCCACAACTAAATCAATTAATCCCTCTTTGGCTGGTAGACAGCTGTTGGGTCAAAACAAGATAATTAGATGGACTCGTCATTTACCAGGTGGTTGGTAATGAAGGGATTAATTGCCCAGAGTTGGCGGCTGTACGATGTCTGTTCTTTCTTGCCTTCTCCAGTGTGTCTGACCATTATT
Organism: Lynx canadensis; assembly: GCF_007474595.2. Taxonomy (NCBI): domain Eukaryota; kingdom Metazoa; phylum Chordata; class Mammalia; order Carnivora; family Felidae; genus Lynx; species Lynx canadensis. The sequence goes on along the minus strand of NC_044309.1, from coordinate 124,075,347 downwards.
AGCACCAGTCTTAACCAACAGTGTGGAGGGCAGAGAGCCTCTCCCGTTGGCTCCTTCACTGGGAAGCCAACGCTGGGGCTGCTCCTTCTGAAGGGCCCATCGGATGCCCGGCACGGAACAAATCTGCGTTCTCCTCCTTATGGGGTCCAGAGCCGAGTGGCTCAAGTGTCCCTAACACAGGGTCCTCCCAAGTCCCTGCCTGGGGGCCCCGCCTCCTGGGTTTGTCCACCCGGCGTGGGGTCTCCAACACTCAGGGCCTCGACTCACCAACCTGCCAATGGAGCACGAGGGCATGTGATCTCCGTGAGGCTGAGTGCTGAGCACGGACACAGGGCCTTTGTAACAAACGACAGGGAGCCGCCTCGGTGCGGAGGCTCTGAAGCGCTTTTCCCGGAACGGGCTATAGGAGAATCAAAGAATCGAAGAGTTTTGAACTGGAGGGACCGCTATGGGCCTGCCAATCCAGAGCTTCTGAACTCTGCAGCCCGTCAGAATCACCGGGAACTCTGAAGACCACCGATGCCCCAGCCCTATCCCAGACCCACAGGTAAAATCAGAATGTCTGGGTGAGGCCTGGGCACCGGCCATTTCGTCCAAACTCCCTGAGTGGTCCTGATGTGCAGCCAGGGCTGAGAACCCCAGAACCAGCCCATTTTGTAGACGAGGCCGTGCTCTGCCTCAGAGGAGTCCGCGGTTCACAAGCGGCTTGACTCGGAAGCGGCAGCCGGCTGGTCGGTCGTACACGATCTCCTGTGGGCTCCTTGGGGCCAGCCATCCAACTGGCGGGTGAAGCCTACACCCACCACCCGGGTGGGCAAGCCTCATCCAGCCGGCACCACCCTGCCCTTCCCGCCTTCTCTCAACCGGCTCCCAGCAGCTCCTCACTCCAGCTGCAAACCCCTCACCGTTCTCTGAATGTGCCACAGACGGGCCCTCCTGGGGCCCCCACTCCTGCTGTTCCTCCTCTCTGTGATGCCGTTCCCTCTTCTCTGTCAGGTGAAGTCTGACGCGTCTTCAAAGACCTAGTTCAACCGCCACCCCCTCTACAAAGCCTCCCACTTGCCCCGTACTTTGAAGGGTTGATGACTCGCTTCTGATTCTCCCGTAACTGAAAAGCTTCTATCGTACAGCACGTATCATGTCTATTACCTACGTGCCTCTCCTCCCCATGTGCTTTCGCTCTGTTCACCCCATATGTGTGTGCAGAAGAAACAGAGTTGGGCAAACGTTGCTGAGAAAGCTATTCAGGTGGGTGCTAGAACAGCTCCCCCTCCCGACCCCCTGGGATAATTCAAGCTTTTATCAATCTAAACTTAAAGACCCCAACTTCCCAATCTCTCCCATGGCAGAGCTCCTGAGGGCGATTCCTGCTTAGCCTGGCTCCAGCCCAGAGACAAAGGCCTCTCCAAATATCAGGTTCAGGAAGCAAAAAACAAAATTTCAATTTTTTATTGGAAATCTACTATGCCTTCCATAGCACCCCACAAGCCTTGGCCCCCAACTTTGGGACTTTTACAGCTGTCCTGAGCACACCCATCTCAGCTTGGGTCACTAAGAAAGAGAACCTCAAGGAGGCATTTTTTCCACCTGGAAAAGAGAACGTGAGAGGCTCTCATCCTCCCACAATCTCGCTAGGTCAGATGGGCCTGGCTCTACCATATTTAGGGGCTTTGTGACCTTGGCAAATTGCTCAGTCAACTGAACCTCAGTTAACTTATCTGAAAAATGGGGTTCAACCTAGAAACAATGAGATATGTATGGAAATGCCTCGAATAGCGTAGTGCAGTATAGTGAACGCAGATGATACTTTCAATGAATAGTAACTTTTCTTCCTTTCTCCCTCCCCTCCCGCCTTCTCTCCCTCTTTCCATCCTTTGTCCTGGAGCCTACCTTATAGAGAGGTAAAGTCACTTTAGCACACTGAAGACTGGACGCACAAGGGGCCATCAAACAACATAGAACTCAGGAGTGGCCTCAGGGATCTTGCCAACGCTTGGCATCCCCGGAAGCCTTTTTCCCCCTCTTCCTGTTAGATCTTTTATTCCTCAAGCAGTTCACCCAGAACCCAACTGGATCCCTCACACACGGACTGGCCCTCACACAGCCTTAGGAATGCCCGCAGACAGTTGCATCCGGTGCATTCCTGCAAGCCTTCTAGACTCTGTGTTTACGAATTCCTGGTCAGCCCCTGGGCTGCGCATCTGTCTTCTTGGAACGTGGTAATCACAGAGCGAGGATAAAGGCTAAAGAAAGCACCGGGCAGGGCAGGGCCGAACCACATGAGTGCTGCTGTGAACATCTCAGGGAGCCCGCGAGAGGACCAGGAGGTGGGCGAGGCAGAAGGGACAGGCTGTCTCGCTCCCGCTGGCATTTGGGGGCAATTATGCCCTATTAATGGCTGACAACTTAGCTCTGCCCTGCGATGTGAGCTGAGCCGGGCCGGCCCACAGATGTGCTCGGCCCACAAATATGCAGTTGGCAACTCCTGAACTTTCAGTGACTTCACGCCAGCTGATCTGATCAGCAATTACATTTTATTTTGGGGCCAGGGAGACAGCACAGACCAGGAAAATTATAAGACATCAGAGTGCAGTTTTGCTAAGAATATCAACTTTTTTTTTTTAACCAATTGTTGTTTTAACGGTTAGGGATTTGGGAGGCACTAAAATAAGAAAACCCTGGACACGACAAATCAGATGATGGCCAATTTTCCCAAGGGTGCCTTTAAGTCTTTGTCCCATAAAAATCTGGGTGTGATCCTGCTGTGGTTTTAGAGGGGAGATGGGGCAATTCCTGCCAAGGGAACTTTGCTGGCGACAGTGACTGGAGCGTGGAGATAAATGGATTTGTACTTCATCCTGGGTTTAAATCTTTACTCGGCTTCTTGCTAGCTGTGACCCTATGCGAGTTGTAGAACCTTCTTGGCCTCAGCTCTCCCATACGTGAAATGGAGGTGTTATGCCTAGTTTGGGGTTTATTATGAACATTCGATGAGATGTTGATAAGCATCTAGATACCATCTGGTCCACAGCAGCGATACATGTAACTAAGATGCTGCCTTCTTACTACAACCCTGGTTTCCCATCTACAATGAATGGTTCCTGTTTTCACCATCATCTAGCAAACCCAAATAACTAGGAGGCATAAAACGGGGGAAAAGGCATCTCCAGGAGCAGTTTGGTTTCTAGCAACTTCAGGGTTTGTCATCTGCCTCCGTGATAATATCAGTCCAGGCTTAGCGGCCTCAACAGCTTGACTGGTAGGGAAACGCAAGAAGCCACGACCACGCCCAATCGGGTGCAAAGTTTGTAAATGTCTTGTGGACACGGAACTAACCTCATCAGGGGCGCCTGCTCCCTCCTCTCAACGCCCCGCCCACAGCAGCCCAAAGGATCAACAAGACAGTGTCTCCGAGAAGCGCCCCTGACTGTATTTGCGTGGGAATGGAACATAATTGGAGCTTGTAAAGGAAACCAGCCTAAGAAAAAACATCCCGGGTAACATCCCGAGGAAACGGGGAGATCTTCCTGCAGGGACATTTTCCTGGTTGTCAGAGAAGGGGGCCAGACAGCTTGCCCACGACATTCCTGCTGGAGGTGACTCACCCACCTCCAGCCTCGAGCATGGTTCCCAGGGCGGCCTCTCCAGCCCCATCTTCCCTCCCAGGCCCTAGGCTACCGCTAAATGAGCTTCTCACCCAGACAATACTCAAAACACCTCCAGAAGGAAGAGATGACTTCCACCCAGGAAGGTTATCTCTCCTTTGGTGGGTTGACCAAGGGACTAAGCAGGGTCTCCTGTTCCAGTCAACTCGAGCCAACCCTGGGGTAACTAGAGGAACCAGCTATGGAAGGCTAACCATATATGCCCAGCTCACCGTTTTGTGCCCAGCACCTGGCACTTACAATGGTGGGCGAAGAAATGAATGAGGGAACGAGTGAATGAATCCAGGAAGGAACAAACTCCACAGGAGGCACAGAGCAAAATACATCCTCTCATGCAAACCTGCAAGGCAGGTACTCTTAGCACCATGTTATAAACGAGGGAAAGCAACTTCAGAGGGGCCAACTGTCTTGCCCACACTCACGTAGCTAGGAAATGAAGAAACCAGGCTTTGGACCCACGTCTGACTCTGAAGTCAAGGCTTCCAGTATGGAAACCACCCTCACGACCAGGATAATGATGAATGATGTTTACACAGCCCCTGACACAGCAGGGTTATTTTGGCCTCCCAACATTCCAGAGAAATGGACTCATCACGTACTCGAGTTGCACAACCAGTTGGAGGTGAGGTAGGGATTTGAACCTAGACTTTGATTTTCTCAATCGCAGATATTTGGGGGCACATGCTATAGGTCAGGCCCTGTGTTAGGGGCTGGGGATACAACAGGACACAGCCTAAACCCGGTCCACGCGCTTCCTGTCCAGAGGGGTGTCTGCTTCAGAAATAAGCTCTTCCCACGACACCATATGCTGCCCATAGAAATTTCCTCAGGAACACAGCGGTGCTTCAGCGGTTGTATTTTGAAAGGGAAAAGGATCTGAGAACAGAGCCTGTCGACAAAAAGATAGGAACGGTCTGCATCTCAGCAGCATGTGCTGTTTTCAACATGGATTTCCAGAATTCCTATCCTTTGTCGAGGCCGATTCCACCTCTTCCTAAGGACAGGTGTGTGAACGTGCCAGGAGACTTGCCTATAATAATCAGATTATCTGGGCACCAAACAAAACCCAAATATCAAATTCCCTGCTAAGTCACCAGAGAACCCATTAAGGAAGCCTCAGGCAATCTGAGTTTGCAATGACCTAGCTAATCCAGCCTCGTCATAGTAGAACCCCAAAGCAGCGGGGCTGACGGGGGAGTGAATTCACCTGGTTAGGCCACCCGTGATGTACAAACTCGGGAGTCCATTTTTCCAGAAGGGAGTGCAAGTGAGAGACAAGGAAGATGTGTGGGATCACAAAGTGCCCTTTGCGAGACTTCAGGGACTTCAGTACCTTTGAGGCCCAGGTATTATCTTCCTCTACCAAGCACCTTAGTCCACAGAAATACTGAATTAAGAATTTGATGCAAAATAAAGCACAGAGGCTATGGCTAAAGCAGTGCATTTTTTTTCTTTTTTAACAGCAATCAAAGGTCAGATCATAGGCCACTAGTTGTTTACTATTTCCTGGCATCAATGCTAATTAACGTTCCCAAAAGAGAACCAGCCTTATGGTCTCCACATCAAGACCCACACACCACGGAGGCCATCGCCATGGCGACCAGACCTCCTCCCTTTGCTCCTAGCTTTCCACGAGACACGTTTCCTGGCGTGGAGCTTATTTTGCTCACAGAAAAACTCTTCATGATCAAACTCAATTTATCATGAGGTGACTTAACAAAAAGCACCCCCATAAAATTGAATCTTGGTAAACTGGTGCAGTGAGGTGGAATTCTTGGGGGCATCTTGGACTTTAATAAACTGGCGTGGGAGCAGGGTGGCAGGTTCATCCACACGTGAACTTTCTTTGGGGGTGCTAAGGGAGAGACTGCCCAGCCCCTGCGGCTCTACAGTTTCAGAGTCCCGTCGCTGGCACCTGTGACTGTGGAGAATTTCTAACCTGAGCAGGTCTGTCTGAAAGCTCAGTCCAGCACTACACCAGGGCATTTCTGGAATTCTTAATCCTTCTTGCTAGAACTTCAGAGCCATTATACAGAGAAAGGGTGACCAAGAAAGCAACCACCGAAGCTAAAATGCCAGGCAGTAGAAGGAAGTTTCAAATCCCTCAAGAACCAAATTTTGAAGTTTATCGTTCTCCCTCCCCCTCTCGCCACCTCCCCTCCAGAGATCGACACACGGAGACCAAATCGAACAAGCGAGAAAGTTTCCAGGGCTTACCTGGGTTGGGTTGTAGAGCTCCTGCAGGGGGCTTCGAGACCCCTTACGGCAGCAGATGTCCACACCAAAGGGGTTCCTCCGCATGACTGAGGAAAGAAAGTGAAGGCTCATCAGAAATGAGCAACAAAGGCTTGTTTGACAAAGAAAAAGGCACAGAGGTGGGGGAAGAAGCAGCAGGTAGGAAAGGAAGACAGAGAGCCAGTTTCTGGCAAAGCTGTTGTTCCTTTATCCAAAGGCATGTCTGCCCCAGTATTCAGGCATCTCTCCACACCCAGAGGACATAAATAATGCTCAACATTTCTTCCCGGCAAGTTTTTAAGAAAAGAGGACAGGCCTCTAAAACTCAGTGTAATGAAGCAACTTACAAAAGGCAGCATAAAGTTGTTACAAGACAGTTCCAGCCAGCAGCACCAGGCTTGGTGGATTTCAAATTCCACAGCCTTCTCCCTCAATGATCCATTACAGCCTCTAATTCCTGGTCCCCGAGCACCTGGCCATGGTCTCCTGCGCAGGCTGCAGCGCCTTCCCCCGGAGGGCTCTTCCCGCGGGCTAAGTCAGACGCCCGGTCACCCCAAAGCCTCTTGTAAATTCGGTTATTTTTAATGAAAGTAGCAGGTCGAGGAAGAAAGGACACGGGTTTATGGTTCTAAACAGAGGTGGAACTTAAAATTAATCAAAGAGGCAGAATTAAAAGAACTCCTCAAAAACCAATGGCACTGAGGACACCACGACCTATTTCTTTTTAAGATTTCATTCTTAAGTAACCTCTACACGAACGTGGGGCTCAAACTCCCAACCCCGAGGTCAAGAGTCACGCGCTCCGCCGACTGAGCCAGCCAGGCGCCTGCCCCAAGAACTAATTTTCAGGGGAAAAGAACTTTCTTTTTTCATTCTTCCTGTTCCGGGCAGTCTCTCGCAGAGTCTGACACCTAGTCACCTGTCGATAATTATTTGTTGAAGGGAGGGCGGCGTGGGGGAGGGAGGAACGAATGAATGAGCGAACGACCGTTTTCTTCTCCTGCAGGAGGCAATTTTCTTTGTGGAACGACATGGCTGGGGCATGGGAAGGACCAGGAAAGCGGACCCATCCACAAGCCTAAAGAAGTCACCGCTGTGTGCAGCAGCGAAGTGGGCTGCATTTTGTTCCCCGGAGCAGACAGACTGGATGGGTAGCCGATTACTTCTGGGAGTTCTCCAGGTGAATCCACTCTTTCTCAGGCACCTCTTGGACTTTGAGCCACGTGGACACCCTCAGCGCAAACCATCGACTCCAGGAAACCGGAAGCTGCATTTTCTGTCCCCTTCTCCTTTACCCCCTTCCTAGAGCGGGGTCAGCAAACTCTTCCCGTAAAGGGCAGGCAGCGCCTCACAACGGGCGGGCGTGGCTGCGTGTCAACGCCCCTCCCTTTATGGAGGCCGAAGCCTGAATTCCGGGTAATTTTCACGTGTCAGGAAGTATTATTCTTCTTTTGATGTTTTTTTCAACCGTGTCTCAGAAACAGGCGCTGGGCTGGCTCCGGCCCGCGGGCTGCAGTTTGCTGACCTCTGCCCTGGAGAAAGGTCCCAGGTATCGCTGGGGGCGGCGGAACCAGCCCCCCAACGCTCCCCGAGCCCCACGGCCCTCTCCGGGGAAGCGATCTGCGGGCCAGTGTCCATACATAAAAGCTGTTAGGATTTGACTGGGCTGTGCGGGGCAAACACTGCCTCTTTGTTCCTCCACGGCTGCCTCGACAAGAAGGGGGAAAAAAAATCCACGTTGTGTTTTTCTTTAATTTATTGCTTCATTTTTCATTTCCACCCCAAACGAGGTAAACTGTTAAATGCACGCAAGTTGCCCTCGGTGCACAATGACATAGCAACACTTTGGAAGAGAAAAAACAGCCATAAAACTTGTAAAATTATGCTCACGCCGTGCGAGATTAAACTCTCCCCATGGCGGCAGACAGGCTCACCGAGACTGGGGCTGCAGACCGCCGCGGTGAGAACCCCACCGTGGAGTCCATTAAAAGTCAGCTTTTATGGGGGGCAGTATTATTTAATTGGTTTATTTTTCTAATACAAGGCCTTTAAAACGCTTTGACCGTGTGGGGCCCGCAACACGGGCCCTTTCCCAAGGCCGTCTGTCCTCGGGGCCTCCTCCAGCCCTGGCCGTGCGGGCTTCGTTGGACGCCCCGTGAATCAGCTTTGGCTTTGGCACGCCAGGCCACAAAAGCCAAAGGGGCTTTGTGTGCCTTTTGTGCGAATGACAACAGCCTCACTATTTATGGAGTGAGTGCTCATTGTGTGCTAGGCACTTGGTTAAGGGTAATCCTTCCCACAGAGAAGGAAGTACTAACCTCCCTGAGCCTCTCTTGACTTCAGCAACTTGACCAAGGTCAAGACCATGGAGGCGGAAAGTTGCCCTGCCAAGACTCAAACCTGACTGCTAGGCTCTTCACATCCAAATGATAGCAGTGGGGACCTACTGCGTGCCTGGGACACAAAGGAAGGGTTGGCAATTAGGCAAACAAGTGGTAAGTATGTGTATCCCACGTGTGTCTTAGGAAAAGTGGCATCAGAGAAGGCTGAGCGACTGACGCTCACGGATGGTGGCAGCCACAGTTTAGAGAACCCTCACGGTGTGCCAAGCAGTTCACACATAAATCTGCACAGAAGTCTCACAGGGTGGGTACCACCGCTGTCCCCATTTTATGGATAGGAGTAACTGAGGCAGGGGTAGGTAACTTGCCCAGGTCTTGTGACTAGGAAGAGGTGAAGACTGGCTTCTGACACAGGCAGCCCATGCTCTCAGCTGCTGCCATGCTGGGCTTATGGTCAAGTGCCAAGTTTCCTCCTGACCTGGCCCAAGACTGGGTTGGCTGGCCACTTCTGGGACAGGCAATCTAAAATGTAATCTGGTGTTACAGGAGTCATTGCGGTGATGTGATATGAGGGCCAGACTATTAACTAACAGTTATTAGTACACTCCATTCATCCAACACACTTTTCTCAAGCACCTACGTGTGATATGCCAGGCATGGGCACGGGGGTAGAGACCCTCTCCACCTCATTCACATTTTTCCCCGGTGCTTGGCACACAGTAGGTACTCAAAAAAGCTTATAAATGAGCTAGGATTAAAGGCTTCCTTTTAAAAAATATTGATTTATTTTGAGAGAGAGAGAGAGAAAGAGCAGGGGAGGGGCAGAGAGAGAGAATCCCAAGCAGGCTCTGTGCTGTCAGTGCAGAGCCCGAGGCGGGGCTCAATCCCAGATCCCACGACTGTGAGACCGTGACCGGAGCTGAAATCGAGACGCGTAACCGCCTGAGCCACCCAGGTGCCCCGTAAGGCTTCCTTTATAAGCACCGGACAGGCTTTTTCTGCTCCACAAGGAAGAAACCACCAGTGGCATCAGCATTTTTTTTTTTTTAAATAAAAGGTCTAGTGATCAAAAGCCCTAAGAAAGGAGTCCCCGAGGACATTTAACAGTGGCCTTCCGCCACCCACCCACCACCACAAGTTTTATTTAGCTACAACACTTGCTTTTTTTCCTTTCTAAACTCTAATGAACGAAATGCAAAACTGTTTTGTAAGAATCTAATTGGTTTAATTTACGGCACAATTTCTTGGACCCAGGACGTAGTCCAAGATACATAAATGAAGCTAAAATCAGAATCAAGCTCCCGTGTTTATTTTACTCTGATGAAGAGCACGTTGTTCTCAAGTGGACACTCCACTCACAGTAAAGTGACAGCAGGTGACAGAAAGTTGGCTCACAACAAAGGAACAGAGCCCGCCTCATCCATTCCCTGACCTTGCCTGTGTCTGGGGAGTGGAAAGGAGCTGCTGGATTGTTAATTCCAGTCGGATGACATCAAACCGAAAGGCTGTGGGGCCCTGGGTGGGAACTCATTTTTGATCCATTTCAGAAAACTGGAGATAGGTGGGATGCCCGGGGATTAGAGTCAAACCCCATCAGTTTACAGAAAAACAGTCGGAGTTGATACACTTGCCTCACCTCCCCAGGGTAGCTAGCAGCAGACCCAGGGCCGGAAGTCAGGTCTCATAAAATACAGCAAGAGTTAATAATAATAATCATGACAATTACTATTTATTGAGAATTTGTCACGTGCCTGATGCCTGACACCACGCTAAGGCTTTTTCTCACATTGCTTCATGGACTTCTCATAAAAACCCCAGAAGTTAGAAATAACGAATGATAATAATATTCATTCCCATTTTACAGTTGAGGCAACTGAAGCCCAGAGAGGTTAAGTAACTTGCCCAAGATCACACAGCCAGCAAATGGCACAACAAATGGCAAATTCAAACCCAGGCCTGCTTCCAGAAATGGTGGTCTTTACCACTGTGCCATGCTGTCCCTCAAGACGGCAGACCACGCCCGCACCCTTGGAGCCGTCACCGCAGAATCTGTGCTCTCCCTCCCGCCAACGTCCAAAGTGAGGCGCTTCGTACTAAATCACCCAGATCCACACAGGCCTCCACTCCCCTCCCGCGGACAAACCAGCTCCAACACCCAACTGACTTCGCTCTCCAAAAGCTGGTTTTGCTCACAGCCTGAGCACGATCCCTCACCTACACCACGCTCTGAGGGTGCAGCAATGCGGTTACAGACGTGTCTTCCCCAAATGCACAAAATCATGCTGTGCCTGAGTGAGTACCGTCCGGGCCATCCGTCAAAGCGACGCTGGAATGGGGGCGTGTCTAGGTCAAGGGCATCAAGCTGGGAGAAGCGAGAATGACCCCCAGTAATCTCGGAGGAAGCCATTTTTATATAAAGACAGGCCATCTGCTTTGTAACGGCAGGACCCACAGCCTGCCCCAAAAGGCCACTACGTCACAGCTCTCCCCCTCTCTGTGGAGGTCACCAGGCTGGAGCTACAGTGAGCGACCATCCTGACCTGCCTGGGACTGAGGAGATTCCTGGAGCTCCGGACTTTCTCCAGGCTGAAACCAAGAGAGTCACAGGCACCGAGTAGCACCCTTTAGATTCAAATCCTGGTTTCACTATTAACCAGCCTTCGGGCCTTCGGTCAATTTCTTTTTATTATTGTTATTTTAGAGAGAGAGGTACAGCATGAGTGGGGGGTGGAGGGGGAGAGGGAGAGGGAGAGGGAAAGGAAGAGGGGGAGAGAGAGAGAGAGGGAAAGAGAGGGAGAGACAGGGAGGGAGAGAGGGAGAGAGAGAGAGAGAGAAAGAAAGAATCTTAAGCAGGCTCCACGCTCGGTGCTGACCTGGATACGGGGCTCGATCCCACGACTCTGGGATCATGGCCTGAGCCAAAATCAAGAGTAGATGCTCATCACACTCCCTTCAGTCAACTTCTTAATCTCCGAAACGCAACTAGACAGCAGTAATAGTGCCTACATCCTAGGATGGTTTTGGAAATTAAAGGAAAATATAAAGTAGCCTGGTCCGTAGTATCCATGTGAAAAGTCACAGGCCTGGATCCTACAGCTGGCTCTCTTTGCCACCAAACAAGAGCCTCACTTGGAACCAAGTCCCCCCCCCCCCCCCCCCCCGGACACTCAGATTTCTCCTTGGTGAGATGCAGAGGTAAAACCAGGTGGTCTCTAAATTCCTGACATCTAAGCACAGGGCAATGGGAAGACTCCCTGGAGAACCTCGGGTTAAATGAGCCCTAGAGAGGTGCTGGGGGTGGGGCGGTCAGGTGGAAGGGGCAGGAGGTATAGACAGAGGGGGCCCAGAGGGCAGCCACGCAGTAACAGAAAAGGAGGAGAGGAAAGTGTAGGCCCAGAAGGGTTTGGGAAGGAAAAAGCAACACCCGGCTTTGAGATCTATTTCTTATCAATTTCTGCCCAGTTTACAACCCACCACCAAAGCCTGGCCTTCTAGTTGAAGCGAAGAGGTTTCTCAAATGAAGAAATACCATCTACAAAGAATAATTAATAATACAAAAATCGGAACCCCCCACCAAAAAAAAAAAAATCAAACTCTGATATGGAAGCCCTGGGGGGGCGGGGCACGGGCCACACCGCCAGTTGCCGGAACAAAGCCCTCTTGTCACAGTGACCCAGGGCCTGAAATGCCACAGGGAGGGAATCAGAGTGGAAGGAACCCAACCCTCTCCCAGAAGCACCCGTGAACCTGGCCTTCCGGGAGCACTCAAATTCTTCTAGAGTTCAGCATCTCCTTTGGACCACCACTCTCCTTTTAAAGCACGAAGAAGGAAGGAAGAAAAAAAAAAAAACCCGCTTTGACTCATGCACTAACATCAGAACCCGAATGAGTTGTTCTGCCCAGATTTCTGGAAGGAATTTTAGGACCAGAGGAAAGAGGAAGAGAAAAGAAAACAAAGGGGAAGGGTGGGGAGGAGCAGGATAAGCTACTAAAGCTCCCAGGATTCTTGGACATCACAGACTGGCTTAGAACTGGCTCAATCCCAAGTAGTTCCCATAAAGCTGAGAAGGAAACAGAGGTACGTAAGTCCTCACAAACACGGCGTCTGTAGCTAACACATCAAACTTGTCTCAAACACTCAGGAATTTCTATCTCTGGGAGATTTCGTTTTATCTCAAGGAATCTGAGGCTCTCTGGATGCAGTGTGTGTTCAACACATTTCGCAAGTCCAGATGGGCTCAGGTTTTTGCGTTCCCCGTTTGCTCCTGCCAAAGAATTAAGAATCAAAACTCGTGTCTGGAGTCGAGGCGTTCTGACCACTCCCCCTCATTTTCAGAGGAGAAAGCGTGGCCCAGTCAGGGGACAGGAGAGCCAACGTTCCCACTGCAGGGCTGGAAAAGAAGAGCCAGGCCTGCCCTACCCTCGGCCAGCTCATCCCTCACCTCTGAGTCCCTGGCAGCCCAGCCCCGTGGTCCTCTCATTGGCCCCCCTCCCCATGCCCTCTGCCCAACTAGGTACTCAGCACATTTGCATCAAATGAATGAGCTAAAACAACAGGTCAAGTAATCTGAGGGTTTAACCAAAGACACTTTCTGTTAAAGGGCACCAGGCCAGGCCGCTTACTACCAGCAGAAGAACAAAGAGAAGTTCAAAGTGTGTTAGCTGACATGCATCCTCAAAAGTATTTAGTTATTTGGCTTTCTTCGTTAAAGGAACTAAAACAAACAAAAACACAAGGCAAAATTAGTACGATCCGTTCCAGTGGAACTGGGGTGTGCCGTCAGCGAGTTCTACAAGCACTCAGGAGAGCTAGCCTTTATTACCGTCTCACCTCTACTCCTCACCACTACCCTGGAGGGCAGTGGTATCACACCCATGTCAAAGACAAACTGAGGCTTGGAGGGGTGGAAGAATTCACCCGATGGCGCAGCTTTGTGAGCAGCAGAACTGGGATTCAAACCATCCATTCTATGCACGCACATCTGTAGCATCTCCCCCACTCCTGTGAAATGAGCCTTATTAGAGCTTGTAGAGGCTGGAGCTGGAGGAGGCCAAGAAAAAGACAACCCTGAATATTGACCCAGGGCCCTCCAACCAACCAGGCTTCGGGGGTTTTACAAAACATTCAGCACGCTTGTATTTGTAGGCAGCTTTTCAGGAGTCCCCAAACACAGGCGGAAGCCCCAGGACACGGGGGTTCGACCTGAGCTAACATTAATGCTCTATTACCAAACTTCAGTTTTCCAACTTCCTTTACCCACCTTCTCACAGTCCCTGCAATAACCCAGAGCCATGGAATACCATTTCAGATCTGTTTTTCCTCGTTGGAGACCCCACTAGCAACCACTAAAGAACACTGACGGATTTGGGTTTTATTTGATTTGGAAATCATCAGAACGCTTATGATAGCTAATTCCCACGTCGGTCTCCTTTCCCTACCGTAAGCTCCACAGACCTCCTGATGCCCAGCCTGTGGAGGTGTTGGCAGAACCAAAGTGAATTAAACTTTTGGCAGATGGAGGTCAAGGGTATAAATCCAAGAATTAGGTGAAAGCATTCCATATAACTCTGGAAGAGAAAAGTCACAGCTTCATCTGGGAGCCAGGAGATTTACCATCACACAAACCTTCCACGGACATACTCAGCTCTGAAGAACATACCATATACCCTACAACATTGACCTGCCAGGGAAAGGACTGAGCCATCAAACATACTGACCAAAACCGAGGGCCACTGCACTCAACGCACGCCCTCTTTTGGGTGATTCTGGCCCATCTGCAAAATTTTCCCCAGAGCAGAGCGTTGTGCCCACTTCCAAAAAGCACAGAGTCCCTGCCCAAGTGCAAACCAGCTGTACCAGACAGGTTAATGCAGAATCAGGCGCATCTTGGACAAGAAGAGCCTTTGGAGGCCATCTGGCTCAATGGCTTCCACACAAGCAAAGGGAGGGGGTAAATACGGTTGGAGAAAAGTACCCTCAAATTTGATTCCGAGTAAGCAAGACAAATGGCAGGATGCAACTCTCAAAAATGATCTTTCTGGGGCGCCTGGGGGGCTCAGTCGGTTAAGCGCCCGACTTCAGCTCAGGCCACGATCGCACGGCTCGTGGGTTCGAGCCCTGCATCGGGCTCTGTGCCGACAGCTCAGAGCCTGGAGCCTGCTTCAGATCCTGCGTCTCCCTCTCTCTCTGCCCCTTCCCTGCTCATGCTCTGTCTCTCAAAAATGAATAAGCATTTAAAAAAAATTTTTTTAAAAAAGATCTTTCTGGACAGTAGTGTTTACGTAGCCCACCCCAAGACAGCATGGAAGAGGTGAGGAGAGGAGGTGCCAGGCACTGAAACGTTAAGAAACCCCAATCCAGCGGAACCCACCCCGTCCACAGCCCCATTCCACAGGTGGAGAAATGGGCGTCCAGGAGCATAAGTGATTCGTTCAAGGTCACAAAGCTAGAGACCTTCTGTCTCCTGTCCTTTTGCCCCAGCTTCCATGTGATGAACTGGTATTTTCTATTCTCTTCTATTTTTTTTAGTACTTGTGCCAACTCATTAGGCCCTGTGCGCTCGCTGTTCCCTCACCTGTAATATCCTTCCCTCTGGTCTTACTCACGTTATCAGCTCCCCGGAGAGCCCCCCACCTGCCACCACACTACCTAACACAGTCTGTCTCTTTTTTCTCACGGTCTCCCCTCTGGTTTGTTTTTTATCCTTCTTCAAGGCACCTATTGTCTTTTGACTTTTTTTTTTTTTTAATAAAACAGTATTTATTTTTATTTATTTTGAGAGAGACAGAGACAGTGCGAGTGGGGGGAGGGGCAGAGAGCGAGGAGACAATCCCAGGCAGGCTCGGTGCTGCAAGGGCAGAGCTTGATGCGGGGCTGGAACTCACAACACCATGAGATCATGTGACCTGAGCCAAAACCAAGAGTTGGACGCTTAACTGACTGAGCCACCCAGGTGCCCCTATTTTATTTTTTAAGTTTATTTATTTTGTGAGGGGCAGAGAGAGCACGAACCAGGGAGGGGCAGAGAGAGAGAGAGAAAGAGAGAGAGAGAGAGAGGAGAGAGAGAGAGAGAGAGAGAGAGAGAGAGAATCCCAAGCAGGCTCTACACTGTCAGCACAGATCCAGACACAGGGCTTGATCTCATTACCATGAGATCGTGACCTGAGCCTAAATCAAGAGCCGGACGCTTAATGGACTGAGCCACCCAGGCACCCCAAGGCTTTTTATTTTAAATGCTTTATTGGCCACTGCCCATTGCCACCACAAGACTCAAAGCTTGAGAGGAGAGACCCAGATTGTCTTATCTACCACAATATCCTCAGTTACCTAAAAGTGTGCCTAACTTCGGCGCCTGGATGAATGAACGAATGAACACATGAATGACTGAATTTGAGCTCTTTTCCCAAAAGATGAGAAACGAGACCATTTTTGAAACACAGTTACCCTAGTCCTATGTCTTCAAAACCTGCCCACTAAGAGTCATTTGAGGTACTTGTAAAGAAGGCCTATCTCCACAGCCCCTCTGAATCAGGCTCCCCCAGAAAGGGGTCTGGGAAGAGAAGAGGAGAATGAGCACCCCCAAGGGATTCAGATCTCAGAAGGCTTTGGAGACACAGCACATACAGACAGTGCACATGCGGGGCGATCTGGAGAAGAGGAGGGGGAAACCGGGGCCAGTGAGTTCAGGGGCCTGGGTGCAGGGTGTCACAGGGAAGGTCCTTACAAGGACTCACAACACCATGTGAGTTCAGGGCCAGTGAGTTCAGGGGCCTGGGTGCAGGGTGTCACAGGGAAGGTCCTTACAAGGACCGGGTGGAGCCTCGCCGCAAAGGGCGTGCTGGCGAGGCTGAGGCATCTTCATTTCCTTGTTGACACCTAACTCCTTCCAGAAAGGATTTGAGGCTAGACTGGGAAAACATTCATGTGACTCTGTAGTCAAGAGGGAGCCCCTGGAAACCATCTTTGAGGCACAGAACAACACAAATGGGATTTTGCCAATGTTTTTAAGTTGTGCTAAAATATACACAACGGAAAATTTACCAGTTTAGGCGTTTTTAGGTGTGCAGTTAAGTAGCATGACGTACATTCACACGGCTGTGTAACCGTCACCACCAACCGTCTCCAGAACTTTATTTTCTCATCCCAAAGTGAAACTCTGGACCCATCAAACACCAACTCCCCATCCCCCTCTCCTTCCAGCCCCTGGCAACCACTATTCTATTTCCTGTCCCCGAATTTAACAATTCTAAGTACTTCACACAAGTGGAATCGTACAGTATTTCACTTAGTAGAATGTCTTCAAGGTTCACCCATATTGTAGCAGAAGTCAAAATCTCCTTTTTAAGGCTGGGTAATATTTCACTGTGTGCATAAACCACCTTTGACATATCCAGTCATCCGTCAATGGACACTTGAGTTGTTCCCACCTTTCGGCTGCTGGGAATAATGCCTGTTCCAAACACGGGCGTGCCTGAGACATCCTGCTCAGACATGAAGTGTGAACCTAAAGGGGCCCCTGAGGCTTCTGGGGGAGCGTGCTGGCTGGGGGCCTCCGAGCGGGCGCTGTGGGGACCGCAGGTGGCCACAGGAGCATGGTTGATGAGCCAACCCAGCAGGGAGGTCTGCCGTCAGCTCACGCCTTAACCAGGTCTTGGAGCCCAGCAAGGAAGAGGAGTGGCGTGAAACTACCTGCTGGGATTTGGCTCCTGCACAGAGGCATCTGAATCAGGCCTCAGTGATGAATGTGGGTGATGGGTTCCGAGAGCCCCCCACTCACAGGCTGGGCTGCCCAGCTCCCGCTCATGAAGAAATTCCAGACCACCGAGGCAGTGCCCCAAAAAGCTGCTGGAGGAGATGCCCCCCAAATGGAGAGAGCAAGACTGTTTCCTTAAAAACCCAGCATGATTTCAAATTAAATACAGAAAATGTCCTCAACAGGACAATATACAGAAAGTAGACTAGTGGTCACCTAAGGCCTGGGCGGGATGGCGAACGACGGTAAATGAACCTAAAGGTTCCACTTTAGGGTAACGGAAATATTCTCAAATTAGATTGTGGTGATGGTTGTAGAACTCTGGAAACATACTAAACTTCACTGAATTCTACACTCAGACTAGGTGAATTTTGTACGTCAATGCTATCTCAATAAGGCTATTTTTAAAAAAAAAAAAAGTATAGAAATGTTTATGAGGAAAATCCAGAAGATTAATATTTTCAAGATTTTAACCTATTTGAGTAGGAGATCTACCTTGGAATCCCAGCATGAAAGGTTTAGTTGAATAATTCATTTGACTTGAGATTTTTTTTTTTAAGAAATCTGTAGGTTTTTTTTTTTTTTTTAGTTTATTTATTTATTTATTTTGAGACAGAGAGAGAGACAGAGTGAGCGAGGGAGACAGAGTATCTCAAGCAGGCTCCGCACCGCCAGCACAGAGCCCGATGTGGGGCTTGAACTTACGAAACTGTGAGATCATGACCTGACCTGAAACCAAGAGTCAGATGCTTAACCGACTGAGCCACCCAGGCGCCCCAGACTTGAGATTTTAAGTTGAAATCTGGTTTACACATACTCTTGGGGCATTTTTAAAAATATTAATTTAGTCAACATACTCCTAAATTTGAGGTATTAGATCTGTACTCTAAGTCCTTGTTTGTTAATCAGGCAACTGAAGTACTCCAAGAAGACATTAAATATATTAAATTTTAAATGCAATTTAAAATGTGAAAAGCAGGTTAAGCTTGTTAAAGAATCAAATATTAATCAAAGGCTACCCTGAATGTAGCCGTGAAAATTTACCAGACTTATAAGGAGAGTCAGATTCTTTTTTTTTTGTCTTTAAATTTACATCCAAGTTAGTTAGCTTATAGTGCAACAATGATTTCAGTAGATTCCTTAATGCCCCTTCCCCATTTAGCCCATCCCCCCCCACAACCCCTCCAGCAGCCCTCTGTTCTCCATATTTAAGAGTCTCTTATGTTTTGTCCCCCTCCCTGTTTTTATATTATTTTTGCTTCCCTTCCCTTATGGTCATCTGTTCTGTGTCTTAAACTCCTCATATGAGTGAAGTCCTATGATACTTGTCTTTCTCTGACTGACTAATTTCGGTTAGCATAATACCACATGGTTGCAAATGGCAAGATTTCATTCTTTTTGATTGCCGAGGAATACTCCATTGTCTATATATACCACATCTTTATCCATTCATCCATTGATGGACATTTGGGCTCTTTCCATACTTTGGCTATTGTCATTAGTGCTGCTATAAACATGGGGTACACGTGTCCCTTCAAAACAGCACACCTGTATCCCTTGGATAAATACCTAGTAGTGCAATTGCTGGGTCGTAGGGTAGTTCTTTTTTTGATTTTTTGAGGAACCTCCATACTGTTTTCCAGAGCAACTGAACCAGTCTGCATTTCCAGCAGCCGTGCAAAAGAGATCCTTTTTCTCCACATCCGAGGAGAGTCAGATTCTTAACTTAAAGGCTAGCATCCTAGACTTGCAGCCTTGTTTTTCTAGAAGCTTTTTCTGTACACAGCTGTCACTTTCAATGACATGAAAACCCTCCCAGTAACAGAAGGTGGGGAATCTGAGTGTCTGGGGTGAAGGAGAGCCAACCTCCAGCCCCATTCCGTTCCCGAAAACCCGACAGGAGTGGACAAATTTTACTGTTGAGAAACATAAGACCCTGTGGAAAAACAGAGTTCAAGGAATTGAAATTGGCAGTTCACCTAGGAAAGCCCTTATAAATGATGTTTTATGTTCCCTTAAATAAAACAAGAGAGACAGCACGGGCAGGACAGCTCATCTTAATTATGTTCTATACCTTAAAGAAGTAATTACGGACATTGTTCAGTTACTAATTTTCATTTACCCTTCCTTGCATGCTGGAGACTTTCTATACTCTCCCCTGCAGTTTGCCTGGAATGCTTATAAATGTATTTTGCAGCGATGCAGATAATATGCCAAAATCCTTTCTTCCCTGTGGCTGGTGCTCCAAGTCTGATTTTACGACTTGGAGACATTTATGTCTGCCTCTGGGGTTCCCCTGCAGCTTCAGAGACAGGCAATAATGCGGCTGCTTGAGAAGGGAAATATTTCAGGTAACCTTTATGCAAGCCACTCAAGCATGGCGGGGCATTAACCCCAAATCCACTCTCCCCCCTCAAGTACAGAAAGCTGTTCAGCTCTGTGCAGGGTAATTTCGCTCAAATGCAGTCGGCCTGTGCCGGGTACCCTACTTCTTGTACGAATCTCTGTTCCCTCTTGGCCACACAGGGACGGTCGCCCATCCTTTGTCTGTCTCAAGGCCACCTGAGCAAAACTTGAGCATTCCCAGGCTTCTGTTTTCTTTCCCTTTTCTCCACCGTGTCCTAGAAGGTGGAAAGGGGTCCTGGCTAGACTATGGTGCTGTGGATTGAATAGGGCCCCCCCCCGAAATTCATGCCCACTTAGAACACCTCAGAATGGGACCTTGTTTGGAAATACGGTCTTAGCACGTATAATCAGTTAAATTAAGATGAGGTCATCCTTGGGGTGCCTGTGTGGCTAAGTCAGTTAAGCGTCGGACTTTGGCCCAGGTCATGATCTCACGGTTTGTGAGTTCGAGCCCCGTGTCGGGCTCTGTGCTGACAGCTCAGAGCCTGGAGCCTGCTTCGGATTATGTGTCTCCTCCTCTCTCTCTGTCCTTCCCATGCTCATGCTCTGTCTCTGTCTTTCAATAATAAATAAACGTTTAAAAAAAAAAAAAAAAGATGAGGTCATCCTGGACTGGGGTGGGCCCTAAATCCAATGGCTGCTGTTCTCCTAACAGAGGAGAGGACACAGAGACAGACACACATGGAGAAGATCCTGCACAGATGGAGACAGAGGGTGGAGGGGCACGACTACAGGCAAGCCAAGGAGCGCCAAGGACTGACGGGAGCCACCAGAAGCCAGGAAGAGGCAAGGAAGGATTCTACCCCAGAGCCTCCGGCCCTGCCAACACCTCGCTTTCAGACTTGCAGCTCCTAGAACTGCGAGGGACCAGATTGCCGCTGTTGAAGCCACCAGGGCTTGTGGTACGTCGTTAAGGCTGCCCTAGGAAACGAATACACACGGGCTCAGGTCCTGTATGACCCTGACAATGTATTCCAACCTCTCGGCCTCGGTCACCTCTCTGTAAAATGGGGCTAACAATGTACCTACTTAGTAGGAATGTTGTGAGGACAAAATAAAGTAATCCACGTCAGGCCTTCGTAAGGGCTTAGTAAGCCAGAATTAGGTACCACTCCTGATGTCTGGTAATACCTTCTCTTTCTAACCGTTCCCCAAGACAGCACTGCAAAAGTCTCTTCTATTCCACCCAGAAATCTCACTGTTACAGACATGATACGTACACATTCATCTGTGGACACGAGATGATCTCACAGATCGGCGAGGGGAGTTGGTGACTTACGGTGGAGGTCTAACCAATCTGGATTTGCTCAAGACGAGCGTGAGGCAGCTGCGGGCTGCCGAAAGGGGGTTGTTGAACAGACGGCGTGTGTACCTCTCCTCCAGAAGCAAGAGATGGCTAGAAAGAGATTATCCCCCACAACAAAACACATGCTACCCAAACCCGTAGTTTCATTTTCATATGTCTACATGGGTTAAGGATGGGAATTATCTTTTTAACTTGTTCATGTGTATTGTGTTCTCCTGACATTTTTCTGGCACAAGATGCTAATACTAATTTTTAAAATATCCCCACACGTACTATGTCACTGGAGCCATGAAGATGTTTATAGCCTTCGACTCCAGCGATTTCCCTCTCGGGAAATGACACCGACAGAAGCTAAAGAAGTTACGCACCAAGATGCTTACTATAATGTTTCCCCTCCGATGGCCAGAAATTGTAACAACTGAAAAATGCCCATGACTAGAGCAATCATTTCATAAATCATAGTTCACTTAAAGTACATCATTAATAAATCACAGTGTATTAACTACTCAGAAATGATCCTGTTATTAAAAGTAATAACGTGAAGACACGGAGAAGGGGTTTAAGTAAAAGCAGCCAATTTCAAAATATTATGAGGATCGGAATCTCAGCCACATAAATATATATACGTATAAACGACAACGTATAAACACGAAAACGCGTTCTTCCACGCTGTTTATCATCTTTCTTACTTAACAGTGATGACATCAACGTAATGCCGGGTCCAGATCAACTCTAAATGTTACAGATGCTCCTGAAAGCCAGGAAAGTTCTAAACAAAGAGTTGGATTTCTCCCACCGATGAAGAGAGACTGATCTTTGACGAAGAACACAGTGAGCGTGCTTCATGCTTGCAGGTCTCAGGACTATGAGCTGCTTGAAGTATAACTTCAGTTGCTGTTACCAAGAAGTGGTGTAGGGGTGGGGCGGAGAAAAGCAGGCGCTGGAGAAGATCCGCAAGTGGGTGGAGGGAGGCGGGGGGCGGGGGTAGAAAAGGCTCTGGGGGCAGCCATGCTCTGCTTCAAATGTTATTCTTCTTGAAATGTGGTCAGAAGGAAAGACCACTGCAGCTGTGGCCTATTAAACGTGCCCACGTTCCCCATCTCCCTCCCTCCCTCCCTCCCTCCCTTCTGGCAAGTCCAAGATGCAAGACTGAACCCCACTCCACAGTCTCTCTAAAGACCTGCAGCGAGAAGGCAATGAACCCGGCGGGGGAGGGGGGGGCAGGGGACGGTGCGAGAGGCCCAAAGCTACTGGGGTGATTTTCCCTAGGGAAATATTTAGCATTTTGCGACTTCTCTTGTCCTTTAATAGACAGATAGGTGGATAAAGCTTTGTGACAACATGGAGAGACAGAATCCCACTTTTCTCCAAAAAGTAAGAAAGCTGTGCACAATATCCTTGTTGCTACGATGAACAGGAAGGTTGGCCTCTTGGGGGGCAGCACACGTGCGCAGCGTGAGTGTGGATATTAAAATTCTTCTCAAAGTCAGCCAGGCAGGACCTATTTACGCAAGCAAATTAAAACGCGTAAAACAGTAAGAGGGTGTTTGCAAATGTCTAGAGCTACAGGAGGATCTGACGAGAAGAGGCCAGGCGTATCAGGAAGGGCTCTGGTTCTGAGCTCGCTGCCACCAACCGCGTGGGTGACCCAGAGGAGAGGGGGACAAAACTAAGCAGAACGTATGTGGCGTTCCGACGACATGCCATGCTGAATGCGGGGCACTCGGGGAAATGTTATTTAACCTCCCCTTCCTTGGGAGCATCCTGAAACGTTAAGTGTTATCATTTCCATTTTACAGAAACAAATTCAAACAGGTTATTTGCCAGAGTCACACAGATAGCACCTGAGAGATTCTGCAGACTGATAGAGCAGGTAAATGTTTATTATCTCTGAGTGTTATCAGTGGAGATCTACCTGATATAGGAGAGGAGGGGAGCAGAGCAGACGTGAAACACACAGAAAGCAGCAGCGTTTCACAACGCTGGGCCCATCCCCTAGTAAGAGTTAATAATGTGAAAAGATGGAAATGGGGGTTGAAATTACTTAGGAAACAGCAATGGAGCTGAGTCAAACACACCTGTCTGACTCAGCTAGGTCAAAACAATGACATGGAAGTGTTCAAACGGGCGACCAGGTGGCTCAGTCGGTTCAGCATCAGACTCTTGATTTCGGCTTGGGGCACGATCTCATGGTTGGGCACTGGGCTCTGCGCTGACAGTGCAGAGCCTGCTTGGGGTTTTCTCTCTCCTTCGTTCTCTGCGCCTCCCCCACTTACGTGTGCAGGCACGCATGCACGCTCTCTGTCTGTCTCAAAATAAGTAAACTTAAAACTGTTCAAACACACACACACACACACACACAGCAGCAGCAGCAGCAGCAACAGGGACTTTGTAGAGCAAAGTGGCTAAGGGTAAACCCCAAGGGCGGTAGAGCTCCTGCTTCTAACCCTGGCTTCTCCAGTAACCAGCCAGTGACCTTCTGCAACAGTGTCTTCGCTCCCCTGTGTCTCAGGCTTCTCACCGGTAAGAGAAGAGCAAGAGAAGGTACCACGTGGTTTGTAAGTTTGTAACTTCCCTGATGAGAATCACAAGGGAAAGTACCCGCATGGTTTGTAAGTTCCCTGAAATCCCAATGCATCTCACAGTCGCAGCCTCCTCCACTTGATAGAACAGTTGGTGACGAGGATGGGTGACGGTGGGGAGCATCCCCGACTCCCTTCACGGGTCCGCCGGCCCCCGTCCCCAGACCTCCACTTCAAGCTCACCCCCCAGCACGTTTTCTTTCCTTCTTTCTCCCTCTTTATTTCCTCCCTCTCTCTGCTCTCTCAGTCTCCTGCAAGTTTGATACTTGGTTTTCCAAGCCTAAACAAATATCTCCAAGTCCAAATGGCAAAGCCGGGCAGCATCAAACGCCCTGTTCTCTCTGAGGGTGAACCCAGAGCAAGGGCTCATTGGGGTGGAGGCAGACAGCTCGGGGATAACAAGACCCCGGAGCCAGCTGCATGCACAAGCCACGCATCACAGCTCCAGGGACACTGGCCCCAGTGCCCTGAACGGCAGTGGAAGCTACCACACCCTGTGGGTCTCAGGGCAGACCGGGGGTGATGGGTCTTCAGCAGTTTCAAGAAAGACCCTCTGTCAAACATTTAAAAGCGATTTTCTTAAGGTGGGGGGAGGCGTGCCTGGGTGGCTTAGTCAGTTAAGCGACCAGTTTTGGCTCAGGTCACCATCTCATAGTTCGTAGGTCCGAGCCCCATATCAGGCTCTGTGTTGACAGCTCAGAGCCTAGAGCCTGCTTCGGATCCTGTTGTCTCCCTCTCTCTCTGCTCCTCCCCTGCTCGCGCTCTGTCTCTCAAAAATGAATAAACGTTAAAAAAAATTTTTTTAAAGAAAAAAAGAAAGACCCTCTGTCCTAAGACCCAACCCTCCTCCAAATAACTGCCCTAGATCTTGCTGAGTCTGGAAACCCAGTGTTCCTTTAGATCAATGGTTCCTAGTAACTTTCCAATGTTTTGCCACTTAAATAATAACCAGCTTCCTCAAATTTTGAAAAGCCACAACATCTAAAACAGGGTAGAATTTTCCTAATTTTCTTCTCCAATAAAACCTTGTTAAACAGTTAACTCTGTTATGTTTGAACGATATATAGATTGATATGCATGTATAGATATCAACAGTATTAATGCGAAAAATATTAATATATCACTATGACTTCCAGATGATCTGCCAACTGAGCAAGTTTGAGGTTATTCCTCCAGCAGAAGGTAAAGAAGGTCAACATCCCTGGGATCAGGGCTCCAGGTCCAGAAGGGTGAGGATGTCAGTTTGTAAAAGGTTGGACCCAGAAAAGGCTGATAGAGAAATCCTTCCTGGGTGTCCAAAGTCAAGGGTGAGGGTTTGCCGGAGAGAAGAGTCGGAACAGAACTGGGATGGCCAGAAACAGCAGGGGAGGCAACCTTTGCCTTTCACTCGTTTCTGATCTCAGTCAATGTCAACACTCAAGGCCTCACTTGCTTATTCGCCGGTATGTTGGAACCTAAAATTCTGAGTTGTTCACGCAAGCATGTCACCGTAAGAGATGCGAAAATCTCACTTCCTTCCAAGTGACGTAGGGAGCGTCAGAGGGCTGAGCACCCATTTCTTCTTTCTTTCTTTTTTTGATGTTTCTTTATTTTTCAGAGAGAGAGCATGCGCACAGGAGGAGCAGAAAGGGGGGCGGGGGGGGGGACAAAGGATCCGAAGCAGGCTCTGTGCCAACAGCAGCGAGCCCGATGCCGGGCTTGAACTCACGAGCGGTGAGATCATGACCTGAACCAGAGTCGGATGCTCAACCGACTGAGCCACCCGGGCGCCCCTGTGCACCCATTTCTTTTTAAATTTTTTTTTTCAACGTTTTTTATTTATTTTTGGGACAGAGAGAGACAGAGCATGAACGGGGGAGGGGCAGAGAGAGAGGGAGACACAGAATCGGAAACAGGCTCCAGGCTCCGAGACATCAGCCCAGAGCCCGACGCGGGGCTCGAACTCACGGACCGCGAGATCGTGACCTGGCTGATGTCGGACGCTTAACCGACTGCGCCACCCAGGCGCCCCAGTGCACCCATTTCTTGATAAAAAATCTTCCTCATTCCAGGGGCCAGCTACAGCATAGAAGCAGAAGAGACAAGTACAGGGCAAAAGGAATTAGGTTCTCTAGGCTGCCAGGAAGATCCCTGTGGGGCACACTTGCAGCCCCACTGTAGACGTGGAAGGCTCGGTTACATATTGGGTCTGCCACTCTCTGATTACATGACACACGGAATATCCATGCGGGCTTCTCTTAATTTATCCCAAACCTACACGTCTATGGGGCAAGAAGGTTTAAAACTCCAACTGAAGGGTGGGTGGGTGTGGGGATAGATGAAACAGGCAAAGGGGATTAAAAGTACACTTATCTTGATGAGCACTGGGGAATATACGGAACTAATGAATCGCTATGTCATACACCTGAAAGGAATCCAACACTGCGTGTTAACTACACTGGAATTAAAATAATTCTTGAAAAATATATAAATAAAACTGAAAGTAAGAAATTGAGAGTCATGGCGTTCCGAAACAGGCAGTGTTAAGTAAGGTCCCACCTAATTGACCTAAGTAACCCCCTTTTTTAACATCCCAAACTTTACTATACCAGCCTGTGCATACAGTCAAAGCTTTTGACTCTCCTGTGGCTACAATGCTAGAAACGTTAGTCAAACCCAAAAACCAGTCTTTAGTTTCAATTTTCTTTTATACTCTGGCTTAAGCCTGGAATCTTCCTGCTTGTTAACAGAAACCACAAAAGATACTTTATCCGCCAAACTTCTAATGCATGGGGGAGAAGTCACAAATGATTTCTGGCTCCGATCCCCTAATGAAGTAACTGCAGGGCCTCGAAAGCAAAAGGCAAATGGTTTTATTCAAAGTTCAGGCCTTATTCTTTAAACGTCCATCAAAAATAAAGGACTGGAGACTCAGGGCTGATCTTATGTGACCACTGTGTGTGAGCTTGAATTGCAAATAATGGCTCCTAGGTCCCTCTCGATTATCAATGCTGGTGAGAATGCGGTAAGCGAGACCATTCAGAATCAGCAGGTGATCCAAAGCCTCACTTCTGGTCAGCTGGGTACAGCAATGGGGTCCTTAAACACTTAGCTTTTATCTCCAGGGATGTGTGGCCTACAGAGCTATTCAAGCACCGGATCAGGGCTGGGGATCTGAAGGGCACAGCCCAGGGGACACATCCACCCACAGGCCGTTGGAAGTTACCCACACTGGAACATATTTAGGCTCTTAAAAATTCATTTGAAGGGCGCCTGGGTGGCTCAGTTGGTTAAGCATCCGATTTGGGCTCAGGTCATGATTTCGCGGTTCGTGAGTTCAAGTCCCGCATCGGGCTCTGTGCTGACAGCTGGAGCCTGGAGCCTGCTTCGGATTCTGTGTCTCCTTCTCTCTCTGCCCCTCCCCCACCTGTGCTCTTCTCTCTCTCAAAGATAAATAAACACCAAAAAAAATTCTTTTAATTCACTCGAGATAAAGCAGTAAAATAGCCTATTCCTGACACGGGCATGATAATGTTTAGCTGTCTGGCGGCTCTGACAGCCCTCCACGCACATCGCCACTTGCCTCTCATTGTAAAGGTGAGAAATCCGAAGTCAGAGAGGGTATGTGGTGCAGGCATGGTCACAAGATGAATCACTGCATCTCCATTCCATTGATGAGCAAATGACGGCCCGGGGACATAAGTGACTTGCCCAGGGGCACGGAGCCAAGTGGCAGAGCAGAGACTCCAGACCCAGGTAACCGAGACTCACATTCAGTCTTGCCCCCTCTACACAGTAGCTGCCTCCCATATGGACGTTTTTGTTCAAAGGGTACGGGGGTGGTGGGCACTCAAGAAAACTGTTCACGGAGCATCCACACCGCACTGCAGTGACCACAACAGATGTCGCCCTCGCCGAGCTTCACGGGCCAGCAGTGACCCCGATTCTTCTTTCGCATCTTTCTCGGCTTCTTTAAGGACAACGAGGAAACAGAGGCACGTAATTAAGCCCCTTACTGGGCACACAGGCACCAACTCAGAGGCCGAGTTAAACTCCTTCTTGTACCTCCTATTCTGAGGAGTAAGTCCTCAATAAACATATGGTACTCAGTCAATTAATTGATCTGCCCTTGTAGCTGAGACAATTGCAAGTCCTATGAACCCAGAACCTTCCTAGGTTTTGCTCGGGAATGTGAGAGGTCTGGTCTATCTCTCAATAATAGCCAGCTCCCCATTGCCTCTTCTAGAATGGCTATCACCAAGAGCTCTGCTTACATCCAAATCCCTTCCCAGACCGAAAGGACAGGGAGTATCAGACGGGACTTCAGGATTCTGGGAGAGGAGAGGAGAGGCCACGCCAGAAAGCTGATGACTCAATCGTCCACGTTCAACCAGCCGTGCTGGCATCCCGGCGAGAGGGCCAATGGACTCAGCGCTCTCATCAGAACAGAGGCAGGGGGTTCCAAAATGCAATCAGGAAGATAAAGATCTTAGGAAAGAAACTCAAATAGAAAGGTCTGCTCAGAAGCAAAGTTTCATTCCACCCAAATACAGGAGCAGAAACACAGAGCAGGCACAAAATACACACATGCATTTGGAAAGACCCCTTGACTCAGGAAAACTTATCTTTAGGCTTCTAATACTGCACTCCATCCAGTCGACAGAAGCCAGAGTTCAAGGACAAGGAAGGTCTGATGCAGTGGAAAGTCTGTGGGCTGGAGACCAGGAAGCCAGTGTTGGACTGAGTTCCTCACGGGGGCAGGGGAGAGGGGGGTGACCTTGCAGACACTCCCCCTTTCTGGGTCTCAATATGCCCCTCTTGAATTAGGGGGTTTAACTCTATAGAAGATCCCTTCCAGCTGCAAAATTCAATACTTCTGTAACTCTCATCCTGCCGGCTGATCCGGTGCTCTCCTCTCCACGGCCCTGAGGCTCACCAAAATTCCACTGGCAGTGTGTTCCAACACTGAACAGGCCAGATTTGGTGGCCTCCTCAGAGCACGGTAACCACAGAAGTAAACACAAACGCACGAAAAAATGTAAATGGGTCGTAAGCACTCTTAGGCTTATGAAGTCAGCAGTGCGAAATGTATAACAGGATTGTCTGCAGATCTTTTGTTGACACACAGTAAAAAAAACACACACAAAAAAAAAAACCCAAAAACCCTCCTCTTAAATAGAAAAAGGCCCATTTGTTCGGTGCTTAACCAGATCGGCCTTGAGACGGCAGCATTTGAAAAGTTTAGTCCCCAGTCACGGCCACGAGTAGCCTCTTACCAGCACACACATAGGAGGGAAGCTTGGATGTTTCACAGAGGTATCCTCTATTCTGCTGGGGTAACTAGGGGAGGCAGGGGAAGTTGCCCTTGGCATTGACCAGACAATGAACTCATCATCCTGCCTGGTTCAGAAATAGAAACTGAGCGTTAAACATAGCTCACCAGCCTCTCCTTGACCAGCATCTCAGACTGAAGTTGGTTTGTTCATAAGGAAGTCAGGAGCGGGGACGCCTACCCAACGTGTAATAATTTACCTATCACCCCAATAATCCCCACAAGTCCTCTGTCACCTGAAAGCAGGTATTAAGCGCCTAACATGGGCCCAGGGCCATCTCCCTCTGAGTCCTCTAGATATAACAACAATGTACTTACCGCCACCGAACTCGACACCTAAAATGGTTCAAATGGTAAATTTTAGGTTATGGGCATTTTACCACAGTGTTTTTTAAAAGATACCCACCCACTCCCCCGAAAAAAAAAAAAAAAAAGTTTAGGCTGCAGCCCCAGACACACCTAATCACACTGATGCAAAACAGAAACACTCAGCCAGTGAGCTATTTCTAGCATGTTCCCAAAATGTCTGGGCCTGATGGTAATAACCTCTGCCCTGGCCAACGTAACCATGGCCCTTTGTTTAAGCATCATGCCTGGAACCTCAGAGTCAATCCGCGGCCGTGTCCACCCTCCTCGGGGTCTCCGTACTGAGGCCTAGATGGGTGGCTCTCCAACATCACCACCCCTCACGAGATGGAGGCAGATTCCAGGACCTCCCAGTCAAGATCCTGCCTGAATATGCCTATCTCAAGTCCCAAAAGGCTGTCCTCTGAAAAGCATCCCGGGTGACTTGGGGGGATCTGGGGTGCATTAAAGGGCCTGGGAGCAATGAGGAGCGGGGGACAAACCAGACACAGCCCTTGCAAGGGCTTTGGAAACGCCCAGCTCCTGCTCCCCAGGTAAGGCTGCCTGGTGCTCCTTTTTGGCTTCCAGGAGGCCCTTGACTTTGAGTCCTCGAACAAGTCAGGGCAAGGGACACAGTGCACCGATCTACCGCCTTTCCCACTGCTCGTGGACAGACCATCAGCCAGAACCAGAACGCCCAGATTCCAGAGCCAACTGTCTCCACAGTCTCACCTCGGAGCCTCGGGCTTCCCCCTCTGTAAAACGGGCCTCACCATGCCTGCCCCTGGCCGCCCGCAAAGGGCTGCTGTGGTAGAGACCCCGGCCCCTCTTCTCCCCACCGCGTGACCTTGCGCTTTTTACATTTCCCCTCTCCGGACCTTGGCTTCCACAGCTGTCAAGTGGGAACAAAACCCGTATCAGCTCACATTGTTCTCAGGTGCGCTAACTGGGCCATGCAAACGCAGCGCTCAATCACTAAGACGCACACACAGAGCACTTAGGAAATGTCAGCTGTTCATGGCTTTGTGAATCTGGTGCTTGTGGATGTGCTTGGGAGGGAGCAAGTCTAAGAGATGACCGTTTTCACACTTGTGTTATTGAAACACACACACACACACACACACACACACACACACACACACACAACCTAGCTGTGCGTGCCATCCACCCTGTGATTACAAATCACGGCTCTTTGGCTTAGAGGTGACCAGAATGAATGATGAAGAAGCCAACCTTTTTATTTCAGATGTTGAGTTTCTCCACTCTCTAGGCAAGAGGCCAAGGGATACTTCAATAAATAATGATTGAGCACCGCTAAAGGAGGGAAGGACGAGGGGGCCTTCTGACGAAGGAGGGGCCCTAGCCCTGCTGCTCACATGGTGGATTCCACCACGTGGCTCAGTGTCTCAGACAGGCACCCCACCCCACCCCAGCCCACGGAATGCCCCCTTCTGGCCACACAGAACGACACACACATCTTACGACACATCCAGGGACTTCCGTTCCTTCCAACTGTCAAGCTGTTCCTGCTTCTGGAACTTTCTTTGCCTTCTCAGTCGCCTCAGCCATGACCTACTTCGCCCCCATTTCAGTCAGGCTGCAGTTCAAGTGTCCCCGCCTGAGGGAGGCTTTCTCCAGCATCCCTTTACCCCACGATCCTGCGTGGTTTTCCCGAGAGTATAGGCCCCTTCCCTCAGAGCATCAAGCCCTTGGGTCCCCCTCTCCTGCTCACTGTGATGACAGTGCCCGGCACATAGCACGTGCTCAGAAGATGCTTGTTGACGGAGTCCATTTAGGGGGAACACGGAAGCCGGGCACCCTGGGCGCATTCCACTTTATGCCGGTGGTCCCGGAGTCATTTTCACAGCTGCCCCGCTTAGTCTAACAAGTGGCGGGGTCTCATGGGAAATCTTGCACTGCTGTGACGAGAGATGATACAGCCTGGGAGGGGGGGTCAGAAGCCCCAAGTTCTAGAATCAGACAAACTTTGCTATCAGTCTCAAGCTGTCACTTCCTACCACGTGATCCTCAGCGAGCCATGACCTCCGGAAAAAACCATCCTGAGAGCATTTCCCGGAGACTGAAAGGCAGTACGTGTGCATGCACTTGCTACGTGGAAAAGTAGGCGCTCCATTAATAATGTTGTTTGTCCTCTGGAGACAGACTACCAAGTCTGCCCCCCATGAGCTGCCTGACCTTGGTCTACCTACCTTTCCTCCCTGCCGTGTTCTCATCTCTCGAACGAAGAGAAGAAAACGTCTCAAGCTCACAGGGTGTTCACAGGATGAGATTAGATCATTCTGGCAAATGGGCACCTGGATGGCTCAGTCGGTTTAGCGTCTGATTCTTGATTTCAGCTCAGGTCACGATCTCACGGCCTGTGAGCCACGTCGGGCTCGGCACTGACAGTGCGGAGCCTGCTTAAGATTCTCTCTCTCTCTCTCTCTCTCTCTCTCTCTCTCTCTGTCCCTCTCCTGCACGCCCTGTCTCTCAAATAAATAAACTTTAAAAAAAAAAAACTAAAAAGATCGTTCTGGCAAGGCGCAACGCCTGGGCACTCATCACACAGCAGCAATCAGTAACCTCCATATTGGTGCCTTTCCGCCCAAATTCATGACCTCCTTAAGGGCAAGGACTTGCGCCCTCACGTCTCTATCCCTAACACGAACTGCCTGGCCCGTTTTTCTGGAAGGAAGGAAAGGAGTGGGCTTCTCCGTGAGGTCATCCCACGCCCGTCGCCAGCCAGCTCAATTCCTCCTGTGAGAGAAGGCAGACGGGACACAGAGAAGGCACGTGGTTTTGGGGTGGCTGCACAGCGCTGCAAAAGCAGGAGGAGCCTTTGCTGGGAGTGTGGAGGGTTCACAGATGGTAAAAAATCCCCAGCTGCTCACACACCTACTGGTGGGAGGGAGAAGGCTTGTTAAATGTTAAAAATGAGTCAACTTTCTCGTAGACTACAGTAACAACAAAGCCGGTGATGGGGAGAGGAATACACAGGGTGTGGGTGAAGGAGAGAAAGGGGTACCTCAGCCGGACTCTTGTGAAACTTAACCCTTTATTGGGGGGGGACAAGGGGGGGGGGTGGGAGGTGTGGAAAGCAGCCAGGTGGGGGGAGGGGAGGGAGCCACTGATTGAATTCACAGCCTCGCAAAAGGGCTGGATCGCAGCCCCGCTCACAGATGCTCATTTCAAACTCCTCTGACGCCACCGGGGAGAGCAAACACAGGGTGTGTCGGTTTTGTGGGCTGTCAGATAGTCCGTTAACTGTTTGAGTTTAGCAATCTGGCAGAACGTGGAGCCGGGCTGCTCAGATGGCCAAGGGCTCCGACTGCAAAGAGGGCTTCTTTCGCAATCTTGTCCTTTCCGCCAACTGTACAACGAGATCATGAAGCCGAGTCAAGGGTCCAGCACCGAGCACTGGACCTCGGAAGAAGCAAGCCAGGCCGTGGGGGCTCCTGGCACAGCGTGTTTGATGATGATGCCACCCCGGTGATGCCTGCGCCCCATCACCTTCCACACCCCGTGGCCCCTGGGCTGGGGCAGGCACGCGGACAAAGTCCCCATTCCATTATCTTCTTCTCCCAGGCGTAAGATTTCAATTTCCAATCAATCCAGCAAGTTTGCTGTGCCCCCAACGCCCTGCGCCGGGCTCCGCTACGGAGCTACGTGTCAGGAAGATTACAAAATCGAATCAGGCGCCCTCTGGGCTCTCCTCTAAGTTTTCAAGGTAACTGAGAATGTAAAGGAGATCAGCCTGTGAGTATCCTGTCCACCAACCCTGATGACTGTTCCTTTCAGTGAATTCAACAGGTGGTATTCGCATTTTCCTCCATTCAGAATATAAAACATTCTGACAATCTGAGGAGTCTCGTGAACTGAGCTCTGCTATCTAATAAGGTAACTCCAGGAGGGTCTCTATCCCCTGGCTATTTCTTCCCCCAGAATAACCAAGCAGACAAGCTTGTCTTGTTCAGTTTCACGAACTAGCAGTTTTACTGCTGTGTGGAGAATACAGAATCGGGCTGGCGGGTTCCAGTCCCAGCTCCGTCACATCCTGGCTCTGTGACCACGGACTGGTTACTAAACCTCTCCTTGCCACAGTTCCTTCATCTGTACGGGGATAAGAGTAACGCTTACTTCTCAGGGCTGTTGTGGGGATTAAGTGCTTTCTAAGAGCACTTGAAAGAGCGAGTGGTACACTTGTAAGTACTCAGTAAGGAAGTAATAAATGTAGCTACATATTTAACACAGCACTGCCCTAAAAGAGATTATGACCTACTTCCATTTTAAAGATCTCCAAGGGTAGGTTTCCACTTTTATTTTATTAGTAGAAAGGCAGTATAGAGTACCGGTTAAGAGCAAAAACGATAAGACCACATTGCCCAGGATGGACTCCCAGCTCCGCTCCTTACTTCCTGTGTGACCTTGGGCAAGTTACTTAACCTCTCTGAGATTTCGTTTCTTTATAAAACGGAGCTCATGCTGCCTTCAGCCTTAAGTGAGTTAATAAATGCGAAACGCACGGTAAATAACAGCAAAGTATGACCGTTCGCTGCTGTCCTTGCATCTCTAGGGAAGGTCCCATCAGCAATTCCCACCACGGCAACATTTGTAAAATATCAAGATGCCATTTGAAGTCCTGGGAAGCGACTAGGTAGTCAGCCACGAGCCACCGTCGCCCCTTCCTAGCTCCGTGCGTGGTTGCTGACTTTCAGCTCATCAGTGAAGGTGTAGCCAGCAGAATTCAACTCAAATTGGCCCGGCTTGCTATTCCAGTCCCCTCTGCCCCCATCCTGCAGCAGGGCTGAGAGCCAAGGGGATGGACAGATGGGCTGATGCACGTACAGAGGGAGAGAGAACCCCAGCAGCGCGGTCCCGCTCGCTGTCCCGTGGCAACAGTTAGTGGAGCAGTGGCACACGGCAGCGACAGAGCGCCTGGCTCCCCCGGGTCAAAGCACCAAAGCATCCACAAGGCAGAAGGCAAGGAGAACCCCGTCCTGAACAGCAGCCTGGGCACCCAGCCCAACCCTCCGTGTCCTGGGCCTTTCCCATGGCCGCCTGCCCTGGGAAGCCTCTAAACCTTCCACGTGGCTCGCAGTGAGGCCCCACCACGGACCAGGAACCCCACTCAACACCTCCAGGAGCGAGCCAAGAGATTTGCAAGGGAGCTGGTGCCCGAGGAGAGCCTGGGAATGTCTCACTGGGAACAGAAAGCCACAACATTACACAGTATATTTCAACAGGAGTCGAACTAGAATAGAAGCGTCGTGGGCACTCAGCGCGGGGGGGGGGGGGGGGGGTCCTGCAGGAGGAACCTGGGTCTTGAAGAACATGAGGAAAGGGGAGAGGAGGCAGGGAAGGAGTGGCAGTGACACGGGTGTCCCCTGCACACCCAGGGAACATCATTCTATCCAAAGAGAAGCTAATTGCTGAAAACAAACCTTTCTCTGCCTTCTAAGAAAGGACTGGATTTTCTGCCAGGTCTGATTGAATCAAAGGTATTCTGGAATTGCATTTCCCTGCCTACCTAAAAATGTCCCGACTTGTCAACCACCCTCCATCATGGATACGTTTTCCCTGTTCCATGTGACATAGCCAGTCTGACCCATGTGGCTCAATTTCCCAAAGGTTCCTGCAGCTTGAATGTGGCTAGCTTGAATGGCTGCGGCATTTTCTCAGCGTGATAGCACACTTTATTCTTTAGACGCATCAGCAAATTTGCCTCTGGTGAACAGGTACCGATGGAAAACCTCAGATTTAAAGGTATAGGGAGATGGGGCACCTGGGTGGCTCCGTTAGTTAAGCATCTGACTTCGGCTCAGGTCACGATCTCACGGTTCACGGGTTCGAGCCCCGCGTCGGGCTCTGGGCTGACAGCTCGGAGCCTGGAGCCTGCTTTGGATTCTGTGTCTCCCTCTCTCTCTGCCCCTCCCCCTGCTCGCACCCTGTCTTTCGCGCTCCCTCAAAAACAAATAAACTTTAAACAATAAAAAACAAAGGTATGGAGAGAGAAGTTCATATACATACAGGAACACGTGTGTCTATGTGTGAGAGCATGGGTGTGTGTGTGTGTGTGTACGTGTGTATGTGCATGCATGGGTTAGCCCACCTAAGAAGAAGAGCCTCCTTGAGCTGGACTCTTAAGACTCGGGGTCTCAGTTTCTGTAATTGCAAAGGCACAGGGTTTCTCAGGCTTGGGCACTGCGGGGCAAGGATTCCAAGGCTCCATTCTGGTTCAGCACAGAGAAAGGTGCTCGGGTCCGCTGGCGATGTCTGAGGTGGCCACATTAAAGACAGATGGCAGGTATGTTTGGCTGGTACCCTGATCAGCCCACGGGACCCCTCTTGACAGTTCTAAGATCCTGAATAATCATCTGAGTCTGAAACGGGGGGGAGGTTATTTTAGAATCTCTAAAGGCCTATTAGTTCAAACATTCTGAGCACTGAATTATATAAAGGCCACACTCATGGGTTCAAAGCTGTCCCTTTGCAGCATCGGTAGCCCAGTGGTGAGGTTAGCTGCCTTCCAAAGCAGTCCTTTTGCTACAAATAGAGGGGAAAAAATGCTATTTGTGTTGAGAAGAACCCCCCTGTGTCCAGTCCCGCAAGCCCCCCACAAGCCCATACCACAGGCTCCGGGTCACGAGGGTCTCTCCTCTGCGGGATGTGGGGATGGGGGAAGGAGAAATTGCTGCTTCCCCAGCAATTTGGCAAAGCGGTAAAGGGCACAATAACTTCTCTGAGAATCTGAAATAAT